>NC_062252.1:3941766-4598727 GCF_905475465.1 Pieris napi
TTCGTTCATGCTTAGAAAATATGCTTTGATATACCTCATCCTCACCTTCTTGGTACATGACGACCTCCCAGTGAAGAGAGTCTATAGCTGACCAGCGCTGCTGTATTGATTTTAGGGTGTATTCAAACTCCCATTTTTCGGACGTGCTACTTAAATCTATGTTGCTGATTGTTCTCTCGAATGCTTTGAAGTTTGATATCTGCTTTCTAAGGAGCTCCCGAAGTTTTCCGTTGGATTTCGGGGGTTCTGCTTGCTGTACTGATTCATATGTAGACGATGTTTGCTGTTGACTAGGCTGATAACCTTGATTATGCTGTGCTGCTGCGTCTGGAGTCACAATGGTTGCTGCTGGCTTATTAGCTGACAGTGGAGAGGCTGCCCGATCCCTTACACCAGAAATAGATGCCTTTTCTAATATAGGCTGTTGGACAGAACCTCTTGCTTGTGTCTGCTTGATTAATTCCTTTGTAGATTCATACAAAGTTGTTGCCAATTCATATTCGGAATTGATAATGTACGGATGCTGTTTGATTTCATCGTAGGTACACAACTGTATGTGATTTTGTTGAAAGTCAGACCACAGGTCTTCCAGATTAGCTAACTTACGCCTAGCATAGTCCGGTTGCGACTTTCTTTCCGCGGGGTCTTTTTTAATATTTCTTTGTAACGACTCGAGAGCCTCAAAGGTTGTTTTTTGTTTTTCAATAAGATTATCGAGATACATACTGGATTAAGCAGTAATATGGAAAGATCTCACTTGATATGCTGTTACTGTTGTGCTGTTGCTCGAACCCGCGCGGTGCTGTCGATGTTGTATGCTGCTGCTGTATGCTGTTGCGTAGCAAGCCTGCCTGGCTTGATAACAGGTAATGATGCTGTTGTGTGGTTAGCCTGCCTGGCCACCTCACGAATGCTGATGCTGATGCTATCCCTGGTAGCAAGCCTGCTAGCTTGCCGAACCAGAACTGATGTATGCTGTGATGTATGCTGTGTGGGAGCTGGTTCAGCTCACCGCACTTGATGATTTAATGCAATGGTGCTAGCACTTCGTACACACGAAACTTTCACGAAAACTCGCGTTCCAGGTCCCGCCTGTACGGAGGCTCGAAGGACCAAAAATGTTCGGGCTGCTGCCAAAACACTTTAATGATATTTAAATAAAAGATTGCTTTGCTCTTAAAAACTAATTTAATGAGTGATCGCGTTGATGGTTGATGATACACTGATGTTATAGAAAAGCGTCGCGCGCAGGCGGCGATCTAACTATATGTACTTATGCTATTTTACAAGGTGTTCGGTTACTTTCCGAACAGTCGATGACACAGCTTTGGATTGCGCGGTACAAATAAGTAGGTACATTGAAGTCGGGATCGCAATCGCTATTGAGAGTTATAGATTACTAGCGCACTAAGTGGTTTGACTGGTGGAGGATCAGCGGTACACCTTCCTTTATAAAGAAAAATAACTTTATGCATCTGTAGGTACCTATAGTTAGTATAGTTTTTATACTTACTATGGATTTTGATAGTATTTTTTTATCCCTCGCCACATTACCTCTTAAACTTCTTTGTAGATTTAAAATATGGGGTAGGTATATGGCAATGGAAATGTTTTGAGGACATGGTTCATACACGCATACGTTATTTTTACTTAAAGTCTATTAATTAAATAAAAATTCAACTTTGATAGCTTTGCTAGACTTTTTGTATCTACACTTTCCAAACTAAGAAACTTGATTTTGACAAAGAATATTTGAGCTACAAACACTGTAACATCTTTTTCATGTGGTTTCTATTATATATATGGGAATGGCATTGTAGAAAACTACGACGGACGTCAATATGTTGAAACTAAATGTAGGTACATCATATTATTAGTGCGACGGTTCGGTCCCGTGAAAATTGTATCTTAATGCGATTTAGCGCTGTAATACTATGGCTACTTGGCAACGTAGCCAGTCGGTCGCCAAGTGAGTTAGCCGGCATACATCTCAATAAGAACTAGTTGGCGACGTCGCTGGCCATGGCTACCTCTGGCTTCCTTAGGATGCCAAATGGAGTAGCCAATAGCAGCCATTTTCTGGCCAGTCAGTTCTCTCGGCTTGTAGAAAATGGACGCGTTGTCAATAGAAGAAATCGCACTTATTTATTGGTACGTGCGTCGCAAAGAGAGAAAGAAACCTAAGAAACTTTGGGTCCATCCTTTTGTATCAGACCGAAGCCGGAGTGGTGTTTTTTCTAATCGAAGATTTGTGAAAATATCCTACAAAGTTTTTTAACTACGTGAGAATGTCATTTGATGAATTATTGAGCTTATGTACTATGTAGGAATGAGCTAACAAAACAAGATACTATACTGAGAAAATCCATAAGTCCAGAAGAAAAACTATTTGTGACATTAAGGTAAGCAAGCTGTTTATTGTAATTAAAATTTTTTAACATTAAACTTAAATATAATAACATATTAGTACTGTAGTAGAATATTATTAACCATATGTCTATAATAGAAGAATCATCTGAAATGGCTGTCAGTGCATTCGGAGAGTCAGCATAATAGAAACCTGCGACTGGTGGAATACTCACGATTATAGCTTCAAGATGGCCGATCTGGTGGTGGTGATGACCAATAATCACGAGTATTCTGAGTTTGTTCATTGCAGGTTTCTTCATTGAGAATTGTCATAATTTTAATTTTTGTTGCCATTTTTCTGTTTGGTGGAACTTTTTTTAATGTTCCAACTAATGACAAGAGAAAAAGCTTGTCTTCGTCTTGATTCCCTATCTCACATTTTTCCCTTTTAGATTTATTAAGAAATGCGATGAACTTATTATCTTCAGTGTTTTCTTTTGTTTTCTGCTTCTTTCGACCGTGTAATTGTCTGATTTCTTGTGTGACATGCTCAGGATTATCCTCCGAGTTTGAAGGGTCTACAGTGGCCGAAGTCGGATCTGGCGCTCTTATAGAAACAACTTTTTGAAGAAATTGTAATTGTTTATAATAAATGTATTCACTTTTGCGTGATCCGCAGCCCGACCCAGACTTTACAGATTTTTTCCGATTAACTTCTCTTGTGTAGCAACCTCTGATACTTTTCCACCTTTTCTGCAACGATTCAGCTGAAAATACCAAAATTTACTTAATTTACTACTACCGACTTGGTCATATAGACCACAAGCCCATGAACAAAAAATACCTGTGAAATGACCCAACCTGAATTACGCTTAGAAGGCTGTTACTATATCTGAAAATAGCTCTGAGCACTATGCCGTCATTTCTGAGCGGTACATGTGAGTACGTGAGTGAATGGACTTTCTCAGGTACAATGGGGGAATTTCGACTAATTATTAATGTACGGCTTTGTTATAAGTGTATAGATGATTAAAAATAAATGTCGAAAAACCTAGTGCCGTACAAAAGTGATGGTGCCGGAAGTCGGTGCAAATTTTTAATTCGACGACAGTTGCAGAAGCAATATAGGTCATTTATTACTGAACGGCATTTGTGTGATTCCTTTTGGACACATATACAGATAATTTACCCGTAAACGCCGTACATATTCCCAGCGGAGCGGTCGAAAGCCAAGGGTCGCAACATATGCCTGATTAGCATATAGGTGATGATGATATGAAACAACATAAAATTAAATGATCTTGAGAGTACTTCACAAATAGATAACATTTTCCAGCATGCCGTACATTTTTTGTGGAACACATAGGTGTATGGGGTAAAATACTTTCCTCAGAAAAGAGTCATTTTCCGGTGACTTTTATCTGTACGGCAATAACACAGGTTATTAATACTTTAGACAATCTTCAATAAAAGATAAATGCCGTACACTTTCGATAGTCCGCTACCAGCGCCTACCAATACAGGGCGTCCCAAAGTTATGGGAAATGAAGGGAAAGTACCTTAAATATCGTAGATAGGGTATTTTACTAAAAGAAGACTTTATGTTATTTTTAAAAGTTATTAATTCTGCATTCAAAGATTTTTTTAAAATTACTTGCCTCGTCTGGGAATCGAACCGACTTAAATGTAAAAAAAAAACACCCCTACTTTTATGATGCCAATCGAAAGAATGGCCAAAAACTAATAAATCTTCTTAAGTAACATAGTATTTTAAAAGAAAGTAACAGCGTGAATATATCTTTTTAATTAAATTAAAAACATTATCTATCGTATTCGGCCTAAAAAAATCCCCTACGAGTCTGTTACTTTAGAAAAGTTATTAGGTTTTGGCCATTCTTTCGATTGGCATCATAAAAGTAGGGGTGTTTTTTTTTTTATTTAAGCCGGTTCGATTTCCAGATGAGGCAAGTAGTTTTAAAAAAATCTTTGAATGCAGAATTACTAACTTTTAAAAATAACATAAAGTCTTCTTTTAGTAAAATACCCTATCTGCGATATTTAAGGTACTTTCCCTTCATGTCTCATAACTTTGGGACGCCCTGTATTATATTTTTATTTTTGTTAAAAATATTTTTCCTTTACCTCTCTCTGTTGGTACGATAAGGCTGTAAATATACTTTACAGCCTTATGGTAGTATACTCAGATATGTACAGTTATTAATGACCTTAAGGGACACCTCAAACGTCGTCGAAGTTTTTATCAGCTGTAAAGAATAATCTGGAGTAAAATGTACGGCATCTGGTTTTTTTTGTTTATTTATATTTGTTACATATAAAATAACAATAATCTTTGAAAATATTACTCCCCATATTACTCTAGGAGCATTTGAAAAGTCATCTAAATTTCGGAAATTTCATATATTTTTTATCATAATATTTTTATTTGTTACCATTTATAATGAACGGCTATAATGTACAACGGTAATATTTAGTAACATTATGTAAAAAAACAAGTTGCCGTACATTATTCTCTGATCTTACAGCAGTAAGAACTTGGTAAATCCTGAAATTTCGATAAATATTTAATTACACAAATATTAACTATAATATTTGGACGGCATAATTATAAAACATTATTGTCCGTGTTAAATAATATTTTGAACATGTTGCCGTACATTTTACAATGACCTTAGGGTATATGGGTGTAGGGGTAGGGTTCCGACCCTTGGCTTTCGACTTTCGGTAAAGTATCTGTATATGTGTCCAAAAGGAATCACACAAATGCCGTACAGTAATAAATGACCTATATTGCTTCTGCAACTGTCGTCGAATTAAAAATTTGCACCGACTTCCGGCACCATCACTTGTGTACGGCACTAGGTTTTTCGACATTTATTTTTAATCATCTATACACTTATAACAAAGCCGTACATTAATAATTAGTCGAAATTCCCCCATTGTACTTGAGAAAGTCCATTCACTCACGTACTCACATGTACCGCTCAGAAATGACGGCATAGTGCTCAGAGCTATTTTCAGATATAGTAACAGCCTTCTAAGCGTAATTCAGGTTGGGTCATTTCACAGGTATTTTTTGTTCATGGGCTTGCGGTCTAATACAACAATCTGCACAATTATTCGAGAAGTATGTGACGTGATATGTCAACACCAAGAACAGTTTATACCTACTAGTAGCGATGATTGGGAAAAGTTGCAAGAGGATTTGAAAAAAGTGCCAACTTTCCTCATTGCATTGGTGCCATTGATGGTAAACACATGAGAGTAATTAAACCTATGCATACTGGATCAATGTACTTCAACTATAAAAATATTTTTTCTATTGTGTTACTAGCTATTTGTGATGCTAACTACAAGTTCCTATATATAGACGTTGGAGCATAATATTATGGGAAAAGCGGCGATTCAGGTGTTTTCAGATACTGCTTTTTACACTAAACTTCAAAACAAAACCCTAAATATTCCTAACGCTAAGCCGCTGACAGAGAACGGTGATAATATTCCATACGTGATACTTGGAGATGAAGCTTTTGGCTTACATGAAAACCTCATGTATGGAGGACACAATCTCAGTTCCAATAAAAAATATTCAAGTACCGATTATCACGAGCTCGCCGTTACATCGAATGTACATTTGGTATATTATCGAACAAATGGAGGTATTTCAGACCAATTTTTTTTTTTTAAAGACAATTCACACCAATTGACCTAGTCCCATGCTAAGCTGGTGACGCTTGTGTTATGGGTACTGGGCAACGGATATACATACATATTATTATAGATAGATAGATATAAATACATATTTAAACACCCAAGACCTAAGCACAACACCAAATGCTCATCACATCGATGTTCGTCTCAGCCGGGGATCGAACCCGGGACCCATGTATTCGCAGTCAGGGGTACTAACCACTAGACCAATGAGTCGTCATGACCAATTAATGTCAATATTCATTTTGCGATGAAAATTGTAAGGTCGTGTTGTATTTTGCACAATTTTGTACGTTCTAGAGATGGATATTCTTACGAAGATACGCTGACGGTGACGGGATTTGAACCTGCCACAAATCGAGATCGACAAGTTAGCAGAATATTTTGTAACAAATCCATTAGGTACCATGGCAAGATAGGTTTGCTTAATGTATTGTTGTTAATGGATAAACTAAATAAACAAATGATTTTCACTTACCGAAATGTTGTTTTTCTTGAACCGTAAGATTATCTTGTTCTTTAAAGGTATCTACTATTTCTTCCCAACATTTAATTTTCATATTACGATCAGAATACTCAGATAACGAGGCATCCCATAAACAGGGACGATTCTGAATTTCTACGATGAATCTCTCAGTATCGAAACTCATTTTTCGCTATCTTATTGCAATGAGCGCGAATTTGGCGTCTTGCTTGGCGAACCGTTGGCTACCGAGTGAGTGAGACGCAACTTGCTCGCATACATTTGTTGGCGACGTCTCCACCCAAATGACCCGTCGTCATGGCTACACTTCCAAATTGGCGACGTTGCCAAACCGTCGCCAAGTGAGTGAGGCGCCATACATGTGAATACTAATTGTTTGGATACGTAGTGACGTGTCACGTGGCCATGGCGTCCCTGTGAGGGAGGGCAATTGCATATGCAGCAATTAAGAGCTAGGGTCCATAATTTGATTCTATCTCATATTGGGCGCTATCCATCAATCTTTATGCCGGTTGCAGACCGAAAACTAAGCTATGCCAAGCAAGCTAGGCTAAGCTAAGTTAGAAATAAATAGCGTGCACACCAACAGCTAAGCCAAAGCTCAGTCAGTGTGGCGAAGGATGTGCAAATGGTGTGCGGGGCTTAGCTTAGCTCGTGTAGCTGCGCATCGGCATACACAACTAACTTAGCTTCGCATACTTTAGTTAGGTCACATAGTTTGTGGTCTGCACACAAGTATGGAAAACTGCGTCAGCTATGCGAGCGAAGCTAAACTAACTTAGCTTAGCTCTTGGTCTGCAACCCGTATAATATACGAGAATGTGGTTATATCTCTAAGAATACGAGCCGAAATATTATTTTAACCTTTCAAAAAATAATAGTAGTTTCCTCTTATTAGTGCATATAGATTTCCAAATTTGTTTAATCTAGATAACTTTTATAGAATATTTAATCTTAATAATTTTTATAGGGGATGGATAATGAGCCAACTAAAACACTCGATTCATAATTTACAGTACTTTTCAAAATATTTTATTAACACAATTCATTCAATAACACCAAAGATTATAACATTCTCTAACATGGAACCTAAAATAAAATACAATTTTACCTAATTGTATTTAGTTTACTTACCAATTTATAATTCATTCAAACATCATTTCGACTATGAGGTATACATAAAAATATCTTGAATATATTTCACATAGTAAGTCATCAGAAACATTATAATAATTATTATAATTTAATATATATAATACGACAGTGCGGTGTCATGAAGCATCTGTTTCTTAACATTAAGTATCTTGTTCGCTCATTTTGAAGATCAAGGTAAATAAAACACACAAACAATTAAGTAGAAACAAAATAGTATGGAATGTACAAATCATGTTTATTAACTGATCCCTGGCAATACATTGTTTGTGACTTGCTCTCATTCATTTTGGATAATACAATAGCGGTACATTAAACAGAATGGATAAGTACACCCACTGTGACAAAGCTGTAGACAGCATGTTATATAAGCCAGGTAACACCTAACTGCCCAGAAGACATTGGTACACAGTACCCTGCAGGTTCAACAGTTTATAAATTATATCAATATAACTCGTTTGGACTTAATTTTCTACTCTAACTGTACATTAGTTTCGCCTTAATGCTAAAATAATCTAAAATTGATATCGTCTGTAACATCGTTCGCGATGGGTGGTCACGCAACTCAACTGATATGTTGTGTCAGCCGCAAAATAAAATGGGAGGATTAAGGCAAATAAATTAAGAATAAATAATTTAGGTGTCGCACGGTAGTTCAGAAGTAATTGTGTTTATACAGTTCGCGTCTCGAGGCGCGGCGCAGTCGCAGCATCGAAACCGCGTCGAACCGGAGATATGCGAATGGGAGAGTTATTTGGGATAAGTTCTAAACAGAAGATGCCTCAGAGCGCTATGCAAAGCGTATACTACCGGCGACGATGTGCGCGAGACTGAAAACTGAGCATAGATTAGGAGTTGAGACATAGAGCTCGGAGGCATGTTGCGGAGAGTGTGCGCGCAGAATTTATTGCTTCGTGTAAAGATAGATGGCGACGATAAGTCCGTAAAGACCCAATACCTCAGCGAAAATGAGGATAAGGATCATACCGACGAATAATCTAGGTTGTTGGGCTGTACCACGCACGCCAGCATCACCCACTATGCCTATGGCGAAACCGGCAGCTAGACCTGAGAAACCGACAGCGAGACCCGCGCCCAAGTGGATGAAACCTCTGAAAAATAAAACAATTTTTTTAATAAAATTGATCCCATAAAATCAAAATAACAATCCAATCTTCAATTCAGACATGTGTATGTCATAGTTTTCTTTCATTTGTTTTTTTTTATCTTAAAACCAAATATCAATGTATATTATTGAGACAATGTCCAAGAAATATATTTTGACCTTGTATAAATAAAGTAATTTATCAATTTGAAATGCAACTAATATTGTATAACTTGAGATGCTGCTCTGCTTGGTAAATTAGCAAAAACTATTTTTTTGGTTGAAAATATTACATTTTTTATATAGCAATATTATGCATAGTATTAGAGATTTATGAGTGTGTGTCTTCAGTTCTGAAGTATCAGTTATAAATTTCGAAGACTAGTAAAACTAGGATTAAATTATTAAATATTGTAATTTGTTCTTTGCTAGTTTTTACCTGAAGAGGGAGTAAGTTGCTGATGATTCCAAGGAACCAGCAATCAGCACAGCCACGACCAAACCGTAAATGGCGATAATACCCGCCATGACAACGGGAATGATGGACTTCATGATAAGCTCGGGCCTCATCACCGACATGGCGGCAATACCCGTGCCTGACTTGGCTGTTCCATATGCAGCTCCCAGCGCTGGAATCATACAAGACGAGTATAAGTATGTTATTTGACATTATTGATACTTTAAAGTAAACAAACCAATTTATGACTGTTCTTCTAAAAATGATAACAATTTTAATAGGAAAAGGCAAAAAGTTTTTGAACTATAAGTTGCAATTATATAAAAAAAATATTGTTCTAAATCTCCTTAAGCTATATGCACTTCCAATGTAAAGAAGGTTATTAAAAATGTATTTCATATAATAAGAGCTGATAAAGCAGATAATAAGTAATCATTAGTGGCAAACTATCCCTAATCACTTAAGTAAGTGTCATGTTTACTCACAGCAATGATAATTATAAAATAAGTAATATTGCAAAAATATACTGAAGTATTAATAAATAATATTTCAGGTCTGCTCAATGGTGACCCAATTTTTGAACAAACAGGTCAAACCTTTCACCTAAATGTCTCTTTTTATATACTATGAAATTAATTTAATTTTGAAGAATTTACATAAATTGATTGAATTGAATAAACTCAAATTGGTTTAGATTGAAATAATATATACTTACACTTAATATTA
Source organism: Pieris napi (assembly GCF_905475465.1). Lineage (NCBI taxonomy): Eukaryota > Metazoa > Arthropoda > Insecta > Lepidoptera > Pieridae > Pieris > Pieris napi. The sequence continues at coordinate 3,951,769 of NC_062252.1, forward strand.
TAATTTAAAGAATCATCATTTTTAGGCAGATAATCATATAAATTTGAAAATAAATGAGTGCAAATTCAAGGCAAGACTTTATATTATGAAAGTATGTATTGTTGTTATCATACTGCTTACTAATCTATAGTTCTAAAACAAAATGCAATCAGCAAATTGATTTGCTATTTCTCTCACTGAGAGACTCCTTTTAAGTAATGTCATGGTGTAAGGATGTGAACATGTGACTTAAGAACTAAGTCAGTCATGTGACATAACTTTGGTCATTTAAATAACAGAATTTTTAAGTAGTGGAATGCCTTGATTGGTGTTATAATCACTACTCAAAGATACTACTGTGCATTTTAACTGACACAAACTGTTAACTGCTATGTAAAAAATAATATTTTCACTAATATGGATGAAACAAATATAGCAGAGAAATATGTACAAATTCATGCATGATCTAGTATTTGATAATTGGAGTTCAATAAAATTTTGTTCAATAAACTTAGGTTATGTACTCATGATCAATCACATGATTCAAGTTATCTATCATGTGATGACAATTAGGTACTGCTTTATTGTCAGAATAGCTTCACATAGCTCTATGAAGATTTGTATTAATCAATTAGGTACAACCCAATCCTTCAGTTTATACAATAATTATGCAAGACAATCTATAAGAAATGATATCTAAACTATATACATAATAAAAACTGGCAGAACTGGACTAACGTAAACTACAATGCTACCAACATTCATATACTACAATAATCACATGACTAATCCGAACTTCCCAAGTTTCAACCCTGTAATCTATATTACAACGCCTACTATATCAGCCTTATGCCAACACCAGACAATCTATTGCATATTAGCGTTTTCTGAGGGCCTACGTAAGCGACGGTATAGCATATGCCACAAGGTGCGGCTGTTCCTAAATTTAGGACGCCTAAAATAGCTGATTTCATACTTAGATCGTTTATATCATTCGAATATATAGTACTGTAAGGGCTGATATTCCTGAGGATTGAAGCTAATGAAAAACTAAGTACATTCGAACTAAGATCAATATGAGATCGAAACAGCCATTCTAACAATCGTACTATACATACCGCTAAAGATAATAGCTGACGCCGCCCCCATAACTCCAAAGAAAGGTCCATAAACGGGATTTGCTTCGGCCATTTTGTATGTGTTGAGTGGAAGTATTTACAGGTCCCAAAAATGTGATGACTATCTGCACACACTCACTCCACGAAACTATTTTAGCACAGACAAATATGGCTCAAGCTTTGCCGACTCAATAGAATGGGTCATATGACGATTGATGTTCAAGGCAGAGCTCGATATGCCTCAACTTCTGATTGGCGTTGTGACGCTATTTCCGAAATGCGCAACCAATCCTGAGCTGGGAATTTTGTAGTGACGTTACGCATTTCATTGATGTGGATCGCTGGCCAGCAAATTCCTTCTGCGCATGTCCGAATAAAAATTTTATTCCTTTTTTTAGATAAATATCACCTGATTATACTAACACAAAACCTTTGCATTTTGATTTATTTATTTATTTAAATTTTTCAGTTTACAAGTATAGTTTTTTATGCTGAATATTATGCAATATCAATTTTTGAAAAAAAAAAGTATTTGTTATGACTAAAAAATGTTGCCATTTAAATAATGCGGGATTTTTAAAATAAATTATTATCGATCCAAAGTTTTAGTTTAGCAAAAAATCTCAATTAAGTATTCATTGTATTAAATTTTTAAGTAGTAGTAGAAAATATCTGTTGCATAGTATTTTATTCAACAAATTCATACTTTTGCTGATAATTTTTTCACTTTATTATGGTTATACTTCTATTTTTTTTTATTATGAAATACAATACATTGCTTATAAAAAAATTTATATGTACGCCTTTTTGAAGTTATTAAGATAAGCGTCTGTGGACAACATTCATAGATACGAGTTCTTTCACCGGTCTATTATCAATTATCATTGTCACTGTCATAAACATGTGTTCGTATGTGCATGTGTTGATTGTATCGAGCATCAACTATTGCTAACATTCAATTTAGAGATATTTTGAATTAATTGTTCATTAAACATTTACCATTACTTTGTGTATGTCAATAATGGTTTGTTGATTATTCAAATTCTGAGACATAATTTCTTAAGTAATTTTCACAACTACGTTAAGTTAAAAAAATATAGTAACCATGAAGTATAATTATAAGGTAGGTTTTGAGTTAATTAAGGTTGCAGTAAAATAATTATATAAATGATATTAAATATATACTTATCCTTTTCAGTTTCAAAACCTACTAGGTACCGTTTATCGACGTGGGGACATTTTATTTACTAATGATGGAAACAGTGTTATAAGTCCAGTGGGAAACAAATTAACAGTTTACAATTTAAAACAGTAAGTTTCGTATAAAATAATTTCTCTATTTTTATTATATGAGCTACTTTTTCACAATGTCTGTTTACCTTTATTTCAACTATCAATAATTTTTGTTACCTCCTTTGATCTTGGAATTAAAACTCAAAAGAAAGAACTATTTTTTTTTTCAGAAATAAAAGTAACACTCTAGCGATAGAGAGTCATTATAACTACACTGCACTTGATGTATCTCCTAGTGGAACAGTTCTATTAGCTATTAATGAGCGTAAGTAATCTCTATATATATAAAATTGTTGTGTCACAAATTCATTCCCATACTCCTCCGAAACAGCTTGACCGATTCTTACGAAATTTTTTTTGCATATTGTTTTTATTATTTTATGATACAGCATACAAACACTTAAAATACATATAACCCCTCATTTTCACCCCTCTACGACCAACCTCTATTTTTTATTATTGTAGATACATAGTTATTTTTATTGAACTAAAATTTTTTTTCCTAGAAATAATATACATGGCAAAACAAATATTTGCCGGGTCAGCTAGTTTATTAATATAAATATTTTAAGATTGTTTATTTGAGAAATTGAAATTATTTGAATATTAAACCTTTAACATTCATAATGATACATTTTCAATTTTAACTTTAAAAACAATATTTGGTGGATATATTTATTAAGTAAACTTAATATATCTTTAAGATGTATTATTATTATGGTTTAAAAGTCATCCATTGCTTTCAGAGGGTGAAGCACAAATGATCAGTTTGCTAACATGTACAGTGGTACACAGATATAAATTTAAACAGCATGTTAATGCAGTTAAATTTAGTCCGGATGGAAAACATTTTGCGGCCTGTTGTGATGATACAGGTATAAAATATCAATTTAAAATTATAATTTGTTATAAATAGCTAACATGTGCAACTTTTGATCTAATATTAATTTTCTATTATTCTACTCTTAATTTACGTTGTATTGGGTTAAACAGTAAAGTTATATACCATAACTTTAAAAAAAATGTACATAAACTTCATATAGATTGTTTTGTTTGATGAAGATAGGAAAATGCACATTATATGGAAAATGTTACTGATATAGATAGAAATTTACCAGTAACACAAAAACTTTGAAAGTGTTATTTTAAAATGTAAGCAAAATAATATATTTTATGTAAATTTTTTTCAGTTTTCATTATGACAGCACCAAGTGTGTACACTGGTGAATTCCGTTCCTTTATAATGAAACGAGTTTTCAAAAAGGCACTTGATGATGTGACATGCCTAGACTGGTCTTCCTGTGGCAAGCTTTTGGCTGTTGGTTCAAAAGATACTTCAACAAAAGTATACTCAATAGAATATTTGGACAATATCAACATTTTCTCGTTAAGTGGACATACAGATAAGATTATTGGGGTGTTTTTTGAGAAGAAAAGCCTTGATTTAATAACAGTTAGTAGGAATGGACAAGTTTGTTTGTGGGATGCCAGTATTGAACCTGATGACCTTGTAGTATCCGAGGTCCAGATTTCGCACCAGAAACGAAGAAAAATTAATAAAGAAGATGATCTTGTTGAAGATAATATTGAAGAAAAGGATGTTATAGAAAAAGATAAGGAATATGTAAGTTTAAATTGAAATAATTTAATTTATTGAGTATAATGATTAAGGACATTTGTTGTGGTCATCTGCCACATTTAAATTCAATGAATTAGGGAGTGTTCAAGTATACCATTATGTGGTGTAAAGTACTGGAAAGTCGAAAATAATATTCACAATAACGCGTAATTCAATCCCCGCCCCACACCGTAACGTTTAACAAAATGAACAAACCCCCCCCAAATTCGTTACGTAATACTTGAACGCTCCCTTAGATAATTATTGACAAAATTGACAGTGATACATTGTATTTTCTATATTAGATTTAGAATTACTGGAAATCAGCATTACTGACTGACTTTAATAAACATTACGTTGTTAGAAATCTGTGCAAAAATTATATTAAATAATGCTAATACGCATGTAGGTGATCAGCTTTTTGTGTGTCACACACACCTGTCAATGTTATTCGTCTAAAGCATGCCTATTTGCTCAGGATGTTCAGTGTGTGTTAAATGCGCACATGCGAAAAGTCAATGATGCACAGGCAACACTGCTGAACTAACACGATATTTTAACTTAATAATTTTAATAAATAGTTTTTGAATATTTAAAGGTGAGTGACGAAGATGAAGAAATGTTGCCAGAAGTTAAGGAAGAGGTAAAAAAATTGCAATATAAGAAATTAGGACGCCATTACATTGGTGATGCGATACGGAGCGCAAATAGTAAAGTGAAGTTAACAGCTGCGCAGTATCATAAAGCTAATAAGATGTTAGTCACGGGTAAGTTATGTTTGAGTAGAGTAAGTTGATAAAGTTAAATATTCAGTAACTATTATAATAATATACGCATAAAGACTGCATCAATTTCTTTTTATCTTAACCGTTGTCGGGACAAGATTTGTTTATAAATAAAAGTATTTTTTTTTCTTCGAAAGTTACAGGTTAAATATAATAAGAAAATTCTAGAGACGTGCGACACTCATCCCTGATTCCGTAGGTTCGAACCTCGGCTGTGTACTAATGTACTTTCTGTCTATGCGCACATTTAACACGGTACGGTGAAGAAAAACATCGTGAGGAAACGAACCACTCCAAAAAGTCGACGGCGACGACGATCACCTACTTGCCTACTTAAAAGAAATCTGTTTCAATCTGAGGCCCAGAGCTAAAAACCTTGTAGCGCTTCAATTTATTTTTAATTAATTGAGAAAGCTACATAATTAACAGCGCATTAATGCAGGCCAAAACTCCAGCACATAGCTAGTATGAAAAAAAGTAAATATATTGTTTATAATATTTACATCTCTTTGTGCAATCGGAAATTTAATTAATCAAACGTCGTAGTATTATAACAAATATTTTTATTGTTTAATTGGATTTTTAGGATTTTCGAATGGTATATTTTTCCTACATGAGATGCCAGATGTGAATTTGATTCATACACTGAACATATCGGAACATAGAATTAGTAGTGTCTCCATTTCTGCTCAAGGCGATTGGATAGCCTTTGGTTGCCCGAATATTGGACAGTTGCTTGTTTGGGAATGGCAGAGTAAGTTACAATTTTTTTTTTAAAGACCATTCACACCAATTGACCTAGTCCCATGCTAAGCTGGTAAAGCTTGTGTTATGGGTACTAGGCAACGGATATACATACATAATATTATAGATAGATAGACATATAAGTACATATTTAAACGCCCAAGACCTAAGCACAACACCAAATGCTCATCACATCGATGTTCGTTCGGATCGAACCCGGGACCCATGGATTCGCAGTCAGGGGTACTAACCACTAGACCAATGAGTCGTCAAATTAATCTTCTATATAAAATATCCGAAACAGATCATTTATCAAATTGTGTGTTTGGTAGTATATTTCATACCGCTAGGAATCATCCCAGAAATGTTCTTTGACATATATAACATCAAGTAAAATAACGCGGGTGAAAGCACATGACAGAAGTAGTAATGAATGAATTTTATGGATATAAATGGTAATAACTAATTGTTCTTGTATTGTGTAATGTATGTGCTAAAACATCAAATTAAAAAAAGTTTATCCTGTGGTATTTATTGTACTTAACGATACTTTGCGGTTAAATACTTCAAAATAATAATTAACTGGGGCTGATTTATTGATATGTTTTGGATATTCGTATTATAGACCAGTGCCGATAATTTTTGAAACCAAAAAAAATTACAGTTGGATGAAACCCATTAGAAAAGCAGGGGAATATGATTAAAATGAAAGGAAAAATAAATTACGGTCGATCTGAGGTCGGGAAGGGGTAGGGGGGGGAGGTTTAAGGGTAAAAAACGGTTTATCTCGATTTCCGGCAAAACTAAAAGTCCTATCGAAGAAAGTTAAATGGCAAAGTTGTAGGTAATAAAAAGATCTAAAACTTTTGTATTCACACATTTTTCACATAACCTCAAAATTGGTGTGAAAAATTCAAAAAACCAAGTTTTTTGTTTTTTATTTTTATCTTTTACAAAAATTTATTTTTTTAAACGAAATTTGGTGAAAACTTACCTTATTATGTCCCAAATATACTGTAATTTATTTGATTAAAAATATTTCTTTTTTTCACCTTATTTTGAATTAATTTCGAAAAAACACCCTAATTTTCAATCGAAAATTCTGACGTCAAAATTTCAGCTTTTTTCAAAAAGTTGGTGTGCTTTCAGTTCGTTGAAATCTCTACTTTCCTATGGTAAAAAAATATATATATATTACCATAGTAAATCTTCTCAGAAAATGAAAAAACATCGTATGCAGTAACGCCCAGACCCGTCATACCCTTCCCTACTTCTCTATGAAATACGAAAATTTTAGCTCATCTAAAGGCTAAAAAATTTTTTTAGGTCACTCAGGTATATATAAGTTATCTTAAAATAGTAATAAATAGGCATCTAATTATAATTTAAAGAAGATTCATAGAGAAGTAGGGAAGGGTATGACGGGTCTGGGCGTTACTGCATACGATGTTTTTTCATTTTCTGAGAAGATTTACTATGGTAATATATATATATTTTTTTACCATAGGAAAGTAGAGATTTCAACGAACTGAAAGCATACCAACTTTTTGAAAAAAGCTGAAATTTTGACGTCAGAATTTTCGATTGAAAATTAGGGTGTTTTTTCGATATTAATTCAAAATAAGGTGAAAAAATAAATATTTTTAATCAAATAAATTACAGTATATTTGGGACATAATAAGGTAAGTTTTCACCAAATTTCGTTTAAAAAAATAAATTTTTGTAAAAGATAAAAATAAAAAACCAAAAACTTGGTTTTTTGAATTTTTCACACCAATTTTGAGGTTATGTGAAAAATGTGTGAATACAAAAGTTTTAGATCTTTTTATTACCTACAACTTTGCCATTTAACTTTCTTCGATAGGACTTTTAGTTTTTCCGGAAATCGATATAAACCGTTTTTTACCCTTAAACCTCCCCCCCCTTCCCTTCCCGACCTCAGATCGACCGTAATTTATTTTTCCTTTCATTTTGATCATATTCCCCTGCTTTTCTAATGGGTTTCATCCTACTGTAATTTTTTTCACTTTTTATTTATTTTGAAGGCTATCTGCACTGGTCTATTATATATCCTAATAAAATTAAAATACTCAAATAACACAACAATAAAACTTCAAAGTAACAGTATTCTTCTAGAAATTACCTTACGATTATCTTTGTTAAACGAAAAATTATGAATTTACAATATTAGAAAACCATAGAGTTGATCTATGTTAGGCTTAGTATTTAGTTTGAGCATGATTCGTTCATGCTACCATTTACATCTTTTATTACTAAATAATTCATAGAGTTGTAATTTATTAACACCGGCATTTTAGGTATATTTAAATAATTTTAATAAACTGCGTTGTATTATGATATATGCCTCGAAGAAAGTATAGTGTCTGATATCTTTTATAAATAAAATCGTAATAGAATATTGCAATTTTATATGAAATCTACGACTCAATTACCAATTTGAGGTTTTCAGTTACCTTTGCAAGCAAAACTAGCTGAAAATAGAAAACGATGTTATCAGAATCGGAACGAGAACCGTCCTCCGAATATTTTTTTGATAATTATAAATTATATTAGTTCGCTCCCTGCGTTCAAGTATTACGTCTCGCAATTTTTGGAGAGTATTGACCCCCCCCCATGTAACGCGCCGTAACGTTTTTCTGTACCCAAGTATAGTAAAACGATTCATTACCACCTAGTGACTCTTTATACCTAAAAGTTACCATTATGTGGTGTAAAGTACTGGAAAGTCGAAAATAATATTAACAAATTCAATCCCCGCCCCGCATCATAACGTTTTACAAAAGAAACCCCCCCCCCCCTAATTCGTTACGTAATACTTGAACGCTCCCTAACCACACTACAAGCTTACCGCACTACTATTCCAATGTTATTATAATATTTTCCAGGTGAACAGTATGTAATGAAACAGCAGGGACATTCCCAAGATATGACCTGTTTAACATATTCCCCGGATGGTTTGTACATAGTGACAGGAGCCTATGACGGTAAAATCAAGTTATGGAATACAACATCCGGTTTCTGTTTTGTTACATTTTCGGAACATAAGTCGACGGTAACAGATGTTGTGTTTAGTACAAATAAGAAATTCTTTGTGTCGTCTTCGCTTGATGGGACTGTAAGGTGTTATGATTTGACAAGGTAAAGAGTTTCTATACAAAAGAAAAATATGTACTAAAATTATTACTGTTTTAAATTTATATAAGTTCATTACTAAAGCCATTACCAATAAAGTAAACTACTTAAACTACGCCATCTTTCGGAAAATTGTATTTTTGTTTTTTAAATGGCGTCATCTTTAAGACGTCATGTCATTATTGATTGTCATTGTCATCACCTGTCAAAGTGCGTCTAATTATTGAATATTGGGAGTTAGTGCGTAAATTATTAAAATTCAGTTAAGTTATTTACAATATAATGAAGTATTTGTGGGAAAGTGAGTCTGTAGTCTATCCCTGTAAATGACATGTGTATGACTATACTTAGTTTTGCTAAAATCCTAATTCAATTAGACCACCAGAGCAGGTTTTTTTATATTAATGATCGAACTTTACATATAAAAACAAAGCCCTCCGCGTCTATATGTTTCCGATAAAGTCAAATACAACTGGACGGATTCTCATACGGTTTTTAATAATGTGTAAATTATAGACATAATGTAAAACGGCAATAGTTAATCTTAGTTAGTTCAATAGTTAAACTTATAGATCTGTTAATTTGCTCTTAATAAACTGTATTAATTTTAATTGGGCATTTATTAGGTACCGAAACTTCAGGACGCTAACATCACCCAGTCTCGTACAATTCAGTTGTGTAGCAATTGACTCCAGTAGCGAGTTGTGTGCGGCCGGCGGACAGGATGTCTTCGAGATATTTCTTTGGTCTGTCAAATTTGGAAAGCTTTTGGAGGTATGTATTTTTTAATGGTAATTGTAAATGGTAATGAAATAAAGACGGTTATATATTTTATATAATCTTATTCGGTAATATTCTAATTATGAAATGAAATACAGACTATTATTGGCATATTTTATTTACATACTTTAAGAAAATTAAAAAATTAAATTAAAGCATTATTCTCCTAACAAAACAATGCTTTAAAATATATTTTTAAATATTAAAGTACAATGTGTCCCGACCAAGCAGGTTTCAATTCAATTTAAGTACACATAACCTGTGGTGAGCGCAACGCGCTGGTTCCGAGCCAATAGACCAATAGCAGACTTTTTCCATTTTGGCGCTATTTCGTACAAACGAATTTGAGTAATATTTTGTTGGATAAAACTTTAGTAGCAAAAATGTCAAGCAACACCGACGATACTGATGACAATTTAACTCCACCTGACATTCTAGAAACTGACGAATAGTCTTTTGCCAGACAAATAAGAAAAGCGTACGACAAATGTTATCAAGACTTTATGACTTGGAAACCTATAGCCATGAGATTAAATAAAGTAGTGTATGCAACTGCATATAATTTAGGTATTAAAACACTCGTGTAAACTACACTCATCTTGTAATACCCTCTATTATATGACAGTTGCATAAACCACTATTTAAGGTCCACTGCTTTATTTTAAATAACATTTTAATACAATAATCAATTTTGTGTAAATAAGATAAAATTTAAAAAAATACCAGGAAAACAAGGCAATATCTATGAAACTAAAGTATAATCCTTTTATTCAAAGAAATCATTCAGTTCCGTTGGGTCTCTTTCTTTCTAATTATGTTTACGCTGCGACGGAAAAAGACAGAACAGTGTTAACACAGTTCCGTCCTTTAAGTGCCAGGAGGTCATAAGGCACCCTTACATAAATAATAAAAGTCAGTCCGATTATATTATTTTACTAATGGCCATATTTCATTCCTTCAAATCATGTTTATGCTGAGATGGAAAGAGATGGTGTGTTCTAGTAAAAGCAGTAGAAACATTTAAGTCTTATTTGATTCTGTGATTTAGACGATTCTGTGCACAAACTAAACTACATTTAGTATTGTCTTTTATTGACATAACTTTTAGACATAGAAAAACACTTCTTTAACGGATTTGAAGTTATGTTTTATTATAAATTTACAATTTTTTAGTCGATACCAACTCCGAGGAAATAAATACAGATAACACAACTTTTTCTACAGCTGTGATACTTTTTGACATTCAACACCTTTTGTCTTCAGTCACCGTGACCATGCACGCTCTAAAGCACGCGAAACGTCGGTTAAATTTAAAATTATGTAAAATAATTGTAAAATTATAATAAAACATAAATTCAAATCCGTTAAAAAGGTGTTTTTCTAAACTACATTTATTTTAGTTGTATATTTTTTTGAATAAACACGATCTTTAGTCGTTGAGAAAATATTTTACATAACTTTACAATTTAGGTACTAGGAGGTCATGAGGCGCCAGTATCTAGTCTTTCGTTCAGTCCGAGTTTATCAAGTTCCCGACTTGCATCCGCTTCCTGGGATAAAACTGTCAAGTTGTGGAACTCCATAGAAACTAGTTCTGATTGTGACACGATACAGTTAACTAGTGATGCCCTGCAAGTTGCCTTTAGGCCAGATGGTGAAGAGGTAAGATTTTGAAATCTTTATTCCCTCAAAAACATTTTTTTATGATTAAGCGTGTTTTTATCTGTTAATTATTGGACATGGGCGGCCTTATCGCTTCAAGCGATTTCTTTCAAAAACATCAGTAAAATGTGTTTAATAGATATATAAATCCAGTAATGTGCGTTTTGTGTCAATGTATATAAAATAATAAGAAAATATTTTTTAATAAACTTCATAATTTTACAGATAGCAGTCTCAACGTTAGATGGAAATATCAGCTTTTTCAATGTAACTACTAGTGACCAAACCGGAAGTATCGAGGGCAGAAATGACCTGGGGTCAGGCAGAGCTGACACTGATTTAATAACACCTGAAAAAATGTTAAAAACCAAGTAAGTATATACAAGAAATTCTTGAAATGAAATTTGAATTTATATTACTACAAGATTATTTTTCTACTCATCTCAATAAAATATAAAATATCTTGGAAGATATGTATAATAAAATGAAGTAAAAATAAATATTTATTCTCATCCTCATTCTTCACCATGATATGATAGTTTAATAATTTCAAAAACTACCAAATACCAAACTTCGAAAAATTAATCCATCCAACAGAAATCCATTATGTTTGTGACTGGGAGAATATGTAAAAAAACTTATGTTGTAACATCTAACTGTTGTCATTGTCTAAATTACCATGTGTCAACGTCATTTCCACAGTGAGATGTAGTCTGTATGTTACAGACTATACTAAAATAAATAAACTTTTGTATCTACAATAAACTATTTTTTTTTCTGTTTGATGTATTGTATCCTTTTTTCAGAGCATTCACCACAATATGCTATTCAGCGGATGGCTCATGTCTTCTCGGTGCTGGTAATTCGAAGCATGTCTGTCTATACAGTGTAAAGGAAGCCGTTTTAATACGAAAATTTGTTATCACTCAGAATCGATCCTTGGACGCTGTCAATGTAAGGTTTTTTTTATATTTTTGAAGTTATACGTCTTTAGGCGCGTTATGAAAAATTGAGTGAAATTTTACGATGCGCGCGCACCGTGACACAAAATTAACAGAATGAAATTGCCCACGGAAGATGCTGTTTATTATTATGTTACACTTAATGTAAGAGAATAATGATAAATATGTATTTATTTAATTTTTCAAATGTAAACTGAACTTAATTGACTATAAGGACTCCTTTTCCAGTCTTTGATTATTTAATTGTAATTAACTATTTGCATGCAATCAAAAACTATTTTTAATAATGCCAAAGAAGTATAACTTCTACGTGCGTACATAAGTACACGCACCCTTTTTTTTATATTTACATTTGTTGCTCTAAAATTCCCCTAACCTTATTTTACTTTATTGTTTGTATTATCATTATTATTATTTTTTGTACGGTATTACAAATTAAGTTTCTCAATTGCAAGGATTGCTTAGATCGGTTAGTAGATAAGATTATTGTTGATATTATTGTTTAATTGATTTGTTTATTTTTTATTGTTCGTTGTAAAAATAGAAATCATCCATATTTATGTAGTAATAAATTGGATTATTTTTTCCAGGACTTTATAAACCGTCGTTTTCTGACGGAGTTTGGTAACATGGCTTTAGTGGAGCAGCGGACGGAGTTAGAAGGCGGTGACGTCAGTGTACGTCTCCCAGGGGTTAAGGCTGGAGATATGGCTGATAGGAAAGTCAAACCCGAGGTATGATTTAAAACAACAAGCTACAACCCAACCTTTTAGATTTTTTTTGTCTTAGAGGAGGTACGAGACTTAGCGGGAACTATGACTTCTGTATGTCAAAATAGGGGTTGATCGTAGAGGGGTGAAAATTAAGGGTTGTATGAATTTGTATCATAAAAAAATAAAAACAAAATTATTTATCTAAAAAATAGAAAAATAAATTTAGGGAACCACCCTTAACAATTAATAAATAATCTGGGATGAAAAATAGATGTTCTCGGATTCGCAGACCTAACCGATATACATACAAAATTTCACTAAAATCGATGAGCCACACGAGAATTTTATATATTAGATAGTAATAGATTTATAAGTATATGGGGTAAATAAATTAACCATCACTTTTCAAGTGAATTAATTGTATTTAATGTTTTATAACAATTCACTTAATATATAACGAAGTAAACATATGTGCATCAAATACATAGCCACCAAGCGCACTGACTACGTACCACCTGCGTACACGCACACATTCGCGCGAATCCTGCAAATCCAGTTTTGAAGCTGATTTGGTGGAGATGTTTATTCATATGAGAGATTTATTGTGTCGGGGGTTGTTCAATTGTTTTAATTAATTGGAATTATTATAATTTATTCCCATATTCATAGGTTCGAGTACATAGTATAAGATTTTCACCAACCGGCGAAAGCTTCGCTGTATGCGCTACTGAGGGATTGTTGGTGTATAGTCAAAATGCAGGACTCGATGGGACGTTTAGGTAAATTTCCATAATTTAATAAGTAATTTCTTTCAAAATTCAAAACGGTATTTAATTCCCGGCGAAGTGACATTAAATGGTAGATTTTTTTTCGTAAAATCAGTTTATATTATCATGATTTTTGTTTATAATACCTGCAGCTGAGTTTCATTATTGGACGTCAAAATACCATCCGTATAACCTCGACGTTGTTCCACAACTGAGCGTTTTAAGGCAGTTTTTGCTGCGACACCACCACTTTGTGGAACCAGCTGCCCACTGAAGTATTTCCGAACCAATTTGACTTAGGGTCCTTCAAGAAAAAAGCCTACCAATTCTTGAAAGGCCGGCAATGCATTTGCAAGCCTTCTGGCAGTTTGAGTGTCCATGGGCGGCAGTATAACTTAACATCTAGTGAGCCTCCTGCCCGTTTGCCTCCTATTACATTAAAAAAAATATTTGTTTATAGCTTACCAGAATTGTCCCTAAAATCAAATAATCCAATACGAATATTATTTAGGAAAACTTTTTTTTTTCTAAGATGTTTATTATATTTTCAGACCTTATCGCCTTGAAACCGGATCTACTCCACTTGCAGTGAAGTCACTGTTAGAAGAAAAATCTTGGGGTCTTGCTCTCATCGGAGCTTTGCAACTGAACGAACACAATATTATACAGGAGTGCGTGGAAGCAGTGCCATCTAGCGACAGTATGTATTCATAACGAGTGTTGATTGGTTGGTATAGTTACCGGCAAACATCTTGAACAATTGTCCTTGTCTGCGCAGAAGCGATTTTTATGTGCGGGGAGAGTGACGTGTCGATCGCGTGATTGGTAAATCAGTTACGATGCGCAAACTTTCCCCCACTCCATTGTTTAATGCTCAAGAAGTTTGCCGGTATCTGTAAATGCCCGTGTCATACCATGCCCGTGCTAGGACCGTTTTTGTATAGAAATGTATGTTTAAAACGTAGTTTCTTCTAAAAGCAGTTAGTATTCTTAATCTATACCAAAATTTTGAATGAAATTACATAACATCAAAGAACATTTTGTATGTTTTTTCTTCGGTATGATTTAACTCATGAAAATATTTTCTGCACTAACAAACGATTCAAACTATCATCACCCGTAAGATGATATGATGATTACCATCAACCGTGATGGTAGGTGATGGAATGTTCACGGAATGGAGCTCCTAGGTGCATACCTTTCAATAACAACAATATTTTATCGTCTAACACAGTCCTTGTAAAATATGTAATCTTTTGTTTTTTTAAATATGTAACCTTTTGTTTTTTTAATATGTAATCTTTTGTTTTTTAAATATGTAATCTTTTGCTTTTTTAAATATGTAATCTTTTGTTTTTTTAAATATGTAATCTTTTGTTTTTTTAAATATGTAATCTTTTGTTTTTTAAATATGTAATCTTTTGCTTTTTTAAATATGTAATCTTTTGTTTTTTTAAATATGTAATCTTTTGTTTTTTTAAATATGTAATCTTTTGTTTTTTAAATATGTAATCTTTTGCTTTTTTAAATATGTAATCTTTTGTTTTTTTTTTAATATGTAATCTTTGAATTTTAATAGTCGAACTAACAGTATCAAACCTGGAAGAAGACTACTCGAACCGTCTACTAAACTCCATAGCCCGTCTACTGGAAGACAGTAGACATATAGAGCATCTACTCATTTGGGTGAAGTGTCTCATCAATAGGAACAAGAAAATCCCGCAAACTGCTCTTCTCGCTTTGGAGAAGGTGTTGACGGTGAAATATGGACAGCTTAGTAAGATGTGAGTATTTTTTACGAAAATATTTTTTTTATAGTATTGTCTTTTATTAACATAACTTTTACACATTTAATAAAACTATTTTTTAACCGGATTGAAGTTATGTATTTACAATTATTTTACATAATTTTAAATTTATCCGACGTGCTTTACAGCGTGCGTGATCACCACGCACAAAATTGTTTTATTTTTTAATGTTTATTAGTACATATCAAGTATACATTATGGTTTATTTGAATAAATCCATCGAAATGATCATCCACATGGAATACTGTTTTGGGCAGGGGATCCCCATCACCAGTACCTTAAGACCGCATTCAACGCAGAGCGACTTGACTGTCAATGACCTTGCTCTTTCTGATCGGCTTGATCCTTTGGCACTGCGTAGACATTTAGGCTCTGCATCTTGTATCGCATATGTCATGGGTGTTCGAAGAACTATTCGGATGAATACCTGCAGCTAAATTTAATTATCGGACGTCAATGAATGCAAAATTCGACCAGTTCCACCTTGACGTTCCACGACAGAGCTTTAAGGCACTTCTTGCCGACCACCGCCAATTTATGGAACCAGCTGCCATTCCATGTATTTTCGAATACGACATAAGGGCTTTCAAGAGAAGAGCCTACCACAACTTTAAAGGCAGGTAACAACCTCCTGGCTTGGAAGCAAGATGGAGAAATATATACCTAGTCTTGCCATAAACACTGAAACAAAGAAAAAAAAATTCTTTTGCAAAATAACATATATTACTACAGTGTGTTAGTTTATTTATTTATCACCACTTCGTTGCATATACATAAATATAGTAAAATTGACATAATTAAATAAAAAGGAGAGCAACTGTCGGCCTTATCGCTTTTGAGCGATCTCTTCCAGGCAAAAAAAAAAGTGAGAAAAGAAGTGCAAAAATACATGTATTACATATAGTTGTTGAGAAAAAGAAACTAAACAGGAACAAAAAAAACAAACCGATAAAGGACACATGAAAACAAAATTAATACCTAATAATAAAAAGTGCACATGAATCATTATAATTTAATTTAAGATCTGTGTAATACATTAATATAAAACAATTTTAAATAAATATGATAAAAAGCTTATTCGTAGTGGTCTCCATTGACTGTATTGCAGTATTTTAAACTTTAAGGCCAGTTATGGAAGCACGCACTCTTTCCATGGGAAAATTCTTCACTGTCAATTGTACGGATTGTTTAGAGACTCCAAATTATCATGGCGTTTAGAGCAAGCCGGTACTCTCTAAAACCGACCATAAATCATAATCCAGCGGATTAAGACGGCCGGCCTTCAGCTCTGATGAAGTCCGAAACGTTCGTTTTCCTTAATGGAAGGACCATTCTTGGTAATTGATCATGGTGTTGTTAAGGGGCTTCACTACCTTCTCAAGAATGGTATCCAAAATGAGAAAACTCAATAATATAAAAATGACAGATTCCAAATTCAAATTTAATATTTTGTTTATTTTTAATTGTAACAGTATTTATGGCCAGACTAAGTATAGGAAATCATTAATAAACAGTTGATATTTCAAGTATGGTATCAAATTCCTATGTACCTACCGTTTTTCAAGAAACACGTGATCGTGATTTGTCATATGAAGAGACGGATCGTGTCACGTGTCTATGATTGGTGATATCGTATCGTATAACGTACAAAAATCCATTGGCGCTACAATTTTGTTAGGTCTAGGTTACAGATTTATGTATCTGTTTCGTGATCATTTGTTTTTATCTAATTGGCAAGAATATGACGCCAATTAGATAAAAACGACGCCGTCGACTTTTTGGGTCTAAAGTTTCTTCTCGATGTTTTCCTTCATAGTACGAGCGAGGTATTACATGAGCACATAGAAAGTTCATTGGTACACAGCCGGGTTCGAACCTACGACCTCAGGGAGATTGGTATCTAAAGTCAAGGCCAACACTGCTCCACAATGTCACTTAAACTTAAATCTACTTTCAAGGCCATTTATTCATTTTTCAACTAGGACATATTTATCAAGCGGGGGTTTATTAGACTTGATCTACCATGATTGGGCTAAATATCTGGATCATTAAAATATTCCTAACTTCAGAAATACTCGCCTTGGGCCATTATCTATGTAATATCTTTTTTATTCCTACTACATCCATTTTTGATATGAACATAAATTTGTCAAAGATTTTCTTTACTTGCGATTGTTTACAGTATCAGCTGATTCAGATATTGCCTTGTATAACGGTAGATAACTGTTGCACTGTTGAATTTCCCATCGTCACGTTATTCCCTATTTGTGTCATTCAATTTTTTTTTAATTTAAATAAGTATAGTGTCTTACACTATTGCACTCATCAGATACTTAAGTTTTAAGCCTTTATCCTTAATATATTTATACTATGATATACTACTGAGTTACGTTACAAAATACAAAATTACAATTATCAAGAGTTTTTCATGAGAATATTTCTATAATTCAATTGTGTATTCAGATCCTAACAATGCAATTTCATTATTTATTTATTTATTCACAATTTATTTAGCTTCTAGCTCTTAACTTAACCGAGTCTAGTCTCGACTAAACAAACATTTTGAAGCTGTAAGCTTCTATGTAATTTAATCCAATATTTTTCATCTATTATGTATTTGGGATCCTAAAACAAAAGTGTTTTACGGGTAGCGGGCTCCGATAAATATCGTAGTCGAAGTCGTATTCCGAATAGTCAAATTGTACGTTCAGTGAAGAGACAGATGAATAAAGGGTTTAGTATTTATATATATATATATCATCTGACGATACTACAAATATAGACTATTGGCCGTAGCTATCAGGCGTGAAGGTGATCTAACAAAACGGTTGTTATTACTAAAACAACGACCTTTAGAATCTAAGTGATCTTTAAGTTTAAAATCAAATTTAAATATATAAACTTTAAAAATATTCAGATACTATGATTCTGGTTCAACATTCTAAATATATTATAAAAAATTAACAATCAATCGAAGTCAATAAAAATGATATTAAGAGGAACTGTATCGTACACATTTTTGCCTCTATAGGAATTTTTTTTGTTAATCGAACCAAAATTTAATCAGTCTAAAAACATCCAAGTAAGGAACTGTGCTGGAAGCCATTTCTAATCCTATTTAACACAAATGTATGTACTTAATTATTGAAAAAATATTTATCTTATATATAAAATTCTCGTGTCACAATGTTAGTTACCATACTCCTCCGAAACGACTCGACCGATTGTTATGATTTTTTTAATGTATATTCAGTAAGTCTGAGAATCGGCTACTATCTATCTATACTATCTATCTTTCAAACTCCTAAATATTAAGGGTGGTCCACGCCTAAATTTTTATTTTTTAGATAAAAATTTTTGTTTTTATTTTTTATGATACAGCATATAAAAATACATACAACCCTTAATTTTCATCCCTCTACGATCAACCCCTATTTTTTATTTGTTAAATTAAATCATATGACTTGAACTCTTAACTCTTTATATAGAAAAAAATTCACAGAAAACCCTAAAAAGTTTTTATTCCAGAAAACCTAACAGTGTCTGGGGTAGCATAGCAAAATGTTTCATGTTAGTATGTACTAAAACGGTAGGCTAAGTAAAATCACATTAAGGAGAAACGAAGGTCGCGGGGGCAGCTAGTTAGACAATAAAATTTAGTTTAATTGATTAATTTTAACTGCGGTTGACCTAGAAAATTAATTAATTCCATAAATAGGCAATGTTTGTTAGAAGGCATTTTCAAGTCATAGTCATCTCACTATCTTATATCCACTTGACCTTATCGTGACTGATAACAGATAACGTCATGCTATCAGTTATATTTGACGCCTATGAACTTATGTAATCTTGATGTACTTATTCAGCTTGTGATTTATACTTGGAGAATGGAATAGATATTATGGAAAATCCTCGTGATGTGTATTCCTTATGGAAAGAGATGAATTTTACGAAAATATTTTCTTTAATTTAAACCGAACAAAGTTACAATAAATTTTGACTAACAATCTCTACAGTAGAACATCTACTGAAGGAATACAATACACAAAATATTCTAATTTCGAAGATTCTAGAACCTTTAACAAATATGTTTGGTTAAACTAACATAAAAAATGCACGTTTCAAATGATATTCATCATTGACCTATACCATTTTCATATAGTATAAAAGGAAAGTAAATAACAAACTATTAGACTTTTATTTATAAAAAGTTTTACGATTTCAAACTTTCACTGGGGCACCAATTGATCCATTACATAAAAATCTCCCATTCTTTTTTGTTATGCAAGAGAAATTTATGATTTCTTAATACAGTCATGAAAAAGTAATCACGTGTACTCATTATTAGGTTTTTTTACTTATTTATTTTGTAGCCGTATATTATTCAGTTATTTTCCTTATTTTTTATATAAGCGCTGAGACACAGCGCGCCACAAAGGATGCCATAATACAAATGAGATTATGAAGTCGACGATAACCAGTCTGACCTGACTTGTTTCGTCCCTTTTTGCATAATGTCTTTGATTTTTATATTGCTACGACGGGATGACTGAAATATGTCTCGATTTTTCCACAAGTTAGAGACGTTTTCAGCAAGCTGAAATGTGATTTATGTCCGTTTCAGGTGAGGCTCTATGACATTCCAGAAAATCGGAATTGTAACAATATTATGCTTATGTATATGTCACCGTAAAATTGTAAACGCCGTTAGATTGTAATCTATCTTGCGAGATTATAAACTGTCGAAAGATTGTGAACCTCAACGAACTGCTTACAATTTAACGTATTATTAATCGGTAGTTATATGAAATTGTTGGAAAGTAAAATTAATCTGTAATTGACCAAAGAAGTTTGAATGATAACTAGGTAGTACAATCTACCAAATAATAATACGTTAAATTGTAAGCAGTAAGCTGAGGTTCACAATCTTTCGACAGTTTATAATCTCGCAAGATAAATTACAATCTAACGGTGTTTACAATTTTACGTTAACATATATAAGACTCGAAATCATTGGAATTACCCATGAGATGGTCGCTAGTATTATTTTTGGTATAACTTAGTATTAGCTGCTGTACGTAATTTATTTATAATTAAAAGATCTTGAACGGACCTATAAACTTGGATATGAAACCTAGGATAAAACTCAACCAACCTAAACTTGTCAAGTTATAGTTAAACGATAAAGTTATATTATTATCAGTCTCATAGGTTTCATTCATTTGATATTAATACATATTAATACTTATATTAGTTAATCTTTGCTCTGTATGAAAATACTATGTTGTTATATAATTAAATGTATTTGTTTTCAGATGCGATTTCAACAAATACACAATAAGATGTATTAAAGCGGTTGGTGAAATAACTCCTAAGCAAGATGTGGACATGGACAGCGATGCGTCTAGTGGATTAGGCACAGCGTCTGATTCAGATGAATAAACATTTATACATTGACATTTGTTTCTTATTTATCATACTATATATGCTAGAATTGATTGACCTTCAATCACTGGCAACACTAAAACTAAGATTCATAATTGAGATTTAGCTCAAACGATGACTCCGGACTGTTAAAATCCAATGCTTTTTTAACATCGGGGAGTTGTATTTACAGCTAAGAATCGACTCTGAGTCTTTTCGTTAGCATCATATCGAAGGATTCGAAAAATCTTTACGTTTTTGACCAAAGGTTCCTGTATTCCGGCAACCAAGAGACGGCAAAAGAGGTAGGTGTCGTCAAGTCAGGAGATGGGAAGATGACTTGAAACTGGCAGCGGGACCATTCTGGTTGAGAGTAGCAAGGGACAGGATCCACTGGAAGGAATTGGAGGAGGCTTATGCCAAAAGGCACACCGAACTTAGGGATCTCTTGTAACCCTACGTTTAGGAATAAAAGGCTATTATTATTATTATGATTCCTGTAAGCCAAAAATTTGTTGTAGTATTTTAACATTCAAGAGTATTTTCGCGTTAAGATAAAATTATGACAGGTTCTATATTTACCCTACAAACTATTACGTGTTAATCCATGAAATTTACAAGGATTTTAAATAGTAAATAAGTTACAAATAAGTTTAAATATAATAAATTTGGTATAAAACGAGTTACTTGGCTCATAAAGGCGTTCAATATGCTTGCAATTTTTTTAAATGTTTTTTAAAAACTGTTTGCGGTCGGAATTTTTCTTAATTGACAAGTTAATTTGAAGTGCCATAGTATTGTCACGTTCGTCGTGTAATGGGAAAACCTATAAGGAATTTCGTGACAAAAATTTGACATTGATATAGAGAACCTAATAGTTTTATCACGAGTCACGTGCAATTCGTGACGAAAGAGTGACGTATAGCCGAGCGCCGAGAATTTATTATATATTCATTAGATTGGAAAATTTTCATGTATGACCGTCCCTAACATTTTACACTGATTCAAGTCATCAATTTGGGTATGTCGCTTGTCCCGGGGAAAAAGTCGTTAAAGCAAAATATTTTTTTTTCAGGAAAAATAAAAGAAGGTAATGCTATTATTACTAGGTTACCAAATACATTACATATACAAATATATATCAAATGAAAGCTATATTTTTCTTCTATTTGACGATTTAAACATTGTGGTTATGTATTTAGTGTAAATAGTTAAAAAATAAGTAAATGCATATTACAATATTATGTAATATTTATCTAATTAGACTGAAGAGCAAAAGCGTTATACGAATGTTTCACTGTTTAAATATAATTCCGAACGAACAGTAACAGCACATTACGACGGCACATTTTGACGAATGTCTAGTAACGTATATGTACGAGAATAATGTATTTCCACTCTTTTCGCGGAATATTATGACGTTGGTGAAACAGAGATATGTACCACTCTTTATTTGTTTTTAAACTGTCGCATTAACTCTTATGATTATTTGGTAGAATTAAAATATTATCTAAAACTATCTTTATGGTTGTTGCTATCTATCAGGAAAGTAAAATTAGGAAAACGAGTATTGAGTTACATTGTGCACAAAATAATTTCCGTAGAATAAAGGCATCCCCGCGTTTTTTTTATATTAATATGTTTTACGAAAATTCCGAAAAAAATACAGTTATACAAAAGTTTCATTACACCACACAAGGAAGTCAAAAATGACAAAACATTACTTTTCAATACATCATGCGATGTATTGAAAAGTTAGAACATGTTACAACTTCCTACTTATAAATTTAGTTGTTTTTATAAATAGAGCAATTTAGCCTAGTGGGATGCCATTGCCGAGCTCGCACGGCTGTGCGAGCTCCATGCATGGATATTCCTACGAAAATTAGTATATCTCGGGCAATTTATATTTACTCGTACGGCTAAGCCAATAAATTATCATTTAATTAAATACATTCAGATATGGCCAAGATTTCATTTTGTATTGATGTTAAACAAACTCTGGATTCTCGTAAAATTTTATTTATATATCACGTAAACATATAAACTTACACAATTGTACCTCTACAATCAATTCTACAGATCAAAAATTATAGGGTATTTACAAATAACAATATAATATTCATAACAATTTAAACAAATATATATACAGGAATTAATATTATATAATTTATAAACAATATAAATATATTAACTATTAATAAAATCAGTACCCAACGTATCACAAAAATTAAGTGCTCATTAAAAAAATATGAAGCTCTCAGTAGACATAAATTTAAAAGAGTAGACAACTAAATAGCGCAGAATAAAAGACGTAAATGTCGTTTGACTTTAATTCGTTTTATACAAATTTTATTACAGAATTGTTTACAGAAGATTAATTTTTCGTTTTGATACTGCGGTTCATGATGAGTTGTTTTGACTGTTTTGTAATGTTTTTATTTGTTAAAAATATAACAAGATAATTGAAATGGCTCTTACAAAAAAATAACCACCACGAAATAATCTCTAATATTCAATAAGTGTCAAACATCAAATTACTGTCTCTAGTGGGTCATTATAATCTAATTTCGTCCTTTATTAATATCTAAACGATTTCCAGCGTTTAATACAAAATTATTCGTTCGGGGCCACACGGCTGCGGCGCCTGATCGTACGACACACACCGCTGAACCAATACACATAAATGCTGCGATGACAACAATTAACCACCTTGCTGCCTCCACATAGCCTAAAGTTGTATGCGCATCGCGTAAATCCTTCACAATATCGTCTGGTAACTTCTCTACACCCTGAAAGAATATAAACGGTCATTATATGTTTACTTGTGTAACAGAATATAAAACATTGAGATAAATAACGGCACGCGGGTGTGAGAAGCGGCCGCAATCCGTACTGAAAACAAACGAACTATTTTTGTTCTTATACTACAGTTTGGCTTTATTGCACTGTAAATTATACTTCAATAATAGTAACCGTAACAATAATTGTTACGGTAACTAGCAAGTTTTTCACGCAACCTGAATAATGAATTCAATATTGAAATTATGTACCACGGATTGTGGTAGGCTTGTTAAATCTAAAAGGATTTAAAATTAGGTCTATGCCTACACATATAGGGTGGCCGGGTTGTACTCTATCTCCTAGCGATAGCAACAACGATTCTGAATTTTTCTATGTAATTTATTACAACCTCAAAAGTTTTCATTCCAGAAAATCGAACAGTCTCTGGGGTAGCATAGCAAATGGTTGCAGCTAGTATTGAATATAATAAAACATAAAGTCATAAACTTTATTGTAAAAAGTGATAATCGACACAAAAACCCAACTTTTCAAGTCGGGAACGCAATCGCTATCGCTATTGGGATTTACAGTTAAAGTTAGTGATTAAGCATAATAAGGATTTGTTTATAGAAAGAAAATAAGAAAGCCGACAGTTCCAGAGAACTGAGAGAGGTCAAGCCCCATTAAGACTTGAAACATTTAATTAGTATACTTTCAATTAAAAATAACGTTATTATAGTATGTCTGAAATACTTTTCGTGAAAGAATCGTATTTCGGAGTTATAATTAAATTCATTGTTTAATTTTTCTTAGTTTATAATTACAATATCAAAAGTATTGATATATTTTTCTACATATTAGAAGCCTGTGTAATAATAATAATAATAATTCACTTTCGCTACAACCCTTCTGTGTCTGACACATGTAATTGATTTTTGGGTTGAGTCAAATCGCTCACAAATTACAGGTACTATGTGCGTAACATAGAAAGAAACCTCCATTGGTGCATAGTCGTGATTCGGACGCCTTAGGGATTAGGGTCACACGCTTAAGCCACTAGACAAATATTACTCTAATATATTGTAATAACAGCCAGCAATCAAACTATATAATTGTCTGCCTAGAAGTTAAGAACATTCCCTTGTAATACTTTCAAGGGAAATGTCATTAGGTATATATTTTGACATTTGCATGCTGATTTGATATGGCTGATAGTGCTGGTCTTCGTTATATATCCAACATATGTAGCAGTTAAATAGTAAAGGATTTATCACCACTGATTAATAAAAAAATTAATAGCCTATACAAATTTGCGTGCCTTTTAAGAAAAGAATACTGATGAACAAAAATTTTACATGTAAATCAAAATGACAATTGACATTTCTTTACATACCTCTTCCATCCAAAGTAGAGGAAATAGGCCAGTCTTAACAGTTGCCAACTGGGGCACATTAGGAATATTCCTTAATTCTATATTGAATTGGATCCTTTGGATTCCCCTTAGCATCGCTCCTGTAGTCTGAAAAGTTAAGGGCGTCAAAAACACACATGTGGACGATGCTTTAATTTTTCCTTTTGCCTTCATGATATCGTAACTATAAAATATGAAAGGTGAAGATGCAGTCAAGCAATATAAAGTTGTTTAAAGTTATCTACTTGAATATAAAACATTGAAGGAGGGGAACAGTATCATGATGTTATATAATAAACTATCGGTCAAGAACTAATTGCCGTATACGTATAGAAGGAAGAAATCTTTAAGCTTGTCGCTTATATAGACAAAAACCTCATTTTGAGTTTAAGCATCATAGTAACGGTTCATGTAGATACTACGTACTCGGATGATTTTTGCAATAGTCACTTCAATGATATACATATTTGGAATGTCTATACATTAATTAGTTTCATTATGTAGTGGAATATATTAAAATTGTTTCACTGTTATTTTCGACGTGTTTTTCATCACATTTAACATTGTAAACGTCTCGCGTTTGAAGTCTGGTTTGGCCAATGTTATTATAATAATAACTTATTTATATCCATATGTTTCAGAGTTAGTAATAACAATAAATATATTTTTTAAATACACCACGATAAATAAAGAGACCGGGAATAGGAATTACTTACAGGTTCAATGTATAGAAAGCTCGTATGTAATTCACGATCGGGGC
The DNA here is from genome assembly GCF_905475465.1 of Pieris napi. Taxonomy (NCBI): domain Eukaryota; kingdom Metazoa; phylum Arthropoda; class Insecta; order Lepidoptera; family Pieridae; genus Pieris; species Pieris napi. Next base: position 3,977,530 of record NC_062252.1, read on the forward strand.
TAATTCCACCACCGAAGTAGTCCAGTAGTTCTTCAGAAGCGAGGTAGAAATGCGGTAAAGAGATAATAGCGGGGCCACCCTGACATGGCATTAGATTAAATGTCCCCATAAGCAAACAACCGTCATGATTGCTACTCCAATTCCTGTAATAGACAATGAAATAGTTATAGAATTTAAAGCTTGAACGAAATTTTTAATTAAAACGTAAATTATCGTTTGAATATAAACTGACGTTTAAAAAAGCATTTATTATTCGAGTAAAATACCTAAAAACCAAGTCCCTTCTTCATGATAAAAGTATCAACTTTTTGTTTTCTTGCAAAAAGGGTGAAAGTTAACGACGCAGATTTTAATTTTTCGCAAATTAAATGTCATCTATATGGTATTCATTTGAGCGCCATTTGTATTACTTACACAAATAGTATTTTGTTAGATATTCGTTTCATATTTAGAGTAAGTCCATCAAAACAGAAACAAAACCTATTTAATAGTTATATTTGTATTCATACTTCAATACGATAATAAAATGTATTTAACCAGCATTTAAAGCGCAATTAGCGCGCAATTCGAAATTCAAATAATCCGTGTCGATTAAATAAATATTCAATCAATAAATCGAAAGCCGTATTAATTTAATTTCAAATTCAGTCTTTTGTTTTTAGATAGCTTTTGTTTTAGTGTAATTCTGGTAGTTTTTGCCATGGATAAACTGAATATCAGTTTGATTTAAATCTGTAAATTTTGAGTTGAAGAACGAGCTTCGCGGTGGGCCGTTAACCATTGTCGACAACGGATTGAAGGCGTAGTGGAAGTGTATCCAATTCAATCTACTACCCGTAGATTGAATTGGAAGCTTGCTTCGGGCCTTGGAGTTAGAGTAAAAAAAACCATTAAAGCAAAGGAACAGATAAAAAAACTAGATAAGTGACCCACACGAACAAGAGACCAATAGCTAGACAAACTCTTCGAAGTATGCAAAGCATCACTGAATCAGCCTGAATAACTTTGTACGGAAATAATATGTTAAGAAGCGAGTGTATTTGGAACTAAACAGAAGCACAAACACCCGTTTTACGAATAGAACATGCGTAGACAACAATGTTGCTTACTAAGTAGTAAGCAACATAGTTAAGTACTTACTTACAAAGTTGTCAGAAAGAAAGATGAGATTAACTTGTATACTTGACGAAACTATCACTAACTTCGTATTAAGGCCGCAGTTTCTAATACAGAAACAATAAATTTTCCAAACATTCTTACAGTTCACTATACAAAACTTTTCGAATTAGTATTACGCAATATTATCACAATAATTTATTAGTATAAATAAGGTTTTGATTACTAATAAAAAAAATAACATAAGATAAGGACATTAAGTGTAAATACGAAGGAGATTAAAACAAATAAACATACGAAACGAATATCCAAGTGGCAAAACTCGTTCTTTCTTGCTTCCCGAGGGATTAGCGACAGTGTGAAATCTAACCAAAACAAAAACAACAGTCATTTGTTTAGTATGTGCTTTTCACATACACCAAAATTTGCCTTTTTGATTTATTTTTATTAAGTGTAAATCTGACGTGTAAAAAAAGTCTAGTGATTAGTAAGTGCTTCTAAGAATAGGTTCTAATACTGGATGGGCCATAAAATATGCACTATTGAATTTTTATATAGAATTGTAGTGCTAAGTTAGGAATGTCTAAAAAACTACGCTCGTTCTACGTCATTCAATGACAAAAGACAAAATGGCGCATTTTGTTTGATTGTGGTGAATGACATCTTTAGTTCATTCGCAGGTCACGCGACAAGATTTAGCTTTGTTCGTTTGACATTGAAACGGGCACTTTTGTGTTTTGTTTTACATTTTTAACATTAATGCTAAAAATGTAAAACTAGTAGAATTAGTGGATTTTTTAAATGTTCTGTGCGGGTTCAGTTTCATACATTTTGCGCTAAAATATGTAGTAAAACACAAACTTGTGTGCTGAAGCAGAAGCACTCTCACTTGTATTTTATATTTTTTCTTACCTTTTGCAGAAGCATTTATTATCTGGATTGGCACTTTTGGAGGCTAGCATAGATGAATCTACTTCATAGTAGTAAGTGCTCATGTTCATAAAAGCACGCTGTCCGACCAGGGACACGAAGATTGATCTGAAAATATTTTATCAAGTTATTAGTAGTTATTCAATTTTTTTTTGCCACCCATTTTAGGTGCGTTGACGGCCGTTGAGGGTGGAGTATGCTCTCTTTTTAAGGCTGCTTGTAAAAGATAAAATTTAACAAAAGGCTTTTATTATCATATACATGAATTCAAATAATGCAATTATTTACCTTATTAATACTAAGATAGATTATTACAGAATTTCATTAATTGCATTTACTTGAAGTAATCCGACTAATTTCAAAGTTTTCTTGCGAGATTTGCCGCCGATATTTTACTGAAAGTTTTGACACGGAATGACCATTCAGGATTCAACCTGCGATCGATCAAGCAATTTGTAGTTGGTATTAAAAAAAAGCAACATGGCGCGTAACCGAAAACGCGTGACGATTTTTTACATAAATTTCTCCCATACAAAAACATTCAAACATCTATTTCGATAAAAAGTGCAACATCTTAATAATGTGAGTATAGTTTGTAATATTACGTTTGTTATATAAGTTATAAGAACCCTGATACCTTAAACCCTTTACGTTTTTTTAAAGCGATAACAATAATTTTTACATGTTTTTTTTTATTTTTTATCCCCGGCTGAGACAAACATCGATGTGATGAGCATTTGGTGTTGTGCTTAGGTCTTGGGTGTTTAAATATGTATTTATATGTCTATCTATCTATAATATGTATGTATATCCATTGCCTAGTACCCACAACACAAGCTTCACCAGCTTAGCATGGGACTAGGTCAATAATGGTGTGAATTGTCCAATCAAAAAAAAAAAACAGTATAGCTAACTAGTATTAGTATAAAATTCTGCGCGAGAGTATTTAATGATAGGAAGAAAATTCAATGAATAGCGACGAGGAATCTCAAAGATATTAAAAACATACTTTTAACTGGATCTAATAAAAAAAAATCTGCTTTAAATTACAATAGACTAAACTAAAAGTTAGCGTCGCAAAACATTACTTTCGTTTTATTCTTAGCAAAACTCTATTACAACGGTACCTCAGTCGTTCGTTCATTCATTTGAGATATTTCAAAGAAAAATAATAATTTATTTATTTTCCCCTATAATAGATCTAGATTACTAATACGATAGAACTACACATTCAAAAATACAGTTGTACAAACAAAAAGGTCTACCTCGAAAGAAACCTTATTAATTACATGTATCGCCTCGCTAACGTAGTCCCAGTCTCACCATTATATCCACATTATGCGACCCGCTAGTATCCTAAATAGGTACGCTGATATAGCAAGCTCTCTTCTGAGGCGTAGCTGGTCATATCCCACCATACCTCTTGTACGGGTTAATTTATTTTGTACTCGCTTTAATATAGCTTCATATGTGGGCCACACCATTCCATTGCAGTATACAATACCGTCTTCACCATAAGGGCAAATGGGGCCCGTGCCCAGGGCCCACATTCCCAGGGGGCCCCGTAGGACCGACAATTTCTTTCCCTTATTCTTTCTTTATTTATTCTCAAAACATTTTTGTCGGGCACATTACACTTTTTTCACAAAAAAGTTATCAGAAGGTATTTACAAGGCATATACTACGCCATTACATCGATAACTGCGCCTATTCCTACTGTACTAATTAATAAGGATATAATAGAAGACTCAACAGAAATCTTGAAAGAAACCGTTATCGTAATCGTAACCAAAAAACCAGCAGCATTCTAATATCATTAATGACATAATATATCATACTGTATTTGATGAGCTAAATGGTCATACTTAGTCATTTTTTTTGTAATGATAATGATACCTGCAAATTTGTGGCTCGAAGTAATACAATCTACTCGGTACATTATTTTCGTTTATCGGTGGATAGATGGAGCCATCTGAGCCATTTATCATCCCGCAGTAGTTATCCATCCATTGGTCCATGGATGGTTTGTCCTGGTACGAGAGGATGTGGCCAAGTTCGTTGATGTTCTGCGTGCCTCGTACCATTTCGTATGGGCCCGATTCTGTTCTGTTTAACTGAAATGAGATTTATGATAGCAAGGTTCGTTAGCCCGAGTAGATTTAAAGAAAAATTTTCGAATTTATTACATTTTTCGAGTGACTGCTTTGCATTCGATGTCAGCGTAATGTATTATATTTGCATTAATATTTGTTACGGCTGTATTGTAATAGCAAAGTTCCTAGAATAATTTAAATACCTACGGCGGCAATTACGATTATAATCTCATCAGACAATAATTATTTAGTACATAACAATAACGGAAGTATAGAAATGACCTCCAAAGTTCTAGTTCTGTTAACATTTATGAATAAAGATTTGTACTCTTTTAATAGTGATTTTAATTGAAATTTTAGTTTAGTGTAAAACATATTTATAAAATGCCGCAAAGGTACTTTAGATTATTTTATACAAATTAACAATTTTATTAGAAACTGATTAGTTAATCCAATTTGATGCCGTGACCATGTCACGAGAGGGTCAGCACATCGCAGTGTCAGTATGACATACTCATTTAAATTATTTCTTTGGTACTTTTTGATAGTCTCTCTGCATTGCAAATATTCCACTAAGTTGGCGAGTAAAGGTCAAAAATCATTATGACAGTTGTTTATACCTAGCTTTCCATGTTATCATGGTACCCATAAAATGGTCACTAATTGCACACCACACAAATAAAACATTTCCTTTTTGTTGGTATTTTCAGAGAGCGCTAATTATGTGTAATTTTTTTTTACAAACTTACATGATCGAACAGTGCGAAATAAAATCCATTCCCTTCTTTTGCTGGTCTCATTACTTGAGGAGTGTCTGCTTTGATTTTCCCGCATATTAAAGCTGGAATAATAAGTCATAAAAATATCAAAATATAATTTACGCAACTAAATGTACACTATAAAGTCACTACAAGAAATATGATTCTAAATTTACATTTACTGCCAGATCTCAGATCATGGGCGCAGAGAAGAACTGACAATTGATCTCTCCGTCACTCTTAAATCGCTTAAGTTTTTTTTTTGCATAATTTTTGTAGTCTGCAGATTTTACATCATGCTACTCGTTGCATGTTTAGAAGTTAATTGTTAAAATCAACAAAAAACAAAGAATTAATAAATAAGGGATAAGTAAAAAATAAATAACTTTTGTCGATGTAAATTTAAAATCAAAATAAACGAACATTTGTTCGTAGTCTTTACATTTTTTGGCGCCTGATTCTCCTCATTTAATCCGTCTTCGACGTTGGAAGATTTAATGAAAATTTGAGCTTTATGACACACAATCGAATGATATTTGTTAGCAAGTAAATTGGGAAAATTACGTTTTGGTGGCCATTGATGTATATATAATGATATTCATTGTGAGCCTCTGTATGAATTCTCTTGGGTGTCCTGGCTGGGATTTCGAATCGATGGCATGGCCATTATACATTAGACCACATAAGGTAGGTTACGGCCCTCTATATACACCGTTACACATACTCACACACCCACATATATTCACACAACCATTTGTTTTTTACTTTAGTAGTACAGTCGTAGTATCTAGTCATCTATATAAAGCTGAACATTTTCTATCCACTAAGAAGGTTGTTGACCTGTTACCATGGACTCCTATTGTCCTATTACCACCCTCTCACAAATATGGTCAACACTTGGAGTATGTAAACTTAAAATGCAAAATTAAGAACAGGCAAATTAACTTATTATTATTTGCAAGTCTTAATCTATATAGTTTCCATCATGATTGATGATGTTAGACTTACTCTAGAAGTTGATCAACTCTAGATAGAGAGTGCCATTAAATGCGTTTCAAGTTTATCACCTATTCGATACGCGTTGTGAGTTTATTGGAAAAGGATAATCGTTAGTAACACGCGTTTTCCGAAGCTTGTTAGGATAATCTTTTTATAGAAAATGGGATCTACAAATAAATGTTACTAAGGAAAATAAGTAAAACTTTCGTATTTGAAACGTGTCAGATGTGTCATAATGTGTCTGAATTTACTATAAAGATTTCTATTGTGTCATTCATTGCACAATGAGAAGTAAATATAAAGCCGTGTAACCGTCTATCGTGGCTTGACATTATTTTAGGTCTGGACACGTCTGTATTACTACTGCTATAGATATAGGGTACGATCCAGAGTCGAGTAGCGCAAACTCCTCTTATAGATGCCCTGTCCTTAAGGAAATTCCATCACACGGCTCATCCTTCTGAGACAATTCGTTTAGGATCGCCGCCATTAAATTGTGGAATAGGCTGCCGACTCCATACGATTGGTTACCTCCCTAACATCTTTTAAAACACTTCTACATAAAAATTTCTTATACATATATTAACCATATCCTATCCTGCTCAATCGTGACTTTTGTAATTCTTGTATTTCTTATTCGTTTGTATTGCATCGCAATTCATGAATCTATGTATGCTTTTTAGTTTATTTTATTAATTTTTTGTATTATTTTAGATTAAGGTGATTTTATTATTGCGATGCTACAATTTTTTTTTATAAGATTTGGTTACGCACTTTATACATATTTCTTTTTTTTTTATTTTGTTTCTCACTAGGGTTGCCTGGAAGATATCGTTTGTTAGCGATAAGGCCACCCGTTGTATTCCATATATATCCCTATATATAATAAAATTAATAAATTATGACTCCCTTATGTCAAGAACTTTGGATATCACACGGAAGTCATGCTTAGTGATTAATGTTTTCGAAGACATATAAAGTAGAAGTGTACAATTTTGTAAGCTTTGTTTTCTTACCTTTAAATTGTACCTTATATTTAATCAACAATAAACAATCAAACATGCTGTTACTAACTCTCGCGTTTTTACTGAATCTAAATGAGTCAGATACTAATAGACTGCCTAATATAGCAGAAAAAGAACATGAGAAATGGTCATAGGTTTGTATCATGCAGCATGCCCAACTGGTATTTAGATTGACTACTATTGCTTACCTAGTGCGGAGTGGTTTAGTGAGCAATTTAAATACATTCCATCGAAGAATAGATCCCTTGCCTTGATCTTAATGAACGGTGTTCCATCAGTACTAAAGAAGCCAGACATCGCATCGTTCAGCATCGGCATAATTCCTGGCATCAGATCATGTGCTGTTAGAATAGCATTCTGAAATAGTGTTTGAATTGTGTGAATATTAAAGGCACAATCTATATATATAAAAGAAAGTCGTGTTTGTTACAACACTTATAACTCGAGAACGGCTGGACCGATTGCCATGGTTTTTGATTTGTTGGATTTGTTTCCGTCCCGAATAGCAGAATAAGCAATAAAATATCGGATAAGTTATCGAATAACAATAAATAAATTAATTAATTTTACGAATGCAAAAACCATATGGTGCCATCTGTTGACAAAACTACGCATCATTTTACGTCGAATTCGTGTCAGTTCAAGAAATTCCGATCTTGAGCTGAATGAGGAGATGCATAACCATGCTTTGATCCTGATCAAAAGATGTTGGATATCAGAAAGTGCTTAACATGCAGTATCGCCATATTGACGCTAGAGAGAAGATGCCTAATGTGTAAAACTGCCATTCTTCTTTCGCAATGGCAAGCAATAAAACATTTCTGTATTTGCAAAAAAGTTGTATTAATGTAATACTTAACATTAATGAAATCCTAAAATAAGTTAAATTAAAGTAACAACGATATTATAAGGTTTAATTATAAACTTATAATATAATAATCATTATGTTGGTATTTATAACAGACTATTTATTGTGTTTTTACTGTTAGCAATTTTTTTCAATTTACATTTCTACATAATTTTTTGTGTCTAATAAATTAACACCATTAATTAATGTAATTATTATAATTATTGATCATTGTTATAGTCAATAGTGCCGTTTCACCTTGACGCCTAGCGTTCTACAACGCACTATTTAAGCAATTTCTCGCCGCGCACAACAATAGTATGCACCGTTACGACTTAGGGACCTAAAAGGCTAACAACTGACTTGATTCCTGGCGATGCAGGTATCCATAGGCGGTTAGAACTTTACTTTATGTGAACCGCCTGTTCGTTTGCCTGCTTTCACATAAAAAGGCTCAGACAGAGCTATAGATAGCAGGGATTTAATTTGACATGGAATGCTAGTTGGGAGAGATCTATGGAGTCATAATACACTACCTATGAGGTTGGATGGTGGGTACTATCGAAAGACCCAAAGAGCATTTATAGTTGAGGTCATATTGGAGCACATATTTTTATTACTGTGTGATTGTCTTTTACGACATATTAGTGACTTAAAAAACATTCAATAAACAACGTAATAATATAATTATGAATTGGCGATTAGGATAAATTATTCTCAGGAAGTATGGTAATTAATGTGGGAAAATTAGATACAAAGAGTAATTATTCATTGATGCTTAAACCTTAGGAAAACCTTGGGCACGTAAATTTAGCGAGTTTCAACTTTGTAAAATAAACAATAAATTTTATTTGAAGCAAATAATTCAAATTTGCAAATCTAATTCCCGATCGCATAATTTCACGAAATTCAACTGTCACGTTGCGAGATTTGAGATGATTGATTCATGTTACTTAACACCGCCGCTTTTGTCTATTGGCTCCCAATTGAATTGATGTTTATAATTCGTGTATTAAGTTATTTATAGACCCACTATGTCAAAAACATATTAAAAACTGATGAAATGAAAAATTCTGTAATTATATATTCATAATTGCCAAACCTTACTTTGTTTAAAACACTAAACATTTGAAATTCAGTCATCTAAATTTGTTTTATTTTTCAGCCTCATTGTAATAAATAGCAAAATCTATTACAATTTAAATTTTTCATCAATTAGTCATATAATTTATACCAGTGGTGGTACAAGCTTTTAAAGTCTGGGCCTCAGATCTCTTTATCAATTTCGTGATAAATTGTTTTTTCTAGGTCTAAGGAACGTCTCCTTCCTTCACCATACGATCGACTGTTAAATACGCTTAACTCAAGTATGAGAGTCGCACTTTGAAACCACTAGGCAAACACTGCTCTATATATTGTATATAAGTTATATATTCAAAGATAGGGAATCAGCTTCTATAGACAACAACTACATCTAAATAAACTAGAATTTTTCCTCGTCTAAATATTCATAAATTCGCGAATCGCGTCTCATACTGTCAAACTCGTTAGGCGTGTCATTTATCTAATATACCTAATATTAGATACGAAAATATTAATCAAATTATATATAAAGCTTCTGTACGTATGAGGTAAATACATTAATTAATTAAAAAAGTCTTTTATTTCATGCATTATATCTGAAACGTTAGTGTCACGATAAAATATTGAAGTCTTAGGGTCTGTTTCACAATGTACGGATAAGTTCTACATAAGTTCCAAATTAGCTCTTTATTACTTATTGGTAGGATAAACACTATTGTTGCGTTTCACGACTTGCACATAAAGTCCATCATAAGTTATGAGTCCGACGAAGTGTCAAATAGCACAATTTATATTCCAAATTATTTATGTGTTGCATAGATAGCTATTTGGTACTTTATCGATACATTTACCCTTACAATTTACGAATAATAAATATCATGTGAAAATGTGATAAATTTACAGAAATTATTCCGAATTCGTTGTTGTATTAAACTTACCATATAAGAATAGTTTATAACTGTGAGTTCTTCGTCCTCTGAAAGAGACCCTGACGCTTCTTGGTCATACACAAACGATTTCTTCATGGTGTATTTGATGGTATCGTTCTCACCGTATCCCAGAATAGTCCGTTCGCGATATTCCCTTAAAAAGGAAATATTTAGATTAAAAACTCTATCAAAAATCATTGCAATCAAAAGTTTTTCTTATGACTTAGATAAATAAGATTAGGTTGAATGAAAACGTTTATAATACAGTGGAGCTAGAATCTCCCCCAATTTTTACATAATTATGCAATCAAATTAAAGCTAGCCACTTTTTACGGCTTGCTGTAACATTTCTCTTTATTTTTTATTATTTTTTGCGGTCTCTTTGTTGCTCAACTACTAATTAAATTTCCCTGCAATATCAGCAACTAAGTTTTTAGTTTAGAGAGTTGTATTTAGTAATTAATCTTTTAACATCGTTTTGTTTAAATCCAGTAAAAGTAGGAAATTAAACAGTAAGAAACAAAAAGTGCATTACATACACATATATTTTAGCAATATAAAGAATATAAAAGTGTAAGTGTAATTGTAAACTCTTTATAATGAATTTCAAGGGACTGTGCAGGTTTATTTCTTATAGGGAGGGAAGAATTAATGTTTGGATGGGTATTAGGTTAAACCAAATAAATCTAACTCAGTTTTACGGTATAGAGAAGTTCGTTATAACGAATGAAGTTATAGAGATATTACACTGTATTTCATTCTGCAAAGGTCCGAGGATCATCTTCTGCTTCATTCAACTTTTTTTAATAATCAGTTTTGAAAACGGTGATAGGTTATATGATCACTGTCAACAGTATTGTCTAACGCCCACTAAAAACTGAGTAGAGAGAGGGAAAAGCGTCTAGAAAGAGGAGGAACCTGCCTACGCTGCCGTATGTGTGAGAGAAAGGGAAGCTCTGGCGCCGTAACGCCTTACGTAACGAAGAGGTTTACCGTTTAAAAACTGCATTGTTTTAAACTATTCTGTCTCTTTTCAATATATATAAACTATTTTCAATAATAGATAAAATAATACTCAAATTCAAAGAGTAACTCGACTAACATAGTTTTTATTAAAGGTTTGTTTTAAAAATTCGAAGCTACAATCACTATCATAACGTCATCCCTTAGAAAGCGCTGACTAAGTTATTCCGACCGCTAAGGAGTAAGGTAAGGTATTATCTTAGAACATGTATATACATATTCTCGAACTTAGACAACCACTTCAACTTCTGGTCTTCGGGCCAATCAGCGGTTAGACTTCCCCAAATTAGGTGGTAGAAAACCTTTGTATAAAATCCAATGATAAAATCGTAAAAAATTTCTTTATTAAATAAGTTTAATTAATAATTTAGCACCATAAATAGTTTCACAATGATTATCATACAATACAACTAGCAAATTTTTAGATTTGTATTGTCTTCTGTTAGATGCTGTATTAATTAAAAAAATAAATAGTTTCGCTTCGTTGAAAATGCACTCAAGGGAAATTTCTATTTAAGTTTTGCTGCTGAATTCTTTATTTAACCAATTGTATGTAATGTTAAAATAGTGTTGGCTTAGTGGCATCATCCCTGAGGTCGTGCGTTCGAATTACGGCTGTGCTCCAATGGAATTTCTATGTGCACAATTAGCACTTGCTCCTACGGTGCAATTAAAAAATAAAACAATCCATGACATGTGTCAGACACAAAAAGCTGATCACCTAATTATCTATATAGTAAAAAAATCTCGAAGAAACTGTATCTGGTCAAGGCCCGTTTAGGGTTGTAGCGCCACTGGATTATTATTATTTAAATTATTATATATTACTAGCTGACCAAGCAAACATTTGTTCTGGCATGTATATTATTTCTAGGAAACATTTTTTTAGTTTAATAAAAATAACTATCTACAATAATAAAAAATAGGGGTTGATCGTACAGGGGTGAAAATTTAAGGTTGTATGTATTTTTTAATGGCATGTTATAAAAAAAATATTTATTTTTATTTTTACCCTTACCACTCAGGGGTATGAAAAATAGATAATAGCCGATTCTCAGACCTACTGAATATGCATATAAAATTTGATAACACAACGTTAGTAAGGAGCTGCAATCATTACACCATGTTCCACATGACATGTTAAGTATTAAATAATAATAAAATAAATTAAAAACTAGATTTGTTCTCTATCAGCAGGAGGCATGGTGAATTAGGAGCACGCACTTACATTCTTGTGGGAACAATACCCTAATACATAGTCGAAATATCTAACATCACCGCATACACGAATTCAAGTATGACCAGTCACCACAAGTAGCACCCGTTCACGAGTATGACGCATGGCCATCGGCCCCCTCACCATATTTTAGGGAGAGAGACAACCCGACGCATGGACGCCGCCACAAGCAATGAAATTTAAGCGAGCATGACGATGCTTGAAATGTAAACTTGGCTACATAAGAAAATAATAATAATACTAATATTCTATCTATTTAGATGTGCACCGCTCTTGCTGCGTTACCGATAAACTAACCAACAGAAAGCGACGCAAGTGGATCTGGCTAGGCCATAAACTCCGAACACATTCTAATCATATCCCAAGCAGGCTATTTTTTTGAGCAAGCAGATTTGAACCCATATTATTGCGGAAAGGTGGCCGTCCTAAGAAAACCTTGTGACGTGACAGATGAGGCAAAGATACACGGAAAGACTTGAGCGAGGCACAAGACGTAACGTTATGGAGGATAACTGCGGATGCCCCTTGCCCCATTAAGTCGTAAGACGTTAAGTCAAGTACCTATCGGTATCTAAATTTTATAGTTATCATTATTGTTATATGGAGATTAAGTCGTTACTATGATACCAGTAGTAACTTTAATCCACTCTTTAAAAGGCCGATCTAAATTATATCTGATGGTTCTTAACAAAACACAGTTTTATCTCGAGAGAAATACTATACGAACTTTATTTGTCATACATAAAAAAGCCAGTCAAGCCGTTTCGCTTTAATTAAATACACTGTGACACGAGAGTTAAATATATCCATCGCAATATACTGTACGACAGATTTATGAATAATTAAACGACATCCTTTGAAAATCATTTAAATCAAGAAGCTTCTCTTACTTTAAAAATATTTGTTCAACTGATATACGAATATTCTAATACTGCTAAAAAGCATTCAATAATAATTTTACTCTCATGATCAAAAATAAACATTTCGACACAAGAATGCCTCTTTAAATTTACTCCCTGTACAATAACAAATACTAAATGATAACAAAATCGAGAGATACCGTTTGGCGTTGTAGTTTCGAATCCTCTATATCCAATATTATACCACTGGATAGCTAAAAGATCAAAGTATTTATGACGATAAGCGAAAAAAGTAAAAGTTTGATTTGTTATTAGTAAAACTTTTGACTCGGAGAAGCAACGATGTTGGTATAAGTTTTAACCATCAGCTGTCGTCGAAATCTATCGACACCGTGACCGCACGCACACCCCATTTTTTTAACAACTTTATTATTAAAAGAATTACACGAGATCTGATAGTTCTATTATGTTCTTCTAAGCTCAGAATGTGTCCTTAATGTGGGCTTGAATGGGCCCTTAAATTTATCAAATACGGCAATATTGTGAATTTTTAAATGAACATGAAAGAACATATTAATAGTAAGAATCATAACCAAACATATAATACAAGAACATGGATTGTTATATTATAAGCATAAGGCACTGCAGGCATAAATCATATACATAGGAAGAAGATGATGCAAAATTAAATATTAAACCTTTCTGTTAAAATATTATCTTTAATGTCTAATTTATTCTACGGCATTAAACCAGTAAAATGATAACACTTAATAAGGGCATCTGTCTACTGAAGTGCAAAACTACGACTAATAAAAAACAAAATTCTAAAAAACAAACATATAGAAATCGAGTCAAATAATAAAACCATTGAATTATTTAAGTATTAACGGCATACAGATTTACGCAAAAAAGATATGCCACCCGAAATGTTTAATTCAATTGGAAGCTTATCTCGAATATCCGTAAACGTTAAAAAAATATTTAAAGAACATCTTAGTAAAAAATTCCCAATTAAATTTTAATGAAAACTATTCATCAAATTTATAAGAATATATTAAAACGCGTTAAATATTATAATGTTTCGAGTGTGTCGTTATTTCGTTTCCTTAGCCAGATTTCTGTTATACAGGTGTCTTATAAATCGACATCTAAGGCACTAGCCACCCACTCCAACTACCACCCAAATCCCTCGCTTTCGGCTTGACGTTGATTTATGGGGCACATGAAAATCAAACAATGCAATTTAACTCTCTTAACTATCAATGTTAGAGGCAAAAGGAAAATTTTGATTTCTACAAAACATATTTTCTAAATATTACCGTGAATAATGTTTTTCCTTCTTACTTGTATACAAAAGGTCCAACTTCCTGGAGTACAGGCTTCTTTCCAGCCATTATATCATCAACGTTGGTAACGTTAAACACGTGGACTTTGAAAAACAGCGGAAATGGAATTTTGCGCCATTTCTCAAACATCATCGAGTCGTTGTCCAATTGTACGCTCTGAAATAAACAGTAATGGTTAGTGGCATAAATGATTCGAAGGTAAAATATTTACTTAAAAGTATACAAAAAAACACAATCATTTAAATAAAAAATGGGCCAACTGAGCTATGCTAAGTGCTTATGCTGTCATCGGCACCACTACCTTAGTCAGCCCATACTATCATGACCACGTACCAGTTACCCACGTACTAGATGCATAGAACATTTATTAGCTATTTGACAATTGACAATCTGAATGATTTTATGTTATTGAAGTGAAACTTCTTTATCGGGGTTGGAAAAAAATTTAGTGTAACATTTTTTCGTTACGCGTCTCATTTTTCCGTTACGCGCCATCTTTTGAAGTGAAACTTCTTTATCGACGTATGGGAGAAATTTTGTAGCAGGTTACGCGCCATGTTACTTTTTGAAATCAAACTTCTTTATCGGCGTTGGAACATTTGTCACATTTTTCGGTTACGCGCCATCTTTTTCTTGTCCCTACCACGGTTGATCCGAAAAGATTCGAAGCCATTAGTAACAAAAATATATAATAACGATAACAATGATAGTAATACTAATAAGTCTATTACAATTAAAGAAATTCTGTAATAATCTTAGTACTACATAGTAGTACAGTAATAAGTTAAAATGAAATAATTGTATTTGTGTTCATGTCTATGATAAAAAAAGCCTTTTGTTAAGCTTTATCTAATTTAACTTTATTTAACCAATTTCTGTAAAGTTGCATATAGTAGATCATTTTTCGAAAAATAAGGTCATAAAGAAGTTTCACTTCTTACGTGTGTACACCTAGTACACGCACACATTTTTTTTGTGGTTGTTATGTTACTAGTAACTGGAAGAACTATGTTTCTGGAAACGATTTAAATTGTTGCATTAGGTTATCATTATTTCTCGCAGTTTAAATCACATATTTTAACTAACATAATAGAGGAGCTTAGAAACAAAAGGTGACATTTACGTATTCAGCTTAACTCGTTTTATTTTATATAAGAACTTTATTATTAAAAGAATGATAAACATGATACCAGATAGTTTTATTATAGGTTTAGAT
Organism: Pieris napi; assembly: GCF_905475465.1. NCBI lineage: Eukaryota > Metazoa > Arthropoda > Insecta > Lepidoptera > Pieridae > Pieris > Pieris napi. The sequence goes on from NC_062252.1 coordinate 3,992,992, forward strand.
CTCTTTATCTTTATCAACTTTAAAAGGTGTCTAATTTCGTAGAAATCTCATTAATTAATAATAACTAAATGTGAAATTTTTTCAGTACATACGTCCAACGCTGATAAAGTCGTATAAAAATGGATACATTTGCTGACAAAATGTATTGATTTTGATTTCTTCCATTGTATGTTGATTAAATCGTAATCGTTAAAACGTATATGCATAGAAAAGAAACTTGTGAGAAATAGAATTGAAGCACTAGTCAAAACTTTCAGAAACTATACATTTCAAAGCATTGAAGAAGAAAGGGGTAAAAATCTATTAAAGTGAAGAAAGTATCAGGCCATTTCATCAAAGGTGCGAAGAAAAATGGACGTTGAAAGTGTACTAATAAAACAGTTTGGAGCAGACTGGCAAAATGAACCCTCCTTGAAATGGTTTCGCGAAATTTTATATGAAAAAATATCACTGAAAGTGATGTTGAAGATAATGAAAATGCTTCCTGTCCTGTCTAGAATCGGATTGTGGAGAATTGCATATTTAATGACCTCATTTTGAAAAAACCTATTTCTCTTTTTCTTACGTAGTTTGTTTCATAACAATTCATAAGGTAACATTTTTTATTCAGTGATTTTCAACTACTTTGAATCGGATCAAAAGATGTCATATCATAAATACTCTATAAAATATTGGCTTTATTCAAACGTCTACATAAATACTTTAAAATCTAGCTACTAACTGACACATATATGGTTTACAAAATACAACTACAACAAAATACGACAATTACTACTAACATAGTAGTTTTATGTATATGTATATGCATGCTGTTACCCCGTTCGATTTTATTGTTTGGCTCTAGATGTAAAAAAGAACGTGAGGGTGACCCCGGAGCGTCTCCAGCGGGGCCTTGTAGGAACTACCCGAGGTGGTTTAGTGGGTGCTCATCCAGTCTCTTAATATCAGAGACATTAGTGTGGGTTAAGTCTCATATATCAGTACTACTTCGGGGCATGCGCGAAAAAAAACCTTTTCAAATACAGTGGTATCTATAACTCAAATCTCGTTAACTCGAAATCCTCAATAAGTCGAAAAAAATGTCCATTCTCTTCCGCTGAACCCTTAAATACGCGGCATCTTAAATTATTTGGACTTTGTAACTCGAACCAAATGTTATTTCCCTCCGAAATGTTGATAATACATACTATTTACTAGTTATACTCTATAACTCGAATTTCAAAACGGCGCCCCCGTAAGTCGTAGTTATTAAAATATAATAACGTGTTAATTGGAATTCCCCAAAATAATAGGAATAAAATCGAAAATGAATGTTCGAGTTCGGCGCTTCTTATCTATTGTTTTTGTGTTGCAGACGTGTAATATTCATAATTTTTTTTTAGTGTTCAGTTTACTTAATTAATATGTAATTTGTTTTAATATGTAAATATGTTCTACAAAACATAAGTTGAATTGTTATTCAAATTCGACTATACAAATCGAAAAATACACATAGAAATCGTGCCTCTGTAATCGAAATTTCAACAGTTACGTCATATGTATCTCGAAGTTTATGTTAAGTCGAAAACTCGTTTTTTTATTTCCCTTGACATTCGAGTTATCGAGATTCCACTGCTATAAGAAAAAAACTATTATATAAACTCCTTAGTCTGTGTTACATCGGATGTCAGCCGTTTTCAATTTGACATACCAACAAGTCATACATAGCTTTAAGTTTTTGACGACTTTGAAGTAACCCATGGAGTCATTGACATTGGGTTCATACCCATTGGTTATATATATCAGTTCAATAAACTTGGTGGATGTTTTTTGTCATTTGAAACGAGTTATAACCAGTTTTAGGTATTAAACGAATCTAAATTTGGGTACACTTGGTAACAACAAACAAATATAATTGAAAATCCAATCTCGAACCACACCATTTTGTTTATAAAAATCGGTCAAGCCATTTAGTAGGAATTTAATTACAACATTCGCACATAAGATTTATATATATTAAGATTATCTTTTACCAAGAACTAAGTTAACAGTGTGAAGCGCTGTTAAAAAATAGTAACATTTGAACAAGTGTTACACTAAATATAATTTACTATTTATTCTGTCAATAATGTTTAAATTAAGCGTGTTATCGCTAACAAGCGATCTGTGCTAAGCACTGGCGTTTCAAATGACATATAATGATGATGGTGGATATCTCATACATCATTTCTTTAACAAACAATGGGTTTGTTTGTTAAAATCTAAAGACGTATTCGGTTTATACTTCCATATACATTCCAAAGACTCTTATTATCAAATCCTTAAAAATTTACTTTTACTTAAAAGGCACAAAATTATAGATAAATTCAGACACTAACCTCGAAATAAACAAGATGTCAACAATTATTAAAACACAGATAGTTGCCTCGAACACTTAACCTTTTAGTCCCACGTCGAACATACTGTCAAAAACGGGGACGTAGGGCAGAATGTTAATCCCAGAAAAATGAATCAATATTCAATATTCATATCCCGTATTTTTTAAAGTGTGTTAAAATTATTTTAACGTCCAATTGTGAAAAAAAAACAACCAGCAATGTTGGCAAGTGATATCAAGATGTCGGAAGGCCAAATTCCAAAGTATAATACAATTTTAATTGTAAATACAACAAAATAAGATTTTTTATACCCAAAGTCCCCAACTGCTTTTATGGGACACCCTGGAATATTGCTAAACATTTAAAATTTTCAAATCTTTTGATTTAGTAAACCTACAATGTCTAATAATTTTAAAACCAGCCAGCAAAGCAACAAGTAAATCTAATTATACGAATTAACGAAGTAAAGATTTTTGCGAATTATATTTTATAATCTTAATCGCATCTGATGTAATTATGTTTTATGTTTTAGTATGAAAACAAAAAATATTTAAAATATTATTATTTAAACCAAATAATAATCGCCACAATTTTGATAAATTACTTATATCGAGTTTATACTTGGAAATCTGCTACAATTTTCTCCCACGATGCATTTGATGTAATTGAAAGCTTTTAGATTGAGTGTAAACGAAAAGAATTGCTTTTCTCATCTACTTCTGTCTCGACCTTCTAGAAGAATAATCTTTTTTGGTCCCGGTAGAATGCGACAGCGACCCCGGAGCCTCTGTAACGCGGCTTTGTCGGAACTACTCGAGGTGGTTTTAGTGGGTATTGCTCACCCAGTCTCTGAATAGCAGAGATTTTGGCGTGGGTCGAGTCCCAAATACCCCTTTTCAGGGGATGCGCAAATGCATTTCCACCTCGTATATCAAAAAAAAAAGAAGTAGCCCAGTAGAATCGTTAATCGTTTTTAATAAAATTACTAAAATACAAGGGATTTTTTTTAAAAGTAGTAAGTATAAATAATTGAAATGCCTATAAAAGGAAGTGTAAATTGACTTATCAATTTTCAACAATTATTAATAATCAATATTATATCATCTGTACAAGTACATCGTAATTAAATTCCTTCTAATACGGCTAGACCGAATTTGATGAATTTTTTTGTGTGTTCAAGTGGAGGCGAGAACTGTTTAGATTTATAATTAGAGATTTTCTTTTGGTTTGACGTGTGAAAAAAAATGTTAACGTCTAAAAACTCAGTATTATTGGTAGTAATATTCCGAAATTAGAATTTCAAACAATCTACTATAAATCGTTATTTTGAATAAAACAGACATTAATTTAAAAAAAACAATATTAGTTTAGTTATTTTGATTACTAATAAATACATAATATTTGCTAAAATATAATTTGAATACAGAATAACAATTTCCATACAAAAAAATTTCTTCAACTTCATTAAAATATATTTATTTAATAGAAAAACGTATAATGATACCAACTTAGGAATAAGGAAGTCGTTAAATTTAATTTTATTACTTAGTAAGATAAGTTGTTTTTCATCTAGTGACTACATTAACTTGGTAAGGATATAATGTTCTACAGTCCAAGAAGCCAAAGTACATTTAAACATTGCTCATAAATAAATGGTAAAACGAGACACTTTAGTGCAGAATAAACGAAGGACATAAGCACTTAAGCATTATTATAGTAATATAAAACACGAATTGATTACACCTAATTATTTTCTATGGACGATCGGCGATCACCTTGAACATTTTAACTAAATAACTTAGACATTTAAGCGTACCCAGTAACTTCCAATAGCGATACAAACCCCGACATATTTACATACAATTTCGATGGAGTTCACATTCAGTTAATATTCCTAGCGAAAATCAAATTTAAATCGGGTTTTCGTTATATTTCAGAAGTTGCTGGTGATCGTTCGTTCGCAAGTGATGAGTTTTAGTTATGTGGTATTCAGACTCCTGATCTTTTATAATTATTGTTCTCTCTTTTATATTTATAAAGTTTTATTAATAACCCTTTGTCAATAAAATAAATTTTTATTCGTATCGACTCCAGATCCTTCTTCTTCGTAGTTCGTAGAAGATCGCACCTGTCTTGAAAAGCCCTATCTTGTTGCGACTTGCTGCCTCCACACCACTCTATCCTCAGCTCAGGGCATTAGGGATGTTGAGATATAATTGTCTTAATTTGGTCAGACCACCAAGTCGATCGACGCGGACTTGCCATCACTCCTCCTACCATTACCAGTTTGTCGAGACTATTCGGTTCTCTCCTGGCAATATGGTAGTAGTAGCTAAGCACCCGTTTGTAAATATTACTTCTCAATCTTGTGGTGATCTTTTGTTGGTTGATAATGGACTTATTAGACAGATATTCATCGAAACCAATAAGGCTAGTTGCTTTCTTTTTTATTGAATTATTTTAATTGTACTGTATAACTGTAAGTGTTCATAAATAAAATATATATTAAATTTAAGACAATACAATCTTGTCGAATTCGAAATGCGTCCGGGGAGAATTCAATGGGTATTGTGTAGCTGTGGTATGGCGAGTCTCAGATAGCTGGAGAAGAGTGACATTTCCGTTCTGGATATTTATAAGAGATTCTTCAACGAACAAACTATGTGCATAATTTATTTACTTGTAAAGGATATACTATCGTGAGAACAACCTAGAAATAATATTATTGACCCCATTTCGATTGTCACGTCATGCCATTTACCATCAACTATTGCTATCTCTAACCAAGGTTGAGCGTTATATTTCGATTTAATGACCATGTTACATACATTTGGATCCAAATTAATGCTTTTGTTTCACACACAATTATACCACTCATAAATAATAATATATATATAATATTAAAAAAAGTATATTTTAAAATTAACATTAAACATATTTTACAAACCTTCTGGATCTGCTGTTTGACGATTCTCGGGAAGCCCCATGCAGCTAGCAACACTGATATTATTAATGCACATATTGACAGTCCAAATAACATTTTTGCATTTTTGCCCAACATTTTTCACTTTTACGCACTGCTTAGTAATTTTTAAAGTGGTCCAAACTATTTGAAATAATAATTAAATTCTTGTTAATTTTAAACGAACCGTCCTCAATGGCTACGTAAACAATAATACAGCCTGCGCCGGCGCACATGTGTAATACTTTTCACTATAAGAACACAACGCCTGACTGAAGATATGACGTCATTTTATAGCCTTTTTTGTGCTATAACAGTTTTAGTTAATTTAATATTTCGCGGTTGTCGTTACTTGTTGTATCTCGTTAGTTGTAATTAATACAATTATCATCAAAATATGAACTTATGATTAAATCTGCTTAAATAAATAAATAATTATTATTACTCAAATGCGTTAATTTGGTCGTAGCTTGTCTTTAGATTATTCAATACAAATAAAACTAAGTTTTAGAGTTAGAGGGAGAGAAAAACAACTACTTTTAAGAATTTATTTTGTAATTTGCCATACTTTAATATATAATTTCGGTTTTTGAAACATTAAGTATGTATATTGTATATGGAAATTCATTTAGGTGAAGTCTAAAAACAAAACAAAAATAAGCAACGAACACGATTTTTATTTGATTGTGACGTTTCAGAGGCTACAAACAAATTATACAATAAAGTGCGCTTTACGGCTTTTTAAAAGAAACATGACATTAATTCCATTATACGAAAAATCTTTTTAAACGGTGAAACACAAAACAAAAGAACAAAGTGTTTCGCCTTATAGAGACTAAAATAATATACGACACATCTACGTATACATCGAAGTGAACAGAGCTAAAATCAAAATGATGATCGTGGACCGAGCCGTAAAATATAAATCTTAAATGTCACTTGCCACATCCCAGACAACACTTCGGATCACAAATCTGGAATGATAGCAGCTCTGTTTCCGGAATAAAAAGAGCTTCTTCCGCCATACCAATTCTCCTTTTTATTGACACGTTTATACAACATATAGAAAAGGAGAGGAATATCATTGGTATCAAAACCAAAATTAGAATGATCCATGCTCTTGTATTTCCTATCTTTCTGTATAGATACGTGGACACGAGCAAGGCAAAGGATTGACGCTTTCAAATTGTGGGGCTGGAGATGCTTGATAAAAATAGCGTGGACCGCTAAACGCACCAATGTATCGATATTTCCCCTTGACACCCGTGAACGCTGGGGCGACACGGTCTTGTTACCCCAGAGTTCACAGGTTCGAACTCGAAAAATGCTCCGTCAATGACGACCCTGAAGCTCCAATAGGCTCGAAAGCTGGAGATCCAGCCCAACAGAACTTCAAGAGAAGCACTTTATGCCACACCCGATCGAAGGCTTATGCTATATCCAAACTTACCGCTAGCGCCTCCCCCTTAGACTCAATTGCCTCTGTCGATTTATGCGTAACGTATACACGAAGGTCACCAGCTCGGTGACCGCGACTAAAGCCGTACTGACAATCGCTTATCAGCTGGTGGTACTAATGACTGCTGCTTGTGTTTAATGCGATGCTCAATCTAAGAACACATGTTCATTTAATACATTATGTGATCTAAATATATAACATGATATTGTTAGGATTAAATAATATAATCGCATTCTCTTATTATTTAAGATAACAAATCTCTTAAGATAATGGAATAATGGTATGAAAATTAACCATCTATAACTGACATATCTTGTGGGTAATGCATGTATCAATTCGCATTATAGTTCTGGGACTAATATAATATTTGATTTATAAGAGTGATTTTTTAAATGTCATAAAAATGAAATAATTGTAGTCAAGATGATTTGTAGACATTGAAAATATTTGAGTTACTATTATTGGATAGCACGGTAAGATAAAGTAATCGGGATTCAGCGCACCTATATGGTCTCATTTGTCATTTGTCAAAAACTTATTGGACTATGATATACGAGTCACAGTTCTCGCTAAGAAAATTCAGAAACGTTTTTGTATGAATTATGTCTCCCGTTTGTCAAAAATCACCTCTAGATTTCTAAAACGGTCAAAGACAAACTTAGGCTTAGTATACGCCAAGTAATGAAAATCGGCGACTTGAGCAAGACTAAATTGCGAATCTGCGAGCGATATTTTTATACAACAGGGACAAAAAGGTAGGCGGCAATGTTGATGTTTAGCACAGATTGTTAACAAAACAAATGTTTAAGACAATATTTTGCAGTTCTATTTAATAAAGAACTACTTTGAATTTGAAATTAGTTTCTCCTTAAAGTTCTACTCTTAAATTGATGGCTCTTGCAGAGTCAGATAATATTAATGTTTAAATATGTTTTTGCAATTAATAACCTTTGATATGGCTTAGTTAGATTAGTAAAAGGTTTTCTTTGGTATTACCAAAAATAGTTAAAATACGGTTCTGTATACTTGGCTTGGCCGCGACTTGGTTTAGCTTGGACTTCGACCACTTAACAATAATATCTCTGAATCTCATCCTAAGTCTCGCGCTAACAAAACCCTCAATATTTAGTTATTAGTTAATAATGGTGAGTTTGCAATAATACGACTAGGGGCACAGCCTACTAGTAATAACATACCATTGTGATTCGAACATAAGGTCAGTTAATTATCATCGGAATTATTAAACCACGTTGATTTGAAATAAGGTAGGTAGTCTTAAGTGGAATGACTTGTGTTACTAAGTATTTATTATGGATATCACGTTTGTTTAATAGTCTAGTTTGATGACGTGTGGTGCACGGTGAGATAGAGACATCTAGGGATAAGTCTTTGAATCTTACCCAAGTCTGGCTTCCGTATTTTAGAGGTGTTTATTAAATAGTGATAAAATGATACATTCCTCTTCTGGAAAGTAAATTAAGGAATCGTAACATGTTTTAAATATGGATAAAATTTAAGTTCGGACGATTGTTGATCAAAAGGATTTTTTAAAAATAAGCTTTATAAAAAAGATATACAAAATGTATAAACCTGAAAAGAGACTACGTCGAAAAATAAAAGAATATTTAATAAAAGATAATTGCGCAAAACTAAAAAAGTTTTGCGAATAGCAGAACATGGATAAGGGATCGATTGGTGTATAGAGTGAAATTTGACAATCAAGATACACAGGATTCGGGAGAAGTTATAACTAAAACTTTGTATAGAATTTGATTTTCTTATTGTGTAAGTCTAATATCAATTAAATACGACGTTGCCGCACTTCTTAAATGGGAACATTATATTTTTGATATAGGTTCTAACTTGGGTAGGAAATAATAGGAACTGAAAATTATTTGATGTAACAAAATGAATTAAAACAAAATAAGCATAATTATATATAAAGTATTTAAATAAAATAAATCGGGCAAAAAAAACCATAAAAACCTAGCTAGTTATATCATGAATCATCAACGCAATAAAAACTGTATAATTTGCTTTATAGAGATTTGTATGTTAGCGTACCAGTTTTATATATTATATTATATTATAATTTATTTATATTTGAATAATTTAATAGGCAAACCTTAGGCGTTTTTGGGCATACGAAAATTAGCGCGGCAGGGTGATAAAAATAGTAAAAAATCAAAAATATCAAGAATTAAATAAAATAACAATATAAGCACTCAATACGTGTTACTTTTTTTACGCCGTTTTTTGTTTTTCTCCAATCAATATGTTTTTTCAATGAATCAGGCTTACAGGGTCAAATACACACTAAAATACAACGCGTTTTTGAGCTCGGGTTTGACCCAAAATATTTTAAGGGTAATTGATTATTTCTTTACCCGGTGCAGAGTTGGTGCATTTCACCCTCAACGTATAAATACCGCAATAAAGGGAAAACATCGGATCAATTTTTTTATTTAAGATTAGTTTATTATACGTAATTAAATACCCAATATCGTTTCCCAACCCAATATCGTTTTATTGTTCGAAAAGTACTCAAAATTTGTTGAAGTAATATAAAACTGATTGAATAAGGATTTATATTAAATGCTCGACGACTTTGCACTCGACATCACAATTATTATTATATTAGTCATCTTTTTGTATAAGTATATTTAAAATTAATATTTTCTAAATTGAATTAGACTCTAAACGTTCGTACTTTTAAAGTTTAAACTTTAGACGCACATTGTCACTGTCATTACCTTTGTTTATTTAGTTGACTTGAATAATACAGAATGATGATCAGCAAAAACTTTTTAGTTTTGTTATTTATTAAGTCACATTTATATTGTCAGTCACTTGGCGCTGCCTGTGGAAAAAATATTGTTATTTTTCTATTTCGTAAACTAGTTCATTTTTCTATCAAGACTATTAAGAGTACATAAAACTTAAATAATAGGTATGATAGCAGACGGACTTATGACTTTAAAGCAAGAGACTAGCAAGGGAAGGTAGAGACGGTAAATTGCAGACTTCTTTGGCAAGGTAAAAAGCTCAATAAGAAGATAAACCATAAATCAATTAAATATATAGATGGAGTTGCCAACTTAAATTATTGTTCTTATAATAACACCGTTTCAATTGCTATCTGGAGGCGTAAAAATATCACTTATTGCATGATATTATATTCATTTTTAACAAAATTGTACTGTATAAATATTCATCAACATTGAGACTATTTCTATTTTTATGTACGACGAAATCTATTAACATAAAGAAATATTTATACGTACATACCCAAAATACTCAATACTACGATACGAAAATATTTCCAGCTCCAGGCCCACACACCACACACGCCCACACTTTACCTAAAGTTAAAAAAACTTTTTTCATAGTAGTTGAAGGAAAACCTATCACATAAAAAGATTTTGCACTATGACGAATATATGTCAACAATTGTATGATAGTGGATATCATAATATATTTTATAGTTTTTGGTAAAAATAATTCAACACGAAAATATATGTGGTTTGCATTTGTGGCAGCGCCTGTTCATGGAAAACTGTTAGCACTTAAATTTAGCGCCTACTCGTTTAAGCTTGATCGGATAAAAAGCAGAGCTATGATTGCCTTAGTGCCACACGCATAGTGTTTTACAACATCCCGATTTTAAGAAATAAATATTTAATATAATAAAATAATTAAGAAATACAAATTTGAAATGTTGAAAAAGGAACACGTTTTTATATCCTAACTAGCTGACCGGGCAAACGTCGTTTTGCCATGTATATCATTTATAATAAAAAATAAGGGGTTGATCGTAGAGGGGTGAAAATTAGGGGTTGTTAATGCTGTATCATAAAAAAATAAAAAAAATTGTCTAAAAAATAAAAATAAAAATTTAGGGGTGGACTACCCCTAACATTTAGGGGGATGAAAAATAGATGTTGGCCGATTCTTATAGATACCGGATAAGCACAAAAAATTTCATCAAAATCGGTCAAGCCGTTTCGGAGGAGTATGGCAACGAAAACTGTGACACGAGAATTTTATATATTAGATTTATATTTATTTGAATTACCGGACACAGTTACAAAATCAAAAATTCTAAATGTGGTTTGAGCACTCGTATGCGTGAACAAAAATTTATTATATTCAAATAGATTGAACACTACAATGGACATAATCGGATGAACTGAATGAAAATATTGTTCCAGACAATTAGACCACCTATCAAACGGTAATTGTCATCGTCACGCAAATGACATTAATAATGATACAATTATGGGTGATTAGACCGTTCACGAAGATTAAATTTATACAGCTCTATATCCGCAGGTCGTCATTTAATGTAATTTTCTATAATTTTTTATCGTATCCTAGTTTTTTGAAGTGAAAACTACAAACGTTGTACACTTTTTTTTGGAATGGGTAAAAAATGTTAAACTCACGTCAGGACACCTGACCTGATCGAAAATTCGTAAGACGGATGAAGTGTAGACAGCTGGCGCGGCGTATTTAATGTAATATAAATAATTGTTATGTTTGTGTACGATAGCGCAATAAATAAATATTGTATTCTACCACATAAATGATAGTACTTTTATACTGATAATAAAAGCAATTCGTGCAAAATTATACTCTAATAATTCCAAAATATCAAAAATGCACAACGTTAATATTCAAGTTTTCACTTCTGCCGGCACTCCCGGAGTGCAACCCGTCGTTTTATCCAACCATGTTTCAATGATATATACTCAATACTGTATAATACTTTGGAAAACATGCTTTATGCATTACACTTACGTTCAGTCCTTTTATTCTGAAATAATTTAAAGTGTATGGTGATTTTATCACTAACCACACACTTTTCTATACGAATTATGATTTACGAACTTGTTTACTATATTAATCCTATAGATTATTGAAAATAACATGAATTTTAAAGTTTAAAATGATACACAGAATCGTCAAACAACGATAATACAAAAATACAGATTCAATACCATTTTGACATTTCAATATTCCATTACCGTTGCAAGAGTGAAGAATGATTTGTGATCTGTGCGAGTTCATAAAATATAATTTAATTCTTTTCTAATAATATTGTTTAGTAATTAGATTCGTACTAATGTTTCATAAGGTACTTTACTGAACTAACTGAAGTTATGATGTGATTCACGTGTTCTCCTTCCTTGCGCTCATATCGCGAAGAGATGGCTCGAAAGCGATAAGGCCGCCTGTCGCCCTCCTTATAATTTAATTTTATTATTTTAATCATAATGTAATTCTTGCAACGAAGTGTAAATATATATTTGATACAGTACTTATCTAAATAATAATATGTTTCGGAATTCATAACTATGTTGAGTTTTTTTTAATTATAATATTCTCTGGTAAAACTTACGTTTATTTTATGGTCATAATATAACATTAAGTAACCTTTTACATTAATGATACAGATTGATTTTGTAATCGTCATGGAAAATAAAATTTAATAATGGTATAAAATCAATAAAGATTATTTTTCAAAAATGTGTTACTTTTCTCTTTCAAATTTATTTGAAATAAATCTCGATTTTTTAAGCAAAATAAGAACTTTTGTCAGTGGCTTTTCGCCATATTTATAAAAAGTTTGTTTCTACTAATTTGTACATAGTATAGAACAAAATTCGCAGTTTGTTCGTTAGCTCTCTCTAACTAAGCTTCTTCCACGCCAACAAAATTAAGCTAGTTTAAAGTTCTTGTTAAATTGTTTTATTGTTGGATTTTTATAGAATTAGGATTAGATACTCTTTCCCCACTAAGAAGTTAAAAAGTGCAATTGTTAACGCTTGAGGTTGTACGTTGCCTTTAATAAAACAATTGTTATGAAGGTTGCGTCATCACTGCGGGTGAGATTGTATACAATCATATCATTAGCATCTGTATAGGAAGCGTGTGTGGCAGATAACTAAAAAATTCATTATCATTTATTCACAAATATATTCTTTATTATTATTGAATATACTTTTAATAAATTCAGATTTAGTATTAAGGTGATTAATGTCTACATTGACGTAACAGTGTTATCAACAACAAAAAAGTCTCAAGTCCCACGATGTTTCTTTTTCGGCACAGACTCTTGCGGACAATTGTAAGTTCCATAGTGGCCGTAGTGATGCAATCCGGGACGGATTGACCTTGAAAGTGAAACCGCGATTGTGTGTATAAAATATCTAATTATGTATTTTGCTATATGCATTAAGTTTTGTTCTCTTTCTCTCTATCTCTGTTGTGATTAGTCAGGAGAACATTTACTATTCGTCTTTGTCATTTAATGTAACGTACACTATTAGTAGCAAAAGAAAATATTACGAAAGATTGGTATAGCTTACCTTTATTGGACTGCCAGGTACTACACTCTAGTACTCGTAATGACTGTTTATGAGTATGATGTTAACGACCCCATATATTATTTTTAAATTTACCAATTAAGGTTACGCTTTAATGACTTTATAAATCTCAATAACGAATTATTCACCTTTATTAAAATATTTATTTCCAACACACAAATATACAGCATTTACAATATTCTTAACCTACGTAATAAAAATAATTATTAAAAGTGGCAGTGTACCTTCAATGTTGGCAGCATTTCCTCGCTGTATTGTGCCACTTATTTGTTGAGCTCTGGGGTCACCGGTTCTATGTACCAGCCAACTAAAACCTTTAATTAGCGCCTGTGTACTTGAACCCGTTTGAGCCGTTTATTATTTTCTCGTATAATCTGTCAAATTTGGATACAGCTGTGTGTTTTAAGGCAAGCAGGTAATCAGACTTCTATGCCTACTTACTCAGTACCTTTAGATTTTAGGTTATGGTAGATACATTTAAATCGCAATGTCTAGACTCCCAATTTAAATGTTTTTTTTAATTACTAATAATAAATTGATAAAAGACTTTATCGAGTATAAATATCGTAAATTATTTTCATGGTTGGTAATTAATAACCATGGTTACATTACCGTTCTTAGTAGTTCAATGTCGCATAGTATAAGTTCCAAGTTATGACGGGAAAAACCGATATGGAAAATTTCTCCTTAACGAAAATTTCATAACAATTGCGTGGGCCGATGAATAGGTATAGAAAAAGCCAACAAGGAAGAAAAGCGGCCTATTGCCAAAATATTTCATGAGATGAAAGACGAACCGTGTTGTTTGATAAATTGATAACTCAGAGATGTTTAAGTTCTTGCTAATCGAGGTGAAGGTTAATCAATACATTATACTTCTTTCGTTATTATACATAGGATTTTAAGATTATACATAAAATTGAGCACTGTTGGCTTCAGCGTGCGACTCTCATACCTAAGGTCGTAGGTTCGATCCCCGGCTGTGCACCAATGGACTTTCTTTCTTTGCGCAACTTAACATTTGCTCGAACGGTGAAGGAAAACATCGTGAGGAAACTGACATGTCTTGGACCCATAAAGTCGATGGCGTGTGTCAGGCACTCGAGGCTGATCACCTACTTGCCTATTAGATATAAAAATGATCATGAAACAGATTCTGAAATCTGAGGCCAAGACCTAAAGAGGTTGTAGCGCCACTGATTTGTTTTTATTTAATTTTTTACATAAAATTGATAATTCAAAACAGTTATTAAGATGAAATTATTTAACATATTTACTATAAAATTAGTTCCCTACTGACTTTTTTATAGAACAGAGGGCAAACGGGCAGAGAACTCACGTAATGTTAAGTGATACTACCGCACATGGACACACTCAATGCCAGAGGGAACGTTAGTGCGTTGCCGGTGTTTAAAGCGGCGAGAGTTAATTGCCAGTTCTTCTCTTCCGTTCTACGCCCTTGATTTGAGAACTGGCAGTAAAATTAGAACCATTTAATGTAAATTTATTTTTTTGACGTTCATAAGTGTAAACCGTGTTACATACATGAATAAATGATTTTTGACATGACTTGACTAAAGATTTGGTACGCGTCCTTTCTTCAAGGAGCCTAAGTTGAATTGATCAGAAATACTCCAGTGGGCAGCTGATTCCACATAGTGGTGGTCTTTAGTATGATGATATTTGTTATGGTTACTTCGAGTATGGAAGCTGTGCTTTTAAACAATGATCAGTCACTTTGACTTAACCAAGACAAGATAAACGTTATGTAATGTGTAAAAATGTTCTTATTATTTTGCAGTAACCTGACAAATAAAAAAAAATTAAATAAAATTAATTGTTTATGGAATTAAACATTAGTCATCGTAAAAAGACTACTATGGGTTTATGTTATAATAATTAGCTAAAATATGATCACGTATTTTATTAAAAGGTCGCTTGGGAGGTTAATTTAAAAGTGTTGAGGCAGGGTGGTAAATGTGTTTGCTCTGTAGATATAAATTTTAATTAAGGTAATACCTGAATGGCTGAAAACTTCCCACAATTAATATCTAGTGAAGATGAATCACCCAGTGCGTAGTTTATTTTAAGCCTTCAGTGAAACATTGTTATTGCTTACTAGAGACCTGACCTCGGTTACTGTATGATATGGGCATGTAGTCCAGGCGGGTACAAGTCGTGTGAAGGGCTGAGGTGTTTTTAGTGGGTGGGGTTTCGCTACCCCTCTGAATAGCAGAGGGATTTAAGTGTAGACCCAGCCCCTCAGTCCCCGCATCAAGCTCGACATCCTTGGCGCGGGCCTGCGTAAGCGCATTTTCACCTCATAAAAAAAAAGAAAAAAAAAGAAGGCGGGTACAAGTACAAAATTCATCAAGCATACTTTATTATTTTATGTTAATACATCCCGTACCAAGGTTAACATGAATGAAGGTGAGTTAGTGTTTTTAACATACTATAAAACTGTAGTATTAAATTGTATTCTATTGTCGATAATTTACGCAGCATTTGCGATATAGGGATTTATATTGGTATTTTGTTCACACCTTGTGTTACATTATCTAAGTTTCCATTCGGATTCCTAACTTTTTTAAATACATATTCTATGGTCAACTGGGATAATGTAGGATTCTAATGGCATAAAATTTTTCTAATCGGTCCAGTAGTAAAAATGATCATTTTCCTCCGTGTTTGGGAAATACAAGTAAAGATTTACAAGTTTAAAGAATGGTCGTGAAATTTGTATGAAAAAAAAAAACAAATGACTAAATAAATAATAATCTTAATTTGAAATTTAAATAAACTTGACAGTAATAGAATTAAAATACATTAAAAAATAATTGTAGAAACGACAGCTATATATACGAAATACAATATAGGGGTATTCAAATGTTTGTATTCATCCAACTTAACTACGCACTATCAACATTATATTCTAGATAAAAACTAAGTAGAAATTCAGGTAGCACTTAGATTATTCCGCTCGCGTAAACTATAGTTAAGTGATAATGGATGTTAATTTAACCATGAAACCATCATTTTT
Source organism: Pieris napi (assembly GCF_905475465.1). NCBI lineage: Eukaryota > Metazoa > Arthropoda > Insecta > Lepidoptera > Pieridae > Pieris > Pieris napi. The sequence goes on from NC_062252.1 coordinate 4,009,199, forward strand.
TTGAGAAAAGAGGTGTCATTTGTTACATTCATGTTGTAGGAATTAAATTATTAAAAATTCTTAAAAGTATTATGTACACGAACATGATTTTTTTCCTTAGTGTCATGTCATGGCTCCTGATAAATGAAGTGCGCAACAAAACGCGGGGCTCTCGGACTACGGGGTTGTGCATTCAGACCTCGCCTTGCTTGCTCTACTAACAAGCGCAGGTCAATTCAGGCAAACACACCCGTTTGATCAATTACTTGCATATAAATATCAAGAAAACAGGTTCACAAATAATGTCAACGATTCTAGCCTTTTTTACTCATCTAACAAGACTATAGCAGTAAAAGTTACATATTTATTCCTCTTAAATGTATTTTATTTATTTATTATAATATTAGCTAAACGCCAGCTTGAGCATTTGTTACCTAATTTATGATATCCATCCATCTTAATTGTTTCCCAGCTGTAAGCATCTCTCTGTTATAGTTCCTATACATCTAAACTATTTCGACCGAAGCCTTTACCATCGCCGTTCAGTTGCCTGCCTTTCAGTCTTCTAAAGATTGTACCTCCGAGAATGTTCCTTGGATGGTTCTATCATCCCCTTTCAAACTACGTTTGTCTAGTAGCTGGAGTTTCACCCTTTCGTCGTTAACAACTCCAAGGGCCGCAATACACGATTTGGATTTTTTTGAAAACAGCGAAGGAATGAAATTCCTTGCCCACTTCAATCTTTCCCAAAGAGTACAACATGGGTCAAGCGGCGGCTAAGTAGACATCTCCTGGCAGGCGTGAACTCCAATATACGCACCTAACTTAACATCAGTTGGAATTGCGGTAAAAATTTTATCTAGTTCAGTTAAAAAAAGCGGTGAGTTTAGAGAGTTACAATTGCTATTTATTTTAATAGAACAGGGGGCAAACAGCCACGAGGCCCACCTGATGTTAAGTGATACCGCCGCCCATGGACACTTTCAATGCCAAAAGGCTCGCGAGTACGTTTCCGGCCTTTTGAGATATTTTAATTACGTCATTATGATACAAAGTATCAACGTCACATTTGACGTACTGATACGAAATAGTAGTAAGTTAAGGCATTGCTATTATAATAAAACTTACTATATTTTTTTGCCTACTATAAATTATTATGCTCTATAAAATATATTTAAGTTAGCGTGTCAAATGCGCGCAAAATTAATTTAATAGGTAAAAAAAGCATCGTATATCGTAAAATGACATACTGTCTAGTTGTGCTATTATCACATACAATAGGTTATAGGGGCCATACAATGCGATATTCAAATGAGACACAGCAATATAAAAAGGTAGTTGCTAATTGTAATTCATTTCTCGTACACTTGGTTAAGTATTACACTTTCTTGCCAACTTCCTAACGATGTGGTCTATGTGCTTTGTATCGCTTTCGGCGGTTTGTATTCAAGCAGGTAAGAAAAATAGAACAAAATAGTATCAAAATAAAATATAGGTATCATAAAATATTCTCATTCTTTTAACTAGTAATTTTTTAAACTTTAAATTTTTATGCTTGTTATTCTCAAAAACAAAACAAAAAATAATACATTTAACTGTTAAATATAAATTAAACACTTTAAAGATTTATCGTGTGGGTATTATGTATGTGCGTTCTATTAATGGCTATATCGCTTTCCCGAGTACAAAGTCTGAAAGTTTTAATGTTTTCTCATTTTTGATTTCCTTGGGTGATATATACTATTTTTTTCAGAATTTTCGAAAACATTTTAGTTTATTTACCCGTCATTCAGAAATTATCTTATGCACAATGTTAGTAATACACGTTTACCTCATTTTACCTCCCGTGGAATAGATCGCAACAGCCATAAAGATAGATAGTTTAGATTGTAATTCTACCAAATAATCATTAAAACTTAATGCGACAGTTAAAAACAAATTAAGAGTGGTGTCCAAATATGTATATACAGTCCACTACTCTTACTTAGTTAAAATAAAAGTGTCATACGATTCGCACGTGTTATTATTGCAGTTTATTTAATTTCAAGACCCTCAATCAATTAGTGATCAATTCTCAACTATAACTCCTTAACATATGGTCCAAAATCGAACCGGATAACATCGCTATTGTTCAATAGTTGGCGAACAGTGAGAACAATAGATGCTCACATTCCTAAGCGATAAGGAATAGTTGGAAGGATTTTTGTGTGATCAGTGTTTCATTACAGTGTTATAATAACATTATAAAAGTGAAATTAACCTATAAAAACGAAATAAATTACGTTATATACACACCATACTGTGAAGTACTATTACGTTGGGCTGTGTTCAGTTTTTTCAGTGGGTCTGAGTAATCGGATAATTACGAACTACGCTCAAAGTCATAGTGTACGATGGAGGGTCTTTTTGAGTATCAATTTAAGTTGTTGGAGACATTAAGAAGTGCAGAAAAGAATTATAGGAAATCACCGAAAGACAGAATAAAAATATCATATATAGAAACTCGATTAGAAGTGTTAGAACAATTATGGCGGGACTTTAAGGAAGGACACAAAAGTTTAATTTTAAAAATATCTAAAGAGGAAGAAAAGGAAAGTACCTATTTTAAAGGAAACTTTAGTGATATTTTTGATGAGCTATATATTCAGTACAAGTCCACTATGAAGGAGGACTTTCAAAACTTAACCAAACAGTCTCCTTTATCACATACCTCAATAGCGGGTGGCGACGAACAGAGGTCATTAAATGATATTAAATTACCGTCAATACAAATACCGAAGTTTGGAGGTAAATATGAAGAATGGACAACTTTTTATGACTTATTTTGCTCCTTGATTCATAACAACAAGTCTTTAACGCCGGTGCAAAAACTACATTATCTAAAAAGTAATTTATCGGGTGACCCAGAACTATTAATACGCAACTTTTCGACTACGGATGCAAACTACGATGAGGCATGGAACCAGTTAGTGAAACGATATAATAATAAACGGTTGAATTGCTATGCAATTTTAAGAACATTATTTTCACAGAAGGTTATAAGTACGGAGACATCGAGTTCAATCAAACAATTAGTAGACACTACGTCGGTATGCTTAAAAACGTTGCAAAATCTCGGTGTGAAAACCGACACTTGGGATATGATTATTAATTATTTAGTAATATCAAAGATGGACAATGAATCGATAAAGAGATGGGAACAACAACTTAGTTTGAGTAACACCGAATTACCTACTTGGGCAGAACTGCGGGATTTTCTTGAAGCTAGATTTCGATCGTTAGAAATGATAGACAGTCACAGAGTGAAATCACCATACCCTAAGCCTGTTGCTACACCTATTGCTAAACCTAAGTCCTTTCATTCAGGTATACACAATGATGTGAATAAGCAGGAAGTTAAATGTGTGTTATGCAGTGGTAAACACTACATCTATTATTGTAAACAGTTCGCAGACATGTCTACAAAAGAAAAGCAAGAGTTCGTCCAGCAGAATAAATTATGTTTTAATTGTCTTGCCCCATCACATTCAGTAATCAGATGTCGCCAGCCAACGTGTTGCAGAAAATGTGGGCGTCGTCATCATTCATTGCTACACTACGAGAGAGATCGAAACACGGTGACTACGAGTGAAGGGGAATCCACGTTGACAGGTACCATGACTGAACAAACTAAAGGTAAGCTTAATTCTATAACAAACGATGTACACTTTGTAACTAACTTTTCCAAGGAAAATTGTCAAAATAGTGTCCTATTAGCTACTGCTGAGGTATTAGTAGAGAGTAGGAATGGTTGCAAACATATTATTAGAGCATTGTTAGACCAAGGGTAGCAAGCATCGTTTATAACTGAAGCTACAGTACAATTACTTAATCTTTCGCGCCGATCAGTAAGTGGTTGGGTGTCAGGTGTGGGAGAGGGGCAAATGAGAATCAAATACATGGTTTCACTTAAGGTGAAATCTCGCCACGATCCTAAGACAATAATACGAGTGAATGCATATGTATTGCGTTCAGTAACAACACTTCTGCCTACTACCAAACTTAGTGCTCCTGAATGGTCAGACCTAGAATCTTTAGAGTTGGCTGACTCAGCCTTCAAAACACCTGGAAAAATTGACATTCTTTTGGGAGCAGACGTATACAGTAACATTATTTTAGATGGTATAATCAAACATCCTAGGGGCAACTTACTAGCACAGAGAACATGCCTAGGTTGGGTGCTATCAGGAAAGCTGCCTCAAGAAACAGGTTCTTCGGACACAAATGTTGCAAGTTTGCATGTTCAACTTAAAGATGACGAGATGCTCAAGAAATTTTGGGAAATCCAGAATGAACCAAATACTATAGAGAAGAGACTATCAAAAGAAGAGGAATTTTGTGAACATTTTTATGACAGTACAACTATAAGAGATGAAGAAGGAAGATTTGTGGTTAAACTACCATTCAAGACTGGAAATCCACAATGTAGGCAAGGAAATCTTAAAGAAATTGCTGCCAAGAGGTTTAAAATATTAGAAAGAAAATTATTAAAAAACCAGAAACTTAAAGAAGAATACCACAAGGTCATAAACGAATATATAAATTTAAATCATATGGTTGAAATTATACATGCAGAAATTGATAGTCCCACTGCAGTCTATCTCCCGCACCACGCGGTACTTCGCGAAGATAAGGAGACGACAAAACTTCGTATAGTCTTTGACGCTTCGTGCAAAGGAGTTAATAATGTTTCTTTAAATGATGATTTACATATTGGTCCTAAGTTGCAGCAAGATTTGCGCTACATATTGGTGAGATGGAGGCTTTATAAGATTTGCCTTACTGCAGATATAATTAAAATGTATAGAATGGTGAGGGTGTCAGAAGATGATACAAATTACCAAAGAGTTCTATGGAGATTTAATCCGAGTGAGCCAATAAAACATTACAAGCTTTTAAGATTAACATTTGGGACAGCATGTGCGCCTTATCTCGCTGTGAAGTCACTCCAGAGATTAGCTGATGATGAACAATCGAAGTTCCCTGTTGCTGCTCATATAACTAAACGTGATTATTACGTCGATGATTTAATGACGTCATGTGAGACAGTTGCTGATGCTATTAATATATATAATGACATGAGTAAATTAATGAATTTAGGAGGTTTTGAGCTCCAAAAGTGGAGCAGTAATAGTAAAAATGTGCTAAAATATATTGGTGAAAATAAACGAGATGATCATGAACTGCCTCTGAAGGTAAATAACCTAGTTAAGGTATTAGGAGTGAGTTGGAATAGAGACATAGACAAATTCGAATATACTCTAAATGTGCCTATAGTAAAAGAACCTATAACTAAACGGCAGATTCTCTCAGAAGTAGCAAAACTGTATGACCCTTTGGGATGGATAGCCCCTGTTGTTGTTATAGCAAAGTTAATAATCCAGAAGTTATGGCTAACTGGATTAGATTGGGACAGCACTATAACAGGAGATTTACTGAAGGAATGGTTACAATTTAGAGAAAATTTGATACATATTAAATGCATTAATATACCGAGGTGGCTACGTTATTCTTCCACATCTAAAGCAGAGTTACATGTCTTTGCAGATGCTTCACAGACAGCATATGGTGCAGCAGTATACATGCGAGTCATTGAAGGCAATGAGGTTTATGTGAATTTAATATCAGCCAAAACTAAGGTTGCACCAATTACGAAACAGATTTCAATACCTCGACTGGAATTATGTGGTGCTGTGTTGGCGGCCAAGCTAATTTCTGAAATATCACAAGTGTTAAACATATCTAACGAATACTTACATGCATGGACTGATTCAACCATAGTCCTGGCATGGCTAAGGGGAGGACCTAGTCGCTGGAACACGTTCGTAAGTAACCGTGTATCTGATATACTAAATATTTTAAATTACGAACAATGGGGACACGTTACTTCTGAGATGAACCCGGCCGACTGTGCGTCAAGAGGTCTACAAGCTTTAGATCTATCAAATCACTTGCTATGGTGGAATGGACCCGCCTGGCTATCTTTATTAGATGTAAATTTGAGTATGGTCGACATCGAAGATACACAAGAAGAAGAGAAGATTAAATCTTTAACTGCTTTATGTACATCCGAAGAAGAATTTATATGGTCTAAGTTTTCTAATTTAAATAAGTTATTGAGAGTTATTTCATACTGTAGAAGATGGCTAAATTTAAAATCAACTAAAGATAAGCGTCGGTGTTATACAAGTTATATTTCAACAAAAGAAATTAATGAATCCTTAGATATTTGCATTAAACAAGTTCAAGGGTTTGAATTTAAGGATGAAATGAAACAATTAAAGACTCTGGGATATGTTTCTAAAAGGAGTAAACTGCGAAGTCTTACGCCCATTATCGATGAAAATGGGATTCTAAGAGTCAGCGGAAGAATACAACAGTCACACGTGGAGTACGACACACAGCATCCTATAATTTTACCTGCTAAAAACTATCTTAGCAGACTTATAATTATGGATGCTCATCAGAAAACAATGCATGGAGGACCACAACTGATGATAAATTATTTGAGAACAAAATACTGGATACTACGAGCTAAGGATCAAACAAAGAAATGTTACCGTGAGTGTGTGACTTGCATTAGATATTCGAAATGTAAATCATCACAGTTAATGGGTCAATTACCAGAGGTGCGTGTAACTCCCAATAGACCATTTAAGTCGGTCGGTGTGGACTATGCTGGACCTATTAACATCAGATTCTCCCCAGGTAGAGGAGCAAAGTCCTTTAAAGGATATATTTGCTTGTTTATTTGCATGGCCACACGCGCTATACACTTGGAGGCTGTCACAGACATGACTTCGAAGGCATTCATCGCCGCTTTTAGAAGGTTTACAGCAAGACGAGGCCACTGTCAAGATATCTATAGTGACAATGGCACAAACTTTGTAGGAGCAGAAAAACAATTAACGACAATGTTTAACAGTGCCAAATCTTCAGTGCCTAGTGAAATAGCAGAAATAATATATATATAACATTAGAGCGTACTACATGGCATTTCATACCCCCACACGCTCCTAATTTTGGAGGTTTGTGGGAGGCTGGCGTACGTAGCACAAATCACACCTTAAAAAGGTTATTGGCGATACCACTCTAACTTACGAGGAGCTCACAACTATGCTGACTCAAATAGAAGCCTGCCTTAACTCACGACCTCTGACTGTCTTAAGTGACAACCCTAATGATCCTCTCCCACTGACGCCTGGACATTTTTTGATCGGCGAACCTGTGCTTAATGTAGCTGACCAAAGTCATGCTTATGTAGACATCAGTTATCGCGATCGTTGGCGGTTAACACAAAAAATGGTCACTGACTTCTGGAACCGATGGTCTAAAGAATATCTTGTAATTCTAAACAATAGGTACAAATGGAATGTTAAAAATAACTTAGAACCGGAAATTGATGATGTAGTTGTTATACAGGAGGATAATGTTCCTCCTGGTAACTGGATTATGGGTAGAATAGTTAAAAAGCATATCGGTCCCGACAATGTGACCCGGGTAGTATCGATCAAATGTAGAAGCGGAACGCTCAAAAGACCTGTATCAAAAATATGCATTTTAACTAAATAATTAGTCTATTTTTAATTGTTACTTTATTATTATAAATGTTCATTAGTCATTTAAAAGTGAAAATCAATTTATATATCAACTTACTATTGTTAACAAAAACCTTATTTGGAAATATGTAATAAACAAAATATACAAACTATGTAATACTTACCTGTTATGTATGTTTTTAAAAATTATTATATACTGTGTTAGATGCCTGTGTACTTACTATACTACGCTATAATATACATATATTAATAGACTATAACATGTGAATTGTTGTGTAATGCTATATCCAACTATGTATGCAGACATATTACGGTGGGCGGTTTGTCTTATTTTTATGTACAATAGTCAATAAGCCATTTAAATATGATGAAAAACAATGTCTGATGCATACTATTGTGTCTTTCGTGAAACAATTGTATTGAACTATAGTTTGTAATTTTGTTAAGTGTTTATTTTTTCTTTTATGTTATTTCTTTTAAAGGACTGCGTCCTTTGGTGGGCGGCATGTCCAAATATGTATATACAGTCCACTACTCTTACTTAGTTAAAATAAAAGTGTCATACGATTCGCACGTGTTATTATTGCAGTTTATTTAATTTCAAGACCCTCAATCAATTAGTGATCAATTCTCAACTATAACTCCTTAACAGTGGTAATATTATATCCCTGTTTCACCAAAGTAATATTATGTCCGCGAAAAGATTGGTAATAGATTATTAAGATCTAAACTTTCGTCAATCCTCCGTTATTACGTTTAATGTACGTACAGTGAAAGTAATTCTAATTAGATGACTTACTGTTAGTGATTTTCTAAACTATTTACACTAAATACATAACAACAATGTTTAAATCGTCGAATAGGAAAAAATTGCTATAATTTGATATATATATATGTAACATACTTAGTATCCTAGTAATATAAGCATTACCTTCTTTTATTTTTCCTGAGAAAAAATAGATTTTGCTTTTACGACTTTGTGCTTCGGGGCAAGCGACATAGCGTTCTAAAATACTACTTATATAAGTATATGATGTTATTTTATCGGTCCACAATTACTGTTATTAGTGGATCACAAAGAAGATATTTACGCTTTTCCGGTTACAAGTAATATATATTTGTATTCCCTTTTTCAGTGTTAGGGATAAATATTCTAGTTTCCGATATAATATTATCGGAAAAGGTTCCTGTGAATGGCAAGGATGTTGCTTCCGTTCCCAGTGTGACTGATGATAGAATTGTGAACGGACAGGAAGCTGACATAAAGGATTATCCTTACCAAGTTTCGTTTATTGTGAATAACTCCTACTTTTGTGGAGGTTTCATAGTCAGCGAAAATTATATTATGACAGCCGCACATTGTGCACAAAAGTAAGTAAGACAGTTCATGATAGAATAATTTTGCACATTGGGCTCTTAGACTAGGTGACCAGTGACTCCAGGTGGCTACTAGGATAAAAATAGTCTACATTTGCATAGTCCTATCACTGATGTACGTGAAAGTGTCAAACACTTCCGCATACTTTACGCCATACAAATCAGTGACCAAAATGTGTATTTAATTTATATTAAATTTTTGAGTGCTTAATTCATCATTTAAATATACGCATCTAATTTAAGTCTCAGGGTTAGATCTTTAACTGACAATTTAAATATTAAAACTACGCATTAAATAGTTTTTAATTAAGATAAATTATGTTTTTTATATACATTTTCCTTCTCAGCGTGGATCCAAAAACAGTAGTCCTACGAGCCGGAAGTTCGTTTCGGAAGAACGGAACCATCATTGAAATAGCAGAAGTCACTCCTTTCCCAGAATATGACGATCCACCTTTTGACAAAGATGTAGCATTTATGAAAACTACAAAACCTATTGAATTTAGCGAAACAATGCAGCCTGTAGCTCTACCTCCCAGAAATAGGGCGGTGCGTGGAAATTCGGAAATAGTTGTCAGTGGTTGGGGAAGGACAAGGGTATGTATTTTTTTACGTACAATTTTCTTAGATTAAATATTGAATTCCATATGTAGTGACATCATATTAACTCACACAATAATATTGTACTTGTGTGTAGTAGTTGTAACCGTTTGCCTTGTTTGTAATGTTTTCATGTTCGCTAGTCTAGATCCAACCAATGTCTTATCGCTCGTAATAAATAATATATATTTATACATGGAATTTTTATTAAAGTAAGACAAAGGTAGGACATAACTAATATTGAGTTCATCCATCTTACACATATAAATGAAGGGACATGTAATTTAGATACAATCAAAAATAAATAACGAAAAGGTTTGAAGTATTTTTTTGGGCAGTCGTCGAAGAGAACCGAAACAAACCTGTGTCTGAAGTCAAAACTCTGCTACGTGGAGTCTCGGACTGGGGTAGACTAAATCTAGTGCAATTTAATCCCAAGAAGATACAAGTTTGGACATTTTTCGCTAAAAATCACCCTTTGTCGCTACTCATCTCTTCGAAGACACTCTCTATAGCAGCTAGCATCAGAATACTGGGCGTTGACTTAGCGAATGATGTGCAGTTTCGCAGTCATTTGTAAGGAGTGGCTAAGTAAGCCTCTAAGAAGCTTGGTGTACTCAGCAAGGCGAGACGGTACTTCACTCCGGGCCACCATTTTTTAAAGCGCAAATTCAGCCTGCACATGGAGTACTGTTCTCACCTCTGCGCGGAAGCTCCCGAGTCGTTTCTTAAGGCAGTTTTGGTCGCGCACCACCATCATGTGGAACCTGCCCACTATTTCGGAACCAATTCGTCTTAGGGTCCTTCAAGAAAAGAGCGTACCAATTCTTAAAAGGCCGGCAACGCACGTGCGAGCCTTCTGGCAGTGAGTGGGCGGTAGTATCACAAAACGTCGGGTGAGCCTACAGCCCGTTTGCCTCCTGTTACATAAAAAAAACAGACAATCATAATATATTACATTTGTAAACCACTGTGGTTTGTAGTAATTTTACAAAAAATAAAAATTAATTAAAGGCGCTCACATACCTACCGTCTCTATGTTTTGAATTTGAATGTATTTGTTACAGCAAGGTGCATCATCCATCCCAGATCGTCTTATGTCCGTGAAATTGCCTGTAGTGAACTATTATCAATGTTTTCTTGTCTACCCCACTGTACTCACTACGAATATGTTCTGTGCCGGGAACTTTTTCTTGGGAGGGGAAAGTACTTGTCAGGTATTAATAGAGTATTTATGTTTGGGTGTAATTATACGTTAATCACTCACAAATTTTGAAATAAGAACAGAAATGTGTCTAACAAACCGATTAACCTCTGTGCTAAACAATTTATTAATTATTTATATTTTATCATTCGTAAATTCAGCCGCAGTTCTTAATAGGTGCACTTTCATAGACACATTAGTTATTACCCTATCGCATGCATGCCTCTCTCTATGAAATCAAATTAATCAAATTATTTCCAAGGTCAATCAGCAAATAAATCATAAATAGCCACGCTGATCGCGGTACGACCAGTCACCACCGGCCAGCTAATTTAGAGTGAGCGCGAGATACAATCTCCAACATCTAATTTTTTTGAAGCTATACTTCTTTAGGCGCGTCATGAAAAATTTATGAGAGTGAAATTTTACGATGCGCGCGCACCGCGACACAAAATTAACAGAATGAAGTTGCCCACGGAAGATGCTACGGCATTGGAAATAATTTAAAAACAACATTCGAATAATAATAGAATTTATGTTAGGTACACTTAATGTAAGAGAATAATAATAAATATTTATTTATTTAATTTTTCAAAAGTAAACTGAACTTTATTGATTCTCTTTCCAGTCTTTGATTATTTAATTGTAATTAATTATTTGCATGCAATCAAAAACTATTTTTAATAATACCAAAGAAGTATAACTTCTTACGCGCGTACATAAGTACACGCACCCTTTTTTATTCGGAACACTCAGACCGAATCTCTATCTAACATCCAGATAAATCATCCGAAATGTTTATATCAGACACGGCAGATTGAATTAATATTAATAAAATTTTCCGTGTTTCTAGGGTGATTCAGGTGGTGCTGCTGTTCAAGATGGCATGGCTGTTGGTATTGTGTCCTTTGGCCGAGGCTGTGGACAGGCGCTTTCACCATCAGCGTTCGCTAATATTGCCTCGCCTCTACTGAGAGACTGGATAACTGAGAATACTGGATTATAAACGCAATTATTATTATGAAAAATAATTCTTAGATTGACGTATTTGTGTACGTCAATTCTTTTATTCGTTTCCTCATTAGCGTTATTAGGTAACGTTAGTAGGTTTTTTATAGATAGTTAAGTTTACAGTAGTAGTTGTCTAAGTATTCAGTTACTAGATTTTAGTTTTAGATTTAAAAATATCTTTAAATTATTTATTTTCATACATAAATAATTTGATTGACTCTCCCAATAGAATTTAGTCATCTTTGTAAATGTAAGCTTTTTTCCTATATACTTGATTATAATATAATAAAATAAAATAAATATATCTGGCTTAATTGTTTTTATTCCTAGTTACGTTTTGGTGCTACTGGGGCCGAAGCAAAAGAGGATAGTTGAATGATCGAAGTACGGTGGCCTTTGTAGTTATAAGTAAGCAGAAGTACTTGAAACACCTCCGCCTCACAGTGTTCGTGGTTTATAATAATTTGTTTAGTAGCGACACCTACAATCTATATGATCTACTCCTATGCTTGCGATGACGTCATACCCGGAAACGCGCTAAGAAAGTTACTCCAACCGCAAAGTCTATTTACAACTACTTCAGCCATTTGGTCCTACGAGCCAGTCAGTGGATATACTGGTCTAGGATACTCGCAGAAGAGCAGTACCTTCCCTGCACTACATATTGATTACTTGACATTGTTTTTAAAGAATATGTAATAAATATTCATTAGAATTTCGGGTCTGAAACACATGTTATACCTTCGACTTAGGTAGGCAAATGTTACCTGCGTAAGTGCGTACATAGAGAGTCAGTATGATTCTGAATACCTTTGTCTTTCTAAATTAAATTGTATCTGGTCACAACTGCAATTTGTGCAAAATTTATTTGTATCTCATGTGATAATGCTATAACAACAATCATGAAATTAACACTGTTCTGCATTAGGGATGAAAATTAATCCTTTGATAATTGTTTGAATTTAATCCATTGAATAATGGTTATTGTTAAGGGCCAAACTACACTTGCGATTAACAAATGTAACACATAGTATTAATAGAGTAAAAAATGTACCCAGTAAATTAATAACAAAGTTATAAAAATTTAGTTAGTCCTGACTAATTTTTCAACGTAAAAGAAGTGCCGTAAAATAATTTCTAAATAGGAACAAAAATACTTTGCAACATGCGTGACCTATTAATGTATGAGGCTCTAGCGGATAAAGAAAAGCATAGGAACTCGTCAATATAAAATGTAACTACAGTTTATATATAATATTGATATATTATTGATATAAAGCCTTTCTCCTGGCAATAGATACAGTATCTTCTTTCGTAAGGAATTCCGAATATTTAAAAAAAACTAACATTTCTATTACTAGGAAAATATTGCATTACGCTGAATTCAACGTTATAATAATATAATACTATTTATGTTCACTTGACATAAAACTTTAGTGACATAAGAATGCGATTTTAAAGTCTCTCGAGTCTGCAATGTTCGAACTTGTATAACAATGTAGGTATTCAATAACAGAACGTGCAATTTATTATTTACGTACATTTCAATAAGATATTAATATATAATTTATAAGAGCATTGTGCATGTGTTTCAACTATCTCTTGTTATTTATATACTACTAGATTCCGCCAGGAGCTTCACCTGGACCTTATGTATTTTGGCAAGATTTTTTACGACTATGTTTATTACATTTCAGTCAATATGCATAAAACGAATGAAATTTGCGTTTTGTTGTTTAAGGGTGTTACTATTAATAATACAAAAACCGTATAAAATATGTTTAGTAGTTTTTGGATTTATCGCGTTCATACAGACACAGCAGACTTTATTTTTGATGTCAAACTAACATCTTTATCCTTAGTAAGATTTACAAATGACGCTGAAAATGTATTAGATTTTGGCTTACGGAAGTTCCCGTCTCGTTTCTGAATCTTACCCAAAGCTACTGCCGTCTTAATTTTATGTAAGCAGATGTGTGTACTGTACTATTATAATCCCTATCTATGCATATGTTTGACTACAAAAACGTACCACAACATCGAAACATAATGACTTTAAGTGGTCATAGAAAAATGTATGTTTCGGAATGAATCTCATAAATCAAGGCTAGCTATTAACGATGTTTCCGTCCGCCACTACAATTTAAGATAATATGTTTTAAAGCCACAATCACGAAAACATATGTCGTTAAAAATGACTACGTTAAATTAACGAGTGGTCATCTTGTAAATTTAAAAACAATTTCCTGTCATTTTGATACATGTTTTTAACATTTGCTATCATAATTTAAATTCGTGATTATTGGATGAGTCCCAGGCAGAACAGATCTTCTTATCGCCTTTTTTAAAAAAATAGGAGAAAAACAGGCTACGGTACATCACAGATATCTATTATATTCAAGATATTCCTAGAAACGGTAATAATAACAAACGGAAATGTTATTATTGTAGGCATCGAGTGTTATTATTGTAGTTTTCGAGGACGTTGCTGCGGTTGCAATCATAATCGTAATAATCCACTTGATCCTTTGGAAGCTCAAATCAGCGTAACATTCCGATGCTATTACATTTCGATGCTCTATTCATTCCAATTTCCAATCAAAATAATTTGGCGTTTTAACGAGAAATGAGAATAATTTTAGCTTTGCAATAAACATATTTATTTTTTGGACGTTTGTGCAGTTTCTGGGTTAAGATGGCAATGACGTTGTATTTATATGAAAAACCATTAACTTTTACGTATACTTTACGTTTTCTATCACGTAGTAAGATTAGTGACGAGTGTAAATCTCATTTTTGAAGTGAAAAATTCTTTATTGTTGTTAATTTTTTTGGAATGGGTAAAAAATTTTAAAATCGCGTCAGCACACGTGACCTGATCGAAAATTCGTAAGACGGATGTAGAGTAGACAGCTGGCACGGCGTATTTAATGTAATATAAATTTTCATGTTTGTGTACGATAGCGCAATAAATAAATATTGTATTCTACCACATAAATGATAGTACTTTTATACTGATAATTAAAGCAATTCGTGCAAAATTATTCCTTAACCATTTCAAAATACCAAAAATGCACAACGTTAATATTCAAGTTTTCAATTCTGCCGGCACTCACGGAGTGCAACCCGACGTTTTTATTAAATTTTTTAATAATCCATTCTTGTTATACCATTATTAATAAATACAAATACTTGCTCGTACGGTAAAGGATGATTGCATGTATAATGGTAAGATCCTGAATCGAGATTCCAGGTAAGTATGGCTTCCGTATGACTAAAACGTATTAGTGTTATACACAAGGTGTCATACTTAGCTTTAAGTCGCGACTGAATCTTACGATTAAACCCAAAAGCCGGACGCTTCACCTACTTGCCACGACATCAATAAATGAAAAATACATTACATTAATTAATACTTTAATATTTACACCTAACAATAAATAAGTCTTAATATCACAAGCTGTCTATCATAGTTTTAATAGAGAAAGTCACACCAGAGACCATAGCTATCAGAGATATAACAACTATTATGGCATTTTTTATCAGCACTATTTTGTAAGGGCCGAGGTCCTTGCCCCATCGCCAGACGGTTTCAGTTATGGCAGGCAGCGACAGGCCAAGACAGGACAAACAGATGGCACCTACTAACTCCATGAAAAGCTCCAGTCTTGGTATTGCACAGGCCAGGCCAACTGAAAAAACAACATCATCCTTATAAAACATGATATTGTATAAGTATTAGTGTCTGTTTCACAATGTACGGATAAGTTGTACATAAGTTCCAAATTAGCTATTTATTACTTATTGGTAGGATAAACACTATTGTTGCGTTTCACGACTGTCAGATAGCGCTATTCGTTACATACAGTCCATCATAAGCTATGAGTCCGATGAAGTGTCAAATAGCACAATTTATATTCCAAATAATTTATGTATTGCATAGCTGTTTGGTACTTTATCCGTACATTGTGACGGCTGACCTTAAATTTGTTAAATGTTTTTCGTTGCATTTGTTTGTATTGCATTGATTTAGTTGTCATGTATGAAAAGTTTAATGGTTTTAATTTTTAAAAACTATATTACATATAAGCGGTGTCGAAGAAAATACGGTTGAGTGATTACGTTTCTTATGAACGCTGGCTAATGGATGAGAACTTCTATAAAGGTCAGCGGTAGGTATCATTTATCTAATTTTTATATAAAAACAAGTCCTGCATCGCGTCAATCTATCTGTTTGCGATAAACTCAAAAAGTATGCATGGAATTCACTGCGGTTTTCAACTATATCTGGATGGTGGTGATACTTAGTTGTTTTGGTTGGTGTTCGACCAAATGTCATTCAGGGGAGTGAGGAGTTGTTGTTGCGACATCTTTTTACACCCATCTTCCCTCAAATGTTACTTTAGACCGTGTTGTATGAAAAACGTATCAAATCTACCCGTTTTGATGTCACAATTGTGTTTTTATGACAATTACGTTGTCAAGAAAAAATCTGTTGGAAGGTCTTGTTTTTTTAAATATGTATATACATATTAACTTAAGGAGATAGATATACATATATACATAAGGAGATATCTCCTATTTTGCAAATTATTGTATGGGGTACCTACCTACGTTTATCCGATAGCAAAATACCTATACCTTTTTTGCAATGTTAGGGCACGTTATTTTTAACATGGCTGAGTTGTGTATTTATTGTGTGTGTATTGGTTATGGTGCCGCCACGCGAGCTGCGAAGCAGCGAACCGCACTTTTATCACTATTTACGGTTTTTTTAATCGCGGAAATCACTTTTTTTGGAATGTTCGCTCTCTTACTGGCATAACAGCCTGGCCACGGGACATTCGCCGACGCGAATATTCGCGCGGTGCGAACAGCGATGCGTCTAGCGACTGAAATAAACTCATAGCAATGTACTAATCAAGCCACGCGCAACGGCGACCAGCGATGCGACCAGCGAAATGTACCGAGCGAATCGCGCGGGCGACTGACGTCGCGACGGGCGAGCGAAACAAATGCATGAATCAGTACGGTGCAAGCCACGGAGTCGAGCGGCAGTCGCGGCGAATAGAGAAGGGAATAAATAAGTTTAGTCGTGGTCGCGGCGAAAAATGAATACTGAGTTTTTTTGTTACTGAAATACTGGCTAGACCAGCTATTTGGAAGTCTGGCCATCCACAGCATTAATTTAATATACCTTAATCTCAAGACAATTTTTCAGCGGCACTTAAAATTCTATTTGCATTAACTTTTTTCTCCAATTCTGGTTGAATATTCATAAGAATATAATTGAAGGTTTCAATACTCATTCTGGTATACTCAAAAAAATAATTCTGGATATATTCTGAATTTCTCATACTTCTTGTGGAATTCTCCACAATTTCTCCAAATATTAGGTCTTGAACCAAAAGCTATTACTTTCCAAGCAATATCGAGATGATTTCGATAAAGACATTTCGCTGTCGAACTTCCTTACGGGTCGCGGCGGCAAACGTGACTGGTCCGTGGCCTGCAAACGGCCCCGCGCGAATGGTCGCCTCGCCTACCGCATCGCGGTTCGCACCGCCGATCCCATTGGCCAGGCCGTAAGTGTTACAATTGCGGATTTTTAAATTTACTTCGGGGATATTTACACAATTTGACTTGGCTAAGTATTGGCTTGCGGCGCTGTCATGTGAGCTACGAAGCAACGAAGAGCACCTTTTATCTCGACATAACGATATTCCTGCGCACAAAACGCTTTTCGGTATTCTAGGCTATTTTAAAATGCAAAAGTGTTGTCACCATAAAATCTCTTAATTGTAGGTGGAATGTTTGAGGACAAGGTCTGTTTGGCAGGCCTCCTCACGAAAATGACTAGGATATTTAATGTATATCATAACCTACCTAATCATCATTAATTGCTATTTATGTAGCTTCTATATACTATTTCTAAAATACATTAAATCTCTCCCAGATGTATGCTTAGGTATTTATTTTTAATTAACCACAAGGAAGAGCTTTAAGTACTTCATCAACTTGACGAGTAAAGTCTGATGGCAATTATAATAGTTAAAAAGTAAACTTTTTAGGTATGCTTACTTAAAACTGTGAACTGAAAAAGCTTGCTCAAGCTCAACTAACAGCCACACTTGATTGGTTCATTCAAGTTAACAGTTTTTAACGCCAATAAGTAAATATTTTAATGATGTATTCACCCTTTATACAATTGCAAACTACAATAATATCCTTTGTCCTTTGACCTTAATTAATTCGAGTCGGGTGGTGAATTTGCATCATTATTTATCCAAATAATTTCAATAAAATTAAAAAGAGCGTTGTTAAGCACGGTCTATGTCTCTAATCAGCATAAGGAATTTCTTTCAAATTATTAAGTGAAAGTTAGAAATTGAAATTCCTTATAATATCGAATTATAATTTGTGCTTAATTTATCTTATTTGTAAGTTTATTTTTATCCAAATTTTAGGTTCACTGTAATTGATATATATTTTAAAATATACATTCACCGTAGTAAAACTGTGGTGTACTATGGTTGGTGGACTCTATTTCCTCACTTAGACTCATACTCGGTCCGTTGTGCGTATTAAAATGCTGCCAATAGTATTTTTTCAATATCGTGTTTTTGAATCTGTCAACAGTTACGTATATAAAATTACCTGTTAAAAAAGTTCCAAATAGCCTGAGAGCTGCCAGAGCCCATCTATGACTACTAACGGGTATCCTATCACATATCCGCCTCCAAGCGACGTCAACTGGCACGTAAAATATGAGAGCGTAGGAGAGGATCATCACGCACGCCACCAGGATTTTAGCGGTCTGAGCAAGGCTGCAAAAGAAATATAATGAAAAATAAACAATGTTATAAAACACCCTTGGACTGGTCATTTGCATGACCAGAGATCATGGAGATCTTCATCTTCATGAAGATCCGTGTGTTAAATAAGCAAAGGCAGGCCTAGATAGCGCTGGAGGCCGCGGAGAAGGCCCAAGTGCTCGGTTTACAAAGGCGTTCTTTAGTTTCGGTGGCCAGATTTACTTCCGCCAGCAGAGTAAGTTGTAAAACGACTTAATTACTCAGTTATGAAGGGTTACGATTTTAAAATGCACTTTAAAAATAACCATAATAATAAATTATGCGTGCCTACTAAAACTGGCAAGTAGTATTGGCATAGCGGCTACAGCGTGAGACCCTCATCCCTGAATCACCGATGGAATTTTCCTTCATGTCCGCAATTAGCACTTGATTCTACGGCGAGGGCAAATAGCGTCGTAGGTTCGATCCCCGGCTGTGCACCAATGGACTTTCTTTCTATGTGCGCGTTTAACATTTGCTCGATCGGCGAAGGAAAACATCGTGAGGAAACCGACATGTCTTAGACCCAAAAAGTCGACGGCGTGTCAGGCACTGCAGGCTGATCACTTACCTATTAGATTTAAAAATGATCATGAAACAGATTCAGAAGTCTGAGGCCAAGACCTAAAGAGGTGGTAGCACCGCTGATTTATTTATTTATCTAAAACCCATTTAGGGCGCCACTGGATTACAAAGTTATTCAATCGACGCAGCGTAAAAGTTTTATTAAGGCCTTATTTGATCTTAATCCCTTCTTTAGGTAAAGTGAACCTAGAACTTTGATTCGTTAACTCGATATATAAAGATGACTTACATTTCATCTTGCGGTAGGTTTAGTGTGAGGCTTCCTCTTACAGTTTCACCAAAACTTAGGTACCCACAAAAGCCCACAAACCCATACAATGCCACTACAGCGCTCATGGCAATGTTCAAGACACCAGGACAGCCAAGGAAGTGCTGTGGTTTCAGCATTTCATTCTCTATTGGCATAACCACGCCTATTCCTTCCATAGCGAATAAGGATGTACTGAAAAAAATGAAAACTGTGTCAAAAAAATTCAAAATAAAAATAAATTTAATTATATGACGAGAAAGCAAAGAACTACGTTATAATAAATTTTCCATATTGATTAATATTTCATTTAATTAAGATTTACATGAAATTATCAGCAGATAATTTAATTTAATAATCATATTAATTACCATTTAAAAGGAAAAAGTTCCACGAATATAATTTTATTATAAATGGAACGGCTATCGGCGTAAAATTTCATTGGATATAAAATTATGAGAAAAAAGTAATTATAAGATTTCTAAGGCATTATTTTACACTTATCAGGTAAAACTATAATGATACCTTATAAAGTTTGGCAGACCAGATATTGAAGTAGACAAATTCCTTGATGATATTGGTGGAGGGTCTCTGAGACAGTAGTAAATGGATATACAAATGGAACCAAGCCATACAAAATTGGCGACCGCTGAGAAAGGAACGAGGTACTTCAGTTTTGTTATTTGATTCAGTGGTATCAGGACCACGAGGCACAGAGCACAGAAAGCGGAAACCGACCATTTGGGACCTCCGTATTCATCTGATATCTAAAATTAAACAAAATTTAAATTAACATTTGAAATGATATTTGTATCTAATATAATATACAATTCTCGTGTCACAATATTCCATCCCATACTCCTCCGAAACGGATCGATCGATTAATATGAAATTTTTTAGGCATATTCAGTAAGTCTGAGAATCGGCTATTATCTTTGTAACCCCTAAGTGACAAGGGATGTCCACCCCAAAACATTTTTTTTTAATTTTTATGATACAGCATACAAAAATACATACAACCCTTAATTTTCACCCCTCTACGATCAACCCCTATTTTTTATTATTGTAGATGTTTTTTTTACAAAAAATTTTTTCCCTAGATATAATATACATGGCAACGTTTGCCGGGTCAGCTAGTCATATTACAAATCTAAATCAAGCTAATCTGAACAAAGAGGTCTTGTGTTCATTTTATGTTCGCAACTATACTTGTACATGTGGTGAAAAAAAAGCTTAGTTGCTCTACCTAAGGAAACCAGCTTGTCATAAACCTAAAAATATGTTTCAATGACAGAAGGCTGTGCATTGAATTTCCTTAGCATAAAACAGGGTTTTAGCGCTCATAGTATTTAATATTATTATTACCATATGTAATAATAGTATTAAATACTTACATAATATCTTTATTGTGTAACAACTCAAAATTATTCATTTTTATTTCTGCTGAAAGTAGTGTTCGAGATTTGCTCTTTCCATACGAAACAATTGTTTTTTTTTCTTTTAGATCAAACATAACTAATAAACAAAGTTTTCAATTCAATTCAATTCAGCCAGGGATACATTAAAAGGTACTACAAAATCCATTAGATGATAGGTTTTGTTAATTGTTCCTTGGGAATAGAAGTATTAAAATAAAATTAAAAATACATTTATTCAATTCTTAGAACATCATTTATATTTAGACTTTATTAAAGTTCATTATTAACCTGAATTTAATATAAAATAAAATACACTTTCAATTACAATAGATTGTGAAACGTATTTCTATTCTATTCGTAAAAGTCGCAAAGTTAATTGAACTTATAAAATTCATAAATAATAAGTGTAATGAAATTGTTATTCAGGTTTAGCTAATTTTATATTTGAATATTCGCAAAAAATATTTGTAGTATAAATTAAAAATATTTTCTTATATATTATAATATCGTATATAAACAGACGTACACAAGTTGATGGGACGTTGACAACCTTTTATTTTTTTTATTTATTCCTCGAACTGTGAACTTTTTATGAAGAGAAAAATTGGAAAAATATAAAAATAATACTTAAAAAATTTAGTTTTTATTTTGGAATATAACTGCCTAGAGACTACAGATAGCATAGCAAAAGTTCCATATATTGGTACATACCAAGCTACTAAAAAGGCAGTCTAAGGATAAAAAATAAAATTAAGGCGCGAAGTTCGCGGGGGCAGCTAGTTATTAATAAATGTAACGATCAATGCATAATATACTAACCTGCTTAAATGATTCCGAAATAACAACAACGTACACACAACAAGCACCCAGGTGAGTAACAGCCAACGCCCAATCTGCTAATTCTCTGAAAAACAGAAAATTTGTAATTTAATTCTTAAAGTTAATGGTTAGAAAAATTACAATATTCAACACACGATGTTATGGCAAAAAAAATCTACTATACTATAGTGTTTACAAAGGGCTTATGGTTGATGAGAATAAGCGCGAACAGACTAAGAGTGGTCTACTCTAGGGACAAGTTATAAACCCTACAACAGAGTTATAGAGTTCTGGGCGAAATAGATATTATTTAAATGGCTCAGAATCTTAAGGAAGGAAGGAAGACAAAAGGATAATCTTATAAGGCAGTTTCTATAGCCGTATGTTGCCGACCTTTGTAGCGTATGTATTCTCTTTGGGTGGGATTTAAAACAAATTGCCAAAGCTTTTTACTCATAATTAGTTTATACCTGACATGTGGTGCAAAACGCCTAACGGCTTTAGGTCCATTCTGAAATACTAAATCACAAGTATCGGCATATCCCAAACATGGCTTTTTCACCTCGATGCAAAGTTGCTGTGAAGTTTTAACCTGTAGACAGTTTTAATTAATGAAAGCTTTTCAAACTCTGTAATTAATTATTTGTTTTCGTACTTTCATGTTTAATTCTTGTTAAGCTTGTTTTATGCGTTATGTTTAGGTATTTTGATAAAACAGATACTATTCGATGGTACGAAGACAACAGGACTCAAAATTTCGGACTTCTACAAATTAAGTGATTTTTATATTGAAACTTTAACTAATATTTCACATTCACTATCTTAATTTACATACTTTATGTATTTATCGTCTGTTTTTAAACGTCAACAAATGCTTAAAATCGGTGTTTAAATGTGTGTGTATTTGTGTAATTGTATAGCTATGCCTCTACCATTGAATTTAGGAACTCTAACAACGACGAGGTATTATAGACTTGCTTATACATTTATCGTAAGCCATATAAAGTATGTAATTAAACAAACTATATATTGCACTGGATCTTAACAATAAAAACGTTTATAATTAATCCGCAAGAACCATTAGATAAGGATCATCAAATGAAAAATCTTATATTTCGATGTTTTTCTTAAAGTTTGATCACAAATGTATTAATAATAATATACAAGAATAATCTAGTAGCGTTACAACCCTTAATGGGTATGCTTTTTTAATTAATAGAAAACCCGGTAATCAGCCTTCTGTCAGACACAAGTAATTGATTTTTGGGTTTCACACGCCGGATTTCGCACGTTCCATTGTAGGAACCATCGATGTAGGACCAAGTGTTACATGCGTACATAGAAAAAAATCCATTGGTCGGGATTTGAACGCACGACCTTAGTTGAGGTGAGGGTCGCAGGCTTAAGCCACTGGGTCAATACTGCTATACATATTATAAAAACAAAGACTCGTAATACCTGCGCACGTAATCGCTACATTTCAATCAATCTTTTCTATTTTACTCATGAAACAATTATACTTACCAAAACATGTATGACGTGAGCACAAATAAAGCCAATAATAATAGTTCCAAAGCATCCGACAAGAAGCCCAGCATTTTTAAAAGCCAAGGGCATAGCAAGTACTCCAGAACCAAGAGAAGCCTTTAAAAGATGAGCCAGCGCTCCGAAGCTCCTGCAACAAAAGTTTAATTAATATTTTCCACGGGCTGATATTCTTTGTATTGATAATAAAGTCTTCAGCAAGTATTATAGGTAAACGGTTTGCTAATGTAATATCTTATTTACGGCGGAACAATAACATCTGAATGCTACTTTAACTTTGTGGACTGAAGGTAGGATCTAACCACTGATTGGGCCCAGCGGATAAAGTCCAGTAGAGCCCTGCGTTTCTGTAACTCACACAGCGGTTTTCGCATCGGCGGTCGCTCTCAAATCAGTCGTGAAGCAGTCATTTTATGATTTGGCATTCTAATAAACAATAAACTACAAGCTCCCACCTTTTCAGAATGCCAAATCATAAAATGACTGCTTCACGACTGATTTGAGAGC
Organism: Pieris napi; assembly: GCF_905475465.1. Taxonomy (NCBI): domain Eukaryota; kingdom Metazoa; phylum Arthropoda; class Insecta; order Lepidoptera; family Pieridae; genus Pieris; species Pieris napi. Next base: position 4,032,943 of record NC_062252.1, read on the forward strand.
GACCGCCGATGCGAAAACCGCTGTGTGAGTTCGAAAAGTGAGTTACAGAATCGCAGGGCAGTTGTCCAGTTGTACATATTCTTAGAATAACTTTGTTAGCGCGTTTCAGAGTGGGACGTCATCGTATTTGTAGGCGGAAATTAAAGATGTCGCATACGTTATGTCGTGTCGTATAATAAAGGCACTTGTGGTTTTGTAAAATATTTGAAACGTAGTCAAATTAATTAAGTAACTATTCGGTACAAATCGTACACATTTCGACTCAAAGTTATTTCCGCATAGACGAAACGTAGGGTGAGTTCGATGAGTTTACAATCGAGATTATCAGAAAACGGGGCTTGTGTCAACTTCCTGGTAACTTCGGAAATTGAGTGAAATCAATCATTTCCGCTCACTTAAGCTGATTTCTGATTAAGTATTAAACTTGTTTTGATTGAGAATTTTGGAACACCGAATCACAATTTAATTAGATTATAATATAACGTTTACATTAAGCAGAAAATCTGAAAATTGTAATTAGCTGCGTAACAGCGATTTTTCTACTTGGTTTAACTAAAATGTTAAATGGCAAGATTAGGTATTCGAAAAAAAAAATTTTTTATTCCTTTCTGTAAAAATATCTATTCAAAATTACCAATCCACACTTTTTGCCCATAATTTTCGCCAGGCGTGCAATAATTGTAGCTTGCATTAAGTACCACTACAGCTATTGGAGGAAGTCCGGATCCCATATTGGATTCGACAAAAATAATTGGATCCTTTAACTGTGAACACCTAAATTTTCTACTAGAGTGTTGTAACTAAATTACATGTGCACATGCTCGATTTTGGGACATTTAATACCAATACAATCCTTTTACTTCCTTTTATGAATACTTTTTTTTTGAGACTCTTTCGTACCCATTTTTCAAATTAATTAAGACAATTTACCAGCGCGATCACTACTTAAATGTTCAGAAAGAACAATTACTTTTATAATTATGAATAATTTCACTAATTGACGTCGTAGGCAATCAATATTTATTTATTTTAATTTTAATTATTTATTTATTTAGGTAGCAACAGTGAATAATTTCACTAATTGACGTCACGTTTTCATTTCAATTATTTATTTAGGTAGTAATAGCAAAAAAATCTAAACGTATAATCAGAAAATCATGCCTTGAACATAGTGGTATATGTGTGTATGCGTTAATGAGTGACTAATTACTTAATATTTCATTATTTCCGAGTACATCATTACGTTAGGCCATTGTTTTATTACGGTATGAGAAAATGTGCCACCAAACAGACAATTATGTAATAAAAAATAAAAATTAATGACTTTTTATACATTAGAGGGCAACGGGCAGGAGGCAATGTTTATGTACTGTTTATGACATTACACAATTAAAACATTAAAATAATATATTAAATAAAGTAATTCATTAATATTTTCCTGAACAAAACTTCTCTTTAGGACTTGAAATTGTTTTCTCCTCTACACTCAAATTGATCACTCTCAGATGTTTTTTTTATATTTTTAAATATATTGTAGCAATGAATACCTACATTATTAAATTTTATAGGGCTTTACAGTAGAAAATTTTGCTCTATCAAAAAACAATAGAAACCAGACTTCTAAGAACGTGCTTCAGGACAAAAACAATATTTCTGAATACGATTGTAAACTTGTCTTGGCCGCATCTCAGCATAGCTCGTACTTTGACCGTACAAAGAACGTCTTTAAATCTTACCCTCTAACTATGGCTATATGTAAAATCAAATACATATTTGACTCACGGCAGTCATATTTAGTCTTATGTTTATCTGAAGGCCTCTGCAATACGTAATTTTACTTAAGACGTGTCAAAAAATCACTACATTTAACACAGATGATAAGATATATAGATTAAATTTTCATAATTAATGCTGTAAATTGTATTTTTATGACTTAAGCTTCTATTTTCGATTGTTATAATCGTATATTAATGCACTTAACTTTAACTGCAAACTTTCTATAGTGAAATATAGTAATTTATCTTTTAGTTAATAGTTTTAGAATAATACCGTGAGTGTAACTGTTTTAGAAACGTATAGAAGCGTATGATAATTAACTCCCAATGGATAATCTTATCTATAATATAAAAATGAATCGCAAAATGTGTTGGTAAGCGCATAACTCAATAACGCCTGGACCAATTTGGCCAATTCTTTTTTTATAATATTCCTTGAAGTACGAGGACGGTTCTTACCGAGAGAAAAATAAATAAAAAATGAGTTAAAAAGACTAAAAACAACACTTTTCTATATTCCCATACAAAATATTCGTAATAATATTTAAAGGGAATTTGAACTTTAATACCATGTAATAAAGTTCAAGTGTTAGTGGAGTTCCGGGAAGGTAAATTTTTATTTTTTGACATAATGTATTTGTTGTATTATCAACTTTTTTTTTTTATCTTACTATCTAGACCGGTGTCCCGAAAAGCAGAATAAGTATTAAAAAAAAATAAAGAATCGACTGTTAGGCGGTACGATGTTCGCCAGGCCAGCTAGTATATATATAAAAAGAAAATGGTGTTCGTTTGAGGCTCTTTCACGCTTAAACCACTGACGTATCGACATGAAACTACCACCATTCGATGCGAAATTTTTCCTAGATGGTTTATGGCTATTTATTTATTAAATTCCAACGTTCCTTCATTTTTTTATTTCTGTTTTACTTTTATGAAAATTTTTCCCGCTAATAAAAACAAAAGAGGCTTCCTAGAACCGCAAAACGTCAACATCTGTTAAAAACTCGATTTTCGAAATATTTCAATTTTCTTAGCGGGAAGTTAAAAAGAAGAATAATAAAAATATGAAAAAAAATAAAATAATGAAACATAAAATTTATTTTAATTCGTCCAGCAAAGCGGGCGCGATACGGCTAGTCTTAATATATATAAATTACGTGTCACGTTGTTTGTCCGCTATGGACTCCTAAACTACCGAACCGATATCAATCAAATATGCACACCGTGTGTAGTTTGATCCAACTTAAAAGATAGGATAGCTGACATCTCAATTTATACCCGCAATATTATTTTCTTATTTTATAGTCACAATTCTAACAGATGGCGCTGTGTTGAAAGTACCAACGTTTCAAATAACCTACAATTTAATGACATAACCACCAATACAGCATGGTGGTCCCCATGACTGGTGTTCTCCTACCGTTTCCCTTGAATAGTTTACTACTATGTAATATAACAAAAACCTTAGCCACAATAACGCTTGGCCGGTCTGATAGTTGTTTTATAAAATTAAAATCATTTAAATTTGAGTAAAACTTTATCCCGCTTAATGGCCTTATTTCCAAAAATAGTTAATACATGTTTATGTCTGACGACGAGCTGTATCTGTCAATATACGATATTTTTCTCCTATAAAAGCCTGCTTGCTGCAGACTTGGTACTGTCAAATTAACTCGAGTTTTTTATTCGGTAAAAAAATGAGTTTAGAAAAATGACAATACCTTATCTATAACAAACGTTAAATCGACTTTGCGCCATATTGTTACGTCAATTTAGGAATTTTAAGAATTTCCTTTAGATACACAAAAATATAACCTGTAAGGTGCATATTACGGAATCAAGTGCCAGTTGATTCCGTAATATTCCGTCCGGTCGTTGACGTTCCTTTTATTTAAATCGTCTATGACATGAAATCTATTTGATTGCCAGTCAATCCATTATTGAATTGATATATTTAATTAGTAAAATTTTGTCGTTTATTAACATAACTCTTACACATAAAAAAAAACACTTTTTTACCGGATTAAAGTTATGTATTATTATAAAATTATTATTTTACATAATTAATATTTTTTTTGCTTTACAGCGTGCGTGGTCACGGTGACAACGCACGCTGTAAAGCACGCGAAACGTCGTTTTTTTTTTAATTATGTAAAATAATTATAATTTTATAATAATACATAATTTTAATCCGGTAAAACAGTGTTTTCTTTAAATAGTAATTTTTTATATACTTACGATGTATTTGATTCCAATGGTCTGTTTTGTGCAGGTACGTACGGGTCCAAGTCTTCTCTAGAGCCATTGCAAGTTAACTCTATCCTAGAATAGAATAAAACATAAATGAACAACTTTATAAAACAATTATTTTATATTTTTTACAGTACGCTGTAATTGACGTTTTAAAATGTTTTATTTACTTATATCAATAAAAATTACGGTAGATAGGAATTCCGTGATTTAAAAAAATTGCACTTCAACTTCATTTAGAAACACGTGTACGCATTAAAATTAACAAAGCGTGAATAAATTGTTGATTTATTTTATTTATTGCGTTTTTATGACACTTTTATTTATATGAACGTTTTTTACGAACAATTGTGTTATCATTTTATTACTTTTTTATTACTTTTTATTTACTTTTTTATTGGTTTCGTTGTTAGAAATGAGTGCCAGGTGAAATTTAAAGTTTTCAACTATTTTTTAATGATTTTTTCTGTCATTTATTGACCTTTTTAAATCCACGTGTTCCCTACGAGTAGTCCCTTCAGTTGTCATGTCGAATATTCCAAACGTTAAGCTAAACGTGACAATATATCATCGATATTGAATGAAATTGATCCCAATTTAGCGCGTAGGGTGATGAAACAAATGTTTTTCATTGCATCATTTTAAACGTGTGATTTTGCATTTTTATTATTCTAATTAGTTTCTGCGACACGCTTCTAGTGCAATTAGCTTAAGTAATTAAAAACAGAAACCAGAGCCAAAACCCGAGAGTGTAAAACCTTCGTAACGCTACTTCTTAAAAATTATAAAAAAATAAACATCTTTCTCTAGACTATATTAAGTATTTATTGTAGAAATAAGACCTATTTGTTTATTTGATAATACTGAAAAAAAAGGTTTTATTGTCTGTTTTTTTTAAAGTTGTTACAACTGAGCGGTGTTACTCTTTACCTATTCATCTGATGTACATAAAAATATAAGTATAATTTTAGAGAATCTTACTTGATTGCGCGGTGTTGGTTTTTTTTAACTGTAGATATTTGTACAAATTTTTAGGGTCTTAGTAATAATGATGCTTGTCTCCGTGTCATATACACGTAACGAGCCTTTTACCATTGAATTATTACAAGCTAACGTAAATTAAGTCAATTACGTATTACTTATTAATATAAGAAATGAGATTTGGGTATGTAGAAAAACATAATATGCAATATAGCAATAATATGAAAAACTTGGTGCATAGAAATGAGACTGGTTAGGAATTTACAAAAAAAATATATTAAATATAATGAAATGAAAGATAATAACATCGTAAAATATAATCTAGTCGTTATAATTTATGTAATCATTTTAATTTTTCAAAGCGCATTTTAACAAATAAAATGGTATTTTAGGTCTGGGCTACAGATTTCGTCATTCTTTTCATATAATTTATTTTCTAATAGACAAGTAGGTGATCTTCTGTGCTCGATACAGGCGGACGACTTTTTGGACACGCCGGTTGCCTCACGTTGTTTTCCTCCACCATACGAACGATTGTTAAATGCACACATAGGCAGAATACATACACATAGGAAGACGACCTACCTACGACCTCAGGGAAGAGGGTCATTCGCTAAAGCCTTTAAAAATTTTCACATACATAGCTACTTTTAACTTATCGATCGAAATCCAGAACGATATGGTCCCCATCTAAACAATACAAAGTTTTGGAGAGGGAACTATAAGGTTTTAAATCATTTCTATGAAACCAGAATCAGGCCAGTATCCGATAAGAGATTACGGTAGAAATGGGTAAAAATAGGATTCGACTTTTAGTAACTTCGAAAAGCAAAATGTGAAATGGAAGTAATGACGTCAGCAGCCAATGGCGGGTTAAAGCTTTAAAAATATTTTGAACTTTTATTGCCTCGTAAAAAGATGAATAAATAGTACGTTACTTATATTTTACTATATAGTACTTATTTACTTTAACTTTGGCTTGATACACTTACTTTTTTTTATAAACTGGAAATACCCTCAAATGGAATCAGCATCAGCAACATCATCAGAATGTTGGTAAAAGGTTAAATTATTCATTTTATCAGTATTGGAGACATCTGATTACGGATGTCAGAACATTCAACAAATTACCGCCCTATTAATACACCAGTCATTATAGACATTCAAAATCGAAAATTTGATAATAATTCCAAAAGTTTTCAAACTTCGGTCAAGTGAATGGTACATTGGGACGACAATAAATCTCATTTTGCAACCTTGTCCGCAGTCCGGAACATTGTTAAAATTGCAATTAAATTTAAATTTTTGCTGTATGGTCGTGAAAAAAATTCCAAAAGTTCTGCAAACTTGGGGAAGTTTTCGATATAATATTTCATATCACGTATAAAATTTGCAACCAACCTAAGTGTACGGAACATTTTTTGTTATTTATTTTATTTTCGATATATCTGTCAAATTTGCAGAACTTTTGGAACGTTTTCCTTCAGTTTAATAAAGAAAAACATTAATTTTTAATAACAAAAAATGTTCCGTACACTTAAATTGGTTGCAAATTTGACACGTGATGTAAAATAATATATTTAACACCACTCCAACTTTGCAGAACTTTTGGAATTTTGGTCTCAAGAACTGAGCAAATTATCATTTATTGCATTTTTAACAATGTTCCGGACCGCAGAGCAGGTTGCAAAATTTTATAGTTTGTTTTAATACCACTCCCGACCTTACATCAAAATTTGAAAACTTTTGGAATCATAATGAATTAATTGTCTTGAATGATTGGACTATAAGGGTAAACTCGCAAATTGGTTTTATGGCAAAAGTGTTTAATATGTGTGTTTTGTAATTTCACATTAGTAAGTATTATTATTTAATTAACTTGCATTTTGATTATACCTATTGACACTGAACACTTTTAAAAAATCGGGATAATTTAACATACATTTTTACTACAGTAAAAGGAGCCTTAGCCTAGTAGGCGTGCGACCTTAAACCCTGAGGTCGGCCCTTCGAATCACGGCGCGCATCAATGGATTTTTGTATGTAAAAACTTAACATTTTCTTCAAGGGTAAAAGCAAACATCGTGAGGAAACCGGCTTTGTGTCAGACACATGTGTCAGACAGGGAGTAGGCTCATCACCTACCTGTCTATAAAAAAATAAAAAAGATCGCAGAAATGGATACAATCTGCGACCTAAGATTATTATTATCTTCACCTTCAGTTCTTAGCAAATAAACGTATAAGAAATATATTTTATAAGACATAATAAACGAGGAACACTTACTTTGAGCTGTACGGGTCAAGAACACTTCGAACTGGCGGAATGGGTGCATCAGTTTTCCCATTTTCATGTCCAGTTGCCATTTTATCCATTTTCTCCAACTTGAATCGATCTTGAGAATAGTATTTCAATTTATGTTTCACTCTGCATCGCCACGGCAGATCCTGTAACGGGAAAATATCATGCATACTATAATAAGAAAAAAATATCAAAATATAGAAATATCTCCTTCTGGCGTTGTGATATTTGGTACGAATCTTGGTTACCAGAACTTTGTGTCCAATCCAGCTAAATTATTTAATATATAAAGAAATGTATACAAAAATGAACCGCGATTAAAAAGAACTCGGTCCTCGATTAGGAATAAATAAATAAAAAATTGTTTATTTCGGAAAACAAGGTTCCATAACTATGTTAGTAATTACAACTTAATAACTTAAATCTAAGGGTTAGTAGTGTTAAATATTAGAACACACAAAAATACTTATATTAATACCGCTTCAATTAAGAAACAAAGAAATGACTCGATAGAAATTAAATAATAAATATTTTTAAAACTATTTTACTTTTTTTTTTTATAAAACAGGGGGCAAACGGGCAGGAGGCTCACCTGATGTTAAGTGATACCGCCGCCCATGGACACTCACAATGCCAGAGGGCTCGCGAGTGCGTTGCCGGCCTTTCAGGAATCGGTACGCTCTTTTCTTGAAGGACCCTAAGTCGAATTGGTTCGGAAATACCTCAATGGGCAGCTGGTTCCACAAAGTGGTGGTTCGCGGCAAAAACTGCCTTGAAAAACGCCATTACTTTGCCTTGCCATGCCTTACTACCCTCGGTCTAGATTAGATCGGCCTTAGATTTCTGTACCTCTTTTGTCTTTATTTTGTTGTCGACTTTTGAGTCTAATACCGGTTTCCTCACTACATTTCCCTTCACCGTACGTGAAAAACTTCGCACATGTCCATTAGTGCACAGCCGCGATTCAAACGCGCGATATCAAGGGTGAGAGTGGCATGCTGAAGCTAACATTGGTCGCGGATATCCTAGCCTTTGTATTTACTGCCCTCCTCAGATTAAATTTATTACATACATCCGAGATATGATAGTGTGGAAATTACATTAATTTAATGATGAACGCGTATGAAAAGGTTTATGTACGCGACTGTCATTTGTATATATCTCTTTTATTGATTAACATCAAAACAAACACTCGTTTGGAGTTTGAAGAGTTTATTTATATTGATTATTGACGTCGCATTGTTTTTCCCTTTAATTTGTTCGGGTATTCACCTGGGTTTATTGTTATAATTTTTACTATAATGATAAGGCGTATACCACGTTAGCAGAGATACTTAGCACGTAGAATCGAGGTATCGTAGTGCCGATATTTTACGTAGAAAACATGAAAATGAGGCACGAAGGTGCATTGTCCGTGTAGTAAACTATATAAACTTTAATGGGAAATTGACGAGTTTTAGTAACTAAATCATTCTTTATATATTACTACTAGCCGTTTCGCGCCCGCTTTGCTGGACGAATTAAAATAAATTTTATGTTTCATTATTTTATTTTTTTTCATATTTTTATTATTCTTCTTTTTAACTTCCCGCTAAGAAAATTGAAATATTTCGAAAATCGAGTTTTTAACAGATGTTGACGTTTTGCGGTTCTAGGAAGCCTCTTTTGTTTTTATTAGCGGGAAAAATTTTCATAAAAGTAAAACAGAAATAAAAAAATGAAGGAACGTTGGAATTAATTTAATTAATAAATAGCCATAAACCATCTAGGAAAAATTTCGCATCGAATGGTGGTAGTTTCATGTCGATACGATCAGTGGTTTAAGCGTGAAAGAGCCTCAAACGAACACCATTTTCTTTTTATATATATAGATTTATTATTAGAGTAGCCATAGTAGAGTAGTATTAGTAGAGTAGTTGAACCGGCAACACACTCGCGAGCGATTGAGAGTGTCAATGGGCAGCGGTATCACTTAACATCAGGTGAGCCTCATGCCCGTTTGCCCCCTGTTCTATAAAAAAACAATTGAGCCGTTTAAGAAAACTTGAAAAAACTGTCGTATGGTGCGCGGGGCTCCCGTACACTGAATTTTAATACAAGATCTCGGCACTTTTGTACGCATTTCTGGTGTATTTTTCAGAATATCACAACGCTGATGTCGTAACATTGAGAACGCGCGTAACTAAAACTAAAAAAGATATCATCATTGGAAGTTACAGAGTAAGGGCCGTTTCTGGTGTCACTATAAAGACTTAAGAAGCATCCGGTAGCGCAATGGAAAAAGAAAATGATTCTAATTACTTTGTACTGAAAACAATAACGTAAACTAAACTAAACGTACTTTGCAAAACATTCTAATCTACGATTTAATAAAATCTCAGTAAAAGAAACACATAAATGTATTTTCTTAATAAGATAATCCTCCTTTTCCTTTGATTTCAACAAGAGACGTTTTCGTCAAGTCGTTAAGCCGATTATAAAATAAAGACGTCAAAGTTAACTGTAAATACAGAAAATCGAGTTACACGCGTTCTTTATCAAGCGTACTTGCAAATTATATAGGAAGTCATTGAGACATGATTAATTTGTAGTAAGTAATATCTTTTTCGTATGGTTCTATTTACATAGTTCAGAATTCAATTCAGATGTAAGTGGATGTTTTAAATTAAAAAAAGTTATCAACAGTCGTCCGAGACTGTCAAGTTCAACGACAAAACCATACAGTACAACACTTACCAACTACTAACATAATAAGTACTCCTTAGTGCATATGAAACATGAAGAGATTTTGAATTTCACAAAAAGTACACGTTTAACACACGACAGTTTAAGATAGTTTTGTGGTGGATGTAAGTGGATGTTTAAAATTAAAAAAAGATATCAACAGTCGTCCGAGACAGTCAAGTTCAACGACATAACCATACAATACAACACTTACCAACTACTAACATAATAAGTACTCCTTAGTGCATATATGAAGCATGAAGAGATTTTGAATTTCACAAAAAGTACAGGTTAAACACAACAGTTTAAGATAGTTTTGTTCTGTTTGCTCAATACGTAAGCATTATAGACGTGTTGGTCGGGAAACAAAAAATAGTTTGCAACATATTCTGTTCTGATTTATATTTTTAAAAAGTAAGTTATAATTGACTCACCGTTGGCAGTAATTAGTGATGTTTGCCTTATCATTAAAGAATCTCTTATCGACTCTGTCACATGCCGTATCTATATACAGTCTGATGTTTTAGTAAAATCTTAATAAATGATGTTAACTTTTTTGGTATTTATATCGGAATGGACCCAAGATGTAGCTCTCTTTAAAAGTAAACGAATTTTGTCTACTGTTTGGGATAGCCATAAAGTCCAAAGACTTGATCTATTTATTTGAAAATCAAAAATACGGGCCAACTGTTCGCTAAATATTTTATTCCTATTAATAATAAACATAAACGATAACAAGAGGACACAACATAGTAAATGGAAATACCAAACGGTCACCACTTCTTGGCGGTATTGTATTTTTGCACCCTCTAGCGATAAAATTATCAGTAATAAATCTAATACATATAAACCTCTTGTTATTCAGATAGCAGTTATACTCATCATAAACTGTTTATTGTCACACAGCTTTATGACCTTAAAACACTTACCGAGAGAATTCTTCTACAGATCAGCGATAACATTGCAGGTTTTCGCTATTTTTGGACACTCACAAATAACACTATTTTTGGACTCAGTTCAGGTCGCATTTATTTTTACGAAACAGAAGGCAAACGACAAGGTGGGTAACTTTAAATAAAGTGTTAACCGTACTTGCAACGCCGGGGGCTAGTGGGTGTGTTGTCGACCTTTAGAGAATGGTACGCTCTATTCTTGCTGGTTTTACAAAGAAGTAGTGCGCGGCAGAGAGTGCTTAAAAATCTATAATGCTGTCTGTAGAACGCCAGCATGTAAAAATGCATTCATTTGGTTTATGACCGTAACATCTGGGTTTCTCGTGATCGAGAGGACCTTTGTTTCAGGCCAAGGCAAAGTATTTCAGCTATAAGAATATTTAGGAGTCTGTAGCCGATTGAATGTGATCCTTGAGCCGGTTAATTAAGGTATTACCACTATGGGACCTATACAAACAAGCGTAGTATCGCTGATGGTCATCGCAGTCTACGCGCAGCCGAATAGTTGATAGGTCCTTGCCTTCAAGCATCTCGATCTCATTACAGAAATAGCAAATATCCTCCCGGACGTATAGACACACTTCAGTCCGAGGTACAAAGGAATATTTTAACTTGTAACTAGGTCAAGAGAGGAAGCAGGGGTTGCCCGTAGGGGAAATTTGGGGTCTCGTTCAGAAAAACCAAGGCTGGCTTAGCTGTTTCGTGATGGTGATGCACCGCAATGATATTAGAGTTAAGCCTCCTTATGGTACTGAAGTCCACAAAAATCGAAGAGGGCATCACTTTACGACTATTTTCTGTATGACAATTAATTAATTTGTACAACAATCCCCGCAAAAATGACACTTAAATAATGAGCATTCGTCTATGCAAATTACGTAATTCTTTATTTATTTGATAAATACTATTCGTTAAACCGAACTGCACAAAACGTTTTAATTATTTTAAATTCTAGGTTTTGTCAACCCGAAACAACAATAAATAGGCAAGCGTAATTAGCACAGAACATTACACACTCAACACATAGTTGACATATATAGTTTCAATGTAAATGACATTGAAATAACATTTCCCAGTTTGCAGTCGATTGCAGATCGATGAATAAATCAATTTTTTATATATCATGTCGATAAATTATTAAAACCGTGAAATAGAACATTATATTATGTTTGTTCTACTATTGTATTACTTAAAATATATCACAATGTATCCCACAATAATGGTCCGCTCGCTAGAATGTGCAAGTATTATAATTCTGTGTGTTCTCATTTTTTTTTTAAATTATTAATCCATCTGCAATCAGCCTCATGGCTTTTATCAGATTATATAATAAATAATGGCAATTAGGAAACGCAAATCCAATAATTTTTTTTATTCCCTCCGTAATTCGTAAAGTGTCAGACTGCGGCAAGTGTTGCCCTTTTCAGCCGATACACTGGCCTGTGTGTTCTCATGTTGATATTTTTCACAATAGTAGTTATGAATTTAGAAAGATTATTCGCGGTGCAGACTTGTAGCCAGAATATTTTTTTTTATTGGCATTGAATTTTTTCTATTTTTTATTTTATTTGTCATTAAGTTTAATATAATATGTACATTTTATATACTGTATGTAATTGTTAGTATTTGGTAAACCAGCACTGAAGATTCCACAAAATGCTGTGTACAGATCTAATTGGACTTCAGGTTTACAAATAATGTTTAGTGTGTAATAACTGTATGTATTTAACCAATCTGATGTCTGTTTCTATACCTTGAATGTAAAAAAAATAAAAAAACACGTACCTTTAAAAATGCTCACGTAGGTGTGTGTGTAATTAAAATATCGGTGTAACAATAATTTATTTAATCAATTAATTGACAAATTTCGTTATTTAACAAAAATCATCAGTCGTTGCTTTATTCATTTCATTTCATTCAATAAAAAACGATCTTGTTGCTGAATAAGATTACATTCATCTCCCGGGGCTTAATTTTTTTATTCGTTTTGTGAAAACATTGTTGTAGTCTGAGTAAAATACGATTATTTATTTCAAAAGACAAATGGTACTATGGTATAACACTTTTGATTTGTTAAATATGGCATTTGCGAAGTGGGTTTGTTTTGGAACTTTAAAGCGGCTTTCATTCATAGTCGTCAGCACTACTATATTGTACACAGGAGATTAGTTCCAAAAACAAATTATAACGGAAATGACATTTGATGAGATCTCTGTATAAAATTATGGTATGTTAAAAACAGAGTTTATACATATACGTACGTACTATAAGGCTCAATTATCAAAGTAGATACTAATTTTATACTTGCTAAATGAATCTTTGAAGTAATCAAGTAAACTAAAGACTTGTGGAATTATACATGGTATTGACGTAAGTCTAGACTCTAGACTTATTTATCATTCCCAGGTGGATCTGAAAACAAAAACGCCATTTTGTTTCGTCTCACAAAAGCAATGGTAGTCAGTGCTAAGTTTAGGAGTTGTCCTTAAAACTCCCTAGAGAACTCTCAGAACCATAAACATGACTGATTTTTGGCTTGAGTCTGCATATACGTATACTCTACGGAAACGATGAAATATTACTGAGAGCTACTAAATTTCTAAATTCAAAACAGTATGGAAAGAAATATAACAGGAGTAAAAAGGTAATATAATATAAAATCAAGCGATATTGAAATAAAAATAAAATTTAAAGAAACATACCTAAAACTAAACTGGAGATAGTCTTATGATGAGAGAAAAGAAACAAAAATGAACACAATCCTAATGCAGAGGTAAGAACGAACCGAATACGAGCGGTACGAAGTGGCAAAGGAAAAAGAGGCAAGCATATGAAGATGGGAGGAAGATATAAAAAAGGTAATGGGTCCAATGTGGATTAACCGCTAAGATTGGATTAACAGCTATTCATGAGAATGAATTATGAAATTAAGAATAAGTTAAAACTCTTAATATCTTAAGCTTTGTGTCTAGTTTGGTGTTAAATTTTGCTGTCATGTTTTGTCTTGTCTTACTTAGTATTGTATTTTTTATTAGTAAAACTTTTTTTTGAGGATATGTCCAATGTGTATTTATTTTATGTTTTACATTTATATTATTTTTCTGTAGTGATGTATCTGTTTAGTTTCCAATAAATAAATTAATAAATAAATGAATTTTAGCTTGTTTAATAAGCCGATAAATACGATTTTTCTCAGGACGATTATTATAAGATTCTTCAAGGATTCAATCCGAGATTACAAGTATCATGATTAACAAATACTTTTCACTGATAGGAGAAAAGTCAGTTTTCAGCATTTTGTGCAGAGTGTAAAGATTTGATTACCTTGATTGAGAACTTTTGGAGACCCATAAATACATTACATTTATGACACTCCGAATGATTCCTGCAGAGTATTAGCAATTTTAATTATTTTTTAGATACTTGAACACCTGATAGAACACTTTCATTCCAATTGCTTTGCTAAGCACTACTAATAGACGATTTGCATTTTCAATGCATTTGCACCATGAGCTTTGCTAATTAACTTGTGGAACAGCTTTACAAAAAAATAAAGTAAAAAACTTTAGAGGTGTCAAGGGACACCCGGATGGAACGAAATTCCTTTCGATTAATTTATATGTTAATTGGTATCATAACAGTATGATAGATTTTCTCGACACCAATCTTACGACGAAAAAAAAAAGCCAACATCATGAGGTGTTCCCAGGCGGTCACCCATCCAAGTACTGACCTCGCCCGACGTTGCTTAACTTCGGTGATCGGACAAGAACCGGTGTATTACAATAGCAAATAGCAAAAAAGTGTCGTGACAACTTTTCGTAAGAATTTATTCCGTCTAGCCCCCTTTCACAACGCGCGATAAGGAACTTCGTTCCAAAAACAACTTAAGGATGCGCCTAAAGTTAGCAAAATTTATGATTCCCATGTGTATTCCTCCACATGCGAAGTCACACACAGTCGAGTCACTCAAAGGGCATTTTTGTACGGTGCATAGTATATGCAATACAATTAGATTAAATAATAGGAGGACAAGAGATAGTTAATATAAAAATTCCCAGATTAACCACTTGGCAAGAGTAGCAAATTATACGAGCCCAATGGCGCCTGGTGACACGCGCCTAAGTGTAAATTTTTTGTAACTGTCGGAGCCCAAAAGGGATTTTACTAATCTATTGCACGAATAAATACCAACAAAATTCTAAGCTGTAGATGGGAAATTAACTAATTTTTTTCACAGTGTTATACGTATTATTTTGTGATTTGTGTCATGAATTATAGTGAAAAGTAACGTAAGCGAGACGTATCTAGAATATAAATTTGGAGTCTACATATTTTATCTATATATAATACATATTATAGAAAAAAACTATGTTTTTTGTTTGTAACTACTAAACCGATTCTAAAGATTCTTTCGATAATGTCTGTGAGTAAATTTTATTTATTAGAATCATTGATATACAAAAAACCCAAGATGCACAGTCTCGAATAAAAGTAACGCTCGAAAGTGTCCCGAAACACTATTTCTGTCCCTTTCTATAACAGTATATGTTACAAGCGTATATTATTGCAAAATCAACCTTACGCGAATTGCTTAAAGTTGTTATTACAACGCAGTGTATACGTACTTAAAGCAATAAAATTTTACGACCGACCGTGGTCGGTAGGACAAGGTATTGAGTGGAGTCGAACATGACTTTTATTTACAACTATTTAACATAATTTTAAATTTATCCGTCTTTTCGGGTGCTTCACAGCGTGCGTGGTCACGGTGGCTGAAGACAAAAGGTGTTGGATGTTAAATAGTTGTAAATTTATAATAATACATAACTTTAATCCGGTTAAAAAGTTTTTTCTTTAAATTAAAAAAAAAATGTTAAATTGGCTACCTCCTGACCTACACTTTATATAGCGTAAATATATTTGTCAAAAACTACACACAAAAAAGTTCAAAAGTACATAAATTTATTTATAAAAAAAACACAAATAAATAACATCGACTCCACTTATTAGACGCGAGACTATTTGAAATGAGCGCACAATTTAGAATGTTGCGCTCATTTTTTGAGGACGTTTTTTTGACGTTGAGTGTGCATCTTGGGTTTTTTGTATATCAATGATTAGAATATACAAAAACAAGTTTGTTTCCTCTAATATTTTTAATTATAGTTAGTATTAGTTGTTTTGTTTTATCTATTTATTGACACCTAACAGCAGCAAGTATAATAAAATAGGAATCATGTTCAGTAAAAAATACAATATTGAATAAAATCCCTGGATCTCGAGCAGATCAAACTAACGTGATTTTCATTTAAATTTTGGCTCCATATTACAATTTAAATTCGCTTTTATCCATTAAACACGATTTATTTAGATGATGTCTAAACCAAAGACAATGTAATCACCCTTGGTGCTATGTAGGTTTTTGAACTTCTAGTTTTCTAATGAAAAAACAACTTTTGTCACAACGCTAAACAAAATAAACTTTTCCTTTAAATTAACGTAATATTAAAATAATATATTTATTATGAAATATAATAAGAAAAATAACTAACCTGCTGACTGATATTTGGTCTTATCAGAGCCCTTACTTTGAGCGCGAATGTCACATAATATAGGTACAATGTGGTGCCACACTTTGCAACTGATAAGATTTCAATAGCTATAGAAGGGGTTATGAACATAGGAGGTTATTATTGTTACTTATAAATTTTATTAGCAATTATTCATAATCCTTTGTATGAATTCTGAAAAGACGTGCTATATCTGCCATGTTCCAATTTCGAATTATTATCTGTGGGCCTGATGGTTTTAGCGCCATTTATAAAATATTTGACAAATAATCGTGGGCTGAGGACGCTTTTCTATCGAGACTATTAAATTAGTGATATTTGTGGTATGGTAAGACTAGCCGCAGCGAAAGGGGAATATAAAACAAAAAATATTTTATAGTCAGTAAGAGTTATGACATAAGATATAAACGTAAGACGGTATGGTCGATAAACTTTGGTGATTGCAAGGTATACAATATAATAATAAAATTGAATTTAATATGAAAATTCCTGCAAATAATAAATGTAATAAACTTTGCTGATTGCAAGGTATACAATATAATAATAAAATTGAATTTTATATGAAAATTCCTGCAAATAATAAATGTAAATCAAAGCTTGTCCCGACCGTTACAATCGTTTCTCTAATTAAGTAAATTACACGTGCATTGGGTTATTAGTTTCAAAGTATATTCAGTTATAAAAATTCAAAATTACACACTCATTTTTATCGCGTAGCCACGTGCAGTCAATTGCAATGACTCAAGTTAGGTCCTAGCACGCACCTCACCAGTGATGGTATTTTATAATGTATGTCATTGTCATATACAAAAATCAGCTCTATCTACTTATGACTCGACAACGTTTTGACCGATTTTCATGGCAAATTGACGAATACAAAATAAAATAAAAAAACTCAATACGTAATGGCCATGGGTTTCGAAACTGTCAAATATTTAATGTTTATCCCATCCATACGGTAAATCTAAGAACGTATTTAAATAAAGGTTTTAAATTGACAGTATATGTCCACAATATTCGGAAAGTGTCGTATTTTAGATTTAAAAATGTAGAATAATGTCAATAATTAAAAAGGATTGATATATATATCGGTTATCAAATATTTATGCGTGCGTTAAGACACTTATTTCTTTTTGTGCACATTACTTAATTATGTGTTATTAATTGTTATACTTTCATAAAACTATAAATTAAATTCAGCTAATGTAATACGATGTTCAGTGTCTGTTAGGCGGTACGAATTTCGCCGGGTCACCTTTATCAACTTGCGAATGTGGGTGTAAAATTATACAATTTATCTCTTGTTTAGACTGCAGAAATCCTCGGAACAGTGAAGTGCTCACTCCGTAAAGCCTGCGAAGTACCCTGGAGGCTTCTGTGCTTTTGGAAGGAGTTAGGCTGGCTTAGTTAGCAAGGACTTTACGTACAACGGACCTATTAAGAGTATAAGTGCTGAAACTAAGTCTACAAACGAATAACCAACCGCTCGTTTCGAATCCTAAGAATGATTAAAATTTCCTTTATCATCTTTCTCATTTTCCTTTCCCACTCCCGGTACTGATTTTTATCCCACTTAATGTGAACGGTAACATCGAAGGAGGAAAATGGACATGGAAACACTCCAATAATACGTAAAATTAGTTTTAATTAACGTTATTATACACATACACAAAATATCCCTTACCTCCGAAAATGGCTATGATGGATAAATATATGCAATATCGAAAATAAAGAAAATAATAGTAATAAGTTGCGGGTATTAATATCTTTGACCGCTATATATAAAATAAACCATGTAAATTATTCTACTTATATAGGAGTGTTTCTCAATATAAACATGACATATTATGAAAAGAACGATTTATTGCCTTAATAAAATCTACCGACGTTGGTTAGTGTTAGCCTGAAAAGCATTAAATTTAAAATGACAGAATTTTCTTGTCTCGTCCAATATGTCGTTACCAATCCCCGACGAAAAATGTTTGAAATTTCTTTTCGTTGCAATTTTATTCGGGAATTTCACATACAAACGTTTACATTTTCACTCAAAGAATAATCAACTTAACCGTATGCAAATGACCGGTTGTTATACCAAATATATTTTAGAGCAATTTACCCTTCTTGTCTTTGTATACGAAAAAACCTATAAGAATCTATAATTTTATTATTCAACTATTATCAATGCGTTAAGTTTAAATAGTTCGATCAGGATACTATTGTCTTTTTTCATTAATTCTAAAGCATAATCTTATTGAGGAGGAAAAAATAAATTTAATGGGCGAGTTTTCTGTGAGGTCAGTGAGCCCAGTAGAGATGCCATTCAAAAGACACTTAATCTTACAAAGTGATTGAATTGAATAAAAGTTATTTAACTTAAGTTCATTGATCCTTTAAGGATTACTTGAATTGTTCAAGCGTTTTCAATTGTCAAATTTTTTTTGATTTCTTGTGATCCTTATTTGTGAACAGTCCCTCTGTTATCCTTAAATGAGATTTTGCTATGCAAATCTTTGCTGGCGAGTGGTGAAATATAAGTTAAAACTATTTTTTAATAAAGTTGCTCAAAAAGTGCAGGGACGTATAGCGTTCGGGATGTAGACTATTACATAGGTACTCGAGCTTTTTCTTTACCTTTTCCGAACTCGTGCGTTCCCTTTCCGAACTCGTAATGAAATATACTATTTAAATGTCTTTAAACTTGTCTTTAATTTTTCCTCCACTTCTGAGTTTTCCCGAAGAGAAAGGACACTCCTACTGCTACGATGCTGACATACCTCTTTCGCTTCATGCACTTTCATGACATTCACAATGCATGCTCGTCGGTTATCAATGAAGCGAAACTTGTTCTATCCATCTCAGTATGAAGAAGGAAACACATTTATTAAATTAAGTAAGTTTAATTCGACCTATGTCCTAAGGCCCCTGAACCCCTGAGGTCGTCCACACTGAGCCGCCATCGCTATCTGACTTGAGCTTCGCATTCAAGTTATCCGGCTCTCTTTACCTCATTTGCAACTATACGTCGCCAGGTTTATTTCCGCTTTCCTTGCGGGTTCCAATCAAGCGCCTGCTTGGGGATATGATTGAAATATGTTCGGAATATATTGCCTATCCAGTTCCATTTTTGTCGCTTGATCTGCTGGTTAATAGAGGTTTCTTAGCAGCGCACCCATAGTTGCTCGTTAGAGATCTTCGCGGGCTAGTAGATGCCCAGCATTAGGCGGAGGCATCGGTTATCGAAGACTTGGAGCCGCTGCGAGACATCGTTACTGACTTTTTAATTTTCATAGCAATAATCTCTTAAACATAAACCAATTTCACATTTAGTTTCTCTGAGAATCAATTTCTATGATTGACAGTTTGAGATTGGAAAAAATATATAAGAATTTTTTAAACCTTAATATAATGGTATATTATAGATGCCTACCCACGTGAATTCTTTAATAATATTACAAATTCAAATAGAAAAGCGCTTCCACGAAATAACTTAAATAAGAGGTTTATTACGTTTTTGAGAACGAAGTAAATAATGAAATAATTAAGTCTTGGATTGATGAAACAATTATAATTCGAGTACCAACTCGTAAGTTTGTAATTTCGTGCCTACGAACTCTCAAAATGCAACTAATTACCTTGATGGTGAAAATAATCAACAGAGCAATAAGCCAGATTTTAAGATTAGGATTTTAAGTTAAACATATTGAGCATACTTTCCGCGACCATAATTATATGCTGGTAATTCTAAATTAATTAGAAAATTCAACTTCCCTTGGCTTCAATTATAAGTAAGATAATATTTTAGTAGGATTCTGTTTCAAACAGAAAATACTCTATATACTATCGTTACATATATGCAGCATATAAAATAGAAGCTTTATTTATAAAAATAATTCCTTTCATATCAAGATATTTGCCTGTTCTCAGTAATAATTAGAGTTCGAAGGGCCTTGTTAAATACAGACAATGGAAAAATAATTAAGGGTAAATAAAAGGGCAAGGTTGAAGCAATAACGTGACCTTCCTTTCCTGTTTTGCTAGGTTTATACGCACAGTTAATAGCCATTAAACATATCCTTAAATTAATTGATATAACCTTCTTCCTTAATAAACGCAACTAATTAATATCAAATAATATATAAGATAAGCAATTAAATATAACATTTAATATTATGGTCTTAAAAGACAATAAGTTGGATTTTTTTTTGTTATGCTAAT
Source organism: Pieris napi (assembly GCF_905475465.1). NCBI lineage: Eukaryota > Metazoa > Arthropoda > Insecta > Lepidoptera > Pieridae > Pieris > Pieris napi. Next base: position 4,053,718 of record NC_062252.1, read on the forward strand.
TATAAAACGTATTAATTTTAACTCCGGCCGTTGGTTTGAAACCTGACTAATTACCAAAATTGTTGCAGAGCATACACAGCTTCCTCTAGTGAAAAACATGTTGAAGAAAATAGAATGTTTTACTCTTAAAGATTAATGAATCGGTACAACAGTCTTAAAATATAAATGTTTGTGTGTTCTTTGCATGGACAAGATCCGATGGATCTAAAAGAACGAAGAGGCTAAAAATCATGATCACAACCATCTCCCGTATAGCCCATTGGGGACTTTTGTACTTCGAATGTAATACGAATAGTTTTATTGCTGACTTTGAAAATCTACGCTACCTCGATGTGTAACAGAAATATTAATTTAAATTAGGTTTGTTCTTGATAAATGTATATAATAATCTAAATATCTATACAACAACAAAAATCTTGTGTTTACTCTTCTATTATTATTCTAAAATTATCTTATTTAAAGCATATTCTATATGCATTAAATGGATATTTTACTGTGATTTTGTATTCATCTCTATTCTCTCATTAATTTAAAAAAAATATGATTTTCAATATTCCTAATGTTCTAAAGTGACAATTTTTGGGTTTATTACAGCCAGGAAGTATTCATATGTGTGACTGTGATGAGAAATACTCGCGGAACATAATGCGTTATGAGTAGGAAGAAATTTTGAAGAAATTCATTTTACGTAGAAATGAGAAACTAAATCCTTTAAAGAAAACTTTTTAACAGGATTAAAGTTATGTATTATTATAAATTTACAATTATTTAACATAATTTTAAATTTATCCGACGTGCTTTACAGCGTGCGTGGTCACGGTGACTGAAGACAAAAGGTGTTGGATGTCAAAAAGTATCACAGCTGTAGAAAAAGTTGCATTATCTGTATTTGTTTCCCCGGCGTTGGTATCGACTAAAAGATGGAGGGTTTTGGCAGAAATGGCTCACGGTGTCCTCTAAACTAAACTTAAACGGAACTAAATCCTTTTAGTTTATTGCTGTTTGATGGTCAAAATAAGGATTGTCGTTGTGACTCAGCGACCTCAGAAAGTGGAACAAGGCCACAATATTATCTGTATTCAAGACAGGTTTTATTTAAATTTAACTGTATGTTTTATCAGAATGTAAAAGGTTTTTTAAATTTGAGTTTACTGCAGAATTTCGCTTTATTATATTATCTCGTTTTGGTTTATTGAGTTATTCAAGTCAGGTTTTATTTAATTTACGGTACGTTTCCTTTTTGTCTTTAGGTAAAAGTTCGGTTTGTGGGAATCATTGCTAAATCTTACGGTTTTCTAGTGATCTTTGATAAGACTAAGCAAATCCAAGTATCTAAAATGGTTTACAATATCTAAATAACTGAATCGCACTATATTTTGCTAAGAAAAGACATCGAAGAGGGCTGGATCAATCCGATCGAGTATTTTTTATTTATTTTACTTGAACTGTGTTTCTCACAGGTTTTTGTTTTAGAGAAATTGAAATTGGAAAAGTAATATAAGTGAAATAAGCCTTGTTCAGTATTTAGCTTTTATTCCGGAAAAGCGAAAAGTGTTAATGCATGCAATGCATATCAAAATGTTTATTTAATTATACTATTATTTAATAAACATATTTGACATATTATTTTAATTATTAACTGCTAGTATACAGAAATACAGAGCAATCAAAATAATAAAAACAAAAACGAGAGCAACTGGCGGCCTTATCGCTTCTGAGCGAACTCTTCCAGGCAACCACTTCAAATGTTCTATATGTTGATAGTAAAAAAAATACATAATAATTATCGAAAAATATGTTATAAATTGTTATTCGGGAATTTCACATACTTACGAACGTTTACTACATTAATTTTCACTCAAAGAATAATCGATTAAACGATGTCTTTTTATACGAAAAAACCTATAAGAATGTATAATTCTGTTATTAAACTATTATCTATGCTTTCAGTTTAAATGCTTTTTAAATACTTTGATGGCTAAATCATCATCTTATACTATTTGAGGAGGAAAAAAGAAATTTAATGGGCTGTCAAGTCAGAATTTCTGCGAGGTTAGTGAGCCCAGAGGATATTCCGTTCAAAAATACTTCATCGCACAAAGTGTTCTAATTGAATAAAAGATATTTAACTTAAGTCCAGTTCATTCAGCCTTTTAAGATTACTTGAATTGTTCAAGCGTTTTCAATTGTCAACATTTTTTTTATTTCTTTTGATCCTTATTTGTGAATTGTCCATCAGTTATCCTTAAATGAGCTAATTAATATCAGGTAATATATATGATGAGCAATTTATTTATTTAATTAATTATTATGGTTATTCTCAGAGACTCAGATTTAGATTCGAGACTTAACGCCAAGTATTCCGTATGAGACAAACCGCATTTTCATCCTGAAAGACAACAAGTTGGGTTTTGTACAGTAGTTATACTAATTATTTTATTTTATTTTAAAAGGCACACTAATGAAACACATACAAACACTTACAGAGAACACATGACATAGAAAACAAGATGCATGCATGTGCATCAATAACAAGTGTGCACAACATTTAGAGGGAAACATTATAATGATAAAGAGAAAATAACTTAAACATCAAAAGTAAAAAAAAAACTAGATTAAAAAATACAAGCGTGCAATTTAATTATAAAACGTATTAAGTTTAACTCCGGCCGTTGGTTTGAAACCTGACTAATTATCAAAATTATTGCAGTGCATACACAGCTTGTCTTATGAAAAACATGTTAAAGAAACTAGCTTTACTCCTAAGAAATATTACATAGAAATGAGAAACAATTTTTGGAACGAAGTTCCTTATCGCGCGTTGTGAAAGGGGGCTGGACGGAAAAAATTCTTACGAAAAGTTGTCACGACACTTTTTTGCTATTTGCTATTGTAATACACCGGTTCTCGTCCGATCACCGAAGTTAAGCAACGTCGGGCGAGGTCAGTACTTGGATGGGTGACCGTATGAGAACACCTCGTGATGTTGGCTTTTTTTTGTAGGGATAAGAAATGAAAATTATTTTTGGAATCACTTAACTAAATTAGTCTTGTTGGAACGAAGTTATCGAGCGTTGCGAAAGGGGGCTAGACGGAATAAATTAAGACCAAAAGTTGTAACGACACTTTTTGCTATAGTTGTTATATTTTACATTTTCGATTTAGCTATCGCCAACGTCCATACCACGTTGAATACACCATCGCAGCCCATAGAAACCCATTTTTAGTGGGTGCGTTGTCGGCCTTTGAGGGAGTGTTCTCGAATTTTGAACAAGATTTGGAGGTCGTCACTCTCAGGGAAGACCCCCACCGGGAGTCGATTCCACAGTTCGCTAGTTCGCAAAAGAAAATGCCTTGTGAAACGGACTGTGGAAGACTTCTAGCCATCAAGGTGATGTTGGTGAAATTTAGAGGTTCTTGCTGTTTGATGGTTCAAGGTCTTGACCTTGAACCATCAAAGTCTTGGCCTTGGCAACAATATTATCTTTATTCAAGACAGGTTTTATTTCAATTTCGCTGTATGTATTATCAGAATGTAAAACGTTTTTTAATTTGCTGCAGAATTTTACTTTCTTATATTATCTCGCTTCGGGGTATTGAGTTATTCGAGACAGGTTTTATTTAATTTACGTAATGTTTTGGTCTTTAGATAAAAGTTCAGTTTGTGGAAATAATTCCTAAATCTTATTACGATTTCCTTTGATATGACTAATTAAATCCAAGTATATAAAATGGTTTACAATATCTGAATAAATGAATCGCACAATATGTTGCTAAGAAAAAACTCGAAGAGGGTTGGACCAATTCGAGTATTTTTTTTATTTTTTTTAAATGAACTCTGAGGAAGGTTTTTATGGAGAGAAAAATTGGAAAAAAAAATGAATTTAGTCTTGTTCATTATTTAGGTTTTTATTCCGGAATGGTCTTTATGGGTTAGCATATCAAAATGTTGATTTAATTATTTTATTATAAAATAACCATTTTGACATATTATTTTATTTATTAACACTTCGTTGCTACTGAAATACAGTACAATAAAAATAACTAAATAAAAATGAGGGCATCTTGCGGCCTTATCGCTTTTGAGCGATCTCTTCCAGGCAACCACTACAAATGTTCCATATGTTAATTGTAAAAAGATAGGATAACTAAAAAAATCATATGAAGGCAAAACTAAATTTAGAGGCATTTAGGGCAGCCCCAATGGCATTTTCGCCCTTAGCAATCCCTTAATCCCAAAAACCAATGACGTGTCAGACATAGAAGACTACTCGTCTATAAATAAAATAATCGAAAAATAAACTTAGGCCAGCACCCATTAGCACCATTTTGAAATAATCAAATTATTAGAATAGATTAAAATATATTTTATAAAACCTATTAATATGAACAGAAAACCTTTTTTGTAAGTGCAATTGCTATAAACAATATGAATGTTATCACTAGGTAAGCATTGGTTAATTGCTTTAAATACTACTGTATCTAAGTGCTTAACGCTAGGCTTGGAGGCATCGGGTTCGACTCTGGACTAGAAAATAATTCTTCCAAATACAAATCAAAGACTGATTCCTTGAATTAAATATTTATTGTAACAGACGTATCTCATATACGTGAGTTATGCAAGGTTTCTATTACATCTGGCCCTTCTAAATAAGCACTGTATAAGTGTGAGTTTCAATGAAATTGTTATTGAAATCGTTGTATCTTTCAAGGTATTAGAACGGAAAGTTAAATATATAACATGCCATAAACTAGATAATACATCAAAACAGCATTGCGTTGAAATAGCATTATCCGTAGTAGAGAACTTAGATTGTAATGACTGCAATGAATATATAGTAACTACTGAGCAGCTTTTGGTGTAATTGTTGATAGTTCGTAGCCAGATCCGACTATCATTATATTTAATGATAGGCAATAAATGAAAGAATAATTATAAATTAGCACTAATTGTGGTAATAAGCGCGATAGTAAGGTTTTTCTTGTAATATATAAATCAAGAAATTAATTAAATCCTAAAAATCTACAAGTTATCCATAGTAAGTAAATTATTTATAGTTAGTTTGATGTATTGATTTTTGGGTCACCGAACCAACAAATGTTTATTGCGTGTATAAAAAAAGAGATTGACAGCTCGACATCAAGTGTTGGCGATTGTTTAACTAACTTATTAACACCGTCGCCGACCTATATCATGAATAAATCAATTTAATTGAACTACTACTACTCATCAGTCCCTTTTCATCATAGCCCACTCTCTCTTTGTCAGCTCAATTTTACAAAAAGAATAAAGGGTACTTTGGTAAAAGTTCAAGTAGTCAGCTTTTATGAGTAAGAGTTACATAAAACATTCCGAAAATGCACATTTATTTTGTAAAGTGGCGAATGGTGAGTAAGTAGTGGTACAAAGGTATTTCTCGTTTCAGAATTTTCACTTGAATTGATTGAAACGCTTTGAAAAATTGAGTAATAGAGAAAATAGAGAAATTATCAATTTATCTGAAAGTAAAAAGAAAATTATTTTACGGACGTTAGCTTGGATCTTTCTTAATAAAGTGTTAAGTTAAACATGTTAATTACCGTTTTTATAGATACAGATGTATCGTGTTTCAATAGACACGTATTATCCGAAATTTAGTTCCAGTTACGTCTAAGGAGCCTTTAATATTTCTATTCAATGTATAGGTGATTTCTATTACTATATAATGACGAACTAAAGCATGCAATGTTAGATTGTTCATATAAAATAAGCTTTCACAAAGTAAATGTTAAAACCAACCGTAAAATATTATGTTATTAAAAAAAAGACCCATACAAAGGAAGTAGACTTGGCTATTTAAGCCAAGAATGTTGAGTAAGATAACGCAACAACAATGTAATATATTTCCTCACAATTTTGGTTTGTTGAATTGTTCGTGTCGGTAATTGCGCCTTTCATTTCTTAATGTTTATTCTTATATAATAAAGACCAAGAGATCGTGTGATTTAGGTTTATGAATTAACAAAAATATTTAAACATTTATGTTTAAGAGATGTTTTTTTTTTATAGAACGGGGGGCAAACGGGCAGGAGGCTCACCTGATGTAAAGTGATACCGCCGCCCATGGACACTCTCAATGCCAGAGGGCACGCGAGTGCGTTGCCGGCCTTTTAAGAATTGGTACGCTCTTTTCTTGAAGGACCCTAAGTCGAATTGGCTTTTCATCTGTTTGTTGTAAAATATAGATAGATAAATTGGCCTCAGTATGTGGTTCGTTTTTCTAATAGACAAGTAGGTGATCGGCCTTTTGTGCCCACAATAGGTGGCCCAAATGCTGGTTACCTCACGATGTTTTCCTTCACCGTACGAGCGAGAGTTAAATGCGCACGCATAAAAAAAATCCATTGCATGGTCGGGGTTCGAATCGAGGACCTCAGAGAATCCGGGTTGTACGCTCACTAGGTCATGTGCTAAAAAAATATAGATAGGAGTCATTTTAAATGTCTGTTGCTGATGACTATGCGTCAATATTTTATATGGATCGATTGGTAAAGAAAGACATTCTTTTATTTTCATATAAGTTCAGGATAGTTCAGGACGTCATTTGTTTCTTGTGCGCGAGTTACCTACTCATTCCGTTTTTGTTAATTTTAAACAATTTAATTTCTTTTTCAACATTTAAGTGTTGTTTTTGCGGATTACATTTAATATTAATTGAATTCGCGTCCGTTGTAATTCTTATATTTCTACAAATGACTTGTTCTTTGTGCAGGTATTGTGTTATATGGTAAATACTTCCTAGATTGTCCTTATGTAGGTAATCAATTATGCATGCATTTACATTCTCTTATCAAAATGATTTACAATTTATTTATTTTATGTATTAACACTTTTTGAAAGCAACTAAATAATAATATCTAATATATAAAATTCTCGTGTCACAGTTTTCGTTGCCATACTCCTCCGAAACGGCTTGACCGATTTTGATGAAATTTTTTGTGCTTATCCGGTATCTATGAGAATCGGCCAACATCTATTTTTCATCCCCCTAAATGTTAGGGGTAGTCCACCCCTAAAGTTTTTTTTTAATTTTTAGATAAATTATTTATTTTTTATTTTTTTATGATACAGCATCAAAAAATACATACAACCTCTAATTTTCACCCCTCTACGATCAACCCCTATTTTTTATTATAAATGATATACATGGCAAAACGACGTTTGCCCGGTCAGCTAGTTATAAATAAATTTAATGGGTTGTTTTATAAATATTATAGTTGAATAAAACAGAAAAAAACTATAGTCATGGTCTACAACAAGATTAAAACTGGTAATATACTATAAAATTCTATACTTAACTTAATTTTATACAAAATAGAAGTAAAATAGGTGAATAGTTAGTCTTATTCGATAATCTAAGCTACTTCAACTTTTCTCGTTTTTAACAGAAAAATGCCTAATTTCTTTCTTTTTTATAATATTAAATCAGAGAATTGCATAGCATTTTAAGCAGACGATGTCATAGTCGTAATTAGTAATTGTAAAGCTAAAATACCACTTCGGTTTGACGTACGCTTTGACCGACCCTTTAGATTAACTATTAATTACTCGTTAAAATGGGAGCTTTAGCTCTTTGAAATTGATTCATCAGATCATTGTAAAACCATTGTTTATCTGTCAAGTTTCTGAAATGGCTTCAGTTTGTAAGGCTTTTGTTCTTTTATACTAAGAATCTGATACTTTAATCATATTATTTATAAACGACTAGGTGATTTCTAAAACGCCGACTTTTGGGTATTTTCACGATATTTTGTTTTTATTTTCATTTCAAATTACGAGCGTGTATTGTTACGTACGGAATAGAAATCATTATAATATATAAAAATACATTACTAAAACTCAACTACCATAATATGTTCTTTTAATTAACGATTGATTTGAAGTAAGATAGTACATGAATAATCTTTTTTTCATTGTTCCTATGGTGACCCAAATAACTTCCTAAGTTGAATCTTGAACGGTTCCTATTAGCATTCTAATAAATATTGTTATTCTTGTTGACAATGAGATATTAAAGACTGTACATACAGGTCAACGTACGAGAGTCCAAACAATTTAAAAAGTCAAATGTTTTTTTTTTCGAATTGTGTTTGTAATACACAACTCCAAAAATACCTTTTTGGCGTCTCATTATCGGTAAGTTTCTGCCAGTAACGGTTATTTCTATATACGTAAAGACTATAGTGCAATATTATTGGATTAATTGGATAAAGAATTTACTTCCAAAGATCAATATGTTCTTTATTATGTTTAAGAACGTCCATATTGAACTCTCAAGCCTATGACTGATACATATTATTTTTATTGAACTAAAAAAATGCTTCCTAGAAATAATATACATGGCAAAACGAAGTTTTCCGGGTTAGCTAGTATATATATACTATGTTGCGTCGTATATGTTTGATTACAGATCTTAGCAAACTACATAAATTCTACTCGAACGCGGTTCGTATGCCACTAATACACCCTTGGTGTATACGTTAATTTTATTGCTAGTTTCGTTAATCGAAATTAAAAAAAGGTAAAGACAATTTAATCCAATAAGTGTATATTGTTTTAAATGCCTTTACACGGAAATGCATTAATATATTTAGAATGAGGCTAAAATTACTTTGTGAAACCGGTCGTTTTCAAGACCTGACACTCAATACCAACAAGTCTGAACTGCATTCATTAATTATCAATTAAATAATAATTAAAGTTTTATAAGTAATGAGAAATAATAAAATAATGTAGCGAGAAAAAATCAGAGCTACTATTATTACTATTTTGCACCAACAAAGTAGTAATACTTACTCTTGGAAATACGTGATATAGTCAGTAGTCACGGTTCAAGACAAGATTTTACAATAAATGCATCTGTTAAAAATAACATTCTAAACAATATCCTATTGTCTTAGCAAACAAAACAGAAAAATATGTGCCATATATATTACGCCAACGACAAAAGAATTGTTTAGATGCGGATAATGATTTTTGCCAAGTCCTTTCAAAACTGGATGTTGCTTTTACCAAGAGTACCCATAGTAAAGTTTATTCCAGAAAACCTCCAGTAAGAGAGGCTGAAAGTGTGTTAGTATAAGAAAAAATATTGAAAAGAATTATTGTGCTTCAAAAAATCTTTCAATTTTGTAAAAGGAAAGTAAAAACCCCTTATTTTATAATTAAATATATAACAGATACTTACAAAAATATATGATATCACTATTTAACTTTTGTACATATTCACAATAGTGTTTGTATTATTCAACGCGTGCGCACTGTTCACGGTTTCAGAAAACATTGGGTGAAGAAAACATTCATTGCAATCACCCTGAGAAGACCAGTATACAATGGTCTCTCGGAATAAGATCACGCTCTTAATCGATTAATAAATTAGATCAGCGTACAAGTCACGCGTGTGTTGTCTACTTATGGGTAAAGGTCTATTATGATAATGGTATTGTACCATAATTTGAAGCAGCATCATCTGTAACAATAAAATTGCGGGTGATCTTTGCTGTCTATAGTCCAAAATTCAACTAAAACACCCTAAATAAACCTATCAATGCACTTATGATTTTTATCGTATATAAAGAATTTTTATATAATAACGAACAACTATTGTTTGTCAGGGAAACGAATCCAGGAATACCGGGTTTATATGACAATGACTAAGCCATGGAAGCGAAAGACATTATGATTCAATTTTGTTAAAGACAAATGTTATAATAAACGAATAAATTATTTTAAATAGATAATTTTTTTTGCATTATACATAACTTTTTTAAATTGAAAGCGAAAACGTAAATAAATATACATATGATATCAGTATTTAACTATACTTGACGTTATCGAAAAGTAATTTAATTTTGAACCGAAATAGAATAAACTCGAATAAATATAAACTTAAATACTTGTCAATATTAAATACTAACGTACATTATTCTATATTATTCCAGTTTTTTTTACAATAGATGGCGCGAACTGATAATTGCGCTAGTAAAGTATATAACCGATGTTCTCTACCAGGATTTTTTTATTCTAAACATTATCCCAACCCGTTGGTGCGTAAAAGCATCAACTTTACCCCTTTCCGACAAAAAAGGCCCGTAGGAGACTCCGACATGCACTAACGGATCCGAATAATTCAATCACGATAGCTGACGACAAATTAATAGCCGCCCGCGCGGAAAAGAAAAGTCAAAATCAGATTAGGGTAAAAAACCGCCTTCCCCGGAGATGGCGTGGACCTTTGCTTCGTACTTTGCACACTCCAGTGAGCTTCCGCCCTGCCCTTCAGGCGATTGATAAACCCGCGACGGCCCTAGCCGAGGACTGAGTCCCACAGGCGCCCTTGCGCTAGTCGTGGGACGTCTTCCCGCGATCAACGCAATTAACAAATTGTTCGATCACAACTAACTCATCACTGTATATATCACTGTATTGATTGTTCACAATTGATGATGTAAAACAGTCGCTTAATATATCATAGTTCCCTTGCTTTAACACAAATATACAGAGGTGAGGTAAAACTTGATTTAAATACGCATATTTTAAAACTCATCTATCCCGGTTTTACCCTACAGAAACAAAATAAGAAAAGCTTATTATATCCAGTAAAAATTATGTTTTTTTAAACATCCTCAAAACCTAACTAACAATATTAGTAATTTTTGAAGTGAAAAGTTCTTTAGCGGCGTTGTACACTTTTTTTGGAATGGGTAAAAAATTTTAAGCTCGCGTCAGGACACGTGACCTGATCGAAAATTCGTAAGACGGATGGAGAGTAGACAGCTGGTGCGACGTATATATTGTATTCTACCACGTAAATGATAGTACTTTTATACTGATAATTATAGAAATTCGCGCAAAATTATTCCAGAACCATTCAAAAATATCAAAAATCACAACGTTAATAGGTACGTTGTAAATTTTCACTTCTGCCGGCACTCTCGGAGTGCATCACGTCGTTTTTCTATAAGCAAAACAAATCATCCCTACTCAGATTTACGTTTAAATATATTAATTAATATCACTTAAACATTGTTCTCGATTCGAAATAGTAGATAAGTATTTTAATTACTTATAAAACGACATTCAATTAGTTGATTTCCCCCGCTGACTGTCAAAGAGAATTTAGCGATTGTTTCAAGTTATAATAATAGCATTGTTAACCTAGTTTAAGTCGAATTTCAACATGAGATAGGCCGTTTTTTAATGTGCCCAATTAGCCAAATTTAAGTACCAATGGTAATTGTACTACTACTGCTACTACCAAGGTTTTGGCTTGGGTTTATTGGCAAATAGAGTATGTAGTCATGGAATGTATCTACGAGTGTTAAATGCACATAAATGAAAAATCCATTGGCTTACAGCCGTGATTCGAACGCTCGACCTCACGTTTGAGAGGAGCATGCGTAAGCTACTAAACAAAAAATGCTCTACACACACTACAGTTGATTGTACGATGAAGGAAAACATGTTGAGTAATCAACTTTAAGGGTATATCCAATACGTATAGAATCTTGACATTCCGCAAGTCAAAGGCCAGCTAATTGATGTATGTAGGTGTATTCGAATATATAATATAATCAGTTTAAGAATATTTGTAAAGTAATTGTAAAATTATGTACATATTGCTCACGGAATTTTGTGAATGAAAAATTTATTCCACTTAAACCTAATTTTATCGTATCAATGTTTAAACATTTCAAGCGTTTTATTACAAATCCTAGAATATTGTCTAGATTTAATTTTTCAAAGCGAAATTTCTGTTTGATTTTACTCCGAAAAGTGATACACCAATATTGCTGAAGTATATTGAACGTTTTTCATAACTTTGTTTCGCAGACATTGATAAATATTTTTTGCAGAATAAAGCATTTTTATTGAATACTTTTTATTGCACACACACAGATATGTTTCAGAATCAAATCAAAACAAAATTTATTTATAGATATGTACAGTTTTGTGACCTGTCAAAGGTCTTTGACTGTGTTTATATATATACTGGTTGGAAAGCTTCAACACTATTGCGTCGATGGGAAATCCAGCATGATGAATTCATGTTTCGAGGGAAGGATCCATCCGGGTTCGCAGGTGTCAATTTGTGATGCCTCTCTAATTACTGAAGGTCAGAAATGATTCTCCAAAATATCTCCTTGTTCTACGAGTATACTCGATAATCGCTATTAGTGGCGGAGAGTATCTTGCTGCTTCACGACTGATTTGAGAGCGACCGCCGCTGCGAAAACCGCAGAGTTCGAAAAGTGAGTTACAGAATCGCAGGGCTGATCTTATTGCCCGCTCTACTTAATTTACAAAAAAATACGCACTTAAATGACTACGGCAGTTTCATGTATGTTTTTAATTTCATTAAAATGATAAATTTAACGCTTTTCCTTTCTTTTAAAATACTATGTTACTTAAGAAGGGTTATTAGTTTTTGGTCATTCTTTCGATTGGCATCATAATAGTAGGGGTATTTTTTTTACATTTAAGTCGGTTCGATTCCCAGACGTGGAAAGTAATTTTTAGAAAATCTTTGAATGCAGAATTACTAACTTTTAAAAATAACATAAAGTCTTCTTTCAGTTAAATACCCTACGATATTTAAGGTACTTTCCTTCATGTCCCGTAACTTTGGGACGCCCTGTATACATTCTTTTCTCCTGAATCATTTCGCTGTATATATATATATATAATTATATGTATATATATATATATATATATATCCGGAGAGTGTTAAATCTTCGGTATCTTCGTTGCGCTTTTACTCGAATAAAATAAAAATTTGGCACATCTTTCCATGGATGAATTAAATCTTAATAGGCTTTCTTCACCTTTATGTAGTATTATTACTACATAAAGGTGTAAACACATTGTTAAAGCAGTTTTAAAGTCCTATTTACATAAAAATGTAACTATACATTTAGAAACGGTTATCATTACTAGACCAAAGTAGGTAGTTTTGTTTCAATGTTGCGTTGGCAATTTTCTGTAGTTTTTACCAGTCTTCATCAACATGAGTGTCACCTGCCGCAAGAATAAAGGCCTTAGGACAATAGTATTACACACATTCTGACCCATATACACATTATACCCAAAAAATACCCCACTACTTATGTAGACATGGAAGAAAGCTTTGTTACTAGTCTGGACTCATATTTTAAGCACCTGTAATACTGTATGTATAAATTGACACCATTAAAAATGTACTGTTACAAAGTATTTGATAATTTAGTCAAATTGACGATTTAGATAGTTTTTCATCAGATAAAGTTTAAAATTAACAAATTATGCAGATTTCCTTTTAACCATCCATTTTAGAAAATAAGTGAAGAATTTATTACGCCAATAAAACTTTAATAGCGGCTTAGCAGCTTTGCAGGTTTTAGATTAGAGAGATTTAAATGTTTTATAATTAACTAAATCACAAAGACTGATAGTAGAATTCATTTCATGAAGTAATTAACTTTACGATGCAGACACACTAAGGTACGATTGAGGATAAAATTCAAAGTGGAGTATTACTGAAGACTCTGTTATAAGCATGCTATACTTCGCGCTAAATTCCAACCTTCACAGAAAGTTGAATTCTTTTACTGCATTTTAAATATATCTTAAATATTCCTCACATAAACCCTGTTTATTAGTTAAAAAACTGAAACTGTAATCGTTAGATTAAAAGAAACATGAATGTTAACCTTAATGACTTTTTTATAGAGCGGGGTGGGAGGCTCACTTGATGTCAAGTGATATCATCCTTGGACAAAGACTGCCAGAAGGTTAGTCTTGAACGACCCTTAATCAAATAAAAAGACACTTATACCATATTGCATTTAATTGCTTAAAAATTACATTACATTCTATTCTATATTAAATATCACATTCCGCACAACTCATAGTAAAATAACTAAAATATACAACAAAATATCGTTATTAATTAAATTAACACGGTTCGGCTACATTATAGGTTGGGCATATTTTGAAGAGTTCACAAATTAAATTAATAATGATTTACACCAATTTGTTGTAGTCACACCGGATAAAGAAAAAACACATTTAAGTTCTTTATTTATACAATTATCCAGAAATATTACTCATACAATACCGAAGTCATCGGTTTTATATAAAAGTTTAATTACATATTGTTAGGTCATATTTAAATTGTTTTGTCAATTGATTCTCGTACAACTTAAATTGAAACTATTTAAAGAGTCCAATATTTAAAAGATTTCGATTCGTTTATCCAATTGAATTGTCAATAATTTACTTCATTTACACAGTTGTAAGCTATGCCAGATGGTTAGAATTAATTAGCTAGGTAAACATAGATTATACATTAATAGTTTATCTCACAAAAATTTATAGTCAATATATATGTATGTTTTAATATCGGTATGAGCCACGCCTCCGTACCATTATTTTGTAATACTAGAAATATGGCCATCATGGTTTGAGATCTGGTGAAACTGTTTTTAATAGGAATAAAAGAGCCTTTAGAGCCTTGACTTGTCCAAGCAACATCTATCAATAATATGAGTTTGAATAGATTTGTAGTTCAGCTAACTTTTGCCATGTGATAATGCACTAACATCAATATATATTTAGTGATGCATGCTAAGCGAGCGTCTGAATCTGATTATGCAACAGTTGTCGAATTGGTGCCAAATAAAATTCGACCGTATGCTATTAATTTAAAGTTCATATTTGGTAACATGTGAAGTGACATAACAGTTCAAGCCTAATCTAATGCGGTATAAGATAAATGATAAAATATAATACTAGCGGACCCGACAGACGTTGTCCAGAATAATATTTCAAGCGATTAGGACATTAAACTAAGTATGAAAGTACCGCCTGCAACGCCATCTGCCGGACTGATTTGTGAATCTAAACCTTATTATATATACATAGTATCTGCAACCTAAAATGCATTCAAATCGGTCCAGCCGTTTAAGAGGATTTCAGTGACATACACACGTACAGTAGAATCATACATAAAAAGACAATAAGAATGTCAAACTGTTTTCTAATATTCTTTCTATAGCGAGTGTTCGCCAGATTTCAAACCATTCAAATTTTTGACAAAGAGTTATATTTAATTAATTTTTTGTTAACACAGCCACTCTATTAATTGAAGTAAAATATTATTTTGTTATGTCATCGTAATATTAATTATACTGTCAATTAATATTAATTACTTTCTTTAATTAAGGAAGTATACTCATTTTCTAAAATTATACATTCATTCGGAAGAACATTTGATTGTAATAAGGGAAAATACATATAATTAAACACTCATTTTCCCGGATTGGATTGCGCTCCAATCTAACTAAATATTAGTACAAGAATTTTTTCAATTTAAATTTTTAATCCAATGTTGTGATTTTTATCTTATCATTAAGTTTGATCCTATCAATTTTAGCTTATCATACATCTAAACTTAATGAATAAAAAGTTTTAAGTTCTATTTTATATTCCAGCAAAAAAAAAAAATTTCCATCTCTATTGTTGACAATTTCCAAATTAATAATGAAATTTGGTAGGTTGCATGAATTTTATCAATTCGTTCTATTTCGTACTTATGTGTAAGTTAAGCAAAAAGATGCATCTTTAACGTACCTACTTTACGCTATGTATAGCAGTGCGAGATTCTGGCTTTGCACCAATTTTTTGTCTATACTCAAATTCCTACGTCTTAAACAACTTAAAATTATTAGCATTTTAATATTAGCTGTCATCAATCAATCAATTGGTCGGTCAAATCGGTTATCAATCTGTACTTAGACAACATTATAAATAATAAAAGCTATTTTGTATGTTTAAATTTGCAAATATTTTGTACTCTTGAAAGAAATATATAAAATTAGCTAATGAAACGTGTTCTTTATATTTACTTTTACTTATGTTACATACAGCCATACTAGAGTTGTAAATTAAAGCTTTATATTTTCTTATGCCGTTTAAATTTCAACAGTTGCTGAGTAAACGGGCATTTCGTTTATCTAAAGTAATGATACAATTAGTAATAATTTAATTTACGACTCTGTCCGGCTGTTGTATTATAAAATTCAAATTATTATAGACAACAATTACACCTGTTTAAAAAAATGTCCCATGCATCTCATACTGTCAAAGTATCATTAAAACTAACTGTTCCGTTCATCGCTTCTACAGTACTGAACTTTACCACCATAGCATGTATAGAAGAGTATGATCCTGCGAATAATGCCACCAGTGAAAGTAAAGCAATACCAATGTTCTTTATAAGAATCCATTTGAAGATACCAAGTCCACGCTCCCATTTATGAACGCTGTCTACTATGGCTGGTGTTAAAAGACCGAGTGTTGAGAGGAAGATGGCTCCACATAGGTTGATGAATAATTCTAGATCTGGGAATGCTGCGGCGAGAGCGACTGTAACAAAAGTCAAGGTTTATATGCAGTGGCAGGTAATTGTTAAAATGAATCTCACGGCGCGTAATGGATTCTTGTAATTCTTTTCACTGACTTTTCGTTTTTAGTTTATTAACCATCATTATCATCAACTTCTTTCGAAAATATATCTTAGTTACTGTTTTTGGTTTGCCCAAACACCTTATGCTGACTAAAGAAAGAAGATAAATCAGCGAATAAAAAATATACCTGATCCAATGACGCAAACAGTGCGTATGCTAATCTGTGTGATGTTATGGAATTTGACAGCAATTTTATGATGGAGTTGCCGCCAAATCATTTCCATAGGTACGTAGAACTGCAAGCTGTATGTGAACAGAATGGCTAACGCCATGAGAATTTTCGCACTTTGTGCGAGCCTGTAAACAACGAAGAATATTTATAATTAAGTAAGATAAGTTTAAAAATAGGGACTTTACTTTTTTTTTCTTTTTTTTTATGTAATAGGAGGCAAACGGGCTGGAGGCTCGCAAGTGCGTTGCCAGCCTTTCAAGAATTGGTACGCTATTATCTTGAAGGACCCTAAGTCGTAATGGTTCGGAAATACTTCAGTGGGCAGCTGGTTCCACATAGTTGTGGAACGACGGACGTCGAGGTACGGATGGTATTTTAGTATGAAACGTTTAAACAGCTAAAAGTTTTAATTCTAAGAGCGTGTGGTATGAATCAACATTAAAGTACCGTTTAATAACGATATTTCACTTCGATATATTGGTAATTACAGTGAAATATCGCAAACTTTTAATTGGGAAAACATTTGCACCGTTAAGTTTTCTTTATATGCTTAGCTAAATAATTGCTCGACCAGAGCAAAAATTGCCGTCTTTAATAAAAACTTTTCACAGCTGATACACAGTGGCTGATTGTCATTTACAAAAAACAAAACAAAAAAGGTAATGAAAGTCGTGACGAAAACTTTAGATTGAAGATTAATGAAGCACGCCCAGAAATATAGTCAGATTGTGAATATAGTAGTCGAAAGCTTAAATAATTTCAATTTCAGATGAAAATTTAGTTAAATTTTACGTTTAGAATTTGTCGTATTCTAACTACAGGGAGATATTTCTGCTTTTACTAATTGAATCGTTCATTATGAAGAATTATGTCATGGGAATAAACGCGAATTTATTACACGATGTACGTAACTGATCTTACTACAATTGATCATTGAGGAACTTACTATACAGAATTTATATAAAATGTGGTGCTTGCGTAAACTAAATTGTCGTCGAGCTCAATATCTTTTATAAGACAAAGTTATTTCTCCCATCCGTATATGTTTTCACGTTATAATATGTTGAGAGTAGTGGAAAAAGATTGACACGGACAGTGATTGCTGTGTATTAGACGTTCTTGAGTTATAAATTGTTTCGTGTGTTATATTAAATTTGGGAGTTTTTTATAACTTTGTGAGGGGTATGTTTTCTTTTATTAGTTTAGGGTACAGTTTTTATTTTATTGAAGTTATTTGAAATGTTTTTCTTTTATGCTTAGGAAATACCCCCAAATTAGGTGTCAATTATAGGGTAGATAATAATTTGTTTATGTGGTAAAGATTACCTCATAAAACATATATTTAGTTTAGTTTCTTTTAGTTATTGTATACTTATATATTACTTGATTGTGGTTATATAAATACTACTACAAATATTGTACTCATTTTGTTTTATTTTAAAAGAATAACCTATAATAACGTAAACCTAGTCATGCAGGTAATATTAAGATTTTCTTTGAAAATCTCTGTCTTATAGAACATTTTAGTGCAGTGAATTTAACATATAAAATGGGTACCAGATTTAATTCGATTTCGAATACAAATTTGATGAATACTCACATTTCATCCTGAGGTAAATTCAAAGTAACGCTTCCTCTCACTTCATCAGCAAACTTCATGTATCCGAAGAATCCGACAATACCATACAAGCCGATCACGACTGTCATAGCCACATTGAGGACACCAGGGCATCCCAGGAATTGTTCTGGTTTAGCCATCTCATTCTCAACTGGCATCACGACACCGATGCCTTCCATCGCGAAGATCACTGTACTGAAAGGAACACACATTTCTAATGACTACTTAAAAAGATGTAACCATTTCCACATTCTTCCTCTCTGTTAGGCGTGAGATAGCAGATGTTACATATTTAATAAATTTAGCTACATGTAAAGTTGACTGTCCTGAGCTACTAAAGCTTAGTTTACCTAGAAAAGCGGTGCCGTTAACTTACGGTCGTCATTTTACGGTTGTTAATAACAGCCGTCTTTACTTTTTAACATAATGCAAAAAAACAATCATTTTCGCTCGGCCAAGTCGTTTCCACTCATTGTATTAATTAAATATGGGCACCGCTACACGCGAAAAACGTTTTACTAATGTTTATCACCGCTATGACGGCCGTCATGCAACTGACAGCACCGCTATTTGACGTTACGGTGACACTCGACGTTCTCTAGAAAACCTACTCCGATGTTATTTATAGACAACGTATGGGTGACGTCACCCAACTTAACATTACGGCCGTTAGATAACGGCACCGCTTTTCTAGGAAACCTAAGCTTAAGTAAGGTGTGATATTGACCTATTCGCCTCAAGTGTGGTGTTGGCAAGAAGAGCTATGACATCTGAGCTCCTCAGTGGAATAATTGGTGAATCATAAGTTTTTATATGTGTATAAGTTACACTAAACTGTTAAGTGTTACTTAACCAATTATTACTTAGTTTATTACTTTCTTTGAAATATATTTGTGTAGTTGAATAAAATCATTTTATTGTTACCAATCCAGTTAATATTATTAGTACTTAACTATTTGTAAAGATTTATTTAATGGCGTAAAAGAACATTGTATTTAGTAAGTAAGTCAGTAATAAGCTGTAAATCTTTCTCAACAAATAATAATAATAATTATTATAACAATAATAATAATAATAATAATAATAATCAATTGCAAAGCTTTAAATCTAGGTTGAGGTTTAGGAATGAGCCATAGTTTTTTTATGTGTAAATGACCCGGCGAACTTCGTACCGCCTAACAGTAATTGGACTTCGTGTATAAAATAAGATCACTACAATCACCGAATTGATTTAAAAAGCTTGATATATTTTCCTTAGTCTACACAAAATAATTTCTGAACGCATAAATATTTCACAACCAATATTTATGGCAATCCTTTTTCATTACAGACATTATTTAGAATTTTTAAAATATAGAATACACCATTATCCATAAATTAACCTTATTTAAATACGTATTATAATATGAGAGGAGAGTTTACCGTATCGACGGGGTGAATATTAAATTTTTAACAGTTACGAAATCCATGAACATTTAGTGTTGGATTTTTAAGCTATTGCATAGATTTTAATCGCGGGCTTTGAGCGCGGCGACCGAATTAAGAAATTCCGTAACGAAAAAAACCTAACACCCGATGACGTAATATAGGTGCGGCAAATACGCGTTAGAGTGGGACAGAACATTCTGCGCATTCCCATCTCTCTGACGAGATCGGTGACGTAGCGTGAGCGCGGCCGGTGCAGCCGGTACGCGTTAGAGTGAGACAGATTATATAGGTGGTAGAATGGTAGATTGAAATAATATCAAAGAAAAAACTTGAATTCATATCAAAGAAAAACAAATACTGCATAAATAAAAAATTAATAAATAATTATAACTGCATAAGTGCTATAAAAATGCTATGCATTAGCTTTACCGCGGCAGTCGCCGAGTGCCATACGTTTTTTTCTTTTATATTATTGTTTCGATCTATCAATATTTTGAACAGTTATTCTTCTTTTCAGGACGGAGACATATATACAACAAATCAAAAACCAAGAACATCCAGCAGTTCTCGAGTAGGCATTAGAATAAACTCGACTTACTTATTAATAATATAAAATTAGTTAATCAATCAATCTTAATTTGTTATCCCGTTAGTTTTTTTATTTAACTCATGGTGTACCCAAAAACACCAGGCGCCTAACTAAAAGACAATAGGTATAACAGAAAATTATGCTCCATCAAGCTTTTACAAGTCGTCCAGAACTTAAGTAAAGTGCCTTAAAGTAACTTAGAAACAATAAATTTAGATTTAAGTTATGTAATTAGAAAGGAAATTTGATGTCTTCGTTCAAACAAGTTTTATAATATTTTAAGGACGTTCTGGACGTGACTTGATTACCACTGACGATGGCCACTCATAAATTAACTCTATTTTGTACGTGCTGACAATTGCGATACTAATTTATCTTAATATTATAAATTGTGATTGATTGAACGCTAATATCAGGAAGTATTTAAAGTTTTTAAATTATTTTTGTTTATTTCAAATGAAAATCATATAGGTATCTTACTCTTATGGATGTCAATATTTAACATCGGCAGGTTCCTAATTTCTATTTACTACAATATTCAATACTTTAATTATATTAGTAATAATTATGAATATATTATATAGATCTGTTTCTGTGTGAGTTATTTCTGTATACATATTCTGTGCATGTGTTTGTATTTAAACTCCTCCTTGGATTCAATAATGGTTTAGATTTACAATTAGTTTTTTTTTCTAATTGTGTACAACATAATCGTGTCCGCTAGTATAATATATAAAGATTGTGGGCCAATCAAACCAAATTTTTATTCTATACCTAAGTCGAGCGGGATTTATTATATTCTAATTGAATACACAAATATATGAGTTAGTTAAGTTTAACGAAACAATTTTAACTTACCTTATAAACAAAGGCCATTGAGAAACACTAGCAACCATTTCCCTTTCTACGGGGCTAGGTAAATCAGTAAATATATAGTACATAGTTATAGCGAAACAGATGACGAGAAAGACGTTGGCGATCGCGGAGAAGGGCACCAGCCATTTTAAATTTCGAATTTGACAGATAAGCACCAAAGGTAATAGAGTAAGAGCGCAGTAGGTTTCCACAGATAACTTATACGCCGGTATGTACGCGTCGAGCACCTGAAATTTAAATTTAGAATTTAGAAATAGTATTCATGGATCCCTGTTAAAACTTTTCGCAATGAAATACGCATTAGTTTATTACTTAGTTATATAAATATTGAAGTTTTGTTATAACTAAATTATATTATTAAAGCAGTGATTTGTAAGCGCAATTGTATGTGTTGCTACCGCTGTAAAAGCTTACTTTGAATTGTTTCTGACGCATAAATTACTAGTACGAAAATAACTCTATTTTAAAATACAATAAAGTTGCAAGCACTAACTAGTTTTAAGTCGTAAGGTGACTTTAGACTTTCCAATTGTTTGTTATGGTTTTCTATTGTTCTTATACAATTGAGTCAGAATTGCTTTAAAACAATGTAGTACCTATTGTTTTGTTTGTATATTTTTCAAAACAAATAATTTAGAAAAGAACAACTGCCATAAAACATCTGTCAACGTTATTTATCTATATTAAACCAGCAATGTGTATAAATGGAATGAAATATACTTTAAATGAATAATTGCGATATGACATTAAGTTTTCGAGAAATTTACATTATACCATTCCAATAATTACATACCGATCAAACCAAACCAAATCTATCGAAGACTAGCACGAATTTCACCAGTTTCAATATTCGTTTCCAAAATTGAAAATATGTAGTTTGAAAATAGTTGCAATAGAGTTCAAAACTTGTTAACACAGATAAGAAGTAATAACAATATTTTCTGTGTTACTGCTATGGAGAAACTGTTCAATTTTAGTTTTTCCACAGTTTAAGGAATGTAAATATCGAATCTAAAGATTATTTTCAAAAACTAGTCCAATAACCTCTTTAATATATATATGTGTAGGCAAAAATGTATCTATCAACTCGATAGAATTGTTGATTGGAATAAAGTTATCGGGATGTATGTCATGTATTAGTTCCCCAAATATCACTAAATGTTTCAGTTGTTAAGGGATGGTAAAATTAACTTAATTCCTTATTTATTAAATGATAAACACAATTTAATTAATCTTGCTTTATCCAAAAATATTGCAATTCGTTATTGTGGGTCAAAAAATAATTTTGAGAAACAAAAATGTATCCTGATAAATAAGTTTTATGTACCTATGTTTCTTTTGCATATAAACCCCGATCACACAAATATATACACTACAATTACTTTCTTCTACAACTTCACTTCTTTACACTGTATAAGTAATAAGATCTTATACTCGTAGTTGGCAAAGTATTGGAAGTAAAGTATTATTAATGTTACTGCCGACTTGAAGACTTTGTAATCATATTTTTTAAGTTATTAAGAACTTTATTTTAAATGTGATTTATTATCAAAGCCATAATATAATTATTTAAACCAAAATAGATTTTCTTATCCATGGTTTAGTTATGTTTTAAAATCAAATTTGGTTTGTTCTAAGCTAACTAAGGAATTTCATTTTCTACCACTAACCCCAAGAATGTCTCTTGGGGTTAGTGGTAGACATAGAATTTACCTTGACTTTACGGGAAATAATGTTTAATATTTTCATGATAATTTTTTTCGACTTTCTTTAGCGAGAGACTAGGGTCGCACTCAGGACTTCCCACGTACGTTCAAATAAATAATTAGACATTTTGAATGATATATAGGTACGGTATAATTTATGGATAGGATAATCCTGAACATTGTGCGATCGGACAAATTTATTCTGTATTAATCATAATTTTTTTATGTAATGTTACCCTAATAATACAAATATTTAATGTACAGCCCTTGTAACGAATAAGTACCAGGCATTTATTAGAATAGTGGTTTTGCATAGTAGGCTCGCTATTTGCCACATCAAAGCGGAATAGCACTAGAAACTTGATTTTGAACAGGAATTGAATATTAAATATTAATTTGTTTTCCTATTGAAATAGTTGGGATCACAACAATGTACATAACCAGTTGTTTGCAATTCAAGTTTAAACTCGAACTACTTATATAACCAATTTGAAATTGCTAGTGAATAATGACGGTTATCAAACGAGTGTTTTAATAGACGTACGTAACTGAATAAATGTAACGCGCAAAGATGGCGCTGCAGAGATAAGTTGTAATATACCACAGACTTGTCCCTTAGGATAATATAATAAAGAAAAAGTTCTTGGTCATAAACGAAATTAATTTTAATTCCAGTAGTTTGTGTATAGACTGCGTCAATATAGAATCGTTTTATTCATAAGTTCTTCGGGATTGCGATTGCTTTTAAGAATTAAAGAGTATCGGTGCAGGCATTGTCATGCCTTTAATTTATAACTTCAACTTCAACTACAAACAAAACTTCTCCCATTTTAACAAAATGGGCTTAATTTAGCGCTTTGATGATGATAAAGTATTTGAGTGTCTCCGTAGAATACGTAGTGAGTGCAGTTATATCTTTATTTTTGTTTTTGATCATTTGTTTTTTCTAATAAGCAAGAAGTGATTGGGCTTCTGTGCTGACAAACGCCGTCGACTTTATGGGTCTAAGACAAGTCTGGTTTCCTCGCGATGATTTCCTTCACCGTACGAGCCATTGTTAATGCGCACATAGCTGGGGATCGAACCCACGACTTAACGAATTAGAGTCGCACCCCGAAATCACAGGTCAACACAAACTAGTAAAAAATATAAAATTTACCTCTTTAAAATTCTCTGCGATAAATACAATATAAACACTGAGTGCGGCTAAATATGTGCAGGTCAAAGCCCAGTCTATGAAGATTCTGAAACAAAAACAATACATAATTCTTTATTTCTCTAAAATGCGTACTGAACAATAATAATATATGGGTACTAGATACTAAATTATAGTTGCTAATAAGTTTACTAATATATAAGTTTGCTAATATATAAGTTTGCTAATATATAAGTTTTCTAATATATAAGTTTGCTAATATATAAGTTTGCTAATATATAAGTTTGCTAATATATAAGTTTGCTAATATATAAGTTTGCTAATATATAAGTTTGCTAATATATAAGTTTGCTAATATATAAGTTTGCTAATATAAGTTTGCTAATATATAAGTTTGCTAATATATAAGTTTGCATATATATAAGTTTGCTAATATATATATATTTGCTAATATATATACATTTGCTAATATATAAGTTTTCAGCTGCGTGTGAAATCTGCGTGTGAAATCGTGTGATGGCTAAATACGTTTTTTACCTTTCCAATTAAAGGAAAACATTATAACGAAACAGACACAGAAGTCAGATGCCTAGAGGTTGTAGCGCCTAGGCGTTTTTTGATAATAAATATAAAGGCACTATTAAATATAAAAACCTGTGAAGAAAAACGATTAGAAAGATGAAATAATTATGATAGCGGTAACTGAACTTGTTTATATTTCCTGTTAATAAACTTAGGAATACTAAACTTTATTATATACTGATTCTTCCGATGGATATAAAGTTTATAGTTGAAATAGTAAATATTTTGGCTAAACCAAACGTTAAGTTAAATTTGCACACCAATATGTTTCAATATTTTTTTTTTTTAATACCACATATCGTGAGCTCGATCCCCGATGTTCTAAAAACAGATGGAAAGGATTTTTTTTAGTATGTGAGATAGAATCTTCCCAAAAAACAGGCATGTTTTGAAATCAAAAATCAACAGGTTTTAAAGTAAAATAAAATGACTAAATAGTTTCACAAACGTAAAGCATCGTCGTAGTGGTAATGTATTTGAATTTGTATAAAATACACACCGAACAAAATTCGCCCACGGTCTTAATCTTTTAGGACCAAACTCGAAGGCTGCTCCACAAGTCTCCGCAAAACCCATTGAAGGCCTCTTTGCTTCTACACATACTTCTTGTGATGTTTTTACCTGAAATCCAGTGAGAAACATATTAAAGAATAACTCTTTAGTAATATATTATAATTGTTTGGTTGCTATGTCTGCCCAGTCTCTCTATCATTTATCTAGTGCGTAATACACAAAAAGGCCAGACGTAACTGGCCACCAATGTGATCCCGGTAGAGTGTCTACCTTGTATATATTCCTGATAAAACAACAGGACTCCAGAAAAAAATTTAAGGTTTAAAAATAATAATTAAGTATTATATATTATTTACACCAATAATGTCGCATCATTCTAGCGGGAGGCATTATTAATGCAGTCTTCAGAAAAAAACGTATAAAACAGTAGGTTGGAAAGAGCCAAGATAAATTTATCCAGCACACAATTTTGAATTTTCTGAAAACAACTTTGTTAACATCATAGTTTAATAAGGCTCTCAGGGTTCATAAAAGTTGATTCGTGTTTCATATTAGTTTATATTTCCGTTGTTTAAGATATTGCATCATTAGCCTAACGTCCCTTTAACAATTTTAACGGATATAAACGCGATTCATTTGTTACATGACGTTCAGAAGTCTATGTCTGCGAGAGACTTTGATTGTCGCGTGTCTAACGAAATTATATTCGGTCGATTACGACGTTGATACAAGATTATATAAGAGATTATTTTGTAAGAACAAATGTCATATCATGTAATGAATGGGTAAACTGTTTATCATTCAGCTTTTTAAATATCGCCAATTGATGGCGTTGCTCTACGGATACTTCTATGTATAAAAAGACAGTTGGTTTTCGTATCTAGTTTTTTTTTATAGAAAAGGGGGCAAACTAAACAAGGGTAACACCTGGGGTAATCTCTGTTCAAACTGCACTTTCATACTTTTGGTGATGGGCTACAGGAGTCACTCTCACCCCACGAAACGCGAGTACAATAAGTTGGACCTATTGCATCACTTCACGCGTGAGACAGCGGTACTGCCCCAGTCGGGCCAGCCATTTGGCTGAAGCTCGAAAGCAACAGCAGTGCACTCCTATTAGGAAGGATGTTGAGTGATTGCACTGGTGAAATAACCTCTCTCACAGGTTATTTTACCAGCGGGCGATGCGATCGTCACGTCCCGATGCCGGTCTAGTGTTATATGAATAAAATATATATTCATCAATGAATTTAGAAAGAAAATTAGACGATTTATATTTAAATACGTTTGAAGTTAAATACATTCGTGAACAAACCGTAAAATATGCATAGAATTTTTACATTTCTCTTTAAACCAAAGTAGAAAAATAATGTAAATGAATTTGTAAAAAGATTATTCCACGAGGTTTGTGCTTTTCGTTATAATTCAAGTAGGTACTATAGCGGTATACGTGTAAGGTAAAATATATTTTTTTTTAAAGGTTTTTTTGTAATATTCTAAGGAATCATCTATGTCAATATGTAAATTTATCAATCTATTTAGACTCGTACTAGCGTTAAAAAGCTTTGTCATTTAAAATTTATTGTTAAGGTTCGTTTTTGTATACTATATATATTTCGATTTTGTTTTTTTAATAACTTTAGGAAACGTGGTTAATGTGGTTTGATCATTATATATATGTTGTTGTTTAGTTAAGAAGCTAGGCTGTTGATTGAACGGCTAATTAAGCTAGTTGGTTGCGCCATACATTTATTATATAGATAAGACATATAAAAAAATAATGTTATTGGAAATTCGGGGATTTGAGGACTGAACTATGAAACCTTTACTACATATATTGTTTTTGTTGTGTGTATTAATTACGTAATGATTTGTCTTGGTGTAAAATAAAAATATATAACCAAAAAAGATTGAACTTTTATGATTCCCATTGCCCACGAAGACTGTGAAGGCATACCCTTGCGATTGCGTTGTCGTTTTAGCTTACATCATATCGTATTTCAATAATCAGTGAGTTAATAGGTATATTAAAAACTACGTACGAGTACATATACGCAATGCGTGCAAATAAATCCAACGACAATCGTTCCAAAGGCCCCACCAGCCAATCCAGCATTCCTGAAGGCAGCCGGCATAGCCAAGATCCCCGAGCCGAGTGAGGATTTCAAAAGGTGCGCCAGAGAACCAATTGTCCTGCAAAAGTAAACTTCTTATTACTATGTTAAGCTGTGAAACTGTTTTGAAAAACCTTTTTAAATCTGGTTCTCAGATTTCTGTATCTGTTTCGTGTTCATTTGTTTTCTATTAAACAAGATCAGTCTTCTATGCCTGACAAACACGCCGTCCCCATTTTGGGTCTAAGCTTAGTGTTTTTATTTGTATCACTGGCCCTAATTTGGTTTCTGGTCTCCGTCTAATTTTATCTTTTTAATTCAATTTATAGTATGACATGATATTTGTTGTTAGCATCGAATGCTCTTTTGAATAATTTATATAATAGTGAAAATGTATAAGAAACACGATAGGATGGCTTAATATAAATTTTAATTAATCAAAAACTCTCCAGCTCCTGAGATCTAATCAAAATATCACAAGGAACAGTCTGTCGTTGATCACGATTGCTGAAAAGTATTTTAAAGTATTGTGAATAAAGCTTCAAATTCAGTTGAAACGTTTTTGCTCATAGATTATAAGTTGTTAAGATAAAAATCACGTTGGTATTTATTAAAAAAAAATTTTTTTTTAATAATGTTGTATGTTTTAAATACATATTTAAACGGCTCTATACACCTGGGACTTGATATCAAATAGTGAAATGTCAAATTGTAGGCCTAATATAATCATAATAAAATCATGCAGTTGATCTATATGTATAACTCATTAATTGTTGATTCAAAATAATGTTTTTTATTTAAAGTTTTATAATTTGTTGCTTTGTATACTTTCACTGGTGTTTTATAAATTCCTTATTGTTATATAAACTTTATTTTCTAGCTATTGCAATGTGGGAGAATATATCACCATTAGGGAAGTTAAAAGTGTTTTAACGTCTTGGAACTTCGAGATTGCTCTTAGTCGAGGCGTTGGGAAGTTTTATGTTTACTTTTAAAGCTATTAAACGTATTTTATAGAGTTTTCAGAACAGTCAAAATAAATCGTACTTGTTATCTAGATTGTTAACACGTCTTAGAAGACCAGAAAACCAGTGATAATGCAATTTAAATTTCAATATTATGTTTGCACTATGAGTAGTGGTAATCCATTCTCTTTCTTAAGCGTACCTATATAAGCTATCACTGTGGTATAGTTTTTATTAACTAGATTTGTTGATGGAGTCTTATGTGTAATTTTGATACCTCAATATCAAAATTGCGACAGAGCTACAGAATTTGAAAGGCTTACTTTGATGGTTACGTCGTCAGATGATGTCATAATAATTTAAATGGCACTTTATTAGAATGTCTATACCAGCTAATTATAGTCATTGAGAATTAGAATCGGTTTTACGGACACTTATTGTTCAGTGACACAGACGCAATATTAACCTAATTTTATGTAGGTATACAAATAAGGTATTTAACTTTGTCATAATATTTTAGGTAGTACATTCCTGTAAAAACATATTAATTATTGTTCATTTAATATGGTAAGTGAATAGAGCAATCAAGCAAATGGATAAAAATTTAATCAAATATTGGCCAAAATTCACCGATGTCCAGATTGAGCACTCTGTTAAACGAGCTGGATCTCGACATCCATAGTTGCTCCCCTCACACTTTAAGAGCGATTTTCGTTTAATGTTTATTTAAATTATTTTGTTTCTTATATTATGCTATGTTGCCTGTAAGTGCTTGACACACTAAAAATTGTATTTTATTTTTCTTTTATCAATGTATCGGTGTGCCGAGCGTTGGCAAGCTTTTATAAATAAATAAAATAAATAAATAAACATTGTGCTTATTGTTTGCAGTATAAACATTAATAGCCAGGATACAGTAGAGGCATGATTCAGCAACAGGACGGAATTAACTATGATTCGAGTATGTCAAAATCCAATACATTGGACTAACGGAAGTCACACTTTTCTCTATGTCTCGTTTCTTAATCTTACTCTCTTAAAGCTCTTCTTTGTCTACTAGCTCTTAAAGAAATATAAAATAAATTTACCAATTTTATATGAAAGTACGTACAAGTTAAAACGAGCCATACAATTTGCTAACCTAAATCTTAATATATATAAATTACGTGTCACGTTGTTTGTCCGCTATGGACTCCTAAACTACTTAACCGATTTCAATCAAATTTGCACACCGTTTGATCTAACTTAAAAGATAGGATAGCTTATACCCGTAATAAATATATATATATATATATATAAATATTTGTTTATTACTTGAATAGTTTGCTACTAATTATTATAACAAAAACCTTAGCCATAGCAACGTTTGGCCGGTCTGCTAGTATAATATCAATACTCACGAATTTGGATGTTCGACTTTTCTGTGCTCAAAGGGATTATAAGCCTTTTCGTTAATAGCATCTTTTGATCCCAAAGTTAACGTCGACTGGAAACCAGGGTTGGATGTGAGGTTGGAACTGAAAATATAAAGTATTTAATTAGCTTTATGCATGGTATTTGCCCATACCCAAGAAAACGGAAAAATTCAGTAAATATAACTCGTGAAATATCTGTGATGACTGGGAAATCATAGAAAAATGACAGCTCTAATCTATATGTAGATTTCTATAATAACAAATGAGACTTATTCCTTACTTCGCGTTATTTGCGTTATACAATACGTTAGGCGTTAATAATTTCTTTAGAACTTTATTTCTTTTCGTTTTAATTTATAATAAAATATATATGAAAAATGTAAAAACAAAGTGCAAGAAATGATAAATAAGTGCTGACCCCTTGTACAAATGAACAAACCGATCGAAACTACTCAAGAACATTTCCAAGTCTATAAGACTGTGACGTATCACGTATTGCTTCGATGAAAAAACATAAGTGTATATATTTGAGTGTTGCTTCATGGTTGACGTTCGCAATAAAACGTGGTACTCTTCTTGCTGACTGTAAAGATAATAAGCCTTAACGCCTATGAAATGTTTTCATCATTTAAATACGAATATTAATGCCTATTTATTCTGTACATATCTCGGCTCAAGGGCTTTACAACGACATTCGCGAAGTACACGCTCAAATTATGTGAAGTCTTTATTCATTTATATTTGCTAAAGAAGAAGTATTTTAATGTGTGTTACTCGGAAAAACCACAGGTAATATCTGTTATTGGCAATATTTCATGAAAGCCTAACGTTCGAAACAGCCTTCAAATGTATTGAATATTGAGTTACTTATATTGGTTACTATGTACACTTATGAACGTCAATGTAAAGATACTTAAAAAGGGGAGACAATATATTTCAGGTTTTTAATACGTTTTCATACGGTGACTTCACAAGAATCATTATAGTTCTCTCGAGTTCTCGCGTATATATGTATAAAATGTAATAAAATGTACTCATTTACCAAATTTGTTTAATGGCCTGTGGCGTAGTGATGTACGGCGGGTAAAGGGGTGACAGTGGTTCCCGTAAACTAACTAGGGTCTTTCTAATCTTTATCAATAAATTTATTGTTTTGGCAACAAGGATTAATTTGTTGAAGCCATAATAAGTAATAGACGTACAAAGGAATTAACATATTTTGTTGTTTGAATTTTTGGCATATAGGTACTATGCATTTAGCTATATGCATTCTACATTGCATATTTCTTCAGAAGTAACGACTTAATTGACGGCATTTGTTTTAAAACATCATATTATTATTGAAAGAGGTTTTTTCCCGTTTTCTTATGAGAAAATAACGCAGTCCACCGTAGCCGATATTTTCTTGGTCCTTCAAGAAAAGAGCGTAAAAATTCTTAAAAGGCCGGCAACGCACTCCCAAGCTCTCTGGCGTTGAGTGTGTCCATGGGCGGCGGTATCACTTAACATCAGGTGAGCCTCCTGCCCGTTTGCACCCTGTTCTAAAAAAAAACTAAAAAATAATTTCATACTCAACAATATAACTTTAATAAATTTAAAACAGGTTACTTACGTCGAATTGAAATTGTCAAGAATTATAGTGCCCTTTTTCTCGCCGTGTCCCATTTTGATATTTCTATCTGGAAACAAAATTAATTTATTATTGGTAAAATATTATTAAAACAATATAATAATTATGAAAAATTAAGGCCACCTTGTAAAAGGGCCTTTAGATACGATAGATTAAAATTACAATTTGAATACAATTTCTAGCTACTATGTGTTGATCACTTAGATAGAAATACTAGACTTTTAAAACATTGAAGGCATGTTTTTCCTCTGACTATTTCTTGAAAATATTCGAGAAACTTCCGGGAAACTAGTTATTAAAAAATTGAAATATTATAACGATGCTGTTTTAGTAAAATTAAGAATAGACTGGATTATTCGTAGTCGTTATATCCAACAACTTGACGGATTTTATATATTTCGAAGACTTCCCATTACAATTGATGATTCCAATAGCCAGAGGACCGCCTTTCTGACTGATGAAACCTTTTCATTTTGGTACTTTTCTATTTTAAATCAACAAATCAAATTATTTCAATATTTTTCGTGAATTTTAGAACGTAAACGGTTTCTTTGAAGGTAAATCGAACTTGGTTCCACAAATGTAATAGCCTGTTGACTTAACTCATTCATATTCAAGGTGGGTAGACTCATAAAGTAAGTTTAGTTAGGACAATAATTGAATGAGGGTAGGATGAAAAATAAACTGACATGAGTACAATTATAAAACGTAATTATAAACGGCCTTCTTTGTAAGCTTTGTTTTATTAAGGTATCTAATTTATATTTTTATATACCAAAGGTATAATTGAATGTAAGAATGTCCTGTTTTGATAATACATTGAAAAGTTATATCCGTCAATTAGGGTTAATCGTTGTATATAAGTTTTAAGTAATTTGAATACAACAATTAACAATTATTATCATAGCCATTGAAAATCCAACACCGTCTTAAATATTTTCCGCGATGACGCTAGACAATCGTAGGCTTTCTCATATTTTCCTATTTTTATTTTTCCTAAATAATTTTGTTCATCCTAATGTTTCTTCTTAACAACGGCATATGTATAGTAATTTGTTTCATTTTTTTTGGTTTTAATTTAATCTCGGTTTAGACCTATCTGGCATTAACATATGCGCTACTAATAATATTATTGTCAGAATTAATCACAAATTATTTGCATAACTTACCGTTTAGAGTTTCAGAATCTCGATCGAGATCCACATTAAGTTAATAATTATTTGATACTATGACTGACTAGGGTCTGAATTACTAAATTTACATGTGAATGTGAAATTTTTTTTTTTTAAATATTTTTTTCTTATGATTTTCAGGCCTGGCATTCGAATCACGGAACCAATGCAATTTTACGTCTATGCGCGCATTTAATACTTGCTCATACGGTTAGGGCAAACATTGCGAGGAAACCGTAAAGTATGTCTATAAAAATATGATCAAAGTAAAAGATGCAATCTAAGGTTGTAGCGCTGTTGTCGTCACCGGACTGTTATTATTATTTTATCATTAAAAGTTACATGTCGATTGACCCCTCGGTATTCTTTAAAGCCATAAATGTATGGATGTAGATTTTTTATTTTTAAATTAATATACAAATTATATACATATATAAACGGTATTCAGCTTTTCCTGTTTTTTATTTAGATAACGAGGCTTAACAAGTTTAGGTATATTCTTG
This sequence comes from Pieris napi, assembly GCF_905475465.1. Taxonomy (NCBI): domain Eukaryota; kingdom Metazoa; phylum Arthropoda; class Insecta; order Lepidoptera; family Pieridae; genus Pieris; species Pieris napi. Next base: position 4,086,702 of record NC_062252.1, read on the forward strand.
ATAGCACAAGTGACTTAATTCAGCTGTTTAATTATAAATAACCAAATAATATTCAAAAATTCAAATTCAAAATCCAAAATTGTGTATTCAATAACAAGTTACATTAATAATAATTATTTATAAAAATAATTTATTTTGTCGCAGCAAAAACGTTAGTGCTACAGTTACAGCTGCCATTGTGTATGTATAAATTAACATCAAAGTTAAATAAGTTCAAGCCGTTGATGTATCAGTAAAATATACAACCACTCCTTTAAATCTATTCCATTTTTAATTAATGTTATCACTACTTATATTTAACGGTTCATAAAATCTTCCTCGATATTTTTTGAAAGAGATCTCTTTACTAGTGCATAACTTACCGTTATGTAGTAGTGTAAAAAATAATCGTTGGTAAAGAAAAAAAATCCCAAATATTATATTCACAAGCAAAATCTTTCAGCGCCATCTGAATATTCATTAGCGGAAAATCTATAAAACAGCAGATGTTCTGTCCGTAACGAAAGCGTTAAAAATTAGTGTTATTTAAATATTATTCGTTCATTCCATTAATTATGTTCTTAATAAAATAATATGTAATACACATGTCGTTATTATGCCTCCGACTTGGGTATTGGACTACCAAAACTAAATTATTTTAACCCGTCTACGACTGATAAGGGAATTGCTGAAGGGAATTGGATTTGACATATTTGACCTAATATTGCACGGTACGTGCCAGGGTTAACATTTGGAAGACTTTTCACCACCCACCAGAGGCGGGATACAAAGCCTCAAAGTTCTTGAAGAAACCGATCACAAGATCTTCTTTATTTATGTAATTTTGCCTTTATTGTATGGCTATTTTCAAATATCTTCATAATTCAATACATTTATATCACATATTTCTTAAGTACGAGTACTTTTACTTTTAGCATTAATCAGAAAAGAGTTAAATATTAACAGTTATTTTATTATGATGAACGGTAAGAAAAATGGGTTAAAATCACGTTCATAGATTTTTAAAATACAAGCCGTGCTTGTAAGATTAACGAGGAAAACGCAACGTGATGTTTAAAAGAAATAGTTTCCAAGAGAAATTAATTATAAACAATCAAGGTGGTAAAGTGTACGATTATCCCGATCTTTTTGAAAAACCTGGCTTTTCTCTTACACATATTTGATCGTGTATTAACGATTATCGGCATGGCAATGAATGACATGAGACTACCTGATACCCCTCTCTTAGCTCATGATAGTGGCAGCATCTGAAGTAGGTCGGTTTTATTACATATCTGGTTCCTGTTTATTTTGCATTACTTACTCACATAATTACTTATCACTGTGAAACGTGGACGCTATAAAAGACAGTGCGGAGACTGGCTATTGAAAGGAATGTTCTGAGAAGGATAATTGAGCTCAAAGAAAACTGGAGACTGCCCTAGTCTGCAAAGATGACTCAGTGAACACAACAGCAGAAAATGCCAAGAGCTGGACATGAGAGGATTAAGAATGATGAATGGAAAGTTTACGAATTGGAAGTGGAGGATTATCGTGGAGGAGGCCAGAACCCATAAAGGGCGGTAGTGCCACTTGATGGATTTTTAGATAACCTTTCTAAGGTGCCGTTTTGAGCTAATCCGTCAAGTTATCAGGTCCTCAATTGGTTCCTTTCTTTGAACGACAATAATTTAAAATTCTGGAGTTTATGAAGACTTTTAAAGTGTTAGTTGACATGAAAGCAGGGAAGCGCGTGTATTTGCGCTTTAGTTTATTTAACGTAATAATCACATTACCGAACCAGTACGGGAACAAATGAGTTACGGTCTTACGCAGCTATATGAAAATGGAAATAATACTAGGAAACTTGCCGCCATGTATGGAGGTAGTTTGACTTAGAAAGTTTTCTTCGGTTTTATCTATAACTCACCAATAAGTTTTCTTACCAAATATTCACATAACTTCACAAAATATTAATAATAATAAAGAATTCAATAATACTTTAATAATAAAAACGCATTTAACTATAAAAAAATCGGTTGTCTGTAAAGTCGGTTTACTGACGCTAGTTGAACGTGACAACGTCACGAATCGCTCACTCAAGTAGGAGAGAGACAGATGTCGAACGCTGAAGAGCACGGAGTCCGATTGTGCCTCTCTGTCGCTTCGCGCTCTCGCTGAAAGCCTTAAATGGAACGCCTCAGAGCGAGGTAACGCCGCATGAGTCATGTTTTTTCGTGCGTGCAGCCGGCTCCGATTTATAAGACGTTGTCACGTCAAAAATCGCTTCGCTGACAAAGGACTTGCAGACAAAAAGATTTTCGCTAGACCAGCTTGATTATATATTATACAAATTAACATATAAATCTAATCTTTGTTTTATTGTATGCGGAAGAACACGCGGTATTGAAATTGATGACTACATAGATCCTTGTCATTATGTAAAGATCTATCAAGGCTTATGGTTCATACATAATTTGAATTCTCGGAAACCTTTACTTTTATAGTTGTTTACATTTAAACGCACAGATCTCCCACAAACATAAAGGTCGATGGGAGGCGCCGAAGGTTAATTTGACAGATGCTACACGACATTAAATACACTATGCAATGTGTCTTACTAAGTTAGTAGTTTATCATTCCCTCACAGTTTTTTAACCGTCCTTTATTTATTTATTTATATACACTTCGTTGCAAATAAAAGAAACACAATACATAAAAATTATAAGGGATGCAACGGTCGGCCTTATCGCTAATAAGCGATCTCTTCCAGGCAACCCTAGTTAAAGAGAAAAACTAAAAAAAAAGAAACATGATGCGTGCGAGAAGTGCAGAATCAAATGTTATATAAAAATATATATACATAGAACCTTAATCTAAAGTAATACAAAAAAAATATATAAATAACAGACTAAAAACTTAAAAGCTAATCTTACAAATTCATGAACAGCGAATAGTGATACAAAAGGAAACATAAGAATTACACAAGTAACGATTGATCAGAATAGGATAAGGTTAGGAAATGATCATACAGAAGAGTTTTAAAAGATGACAGAGAGGTAGCCAATCGTATGGAGTTGGTCTTTAAACTTATTTATCAACGTTAGATTGTATTTTCTGTATATATTGATGAATTTAAAAATGAATTTATTCTATTCAACTCTATAAGATTTCCAGTTCCAGTGGAACTTGGTGAATGTTAGGTACCTTTTAGAGTGGCATGTGGCGTATGTTTCCACTCACACATGATAGTTTTTCCTATAAATTCCTATGAACTTCTCATAAAAGAATTCACAGGAGACTATGGGTTGAAAGTTTGTAATATATTGTTGTTTATTTGAAAACTTGTTGTGTACGTATCTATGTACAGGTTTCGTTGAAATTATCACTTTGCAAATTTTCATATTTTAACATGCAGTCCGTTTTATATTTTTATTTTATATTTTTATTAGTACTGGGTTAAACAGCTTGGTAGGAATTAGATTTTGCCACTCCCCTGGATAATTAAAATAAAAAAAACCTTTTTTATCAATCTCTGCAAATTTAGCTAATTTCTCCTGAATATATAATGTCTAGTTTGTGATACTTTATTCATTGAATCTATGGCATCATAATCTATTAAGTAACAAATTTAACGAGATTACTTTAAACAAAAATTAGTTTTAGGGTTTTTAATTTTTATGTTAGTTTTTTTTCTGATTATTTAATTGCTATTTGTGTGTATATTTTAAAATTAATAATTAAAGATATGTCAACTACTTATTTTTAGTAAGTAATTAGAGCTAAATACATAATAAAAACAAATTTGACCTTAAGCAACAAAATGAATAAAAACAAAGCACTAATTTAATAATATTATGCTCAATCTTAATTGGTTGACATTAATTTATATAAAATATAAAAAACAATACAAAGCTACATTAATTTTGTTAAACAATAATTAAACTAAAAGCAAACAATGCAGTTTGTTGAGGTAAGGTCGTATATAATGACTTTGAATTTGTGTTTTAAAACTAAATTTTATATTCTTCCTATTTTTTTTGCAGAGCTCTCAACTGCGGTATTCAAATGGGGTATTACAATTCGACTGTGACTTAATTCGGTTAAACCGCGATATAGCCTTCATCCAACAGGAAAATAGTTTTTAATTCGAATGCGAACTACATTTATTTTGTACTTGTTGAATTCTTTGTAGGACTTCGTACACTTGATAATTTTTTTTTTATTATTCCTTATGATGGTTGCCTGGATTACTTTTAAGCAATAAGGTTGCCCGTTGTCCGATTTATCTAATACATAAAATTCTCGTGTCCCAATGTTCGTTCCCATACTCCTCCGAAACGGCTACTATCTATACTTCTAACCCCTAAGTGATAAAGGTTGTCCACCCCAATATTTTTTTTATGATATGCATACAAAAATACATACAACCCCTAATTTTCACCTCTCTACGATCAACACCTATTTTTTATTTGTTAGTTAAGAACTTATAACTTGAACTCTGAGGTTTATATAGAGAAAAATCACAGAAAAACCTAAAAAAATGTAATTCTAGAAAACCGAACAGTCTCTGCTAAATATTCCATGTTGGTATGTACTAAAAAGGTAGGCTAAGTAAAATCACAATAAGGAGAAACGAAGTTCGCGGGGGCAGCTAGTAAATTTATAAAACAGAACCACAATACGTGTATAATAATCCTTAGCCATCTAGGCCATTTACAACCAAGTTGTTGCCACCAACCTTGACTTTTTCACAGTTACACCAGAGAATCTTGATGATGTAGTTCTCGGAGTTCCGCATCGAAACATTTTTATTAACTCAATGGTATGAATGTAAAAACAGCCTGGTATGTTGTCGCCAGATCGTAAATTGATCACTTCGTCAAATGACCAGCAATAATCGCCGTTTATGTGATATTTGACGGCTTATTGGTCTAGTGGTTAGTACCCCTGACTGCGAATCCATGGGTCCCGGGTTTGATCCCCGGCTGAGACAAGACATCGATGTGATGAGCATTTGGTGTTGTGCTTAGGTCTTGGGTGTTTAAATATGTATTTATATGTCTATTTATCTATAATATGTATGTATATCCGTTGCCTAGTACCCATAACACAAGCTTCACCAGCTTAACATGGGACTAGGCCAATTGGTGTGAATTGTCAAAAAAAAAATAAAAAAAATACAGCAGTGATTGTCAAGTAATTGTTTAGGCTATAGCATGCCGTTAACCGTCGTCGAATCACGGCTAGCACCAATTTTTAATTTATAATATACAATAATTTATATAAAAATTAATTTTTAATTAATATTAAGCTTTTAATATTCGCATTACAAATTATCTATGAATCTTCTTTAAATTATAATTAGATGCCTATTTATTACTATTTTAAGATAACTTATATAGTAATATATACCTGAGTGACCTAAAAAAATTTTTTAGCCTTTAGATGGGCTAAAATTTTCGTATTTCATAGAGAAGTAGGGAAGGGGATGACGGGTCTGGGCGTTACTGCATACGATTTTTTGCATTTTCTGAGAAGATTTACTATGGTAATATATATATATTTTTTACCATAGGAAAGTAGAGATTTCAACGCACTGAAAGCACATCAACTTTTTGAAAAAAGCTGAAATTTTGACGTCAGAATAGTCGATTGAAAATTAGGGTGTTTTTTCGATATTAATTCAAAATAAGGTGAAAAAATAAATATTTTAATCAAATAAATTACAGTATATTTGGGACATAATAAGGTAAGTTTTCACCAAATTTCGTTAAAAAAAAAAATTTTTTGTAAAAGATAGAAATAAAAAACCAAAAAGTTGGTTTTTTGAATTTTTCACCTAAATTTTGAGGTTATGTAAAAAATCTGCAAATAAAAAAGTTGTAGATCTTTTTATTGCCTACAACTTTGCCATTTAATTTTCTTCGATAGGACTTTTAGTTTTGGCGGAAAATCGAGATAAACCGTTTTTTACCCTTAAAACTCCCCCCCCATAGTCTTAATATTATCTGACTACCATATGATGTATAATGAGTATATATATATATTTGTGTATTATATTGTGTATTCTTGACAGGCATAAAGATACAGGGTGCACAACTAGAAGGCAGCAACGAATTTACGCCAGGTACGACCAGGACCGTAAAAGTATCGTATCCACAAGGGTACACCAGTTTTATGTATCCATACATTCAACAATTATTTTATAATAATAATAATAATTTCTTTATTGCAAGAATATGGTACAAAAATGTTAAGGTGGTATAATCGTAAATCGTTCGCATATTCTGCCACACACAATGGCACGCAAATTTGTCTTAAGGAATTTTACATTATTAGTCAAAGTCAATTCTTATATTATCTGTATCGTACATATCATACTTTATTAAATTTATATCAATTACAGTGTCTCACGCAAATAATCGTTTGTTGATAAGTACATTTTTTTCCAAAAGTAATACAGAAGTCGCTTTTTAAAGACTCTAGTCGGAAGATCTATTAATTCTTTTGGTAATTTATTGTAAAGTTTAATTGCCAAACAAAAGGTGTTTTTGCGAAACAGTTCCAGATTGATTTTTGGCACAGCCAATTTCTCCCCATGTCATTCTTACTTCGACTTTTACATTCGACTTAAAAATATGTATGTTTCTGTGCGCGAATAAGAGTATTTCTAAAATATAAATACATGGAAGAGATAAAATTTTTAGCTTCTTAAATAAAGGTACGCAACTATCAAGACAGTTTGGTCCACTAATTGCTCTAATACATTTCTTTTGAGCCCTATTTACTTGGACCGAATTTCCCCAAACTATAATTCCATATCTAAGTATAGATGAAACATGCATAATAAGCAGCTAATAAATACCGTAGTATGGTAAACAGTTTCCCTTAGTCGTTTTAACACAAAAACAAAACTGTCTATTTTGTTCTGAAATTTTTCAATATGTGCTTTTCAACTACAAAATTTATCTATAGTTATACCTAAAAATACACACTCGTTCATTATGTCTAGTTTTTTGCTTTTTATATGTATGTATGTATGTTTTTTACAAGCTGCTTACGCAGTTGACTGGTGTACATCGTTATACAATCATCCCACATGCACGATTATTATACGGTTGGGTACACTGATCAGAAGGACAGCGAAAAGTCCGTAACAAGAGTTAAATCCGCTTTGTTAAAATATACCTTGTAAACGTATAGTTCTAAAACGATCAATCATTACATTACACCTTCGCTTCGCTATGGTTTTATATATTATTTTAGAGCGAATGAAGCTAGACAAAATTATACATTGATAAAATTTATGAACGTAAATCCAGCATTCATGTCAAAAGTATTTGTAAGTAATGATTACCAATACTGGCCTTTAATTTGTTTATATGAAGTTTTATTGTAAAATAGTACAATTCTGTTACGTAAATCGCTAGATTTCATTGAACTTAAAACGAAAGATAGATTGTTTCGCTGTTTCGCATTTCTCTGTTTTTGGACTAAAACATGAATTTTTCGGTTTCATTTTAGTCTCACCCCCTAATTATGAACCTTTGGCCGATCCACTAGTATTACTAAAAACCTCATTTTTAAAAAGTTCATTACTGTTACTAAAAAACGCTCTTTTTATTAGTGTCTCGTGTGGCTTACACGACGAATAATCTGTAGTGATATACCGGCTTGATTTTGAATGAGTATTATATTGGGTTGACGAAGCACAGCGTGATCACCAATTTCAGGGGTAAACAAATATATTTATTAATTAGTAGTAGGGGTAGTGGCACTAACAAGGCTGTTGTGTTGGTAAGAGAAAAAAAAGGAACAAGTTATACAAATTAGAACCAATGTATGGCCTCGATAATAGGTGCGGAAGGTGTACAAGCGTAATATGTTAAGTAATTGATAAGATTACATAGATAAAAAGACCGACTAAAATATAGCAAAGGAAACTAAGACCAGACATAATGGAAAAAAATCATGATTTTTCAGATCCTGTAACGTATAGTGGAGGCTTGTGGAGACAAAAATGTATCCGCTTCTATGAAAAGTCTGAAACCTACAATTTAAGCAAGATATGAGGTATGTTCCGAATTTCTTTGCGCTATTAATTAATTTTTAATTAGTGTTGAAACCTAAAAACAATTAACCACCAACCAAAAAACAAGGTTTTAGGTCATTCCAATACTGAGGTTTAATCGGTTCTAGAATTCAAAACACTCAGTGCTATTCAAGATTGAATAGACGTCCTTGGTGCGGGCGAATAAATATCGTTATTATTGTATTTGTATATATGGACCTAAATAATAATTTGTAAGCAAGTCAATAGCTCACTTTATAGCCAATAATCATTGACTTATATAGAAACAAATCTTATCATAAACAATTCGCTAGACCGATAGACTTTTTAATTACACGTGAATCTTATATAAAACAGATAGAAATCCATATAGTAAACAAATGGAACGTATATTTTAATTAATTTCGCTACAGACAAATTCGTACAAATAAATTTTGCAGTGTAATGCGAACTTTAAAAGCTTACTAATTATTAACCTTTTAAAATATAAGATGAAAATAGAGATACTGCTCTTAAAATTATGTGCGATAGCTCATTGGATCCGGAATGACGTCTAGAAAAATGTGCCAAAATCGTGTATTAGCACATAAAAAATTGCAAAAGTTATAAACAATTAAAGATGACTACCTTACTACTTTAGTTGTTTAAAGTAAAAAAATTGTTATAAACAAAGTATAAATATTTTATTAACTTTTATGGCACGATCTTGTTAAATATTAATGTAAGAAAGGCTCTACGAAGCGAAATTTTTTTACGACCATTATTTAAACATTTTTTTTCACTTACAATTAAGACGGTAGTTCGAGAAAATTTCGTTAGTTAACAATTGTTTAACTTGTTGAAAAATTAACTTTAAGTAAAATTTCCAACGCGAATAAATTAATTATAGTGTTCAGAACACACCATATTTTTTTCAAATTTAAAAAAAAATATGCAATACCTTAAATAAATTAATTAATGTGCCGTAGTCGCTTTTACGCCACGCGCGAATCCTAAAAATGTCACGCGCAGACCTATTTTCAGCGTTAAATTAAAATTATAAATAATAGAGATAGAGTTCCGAGAGCTAAGAGTTTTTTATTGAAATTTCTTAAATATTAATAGTTTGTTAAATATTGGCAAAAGACGAAATGCCATTTTTTTTTCATCTTTAATTGTTTATAACTTTTGCAATTTTTTATGTGCTAATACACGCTTTTGGCACATTTTTCTAGACGTCATTCCGGATCCAATGAGCTATCGCACATAATTTTAAGAGCAGTATCTCTATTTTGTACCATTTTCAACTTGTCGACTAGACTATAAAAGAATCCGTGGAAACTTGGCGTTACGCAATATACCAAATATAATAAATTAAAAATATGCTATACAATGTTATGTCCTTATCGATCTCATGTCTAAAAAAGAGACAAAAATTATACTGGCTGAAGCTAATCAGAATAAACCGCAAATATCTAATATCATTTCGACAACCAATACACTATAAAACATGAGATAGGTCGCAAATGTCAACCACAACTAGCTTTTACTTTCTCCATAGGTCTGTAAATTGTGATATAATACGCAATAGAACCCGCACGCTTATCTGAACAATCGTGTCGAAGTGAGAGGTTTTACCTTGAAAGCTCAGCTATTTACTTCAGACCTAAACATATATAAACTGAGTCACATTACAGAAGTGTTTGTACTTCGAATTCTTCCAGGTTTTTAAGTAATTGTCCATAAAAATAGCATAAATTATATATTCGGTATCGATGAATACTTAACTGTCATTGCATCAAGTATTTGAATTTAACCGACTTTACAAAACGTTTCAGGACGGACGCAATTTGAATTTTTTTATATTCATAACTTCACTGTCGCGTTCTTTGAAAGAAAATGACTTGTTTGCGGTAATTCGTTTAAGGAGAACAAAGAATCTTTTTACATAACCGTCTTGTAACTTGTGATATTTATTTGATTGGATTATTGAAGTCTAGTGCGATGAAAACTTTTCAGTATTCGATACTATTGACAAGCTATAAAACCAAATTTCAATTAGATATATAATGTGTAGTAATCCTTACTAATATTAGAAAAACGAGGAATATGTATTTTGTTTGTATGAAACAAATAAATTCGCAAACTACACAACCGATTTCACAATTAGAATGCATATTCCTGAATAATGTATCCTAGATAACTATATTAAAAAAGCGAAATATATACGAACCCGATTGAAAATAGTATTTTCCTTTAATAAATAACAAGTGGTCTATATCGAGTAAGTGTACGAGGCACGGATCCCATTCAGTCCGATTCTCGGTTAATAAAATGTCCAATCAGAAAATTGTAACTTAAATATACGTAGAAAAACAAAATATGTAAGATATTTGAACTTATTAAACGGCCAATTTAAATATGAGTCATAACTAGTAGATTGTCTCATTCAACTTCAATGGCATTCTAAAGTAAATGATTCATGAAAACAATATTGTCGGCTTAGCCTAATGGTTAGACGTGTGATTAGCAACCCTGTGATCGTGCGTTGCTTTGAATGTTCGCCGTTGGCCTGATTGGCCTTGACGGCTGGGCTGGCTTTTGGTGATAGTAGCTCGGTCTGAATGGACTTTTCCCGCGTTTGCTTCGTTGCGGGTTAGTCAATCGGGGCTCCCTACCGACCTTTTTGTGTCGGATAGTTGTTGCACCTATTTCCACAAGTAATTGTTGGTCATACGGTGAGGGACAACAGACAAAAGGATTATAACGAGCTGTGCCGTGGTGTTTCGCGCTTATTATGTTGCATTGCAATTGTTTTTTATTTATAAAGCAATAACAAAATATATTTTACATTAAAGCGGGCCATGGACCGCATGTTGCAGTCAAGACCGACTGCAATATACGGTCGCCGCACGGCGATCTGCAGTTTCCATACTAAATTCATATTCGCAATACACGGACCGCTCGAGCAGTTCCTGAGCAAACCAAGACCGACTGCAATATGCGGTCCGTCTATGGCCCGCTTTAATGTAAAATAAATAATAGTACATAATATAATCAAGTGACATAAATTATAGGCAATTATAGGCTTTTTTCTTATTACTTACTAGGGTAAGTAATAAGAAAAAAGAAAGACTAATGGTAAAGTGCAAAAGGTGCATAACTAAAATAACAAAAATAAAATTACAAAACTAACTAAATTAAAAAAACTAAAACCTAATTTTAAGAATTATGAGAGGATAGTTCGTGAGCTCTGACACAGCAAACAAACAAAATCAAAAACACTACGAAACAAAGAGCCCATGTTGGAGTCCATGCAGTCTACCCCTCGAACAACTAGTGCATGTAGATTGCTGATCTTCCCGTAGTTCAAATAATTCATACTCCAACGCGCCAGCAAATAGGCCTTCCATAAAACTAAACAGCAAAAAAATGTATATTCATTCGGAGCCGTAGTTCCAGAGATCGATCTTTAGATAGTGCTTTCAAATAAACTAAGGGGAGTTCTTAACAGGAAATAAATTGTGTGCCGTTTTCGCAATTTCTTCAATTAACTTTATATTGATGAAACATTTGAGATCTGTCGTGGAGTGTTGATGCATTACAAACTAAAAATGAAAACTTATTTATGTGTTGATAAAGAAATTAATTTAGATAGTTTCAGACTGGAAGTTTGAGCCAGTGGGGGTTATCTAAATAGATAGATATTATTCCAAGACAATGAATGCATCCCAATTTGCATAGCGAATAATAAGTTGTTTTAACACCTTCACTGCGTTACGGGAAGTATTTGGTTGTAATTGAGTTTCGTTCTGTGCGGCAGCTAGTTGTCCTAGTTTTGCCCTGCGTGCGGAGGTGATTTTTTCAAGTATTCGTACACGTAAAAAAGAGACACCTATATTGCCGGTGTCTTTACTTGAAGTGTATTAAAATTTACGAATAAAAATGTACGGGAATAATTTTTTCGTAACGCACAGAAAGGTAATTATTTTACAATAGTGCGATACGGGAACTAGTTGGCCGTATTCTAAACCCCGTACCGCACTGAACGCGCGCGGAGCTTCAGCTAGGCGTAGTGCTGTGCCCAGATAATACGTTTTTACAGAACGCGCTATTTTATTCTTCACGTGTATGTAGTTAAACATACATAAACAATGAAACGTTCACGTAAAAACTTATTATGGGAAAAGGTGTAAAGACAGATGGTGAAGAGGTTAGAAACATTATTGTGCAGAGTAGTGGTTGCAGTTTATCGAATCCCAAACCATCTAGTACAAAAAAACCCAGTTCATTTTCCATCGACAAGAAGGGAATTTAGATTATTAGAAAAAGGAATAATTAATGAAAATAAAAAGACTGATCCTGATTCATTATCTCTGGACAACAATAAATAATTAAATCATATCAAAAATCAAAAGATAAATAAATCAGATATTTTTTTTGTAATTTAGCTTTTATAATACCTAAAATAAATAATAATATAAAATAAGAATTTATTGATTTTGTTAAAAAGTTAACATAAATATAGTTATTTACTTATTATTTTTAAAAAAAAATAGTTTTCGCTGTTTGTGTACGACCATAAGTAAAATAAATAGTAATATAAAATAAGAAGTTACTGTTTTTGTTAACATAGTTAATTATTAATTTTGTTAAAAAATTGATTCCGTTGATTGTACGACCTGAATAAACAATTATAAAATTGAAACAGAAAAATATTTTACTTATTACACCCCATCCCTAGCAATATGACTGTTGCATGCGCCACGACAAGTAGTTTCCCGTAAAATCAACCGTTTTAAAAAATACCTGTAACTTTTAAGATATTACTTAGAACCCCGTGCGACTGCAGCTGTGTATACACAAGGATGTAACCTATTGATTGGTAAAACAAAAAAAATCTGCTGTGGACTATCCATGTGGTCTCTGTGGAGGTTTGAAGTCAGGACTACCTACGGGAAAATAGACGTCGTAACGCATATCAGGCATTCTTGATAAGGGAAGTATGTGACTAGTATAGCACTGGAAGTCAGACTTAATCTAGCACAGCCGCAGTGAAGGTGTTGGTAAAACCGGTTCTAAAGAAGGCATTCATTATTCATACATTTCGACCATGTACTACTAACATTAAATAATTTAACTATTTTAAATAATTAGTAATTAGAGGTAATGTATTTTTAGTACTTAATTTGGGGTAATAGTTTAATATGTACAGCTAACGGACCACTTAGCTTAGTGGTGAGAGCATATCCCTAAACTGGAAGTCCTAGGTTCGATTGTATAGAAAAAAAATGTTATTAGCACTTGCGCACTTACACGTTTACCCCTGTACCACAGTCAAAAATATATGTATGGTACGCAAAAATATATGTATGATACGCAATTTCAATAGTTATGTGGGACAACAACAAATTTATAAGAACACCTTTCAATTAACGAAAAAATGGTTTAATGGTATAAAGGTATTAATGAATAAACTTTAAAAGATAGATATGTAACTCTTCTTCCAGACATTGTTACGAAAGCTTTCAAAATCACAGTCATGGGTTTTGAACCCGAGACCTCATGATATGTCCATACGTAGTTTAATCTAGGAGTGCAAAATAAGATATTCACTTTAGTGCTATTACTTAAAGTAGTATTAAATTAATGAACAAACGGAATTAATTAAAAAGAGAATTTTGTATTAGTAGCTACTCTAGTAAAGAACGAATCCAATATTGCTTTGCTTTTAAACTGTAGCTAATTCTCAACTTAATAATATTTAAGAGTAAATTTATTGTAGAATTTCAATGCATTTCAATTATAAAATTATACAAAAAATTTGTTATATTTGTATCTAAAATTGCATCGATTTAAAGCTTTAATAACATAAAATAACGTATATATCAGTCTAAGCATTAGTTAAATGTTTTGACAGTTTTTAACCGACTTGAAAAAATCCGAAGAAGGATTGGATGTCCCGTTGCTCGATCTGGATGATCGACGTTTCTAATGTCAAATTACGTTAATACGATTTTTAACCTTCGTGTATAATTTAATGACTTATCGCTTAATATATTTAACTCACTTAAAACAAATCCAATCAAAACAAATAAGGATCATTATTGTTTGCATTTCGGTTATTTTTTTTTTAAAGAGAGTGAGTTAAAATACTCAAAATATTAAGATGCGCCTCTCAACTCTGAGGTCATGCATTCAAACCTCGCTCTTGCACCTAATTTTTTCACCTTTGTGCGAAATTAGAAATATTCCGAAAAACTACAGTAAAAACTAGTTTCTTCAGCCAAAAGCCTATAAATCATATAAATGATTAATGAATCCAACGCTAAAGGGTCTCCTGCAAGTAAGAAACAGTGAAGATGCGATTACAAATGCGGCACTCTCATAGTGAAGACAGTTTTATTCTATTATTAATAAATGATATTAAAATTGTCATAATGAAACTTTTTTATTACTTTATGTGTATATAAATTAATCTAAGTTTGAATTACGAAATATCTCTTTTATCGCATTTTTAAAAAGTATCTGATAATATATGTTACGAAATTTGGGGATATATATTCGATGGCGATTGAGGTCAATCAACTTATCGATAGGATTCATTAGATATCAATTTATATACGTAACACAAACCCATAATTCTTCAATAGTATGAAATATCATTGAATAGTGAATGGCTTTGATGTCTATTAGGCTAATATCATTAAATTCTAATTATACCGTCAGACTACGTCATTAGTAACAACAGAAATTCGAGGAAAAAATTGGAAGCAATATAATAGAAAAATATATCTTAAAATGTTTTTGTCACAAATTAAGACTTAAATTTTAGACTAGGCTGATATGAGATTTAATAGTTATGAACATCGATAATTCCGCGATACAGATAACAAAACACTTTCGTTACTGAGTTCCGAACAAAGTAATTTAAATAACTTTAATATAGCGTACACGCTTCTCAAGCTCTTTCAATAAATTCACTGTTTTTTACCATTACGTTAACTTTTCGACTTTATGTGTTAATTGTACGTTAATGCCGTATGTTGCACTCTGCAAGACAAATAAGGAATTACTATGTCATGCGGATATTGTTAAAGCTAACCTCATCCGGTCAGAATTAAAGCATTGAGTTAATTTTATGTTGTTAAATAGGTTTAATCAGTAACAGTTATTTAAGCAATTTAAGCGTAAGCACTTTGACAGAGATGAATATTTCGTATCTACTAGTTAAAACATTTTTTTCTAATAAGGTTTTGTTATGAGTTGTTTAATAAAGGCCTCCCCTTACCCTGTAATGTGAAATGTGAAAATAATCTTTAAAACCTACAATTTTGTATATCTCTTTCTACCAACTTACGCTTACGAGGTAATAAACAGAACGTAGGGACAAATCGCAGTTTAACTTATAGCAGTTTTCCGTCTCCTATACTTTATATAAATAGAAACTATTATATAATACTACATAAACTGATTAAATAAAGCAATTAAAATAACGTTTTGATATAAAGACAGATAGGCACAACCATTTATCGAAGCTATCGACCCCAAAGGTCGTGCGTTCGGACTACAGCTTTGCACCAATATTTTTCTTTATATCTGACTAGCAAACTCGGCGAACTCCGTTTCGCCACCAGATGGCTTCGTTTTATGTAACATTTCGTTTGGTGATCCCGCTTTTCTGTTGAAATTTATCCTGAATTTTCTTTGCTATAAACCTCACGGAGCCCGAGACCTTTCCAACGAATGCAAAACCATGGAAATCAGTTCGTGCTTTCTGGAGTTATAGCGTCAGGAAGGAAAACCCGACTTATTTTTATATAGTAGATAAATACTTTCGTACGTTGGAAACTTATCAAATACTTATCGATAACAATCGTGATGCAAACCTTCTTATCGAAACGTATGCAGATGCCAAAACCTATACAGGGTTGTTCCAATACTATTAACTTTATAAGAAAAAATATGATAATGAATCATTAATTGTTTTGGAATTGCCCAAGAGTGTGAGTCATGCAGATTTTGTTACTGCAATGTTGAAGGTAAACAAACTCCTTTCAAAAAACATGTACCGTTTTTTCGTAATGATTAACAAAGATATAGCAAAATATTTGTTTTGTATTAAAATTAAACATTGACGATTTGAAGTCCCAAAGAACACACGGACAGCTAATTATCATGCTCTTCATAGACAAGAAGCCATCTGTACGTTTTAGAAACTGTTTTTGATTTACATAATTACCACACAAGAAAAACGTCTTAAAGGATAAAACGGGAATGTAAAAGATTTACGGTAATTTAAAAAGATATTTAAACTGTTAATCATTATGTTATTACACTAAATAAATGTAAGTTTTTACTGCTTTTGGGTACGAATTTTGGGAGGGGGGGGACTCCTTTTGTAAAACGTTACGATGCGGGACGGGGATTTAATTATGCGTTAATGTTAATATTATTTTCGACTTTCCAGTACTTTACGCCACATAATGGAGACTTTTAGGTATAAAGAGTCACTAGGTGGTCACGAAACGTTTTACTATACTTGAGTACAGAAAAACGTTACGGCGCGTTACATGGGGGGGGGGGGGCAATAATCTCCAAAAATTGCGTTACGTAATACTTGAACGCTCCCTATGCTTATATTCTCTGCCGCTTTCATTTCTAAATTTTAATAAAAACTGTTTCACCGCAAGCAGTGGAGGCGATAAAAATATTATACATTAGATATATTTATTCCGTAACTATATGTCCATAGCGAAACACTTTCGTTTCAAACGTAAATTAAAACCGAAAGTGCCATTATGTATTGCCTAAAAGCCTTTCCGGTCGGCGCAAGGTTCTATACAATGAGTCATGGTACTCCATGAATGAACATAGAATGTCGTCACAATTCAAACGTTTTGTTATGAGTATCTTATTAGATCATTATATAAATATTACAGCTGAATCGTATACAACTACTTTTAGTCAATAAAGTTAATTAAGTTTTTATTATTAATTATATTTATGACACGAAAGTAGTTGAATTATAAAATTCCGGACTGTCTAAACGAAATAATTTGAATTAATGAACATGATAACTGACATTTAAAGCAATATTCAATTCAAATTTTAAAAAATCAGTTAAGGTAGATATATCTTTTACGTAACTAATAGCTCAAAGTATATATTAGAAGAGATATAACCAATATAAATCGACGACTATGAAAATTTACTCAAAAAGTTATTCAATACATAAATAAATGACCGCGGAAATAAAACATCCTTTATATGGTAAATGTTATCAATAAAAACATACTAAATAATATATAATATATATATAAATAAACATACAATATATAGAATTCTTCAAAAGGTTGTAATTCTAAGTATACCTATAATAACGTCAAATTTGATGTCGTTCCAAATTTGAAGGTATAATTTACTAATGTATACGTCATAATATGAATTAACAAAGGCTACAAAACATAAAACAAACAATTCACATTAAACTCATATTCTTGCGCCACTAACCTGTATTACGTACATAGTTCATACTTAACTATTAGGTACGTGTGAAAATCTTGTAAGAACTCATCTTAGTTGTATTTTTTTGCGTTTCTTCATATTAGCTATTGTCATAATAAATAGTTTACATGCGTTCTATACTTTTATTATTGAGATTTTACAACATGAATTCTTTAAAAATTTAAATATAATTGTAGGAAGTTGGTACTTCTATGGATTTCGATACTATCCTACCGAATTCATCATTTGGCGACGTTTTTGTAATCTCGACATCACAGCGATTATAAAACCTACCGATTCATCTACAAGGTGGTGACAAAATAGTTTATGTATTTATAAAATCATGTACGCACAGATTGTATATTTATGTTGAATATTAATGCGAAAGGATGCGCATATTCTGCTATTTGGCGCCAAAAACGGCGAACGTCGAAAACGTATTGCATTTGACATATGGTCGCACTCCTGACACTTGTAATATCATTTTGTGATTTTTGTAAATAGGAACGATTGTTGAAATAACAGTTTTAATTTAACGGTGGAGCCCAATTTCAATGCAGTTTGTTCGATTTCACACTTAAAAGTATGTACAAAAACACAAATTGAAATGGAAGTTATGGTAGGGGAGCCCAAGAGGGGATTTCGGGATTTACTAAAGCGCGGCAGATTAATATATAGGGGGATACCTTGTACCCGGTTAAGTACCTCCACAAAATATGAGGCCCATATATAAGGCCGCCCGTGAAGGAGACAGGATCAGATTAGTAAAAAAAAATTGACCATCAGAAATTCCCGAACGCGTCAGATCAAGGTAGGGTGAGTTAATTACATCCTAAAAAGTGTATATTCCACTAATCTGACAATTTGAGAGTGACGGAAAAAAAGGGGAGGGCAACAAAGTTGTAAAAAAAAACCGTCATCTCGACATTCTCGAGCGTAGCTAATTTTTTTTTTATTTTGAAGGAAATAATTCAAGAATAATGAAAAATATATAATCTGACGATTTCCGCAAGCCGAAATAACAAAAAATCGTCGATAAAGTTAAATGCGTGCAGCTGCGTGATGCCTACATTTCCTTTAACCGATCGGAATCTACTAAACGGCGTTCTAAATATTTCCCTCAAAATTACATTTCCTGTGAATTTGAACCGATTCGGACCGATAGATTTTGAGAAATTTTGAAAAATCTTAAAAAAATAAGAAATATTTTTTTTTAAAGTGGTTTCTTTATTGATCAACTTCAAAAACTAATCCGCCTTTGAGCTTGAAAAACCACGTCGATCGCCACCAAGCTCGTCAAAAGCGGTTGATTAGTTCGAGAGATATCGGGAACGAAAGAAACCCCAAAAAGTGTTTTTTCGGGATTACTCAGAAATTTGTGGTTCTATCAATTAAAATTGCAAAATTACTTATGATGATGATAAAACTGCGTCGAATGCCGCCAACCTCGTGAAAATTGCTTGATCCATTCAAAAGTTATTGCGGTTTGAAAATTCCAAAAATAGTGTTCTATGAAAATTCTATCAGACTTTCGAGCTGGGAGAGCTCAAATGCATAGACATGTTATCTCTTTGAACTCAGCGAGCTCAAAATATCAATTTTAAGCGCCCAGGAATGGAAGTAGCGGGAAGTTGCAGGAATGGCCCTTTCGGTGAATCGTTTTCTAAATTTTTTTTGTCAGATCAGGCGAATCCCTCTAGATAATCGTCAGATTATGAGACAGTACGTTTAGAACATAAAGATGAACCACATATATCTTAATCTGACGCGCTTGAGTATTTCAAAATTGCGATTTTTTTTTGCATATTATGAAAATGGCCGTGGGTTTGCGTCCCATCGAAATCGTCAGATTAGTGAATGAGAGCTTTTTTTTGGTGCACTTAACACTCCCTTAGAAAATCTGACGCGCTCGATAAAAATTTTTTTTTTTCATTTTCAACCCTTAAATACAACCACCCGCATCATGCAAACGATCAGATTAACATACGTACATTATTAAAAATACGTAGGGCATAGATGCTCTCAATATCTGACACGCTCGAGGATGTCCATGCAACAGTTTTTTTTACATATTTAACTATCTATAGCCGCTTCCCCCACCGATGAAATGGAATTTATCATATAACATTTTTTTCTTCTTTTTATCTAAGCTTTGCATCCCAATAGGTCTCTACGACGCTCGAGTAAATCCCCATTTAGCATCGTGGGCTCCCCTACCATTACGGTAAGTTTATAGGTGACGGATATCTTAACAGAATGTTTAATAAAAATAAAATATTTTCAACATTCGTTTCTATTTATCACAAAATTTAACATTATATTACAACCAGTGTCAGGAGTAAGACTATATTTCAAATGAAATACGATTTTGATAAGGCCCGTAAGAGTGACTTTCTTATTTTTATATCTTTGGTATTTTAGCTTTACCTATTTATGCTTGGTACCAGTAATCACGATTGCATTTAAAATTTAAACAATGTTCCTTTTTGAGCACTTATTTTTTATACCATTGTTTAATAGGTTTAATTCGAAGTGTTATAATATAACTATTCTTTTACGTGTATTTTAAATAGAGCAAATCATATTTGTTTCGTCACAGCCAGTTATGACCTCAGCTCGTCTCCGCATCAGTGGAAACGCACCCTAATTGTCTGACAAGGTTATCGCTATGTAACTCACTAATCACGACAATAATTATTTAACTGTAATATAATGAAAAAGATGGAATGACGCATTCTCGACGAGTAAAGCTAACACTTCATCACTGAGTCTGAGTGTATTGAATTTATTCCTAGTCCTTCTATAAACAGTCGTGGTCCCGTGGGGCTGCTATGTTAACCTCAAGATATCGCCTTCTCGCAAGTAATTAATATTGAATTTTATATAGGTTAATTAAATACGATAGTGTGGAGATAAATTTGTGGTTGCGTCAGGCAATTTTAATCCGATAGTATGTGCCAAGACTCGAAGGGTCCCGAAATTAGAAATCCGAGAATTGTCCGGGTAAGCAGAGATACCATAGCATACCATATCATCAAACCATTATGTAGTTTAAGAATTCGAATAATGGTCCGAATTACCAACCAGAGCTGGGTAGAGGTGCCATTTTTACAATAGCAATTTGGATTGATTGAGCATTTAATGAAAGACGAGATTGAGCTAACTTAGCCTACCTTTATTTATTACCGTCTCCATAGAGACGTTCGAATTCTCTTTTCCGGAATAATAACCTTAGTACTGTATAAAACCTTTTTATCTATTCGATCATTTTTTCTCTTAATAAAAAGCTTTCTCAGGGTTCAAGGAATAAATAAAAAAAAATTTGAAACGGTTTGTACTTAGCAACAAATATTGCGATTTCTTTTTATTTATATAGATTATTGTGACATGGTTAAATTTCAATAATAAGTGAAATCAGTGATACAATGCAGTTTCTAGGAGTGTGAAATTACACTACTACAAAAATCAATCTCCCAAACAAAATAAGAAATAAATTGTATAACATGAAAAATAACACGCCGTGTTGATATGAATAGTACATATGTATATACTTTCGCAATATTTATAACAGTCTTCCCTTAGTCTTACTTACTTATTCCCTACAACCTGGGGTAGTTACAACATGGTTGCAGTAGGGCCTAGGGCCAGTCTCGCATTCTACCAGGGTCTATGACGCATTATCAGCAGAGAGTGTTGCGCTAGTCGCTTTATCATGCGACCCATGAGGGTCGCATGGTCGAGAGATGATCTCTCAGGTCGTAAATTCGATCCCCGGCTGTGCACCAATGGATATGTGTCTATGTGTGCATTTAACACAAGATTGTACGGTGAAAAAAAATTTTTTTTTTTAATTGAGAAAAAGCTTGCCAACGCTTGGCACACTGAGACATTGGTAAAAACAACACAAAATACAATTTTTAATGTGACAAGCACTTAAAGGCAAACATGACATACATATAGAGATTATTAAACAAAGCAAACATTACAAAACAAAAAAAAAACAAAACAATTACTTATCAAAGAAAAAATTCTAATTACAAAAAACTAAACAAAAATCCATTTTATACTGTGAGGTGAGCAACTATGTATATCCAGACCTAGCTCGTTTATAAGAATGCTTAATCTGGACATCGGTGAGCTTTGACCAAAGCGCGTTCTACGGAAAGGAGGGACAAATGGAACAATGGGATGCCTGGGGTATCGAGAGGGTACACGAAAATTAAATTTAGATAGGAGGTTCGGGCAATCAATCAGATTATTGAATATCTTAAATGCAAATTGAGAGGAAACCGGCATGTCTTAGAAGGCTGATGCCTATTTGCCTATTAGAAATAAATGATCACGAAACAGATAAAGAAACCTGAGGCGTAGGCCTAAAATGTTGCAGGTTTTATATTTAATCCCGCTATGAACCGCGTTGTCTCAGTGAGGCTATGTTTACATGTAACGCGCGTCAACGCGCGATCAAATTTGAAGAGAGTTCAGATGATGAGCGCTAATGCGCGTTGCGAGAGTACTCGTCAGTTTAGTTCGGTAGAACGTAGAAAATGGACGTGGAAGAGGCTATTATTTAGTGGTTATATTATAAAGAAAAATATAGAAAAAGAAAACGTACACATTGGGTTCATCCAATTTTGAAAAATAGACCCAGTTTGTTATAAATATAAATACGAAAATTAACAAAATTACATGCGATCGCGATGAAAGCGCGTGCTCAACTGAACAGCATACGGACATTACATTAATATCAAAGCGCGCGTCAACGCGCGATCACCTGCGTCTAGAGACTTTTTCTCTGAGAGCCGCGTTAACGCGCGCTCATGTGAACAGTTGTATGAAAATACCACAATGTCTAGTCGCGCGATTTGAAAACGCGCGTCAAGTTTTTGCCATCTGAACATAGCCTTAGACTGCCGCCCTGACAGCTTATAATGTTTTCTCGTTGATCCAGAAGTATATCGAAGACATTTCTTTAGTGGTTGTTTTATTCAAGATATCTAAATTATGTATGAAACAAACAGGTATACAAATTAAAGATATAAATTGAAATAGGACTCGACATATTGGGGTCGTTGATCATGTTTTGTGCATTTAACTTGCATTAAAATTACTTGAGTGAATTTAATTTGCATTTTTATTGCATTATCTGTGTGAATAAAATATTCAATTGATGTTTTATCGTTTTTATGATACGCAGTAATACAACATATTCGTATTGAGTCATACAAACTCACACTAAATTTGAGAAGAGTCTGAAGGTCACCTGTTTAGTGGTGATTCATAAAGAATAAAGGTAAAGGTCCTAATCGCTTACGTAACTTAGACCAGAGTTATTTTCTTCTCTCAGTTTATAATTTAAAGTTGAAGCGGTAGAGGCCGCTAGATTTATTTGCGCTATAATATAACTTTTATGAATGCTTTTGCTTACGATTTTCTAGTTAAAGGGACTGGGACTAGTGCTAGACAGGCTACTTCTAATTAATTTGCGATATTTATTTTAAAATAAGTGTTGTTTGATGATTTGCTATTTTAAAAGAGTACCGAAAGTGTTTTACGCCAGCTTTTTATCTCAGCCTACACTCTCTGTCTGCTTTACCGATGAGTAGGGATGTCTACCTATTCAAACTTAATGACGTGGAATAAGAGATTGTTTAATTTTGCCTTTTTTAATTGCGTGGCCATTTTAATTAATATCCAAGGGAGTATGAAACGCTCACTATGGAATTCGTAGATCCGACACTTAACACCTTTAATTTTCAGGTCAGTCTTTAGACGAAGGTGATATTCTACATATACACAAAAACACATACGCGTTGAACAGTATACCTCCTTCTTAGGATTTTTGAACGTTTAAAAAGCATCTCGAAACAAATCGATATTGTTTTAATCATAAGAAACAAATAGCAAAGAATGCAAGATTCTACGCGCAAACTGTTTTTAAGATGGTGTATTTATGATGGTGTATTACCAAACGACTCGACGGGTCGCCCAAAAAAGGCGGTTGTCGCAGCCCATGGATACTTTAATGGGTGCCTTGCCGGCCTTTGAGGGAGAACCCTACCGGGAGTTTCCACCGTTCGCTATTTGACGTATGTATGAATTTAAACCAATTTTTAAAGTACCGATTCACGCAAAACAACGAGTCTTATGAATCAGGGTTTTATATTCGTCGTTCACCGAGTTCAAATGATACATCGATGTGATAGTAATGATTTCGATGTAAATGAAGTTTGCACAAATCGGCTAATTATGCGGAATTTCAAGGTGCGTAGCCGCAACACAAGTCTCTCTATTTAAGCTACGAATAACTGCTATGATTTTATAAATTAATATTTTAATAGTAAAAATTATAACGTGTAATGTGTAATAGTGTTTTTTTAATTAAAAAGGAGACATAATTGTTTGTATTAAATTACCAATGGTGTTATTTAAGATACATTATTTCTTCATCGAACAAATGTAGTTGTTCTATGAAGAAATAATGTAATAACTATAATATTAAAAAAAATATATATATGGTGACTTTTCTTGAGGGTATCAAGATGGGGCAGTGACGTTACACCGGCTATAAGGCGTAGAGGTTTTAATAAACCACATAATACGAATAATAATTTATTTCCATTAGATAACTAAGATCTATTTTGTTTTTTTTTTGTATGATAGGGACAGA
This sequence comes from Pieris napi, assembly GCF_905475465.1. Taxonomy (NCBI): domain Eukaryota; kingdom Metazoa; phylum Arthropoda; class Insecta; order Lepidoptera; family Pieridae; genus Pieris; species Pieris napi. The sequence continues at coordinate 4,110,911 of NC_062252.1, forward strand.
TCTGCCCAAGAATCAGTCATAAAACACAGTCACCGCCACCCATAGACACTTATTGCCTTGGTAAGTTAGTAGCAAAACTAGAACTCATTCGATAATTTTTTAAATAAAAAAAAATTCTTGAATATTTACTCAAATATTTATAATTAATTGCGTGTTGTTCCCACAGTAATGTGAGTGCATGCTCCTATTTCACCGCGCCTTGCTGATAAAGGTGTAAAGTTTGGTTTTCTTATTTGTAAATTAATTGTTTAATTACAATAATTAACTGCTTTAATGTATGAAGAGCATTATACAGTGGTTGCAGGTGCTACAAACGTTTTGTAAAAAAATATGGGCGATTTAACAGAGTGACAGAGGGTTTATTGCCAGTTATTCTCGTCCGTTCTACGCCCTTGATTTGAGAACTAACCGACGTTTATAAGTTTACAATAAGCTACCTACATCAATAAAGTAGCTGTCCCATCGTCCATGAATATCGTGTTACAGATTAGCTAAAATTAAATTATGATTTTATGAAAGTATTATATTAAAAAAAATTTAGAGGTGTCAAGGGACACCCGGATGGAACGAAATTCCTTTCGATTAATTTATATGTTAATTGGTATCATAACAGTATGATAGATTTTCTCGACACCAAAAAAAAAAAGCCAACATCACGAGGTGTTCCCAGGCGGTAACCCATCCAAGTACTGACCTCGCCCGACGTTGCTTAACTTCGGTGATCGGACGAGAACCGGTGGATTACAATAGCAAATAGCAAAAAAGTGTCGTGACAACTTTTCGTAAGAATTTATTCCGTCTAGCCCCCTTTCATAACGCGCGATAAGGAACTTCGTTCCAAAAAAATTAAGTTCACTTCTACCACCGAATTGCGATACTCAACTTTATAATGTGCCTTGGTTTGTTGTATATTTATATATAAAGCCTTAGTTTACACAAAAAATGTTAACCAATATATTTCAATCCTTTTTCATTGCTCACATTACTCTTAAATACATATTAAATTCTTTCTTTAATTTGAGGGGAGAATTTACGGGTTCAACATTAAATGTTTGACAGTTACGAAACCCATAAGTATTTTGTATTGGATTTTTAAAAATAACCATGAAAATCGGTTCAGCAGCTCTTGATTTATCGAACAAACCCGACTTTGTTTTATATAATATTAAGATGATATTTTGATTTAATTTCAATTTAAGGATTGTGACAAATCCTCTGATTGTGTATTTTCTTTTAATTTATCGGTTTTGATCGTATTACGTAAATTATTTATTAGCCATCAAAAAATATAAAAATCTTACAAAATATGTGTAATAATGAAATTTTATAAAATATTTATTTATTATAGTGTTATGTTATATAGCCACGAATGTTAAAATTAATAGATTTTTAATATCTTTTCAAATCACGATTATACTTTATTAGTTTTTATTTATGATTGGATAGCTGATTGACTTGAACTATTAAGAAAGATAAGTACCGTCATATTAGTATTGTCAAAATATTTCAAGTGCTAGAAAACAAACTATTTAGTTACTAACTTAAAATAAGTATTCTAAAACTATAATAAGTAAAGGTTTTAAGTCTACTCACTAAAACTAGGGAAATACATAGATTGGTCTCTTAATATAGCTTCGGAAAGTTTACTTAGTATCTCTGTTATTTAGTTTTAAATAATAGTCAAAGACTGTTTTGTAAAATTGCGATAAATTTGAGTTAATCAATTAAATAATATTTTAACATTTTAATTGATAAAAAATATTTTATTTTTAATTCCAAGTTAGTTTTGTTTCTATTATTTTACTATATATAAGTAATTAAAAAAAAACTTACTTGATTTTTTTTAATTGAAAAGTTAATCCATCGATCTCATAAAACCAATACTGCACTAGCACGCCACGTGCGATTCACTTAAACGTCGAAACGGCACTATAGTCAAGCGTGCACCCGCTTTGCGAAATACATTGCGTCCGCGCAGGACTGCAACCAGTTAACCAAGACCCTTGATCCTATGCACTTATTGGCTTATTTCATGGAAAAAGTGGGTCATACAAACTGGACGTCCATTATAATTAATTTGGCGATTTTAAAGTTATTCCTCGGTTTTGTGGGTTCATCGACTTTGGGAGAAATGGTTGAAAAAAGTAGTTTGTCTCGATTCTCAGTCCTATAGGTTTGGTCCACGAAATCAGGTCGGTTCGGCCTTTCGCTTTATGGTCTGCCCTCGTTATACGTAGTATAATTGATGAGTGTACAAAAACTTGACTGACAACGTTTAAGTGCTGTCACCAAAATCAAGTCATTTAAGTTACAAAAATGTAAAGTCGTCGAGATTTTGAATTACTAAATTTTTTTTTATCCCATTCGGTGTCGAGACCCTTGGTCCGTGGGGTCCTAGCGCTTTAAGGCTTTTTAAAGAAATATCAAAAAGGTTAGTCGACATCACAGGAGACCGAAGATCTGGCAGCTACCTCGGACAAAGAATTAGTCTAGCGATTCAAAGGGGGAACGCTGCCAGTATCTTCGGAACCTTGCCTAAAGGGACTCATTTTAATAATATATTTTAGTTTATGTTAAGGTTAGTTATTTATTTCAATGTATATTATTTTATTTTTATGTTTAAAATTATGTTGTTTTGTCAATTCTTGTTTATATTACTAAAATGTTGTATACTAGGCTTCTATACAAGCCCGCGCGGGATTGCGTTCGCGTGGAAAACATACTAAGGAGTATGTACCATTGCATGCGTAGCGACTACTATTATCTAAAACTTATTGTACACTCGCTGTGCGCTGATGTTGCACACGTCAATTTGAGAACGGACTTTTTAATTGCGCGGTCCAAAATATTAATTGAAATCAAATTTCAAGGATAATTTTGATCAAAGTAACCTGATTTATTTGAATAATTTTATTTTTTAAGAAGACACTTTCGCAAGTAAACCAAACTAGAATAAATTATTATGAAAATGAATGTTTCTAAACAATTGTAGTCACAAGGAAACAAATTCTCGTTAATAAGTTAAGGAAGCTTTTCAGTAGTTCCTATTAAAATCTAGAAGGCTAGAATTCTAAATGAAACATTAAAACAGGCGCAAAATGAGATAGATCAATATTCCATTTATACTTTAAGAACACTGTTTTATTTAACTTTAATGTAAATTGTCGACGCCTACGATAAAAATTGTTCCTGAATAAGTGACGAAGACGAGATAAACTCAAACAATTTTTACTTTAGCGAGATGGACTTTAAATAATTTATATTGTTTTTTGTCCAGTAACTTGTTTAAAAATTCTGTTTTAGATCCTTGTTATTGGAATAATAATGCAGCCATGACTTACTTAGTAGGCAAGGTTATAAATGCGAATCTACTATAAACTGATTTGTGTCTTTTGAAATCTAATAGATCGCATTAAAAATCTCACTTCTCGCACTCATCATGTTTCCTTTTTTTTTAGTTTTTCTCTTTAACTAGGGTTGCCAGGAAGAGATCGCTTATTAGCGATAAGACCGCCCGTTGCTTCCCTTATAATTTTTATGTCTTGTGTTTTTTTTATTTTTATTGCAACGAAGTGTAAATAAATAAATAAAAATATTAAATATTATATTATAGTTGTCTAGGTGCTGGGAATACTCATGAAAAATTATTTATACTTTTTTTATTTATATTTAATACTAATTCAACATTTTAATGTAAACTACATAGACTTCAACTTGAATTACGATTTTTTACTTTTATTATATTTTTTAGAATCAAACTAAACCTAATAATATCCAAAATTTTTGTGGATCTTACACTAAAATATATTTAAATAAATAGAACTTAAATTTCTTTCAATTTTTTTATTTTAAATTTATTTTTATGCAAATTCTAATAAAATATTTTTTATTTTTATTTTATTTTTTATAACTTTAATTTCCATTTCATCTAATTCATGATTAGGATGTTGAATAAGACTAGAAATTACATTAAACAATTACAAAAAAATTATCAAATACAGAAGCAGCATTAAAATATTTTTTTATTAATAGAAGGTAACTGGAAAAACCGTACATGTGTTCCTTAAAATATTTAACATTCTTTTTTTTGATTTTCGAAGCAATTCAAGTTATATTTTTAAAAGTAGAACATTTTTATTGAATACCTACTAAGCCATTGAATTTGGTTTATAAACTGTATTTGCTATCATCACGTACTTATCTGTATTCTATTTAATAATATTCTATAATAGTTAAAGTCTAAGTTAAGGAATCTCACGTATTACGCTTTGGTATCATGTTCTGAGTCGCGCTATGTCACTTTTTACGACTTGAAGTTGAATTGCCAATTCAAAACTTAGTGATCCGTAAAAAGTATGTGATGTATTTCAGGGCCATAGGCGGACTTCGTCTTAAAATGCAAAGCCTTATATATTTAATATTTATATATTATATTTATCTACATGTTTTTTTATTGATTTGAAATTTTAGTATTTAGACCTGTGTACAGGACAATGTTTGCCGCTTATCTCAGTTTTTTTTAATTGAGGGGAATGCATTTCCGCACCTATAGCACACATTGCTACGGTCCACAGTGGATGAGCAAGACGCCCGTGTGTGCCCCAATTCCAAGCGCAAGGGGGGGGGCGCTTTTAAAAGAACTACCTCCACCAAACTCCATCCAATTATACTCTCTCCTTTTATCTCAGTTACCCAGGTTTACATTCAAAAATTATCTTTGTGTTGTATATATAGTAATTAATTCAGGATGTTATTGTAATGTAATTTAAGTAACAAACGGCCGAATTCTTATTCTTTCCATATATGCACAAAACATATTTTAATCACAAAAGTCTGATTGTGTTACGCCATTGCGCGCTACTGAAGTGGTATGTATCTGGTTAGCGCTGCGCCTTCTTAAGTCCTCATGTAATTTTTCTACGGGTACATGCATTTTCTAACATATTTTCATAGGATTGACATCTAACATATTTTCATAATGACAACATAAATAAAATGAATTAAAAATATAGCTACAAGAAAATTATCTACAAATAGTTCTACTTTTAAATATAGAACCCATGTCCTGATTGTTCTATTCCCAGTCGCCTTATTCAACACTCTGAATATAAAAGCATATTTGAATGTTCATTCATAGTAGACCTAGAATATACATTTCGTTTTAGCAGGATTAGTTCTCGGATTTTGAAATAATTGTTGTTTATAGCCTCTATTCTGATACAAACATTGAAGTTTCTTTAATATGTATTATTTACAAGACAGAAGAATGCATATATAATTATCTGTTTTTATATATTTTATGGTTATGTAACCAAAGAGTTGATCGGTTATAAGTAATGATAAGATGTTTTATATATTTTTTTTTCTTTTCTATAACATTTATGTAACGGACGTAATGTCGAATTATGTATGTCATGTAATCGACTTACCTTTAAATTAAATAGTCGTGTGGTGCGCACTCTTCTACGCCTTCTTTCGTTCGTTTCTTAGTTTCTTGGTCCTGGCTTTGATTTCCAAAATTTTAAACAGTTTTTTCATAATTTTTTTATCTACGCAAACAGCTGATTACCAACTTAGCTTTAAATAGAACCTGGTAGATGTTCTCTATAAATAACCATGCGTCATCTACATATTTTGTTTCCCGAAATATCGCTAAGAAATCTCTGGGGATTCCTCACTGGTTAATTCTTTCTTGTTTTTACTAGAAACACAAGTACATCCTTGTAATAAAATTTTATAATGCAATTTTTTATATACGTTTAACTGGTAAAAACTGGTTAAGTTAAACTTAATGAACACGATGTTATCATTTTACGGCGATTTTACGCCTATAGCGTGATCGGTGACGTAGCGCAGAGTGCGTTAGAGTGGGACAGAACGCATACTGCGTATTCACATCTCTCTGACGAGATCGATGAAGTAGCGTAAGCGCGGCCGGTGCAGCCGGTACGCGTTAAAGTGAGACAGACTATATAGGCGTGTTAGTCTGAGTGGTAGAGTGGTAGATTGAATTAATATCAAAGAGAAATAAAAGTACCTACTGCATCAATATAAAATAATTATACAATAATGGCTTTACCGCGGCAGTCCCCGAGTGCCATTCGTTTTTTTTATGTTATAATAATAAAAACAAATATTCTCAAACTTACTATTTAAATATAGGTACATAGTAATATTAGTAGTATACAATACTTATCGAATTTACAAACTAGAATGTGGCTTGGAAATGTACTGTAATGTGAATATTACATTCATGTGTTATATTATTATATCTGTCCTCTTGTACTCATTGATTTAGATAATTGAATTGAGAATCGCCTCAGGTACAGGAAAATAAAACGTCGCGTGACTGGGATAGGTATCTCCAGGCCAATAAGCGGCCCTTTTTGTACCATACCCCCAGATTGATTTCTTCGAACTTAATATTTTCGAATCCGGAACATTTTGTAACGGAGTTTATTTTGCTTAATGTTTATACATTTTGCGCAGTGGGCTACCGTAGTTCTCTGCAAAACAATTATTTTGTATAAACAATAATGTTTGGTTAAGAATACAGAAGATTGACCACCGACATGTGAAAAGAAAACGGTTAATAAAAACATAGACAAGCAGTGTCTAGCCTATATTGCTCTTTACGACTTCGTATTAGAATATATAAGTAAAACTTCTTATTACATTATTTACATAATTCGATAACTTTTTTTTTTTAATGTAATAGGAGGCAAACGGGCAGGAGGCTCACCTGATGTTAAGTGATACCGCCGCCCATGGACACTCACAATGCCAGAAGGCTCGCAAGTGCGTTGCCGGCCTTTCAAGAATTGGTACGCTCTTTTCTTGAAGGACCCTAAGTCGAATTGGTTCGGAAATACTTCTGTGAGCAGCTGGTTCCACATAGTGGTGGTGCGCGGCAAAAACTGCCTCAGAAAACGCTCAATTGTGGAACGACGGACGTCGAAAAACTTGAGAGACTCACTGGCGACGATTGCCGAAAAGCACTCGAAACTTCGAATAATGTGTATGTGTATGTTAGAATATCTTCTATTCGATTTTTATTACTATAGCGAAAGCAGTAATTTTAATATAAATAAACTAGCTGCCCCCTCGAAGTTCGTTGCTTTTTAATGTGATTTTACTTAGACTACCTTTTTAGTATATACACACGTGGAACATTTTGCTATGCTACCCCAAGAACTGTTTGGTTTTCCGGAATGAAAACTTTTTAGGTTTTTCTGTGATTTTTCTCCATATATAAACCTTAAGGAAAGTTCAAGTTATAAGTAAAAAATAGAGGTTGATCGTAGAGGGTATATGAAAATTAAGGGTTGTATGTATTTTTGAATGCTGTATCATAAAAAAATAAAAACAAAAAATTTTGTCTAAAAAATAAAAATAAAATATTTTCGGATGGACAGCCCTTATCACTTAGGGGTTTGTAAGATAGATAGTAGCCGATTCTCGGACTTACTAAATATGCATAAAATTCATAAGAATGGGTCGAGCCGTTTCGGAGGAGTATGGGAACGAACATTGTGACACGAGAATTTTATATATTAGCTATAACATTTGTAATGCTGGCCTGATTCGAATCCCTGACTGTATCAATTAGACAGGTAAATAAAGTAAAATTTCTTTTACTAATGTAATTAGTTAACCTTGGAAAATGAGAGAGGAATTATGGTTCTGTTATTTCTCAATCACGTAATACGCGTTGACAATAAACCAGAAAGTACTCTTGGTTTATTTTGACCAAATTATTTATAGAAAGCACTTGTTGTTGTAGTTTTGGTAGGTATCTCAACTTAATAAATTTATATAATAATACTAGCTGACCCGGCAAACGTCGTTTTGCCATGTATATCATTTAAATAAAAAATAGGGGATGATCGTAGAGGGGTGAAAATTAGGGGTTGTATGTATTTTTTAATGCTGTATCATACAAAAATATTAAAAAGAAGTATCTTAAAATTAAAAAAGAATAATTTAGGGGGATGAAAAATAGATATTGTCCGATTCTCAGACATACCCAATATGTACACAAAATTTCATGAGAATCGGTCAAGCCGTTTCGGAGGAGTTTAACCACAAACACCGCGACACGAGAATTTTATATATTAGATTATCACTGACATGAGATAAGAACTAAAACGTTCGATACGCAGTAGGTATGTGCATTTATCCTAAGTATTGAATAGATAATATATATATTTTTAAAGGCATTCGGTGAGTGCATACTAATTACGGTATATATATAGAGATATTATATTAATAAATTTATATAAAATATAATTTTAATTTTTGTTTATGCTGAAAAAGATCTTTTAAACGGTGCCATAAATGTAATTTAATTCAGTATTATTAAATATTGTAAATAAAATAAATATAGGTCATAAAGCAAATCATATTGATCACCAGAAAGACGTGAACATTGGTTAATGGAAGTACTATATATTTAAATAAGACTACTTATATTACATTAAATCAGTAGACATGATGCTTATCAGCAGTAATTCAGTCAGGAACGGTATGGCAGTGACTGGCAGACTGACAGTCTCGCTGGAGAAGACTGCTATAAATATACGCTGCTTATAAATTTGACGATTATTTAAATGATCCTAATCCTTGTTTTTTTGTTAGAGGGCAAAATATTGACGGAATGGTACCCTAGAGACGGAAAACGAAGAAGAGGCCAACCACGCAAGAGATGGGAGCACGAACTGAAACTAACAGCAGGCTACAACTGGAGAAGAGTCACAAAAGATAGAGAACAGTGGAAAGGGTTAGAGGAGGCCTTCGCCAAGAGGCACACCAACCTCCGAGATATACTGGAGTGAAAATATATTAAAGTTCATATATACAAAATCACTACTATAATAATTATATGCTCCAGTCCAAACAATTTGTGTGACTCAATACTTGGCGATTAAAAGATAGTTTCTTGCCAGTTCTTCTTGCTCGCTCTACGCCCTTGACTTGCGAACTGGTAGTAAATGTTAATTTAGAATCAATTTAACGTATTTTCTGTTGACGTTCATGATTGTACTTACCTTTACCTTTATGAATAAAGTTATTTTGAGTTTGAGTTAAGAGTTAAAGCACCTAAATCGTCGATTTATGTAAAAACTTGCGTTCGTATGCGTTAAATTTCATACGAAGTTACGTTTTTTACTATTAGTTTCCAGTCTCTCAATCAAGGCGACAACACAAATTGAAGATACGTAAGTATAAGTGGTGTAAAAGGTATTTTTATATATTATGGGAAAACAAAACTTGACAGGCCTATACAGAAGATATTTTTTTAAATAAATAAAATTGATTGTTTGAAATCGTCAAATCCAACAAATCTCAAATAAATAAATTTCAATAAAAACTCATAGAAATGTGAAATTATTGAATATATTCCAAGCCATCGGATTACTATTCACGTTGCTAGCTTTAAATCACTGAGAAATTTTGAATGAAGAGGATTACAAATTGATTGATTGTGTACAAATTTATTATGAATTGCTCAATTGACACTGAAAAATATTTCTTTATTGAAACCATATCCAGTTTACTATACAATCGTTTTTCTAATAGGGCAATAAACAATAGATTAAATATCCTACGATTTTTATGAAAAACTTTTGTTTCGAGAAAAAAAACGAGTGAATTACAAATTCCCGTTGAGCATAAAACAGACAAATTAGTTTTTAGTATCTCAATTATCTTCTTTCTCTGTACCTACCAAAAGATATATAATACCAACATTTAATACAACAATATCGGGTCCGCGTATTTAATCATTTTAAAATCTGTTTACTTGAGATTTATAGTTTAAAGTACATTTATGTTATCACCTAGCGTACGGGATGCTGTGAAAGTGTTATCCGTTCAAAAGAACGTGCATTTAAGTGCTTTGAAGTGTAAAATGTTCGACGTCTGTGTATAACAAAAAACCAATAAATAAGTGCTAATTAGTGATCTACAGCGTAATAATATTATATTTCTACAGAGTTCGTGATAGTGGTCAGAATTGGAGAATCTTTAAATAACGAATAAATAATAACATTCTTGGACCCGAGTCTACCCACTTTTGGATCTTGGGTACAATATTGTTGATATTATCTACCTACATAAATTGGGATATCTACATAAAAAGGGTATTGAAATATGAATTGTTATGAGTGTAACGATATAATAGTTGGTGTAAACCAATCATTAAAATGTACAGTTTGCCAACGACAGTATCACATTAGATGTGTTAACAATGCACTGGCCAGTCCGGAGGGTACTAGCGAGAGTAATTCGTGGATATGTGCAATATGTAAGAACCACGATAACCTTGACAATTTAAATATGTCCTACCCAAGTCGTGCTTCTACTGATAACATAGTTTTTAACCAGCGACGTCATCGAGAACTGCTGACTTTGCCATCTCTTTCGGGTTCCGAATTGCGAGTAATGATTGAGGAAATTGTCTCTGGAGAAATTAAACGTGCAGTCTTCGCTCTAACTGATAATATTTCGAGGCTTCTAAACAACTCATTTGAAGTATTAAATAATCGGTTAAAGATCATAGAAGATAAACTATTCGTATCTGGAACTGCCAGCCAGCCGATATTAACTGATTCAAATAGAAATAAGCAAAGCGAGGCAAGTACTACACTACATCCAATACCAACCAAGAAAAATCGGAAGCAAAAACGCAAAAATGCATCAACGGCTCCAATTACTCATACCTCTCCCATCGATGAGGTGAAGGAGTTGCCCAAGCCAGCAGCTCCTAAGAGACATATAGAATCACCTAATAACACAGAGAGATCAACGAATTCCTGTAATCATGTAAACTGCACGGAGGTAAAATTGCCGGTCAATCGTCGACGGTTGAGCACTCGTTATCTTGTGCGAGGTACTGCACTGCCGGGGTCAACAACTCTCGAGGCTTCAGAGAAAATGAGTTATTACCATTTGTTTTATTTAAAATATGGGACAAACGTTGAACAGGTTCGTGAGCACCTTGAAAACATCTGTACGACCAAAGATATCTCTGTAGAAGCTCTTAACGCCCGCGGAAATTACGCATCATTTAAAATTGGAGTTCCTGCCAAGTGTGGCAACCTAGTCATGGCGGAAGAGAGCTGGGCGGATAAAATATGCGTCAAGCCTTGGAAAACTAATTTTCGTGGCAAATCAAAAGAAAAATAGGACTCCCTTAATAAACACACTATATAATAAGAATGATAAATCAAGTCTGGTTGCCTATTATCAGAACGTGAGAGGCCTTAAAACAAAATTACTAACATTCAGAACGAACCTAATAACGCTTATCGGTGTTCAATTGGTCGCTATAACAGAAACAAATCTGGATGGATCTGTATGTGACGCCGAAGTCATTGATGGCGACTGGTCTGTTATTCGCAGAGACCGTGGGCGTCGTGGAGGAGGTGTTATGCTTTTGTCAAAATCACCCTTACATTTGACGCGTTTACCTGAATATGAAAGCAGCGATGTTGAAGATATTTGGGCTAGGTTTAATTTTATGGGCCAGTACGTATACGTTTGTGTTGTCTATTTACCACCTTCAACTTCTGAAAAATTGTATATAAACTGGTTTGATCATGTAAGTAATATTGTAAAGGTAGTTAGTAATAGCAATAAGATTTTAATATTAGGAGATTTCAATTTTTATAGCTGTAGTGAAAGTTGTATAATGAATTTTAACTGTTTCCTTGCTGAAATGGGCTTAACTCAGTTCAATAAAATATTGAATAAGAACGGCAGGGTATTAGATGCAGTCCTTACCGGTGAAGAGTCGAGTTACAGCAGTGTGAATGTGGTAGCGGTAGATTCAGGTGATGAGTTATCCCGAATTGACGCTCATCATCCACCCTTAAAAGTAACTCTTAATTACAATTTTTACCAGCCTGCGCAAACCCGTGAACCATCGAATATTACTAACGTAAATGAATGGAACTTTAATAAAGGAAATTTTTTGTCATTATTTTATATTCTAGAGGACGTAGACTGGAGAGAATTACTTGCTATTGATGATGTCGACGAAGCGGTGGAACATTTTAATAGCATTCTATATAGCTCTTTTGATCAATGTTTTCCTAGAAAAATTCGAAAGTTAACTAAACAAAGGGTCTACCCTGTATATTTTAATAATGAAATCATCGCTAAATTAAGAACTAAAGCGCAGCTCCATTGGCAGTGGAAATTTCTTAATGATAATAACGCATGTTTAGAATTTAAACGTCTTAGGTCAATCATTAAGAACGACATTCGCAAAGCTAACATTAACTATTTACATACCATCTCATTAAATTTGGTTAATAAACCTACGCAATTTTGGCAATATATTCGTTCTCTTAGAAACCCAAAAGCTAAAGAGTCTGCAATTTCTTATAATGATGTTGAATATTATGGTTGTGACGCGGCAGAGGCATTTGCTAGTCACTTTAAATCGGTATTTCTGGCAGATCACCCGAAACTAATTCCAGAAACTGCCAATCATAATCCAAAAGCATACTCTAATCATTTTGATATCAAAAATTTCGAAACAGAAGTTATTATGCGTAGTGTAAATAAACTAAAATCTAATACACCTCCGGGTCCAGATATGATTCCGGCTTATATAATTAAAGGACTGGCAGAATATTTAATATTGCCTATATCGCATATTTTCAATATTATTTTATATTCAGGGGTCTACCCAACGTTATGGAAGACATCCCGCGTGACCCCAGTTCCTAAAGCTGATTGTAGAAGCAGAGCTGAAAACTACAGGCCTATCGCGATTCTGTGTACGCTGGCGAAGGTGTTTGAAATGTCCTTACACTCATTAATGTTGCCTAAATGCATTCCCCACATCACTCCTTGCCAGCACGCCTTTCTTCCACGCAGATCAGTTAATACTAATCTATTGACTTTGGCTGACATGGTATCGCGTGAAATTGATAGGCGGTGTCAGGTGGATGTAGTGTATTTGGATTTCCACAAAGCGTTTGATCGAGTAGACAACGACATTCTTCTCCAAAAGCTGGCCGCAATTGGGTGTGGACCTGTTCTGCTTAAGTTTTTTTCTAGTTACCTATCAAATCGTAACCAATATGTTAAATATGGACAATATATTTCGCAGCCTTATCCAACAATTTCTGGTATTAGCCAGGGTTCAAACCTGGGACCGTTGCTATTTTTAATAATGATTAACGACCTTCCAAGCGTTATCAAATATTCCAAAATACTATTATTTGCTGACGACGTTAAGGTCTTTAAAATAATTGAGACTGACAATGATCGTCTGTGTATGCAACTTGATTTGGATGAACTGCTGCATTGGAGTGAATTAAATAAACTCCAATTCAACTATGACAAATGTGAAGTGATGACCTTTAGTGCCTCTCCGAATAAAATACTCTGCGACTATAGCATAGGATTGAAAGTTATTAGGCGCGTAGACAGAGTCCGCGACTTGGGTGTCCTTTTCGTGCCCGATCTTTCATTTGCGGAGCATATTCGGACGATTACGGATGCTGCTTTTAGGAGATTAGGGTTTGTCCTGCGAAATTCGGTTGGTCTGACGGACACTGCCACTAGGGTGCTATATTCATCATTAGTAAGGCCAATTCTCGAAACCAGCTGCGTCATATGGTCCCCTTATGAAAGGTATTATGGGGATATGATTGAACGAGTTCAAAAGAAGTTCCTGAGAAATCTGTATAAAAGAAGATACAATTTCTTTCCTTACCTCTACCCTACAAAGTTCTTGATGGGGGTGTTAGGGTATAATTCATTAGAACTTCGTAGGGATTTCTCGGTGGTCAGGTTTGGTTTGAGTGTAATTAAGAATGAAACGGAAAGCGCATACTTGCTGGAAGAGATCATGAGGCTATACGTCCCGGACAAATATTACCGCTGCCGGAAACATAACCTTTTCGCTGTGCGTTCGGCTCGCACTGTCCAGCGACAACAAGCGCCCATTCCCCGGCTACTCTCACTGCTTAATGGGTTTCTCGACTCTTCACCGGAGAGCGACCTGTTTGGGAAGCTTATGGGGGTGGTATACTGTGCTTTCAGAGTGTACCTGGAGGGGATAAGGGGGTAATGCGTTGTAAATCTTAATTGTATTTTATTGTATTGTTTATTGTGTTTCTTAGTCTAAGTTTGGCCATTGTGCTGTTATTAAATAAATAAATAAATAAATAAATAAATAAATATTTTTCGGCTTATAAGGCGAAAAATATATCTTTTAGCTAATAAGCTAAATTCAACTTAGGCTTACTCACAGAAGTCCAAATTAAAAGCTATAACAAATTTGTCTATTGAAAAAACTTTGAGGCCACGCAGTTATATAATTTCTGTTTGATTAACCTTAAGCCATAAAACGGAATATCACATAATAATTCTTAAAATTCGTCTTATTTTCGTTCCAAATAAAGGTATTGAAAAATTTTCGTAACCTTAATGGTAGTTATTGTGTAGGTACGTAATCTTATATTTAGCGTATGTTGTAATTATTTAAATACATCTGTTAGATCGTTATTTTTGTTGCGTGTAAAAACATTATTTTTTAATTATTATTATTATTACAATGTAGGTTAAGATATTGTAAATACTGCATATTTGTTTGGAAATAACTATCTTCTTTCATACACAATAGATATTTATATAAACTATTTATGAATCACGAACACCGAAGGTCTCTGAGGAAAGGTCAGGACACTTATTACATACTTTATATATAAGTTAGGAGGAAAATAAGAGCTACTAACTTCTAAATCCTTTTATATAAATAGTTATAGAATAGCAAACGTCTTAAAATGTCGTTTATTTTAAATTATTTAGTTGCCACAGAAGCTTTAGATAACATCAAAGCACATAGTTTATTTCTGTTTAAATTATATTCGACATAAAGTCCGCAAAATCATGACCAATAATTTTAACAATGCGTTATATTTGCTAGCATATTATACTATTACTTGCATTACATGCGATGCTAATAAGAGCTATCTTTATATACCCGCGGTACCAAGGCGGTAAAGTCGATTTTTTTTTGCCTGCCTTTGATAGAAAAAAAGGAGAAAAAAGCCGTTTCTGTATCACAATTTACGAATGCATTCCTTTGGTATTACGTTAGTATAGCGTACGCAGCTACGTAACAGGGTAACGTAATAAATCAAGTAGCGAGTAAACTGCGATACATGGCATATTCTCTCATCTCTGTCGTCGAAATTAATAGACGTTGACGACTCATTGGTCTAGTGGTTAGTACCTCTGACTGACGAATCCATGGGTCCCGGGTTCGATCCCCGGCTGAGACGAACATCGATGTGATGAGCATTTGGTGTTGTGCTTAAGTCTTGGGTGTTTAAATATGTATTTATATGTCTATCTATCTATAATATGTATGTATATCCGTTGCCTAGTACCCATAACACAAGCTTCACCAGCTTAGCATGGGACTCGGTCAATTGGTGTGAATTGTCTTAAAAAAAAAAAAAAAAAATTAAAGGGTTCGCGTCTACCAGTTTCTTCGTGCAGCGTCGTCAATGTTGTGTTTTTGTACGGCGCGATCCTTAGGTTGCAATATCAGCGCAATGAATATTTCGAGAACTACAGCGAAATTCCATACAAAAACCTCGATATCTGTTTGGCCATACGAGAACCGACACAAATTTGCCACGCCTCGGGTACTTTTGGTTCCTTCCTAATATGGTATCGTTAGTTAATTACTGAATCCAAATTATTTTACGATGGAATACTCGTAGTGTTGCGAACGTTCAAGCATATCTTTGAAACGGTTCGCGAGCTCAATAATGTTTACTAATAATAAATAGTTGCCGACTCTGCTTATTTACACAATATCAAATTATGTATACTTTGACTGAAACTTTGAGATAGTTCGAGAAATCTCAATATCGTGTACCCGATACGATGAAGTACAGCGAGTTCGGGGAATTATGTATGAATATTTCTGTTGTTACGTTGTTTTTAATACTTCAATTTTGCGAATTCTATTCGAAATTAAATTATATAAGTTTGTCGAAATGGTTTCAAAGCTCACAAAGTTCTGCTCTATTTGAATACCTAGAAATTAATTAATTCGATTGTATTGATAATGTCAAAAAGTCTGATAGTTGAATTGAAATTTAAGTATTCTACAGTTCTTAGAAATTGCATAATTGATATTAATATTTATGCCATATCCTTACTTATATTATTACTACAGCAGCAGCAGTGTTGGCCTAGTGCTTTCAGCGTGCGACTGTCATTCCTGAGGTCGTAGATTTAAACCCGGCTGTGTACCAATTAACTTTTTTATCTATGTGTACATTTAACACTCGATTGTACGGCAACAGACAACATAGTGAGCGTTAGACCCAAAAAGGTCGACAGCGTGCGTCAGCAACAGAAGACTGATCACCTACTTGCCTATATAGAAATCTGAGGGCCAAACCAGACAAAAGATTGTAGCGCCATTGGTTTTTTTAAAGCACAATATGATATATATTGTGTACCTATACCTAGGGTAAAGCGACTTAATATAAAATAAATGCGTGACTTGAGGCTGGAATGTACGCGCGTATTGTAACTCACAATTTTATGAACTGTTTACTTTATACAGTTTTTTGACAGTGATCACGTCAAATTATATGAGACACGTTTTGAATACACACATAATACTAACTTTTATAACCTTGTCACAAATTTATCATGTTTAGGGGACAAATTGAGGAAAGTGTACCCAAGCATTATTGGATAAACCAGTCTGGAAACGAGAATAGCATTCGTCCGTCGTCAGTCCAAATATTTATATTCCCAAAACCAAACAAACTAATTCCTTTGATGGATAATCAAACAATAGTCCATAAACTATTCAGTTCTAGTTTTATTTTGTTAAGACGTATGTTCTGTTTAGGTGTTAAAGTTAAATTCATTCATTTTTTTTTTAAAGACAATTCACACCAATTGTAGTGAAGTTTGTGCTATGGCTACTAGGCAACGGATATACAATATACATACATATTATAGATAGATAGATATACATATAAATACATATTTAAACACTCAAGACTTAAGCACAACACCAAATTCTCATCACATCGATGTTCGTCTTAGCCGGGGATCGAACCCGGGACCCATGGATTCGCAGTTAATTAATTTAAAAAGTTCCATTTTTATTTTTCCACTGTAGTGTGTTCGTTGCCAGTAAAATATATAAATTTTACCAACAAATTGGGCAACTTAATAGAATGTCTTATCTTTGTGACAAAGGCAGTAAAATTCGTTTTATGCCCTCCTAACTTTGGAGGTAATTTTATACATGAACAATTGCTTATGTTGAAATGAAATTTTTTACATGTTTCTGTAATACTTTAATCAAATTGAAACTATAGAAAATATATATCTTTTGTATGAAAACTAATTTTGTATTTTCTCTTTACAAAAGTTTTTTTACAAAACATATACAAATTTGATGTGAAAAAATTTGCCCTTCGTACATATAGAACCATATTTGTTTTCCTGGGAATCTAATACAGGACCAAGACAATGAGCTGGACTCATTAATATTCTAAGACACGTAGTCCTATATCGTGTATATTATCGACTTATACAGACTTTTATATTATATAAAATACGTTATAATTTTTCATAGTAGTTAGTAACTGTAATATAATTGTATTTATTAATTGATTATATTAAAAATAAAAGAGATATTATGTGACAATAGATCTGAGTTTTTTCAGTCCAACGTTGCGACACCTTTCATTAGATTACTTGGGACTAAATTTAAGTAATAAAAATGAAATGTTCAAACAAGCCAACATAGTTAGTATATAAATTGTGTATATAAAATAAACAAATTATAACTTGTTATTTGACATATGACAAATGTTTTTCTTACGATACAGTCAAAACAAGTACATGAAATTCTTGTAACCTAATAATTTTCACATAAAACTTAACTAGTAACGACGGAAAGACTAAATAATAATATTGTATGATTATTGCATTCTAATCTGTCTTTGAAATTACTGCTATATAATATTTAGAGAATTTCTTAAATATCTAATCAAAGGGAACTAAAGTCACAAATATAATATTATTTTAGCGTTAGTAAAAACGCAAGAAGGTTACGGTTGACTGAGTCAAGGTGACAATGCTTGCAATGAATCGTCACGACATATTTACAATTTAAAATCAATAAACCTTAATTCAATATATGTATCTAAAATATGGATTTTGATATACAGAAGTCATGGTTCACGCCAAGATTTGTTTCTGAATTTCAACCTTAGAGCTGTAGTAAGTTGGCAAAGTTTGATGAGAAAATAAAATAAAGAGTTAATTTTTAAAGCCTTAAAATTTATTTGGTTTCGCTTTCGATAAGCATAAACAATGGTGTTAACCTTCGCAACAGTTCGTTTACACGATGACCTTACGACATCCCGTGGAACGTTTTGTGTCGTAACTATTACAACATCTTGGACAAAAGAGAATTTTCTTTATTGCCTAATAGCTACATTACTTTCTCGGTGCGGTTTCTTACCATATAAATTCATATTTTTTCTTGAATAAGGAAGAAAGAGGCAAATGATTTGTATTCCCCACAAATCATTTGCTTCATAATTATCACATACGATGTTTCTTAACTATAAGTTGTTATTAATATTATTACCTAAGATTTATGCATCTATTTCTTTAATTATTGATTTTTTGATTATTTATTTATAGGCAGTTCTAATGTCGTCCTTAAGCACTAGGCTAACTTGTAAGTACTGGAATATTACTAGAAATATACTTAGAATAGTAATACTTAGAAATACATTTAGATATGGCAGTTTGTAAACACAATATAAAACATACCATACCGTCTGACATTCGCGTTTTCATAAGCGCGAAACAGAAAGCGACAGCAATTCACACATATAAGTGTGACTGTCAACTTTCTGTGTAAATAAACTAAGGCAAATATTTTTCCCTTTCATTGGAATAAAGCTTGATATATTTTCTGATAAAAAATCTGATAGACGGTAACCTTTTATATTTATTACGAGTATTTTAAAAGACCCAGTTTTAAATGAATCACAGACTCATTACATAGGCTGTTAAGTACGCAAAACGTTGGAACAGTTTAATTATTTAATTATCTTGTAAAATGTATAACTACACTGCTATTAAAACGGTATTACTGTTAAAATAGAACGAATATTTTAATATTTTATTATAGTAAATTTTGCACTACTATACATCAAGAGAAGTGTTAGATATGCTTCTGAGACCTAATATGTAGTTACACACTTTATTCATTCACTCACTGACTCAGTGACTCATCCACACATTTGCACCCACACACTCACTCATACACTCAGGCGTGCCAAAAACAAAAATAAAAGATGTAATTAAATTATATATAAATATATTTTGAGGACTTTATAATTAAGTTTGTTATGGAAGAGCTGGGAACAAAGGTATTTTTTACTTAAAAGGGTTCCCATATCTTACACATTGTAGTGTTTTTTATTTAAATCAATGACAACGGCAGAAATTAGATAAAAGGCGCCAAAGATGGTACAGCCAGATCAGTCATTTCAATTCGAGTAGTAAGAAGTTTTGAATATTTGTTACTTTCTACAGTGACAGAAACTAAGAAACAGTAATGTAAACATTTGTGTATTTTATTTATTTACATTTAAATTATTGTACGCAGGTGTCAGAAAATTTACTTTAAACCTACAGTAGAGATTAAAATCTAAAACGTGACATAACATTTAAATTTAAGGAGGATGATATTTTCCTAACTAGTATCTTCATTAACGAACAGTCAGTATGTCTGCAATCATGCGAATATTGCTTTTCCCACTGCCGCGGACTCATGCCACAAGCGACCCCATCTTTTTGGTACGTTGGACTGAAGCTATCCAAGCGAGGTTCGATTATATATCGAATGAGAATTATATAAACAATGTTAAAACTAATAATTAATTATTTAGACCTAAACGTGTTTACAATAATTCTTTGTTTATTATGACTTAAACAGTCATATACTTGTGATCTATGGATAATTATTCAAATACATTAACCAGTTCAAATATTATTTATACTGTTTTATGTATTTCGTATTTAAATAATAAAGTCACGTGGGCTACTAAATTATACAAAATTAAAAATGTGAAGGCTACACCTTGACCTAGATTCAATTTATTCGATAGGTCAGTTTTGTCAACACTGCAACATGCGTAGGTTTGCTGATTTTTGCATTAACATATGCAAACATCAGCAAAACCTAGTTGAGAGAAGAGTTGTTCTGTGAGACACATAATATGTCGGTTATGTATCTAATATATAAAATTCTCGTGTCGCGGTGTTTGTGGTTAAACTCCTCCGAAACGGCTCGACCGATTCTCATGAAATTTTGTGTGCATATTGGGCATGTCTGAAAATCGGACAACATCTATTTTTCATCCCCCTAAATGTTAAGGGTAGTCTAGTCTACACTAATTTTTTTTTATTTTAAATAAAAAAAAACTTTATTTCTTTATGATACAGCATTAAAAAATACATACAACCCCTAATTTTCACCCCTCTACGATCAACCCCTATTTTTTATTATAAATGATAAACATGGCAAAACGACGTTTGCCGGATCAGCTAGTTATTTTATAAACATATAACTTCTATCCCGTTATTGTTTCACCGGTAATCGACTCCAGGGATACATATAACCCTGAGCTTACTTTCTGTCAAACTATTAAGTGGATATATATGAATTAAAATAATAATAGTCTTATTTATGAACTAAATTTTTTACTACAAATGACCATTGCCTAGTGGTCTATATTAATATTCGGGTTGTAGTTGCGTTTCCTAGCAACCAAATCAATATCCTAGTTTAACTTAATGCGTTCAAACATATTAATTATCAAAGTGGTAATGCGACAATTACGATCGTGTGGAAATTGTCCTTGCAATAAACTAAGTAATAACAGTGAGTTTTGACGACTGCACTCTGTGAAAATAGCACGTTGCATTACCAGGCCATCGCTGTACTATATGTTAGGTTAGTTCTAACCGCAAAGCAAATTCCATGAAGTTTATTATGCGTAGTGTTTACACGGGAACATATATTTTAAATTCAAATGTTTTTATGCAGAAATAATTGCTGCCTATTTTAGTTTTTTTTGCTGGCGTATATAACATGTATATGGTGTGAAAATAAGCGATGTGTCCTGACAAAATTGTGTTCAATAATAGTAATACACAGACGTGTCCATATCATAACATAAGTGAATAACTTAATTCTTTTTACACGCTTTATATTAGCTTCACCTGTATGTATGTATGTAACCGACTCCTTTGGACTCGATTTTGACCCACATTAAACGGACAGATTTAATTGAAAAATTTGTAGACTTATAAAGAATCAGCGACAATATAATAATTTCATAGGTTTATCTCGAAAAAACAATGAATTTTTTTTTAAGTCCACAAAGCAATACGATTAAATTGAGACAACACGTATTGCTGCTAGGACTAAAAAGTGGAAAATAAATATAGTTAAAAACAACTAAAAAACACGCTTTTATAGCACATCAAACTAAAAAGTGAAAAATAATACCTAATTTAGGCTGAATAATTTGGGTTCCTCGATAGACGAAAAATATGGCACAGAGCGCGTCACGCTTTTTCACAATAATACCAGTATTTTTTGTTCATTACCATTTTCAGCCTAAATTAGGAAAAAATTTTAACTTTTTAGTTTGATGTGCTTTAAAAGCGTGTTTTTTATTTTTTTTTAAACTATAGTTATTAATACTATTTGTTTTGGAAAAAATCCTATTTGAAAAATGTTTGTGACGTATTGAAGCTGCCGCACCCTCGTGTGTCTGCGTGATGATTCGTCATAATTATGACCTTTTTGCAACATATTTTTGTTACATTAATCTTATTGTTTTACCGGGAAAAGACCTTTGCCAAACGTAATAATAACCTAAGGTTAACGGAAAATACAATTTATTTGAGACACTCATTATTTTATTAACATAATATACTAATATTATGTATTTTAAAACAAAATATAACAATCTTATTTTAACAACGTGTTGTCAAGAAGCAAGCATGATAAAACATTATTAAAATGTTTGAGTATTACTAAATACTAATATTTATTGCACTACAGCGAGGAAATTCTGCCAGCGTTAACGGTACACTGCCACAAGGACCAAACTTTTTAAAATTGTTTTCATTTTATTTTTGTATTATTACTACGTAGGTTAAGTAAATTGTAGTTAATGTGTTTTTGATTGTTATGATTACCAATTAATGCTTCACTAAACACTTAATAAAGGGGATTCTTAATAAAGAAGGGATTATTCCGACATTATACCCTCACCTAGGGTTTATTTGTTTACCGTTTGTGTTGTTAAAGCATATACTAAACCTGCTGAATAGAATTTAACAGTTAGGCCGTTTCTCCACTGCTCCGGTCCGGCAAACGTTAATTACAGATCCGATTTAGAAACTCACAACAGTACTTACGTACTTCTCCACTACTCCGGCATCCGGTTTTTAACGATCCGATAACTTGCTAGATCGGAACGCGGTGTTTTATCGGTCCGAAGTGATCGACAGTGATGCCTTGTACAAATTTAGGGGAAAACAAGATGTCCAAGGGTTTTTTCAGGTACATTGATTTAGGGGGATTTTGATTCTATACAATTTGTATTAAGCTTCGAACGCAATCAACTAACCAAACCAAATATAAACTCCAAGCCTGGCTACAGCATAAATATCGAAAAACAATAATTTAATCCGAACGAATAATCGCTAAATAATGTATGAAAAGAAAATGGGGCGACGGGGTGCTTATTTTTACTGATCGATTATTGTCGAGCGGATATAGTGGAGAAGCGCAATCCGGCCTTCCGATATTTTTCTCATGACTCATTCCGGCTTCCGACGCCGGACCGGAGCAGTGGAGAAAGAGCCTTATGTTTTGAAATTGAGTTTGTAGATTTATGCTTCATCAAATAGGCGAAAACTTGAACATAGATCACTGTTTATTACTTATTATATAGTATTATATATTAATTTCGTGTCACGGGTTGAGTTGTTCAACAATGGTCTGCTCTTGGCATGATCTAATGGGAGATTTTAACTATTATGTTAGTTATTATGGTATTACCGTTATTTATACATTTGTATTCTATAAATGATTTTATCTATTTCTAGATCACTGATAGTTCTGTGTGTTCAATTTGGTAATCTCTTAAAATTATGACAGACTATAAAAATATATTGCCATTGATATACCATTTCTTGCAAAAATATCAAACAAGTGGTGCTACAACCCTTGATCTTAGCTGTCCTGGTTACCTCACGATGTTTTCCTTTGTACGAGCAAGTCTTAAATGTACAAATACTGAAAATTCCATTGGTTGCCGATGTTTAAACCTATCATCTAGAGATGGGTAACACTATTATTGCTTGATAGCACTATTATGGCAAACAAAAACGGATTGAACATTTGAGCAGGTTCGGCCGATTCGAGGGCAAATAACGTCTATGGTGAAAGAAGGTGAGGTATTTACTACCGCGGCTAAAATATAGACTAGCCGGCCAGTTATTATATAGCTTAAGCAACATAAAAAAGAAGTTGAAGAATTATTTCTATATGTATTTGTCGTGCTCGTAACAAGACTGTATCATTTATACAAACCACAGTAGTTTTAAAATGTAATATACCATGATTTAGATTGTATTATTCTGTAAAATAAATAAATAGAAAAATATTATTAAATTTGCGATTCTAAAATATTACAAACCCCGTAACAAAACTATAAGTATTATATATGTAGTCACGCAATAGTTCTTAAGCGTCTTCTTGTCTTTCTATTTTCACTGAGTAAGCCCATTTCCTGAGTGCTTAAAAATATTGATAACGTTTCTGGAATTTTTGATAAATTTCTTTTTTGGGATGGAGACAAAACAACAAATCAAAATCCATGATTTGTCCCGAATAGCAGAGTAACTATTAAAACATACGAAAATTGAAGAATTGATTAAAGAAAATGTATCAAAAATTCCAGAAATGTTAATAAAATTCATGTAAAAATACGAATTACGTAATAATTTATGCCGTATGTACCGTCGGCAATATTGTCTGCATAGTCACAGAATGTTCATTTAATTTTTAAAATAGCAACTTGACTAATCAGACTTTTTTTACGTACATAACGCGTCAATAGCAAATAACTTGTCTAAAAATTGTTAAACAATTTAGCATCTATAAAAGACTTGGTCCCCTGGAACACCGTGAATGGAACAAACAGCGTTAAGTTCTAACCCAAGCCACAGAGTCAACTAGGATAGACAAGTCTTGCCCGTTCTACGCCCTTGATTTGCAACCTGGTATTAAATGTAAATTTAAAATTAATTTAACTTTTCTGACTTTCATAAGTGATTTTTTTTGATTGATAATAAAAAAACTCCCCTGCCATTGTGTCCAGGGACTTTTTCTAACGTGAAATTTTTACAAAAAAACATGATACATTATATTAATTACCCCGCCCCGGCTACATCGGTATTATTTTTATTTACAATATTCATTAAGTGTACTGTTGAATGAATAAAGTTATTGAGTTTTTGCCTTTAATGGCAGATGTAACCCGCTAACGGAAATAATGTCTAAACTTAATGCAATTGTATGATGCGCTCGCGCTAGCTGAAACCCTTCTTTTTGTTTTATCAAGACTCAAACTACAAAATTTACATTTTATAGATTTTTTTTTTATTTTAAATATATTTATTCACAAAAAAGTTACACCTTAAATCAAACCATGCCCCGCAAAACTGCTTACGCAGTTTGACTGCAGGTAATATATTATTCCATATTTAAATGCCAATCACGATATTTTATCAATTTAGATAATCTTGTAATTGGTTACTAGAACCAATTTCGGTATTTTCGATAAAAGGTATTACTACTTCTATTATTATAAATGAGCAAATTAATTTGTGCGTTTAATAAAACATTTATTATAACATTTTTACTATTACTAATATCCATCTATTGCATAATAATTCATAAGACTTTGTGAAATGTTAATAACAACTAATATGTATAAACTAACATAAATTATTTACACTGAATCTATTTATTTAAGAGTAACATTTAAAAGAGAATACAGTTGTTCCAAATCCTTCAGTTCTCCATAACTAATGGCCGATTTACATTATCTTAGTGTTTAGGAGAGTGCTTTAGTACAACTTGAAAGGCAAGTTCTTTACCGTAGCGTTTACTAAAGCAAGTAGCGTTTACATGTTTCAACTAAATTACTATCCTAAAGCACTCTCCTAAAAACTAAGATAATGTAAATCGGCCTTTAGACAAAGTATGTTGTAAGTCCTTGATTTAAAGGCATCAATTAAATTTACACACGAAAAAAGAAGTGTGATTGTTCAATGATGGCATTTTATATTATAATTTTAGTTATGTCGAAGTTCCTACTTTATTTTTAAACAATGTAAGCTGCACTTTCTTTTAAATATCTTATAATTTTTTACAATACCATACAATAGTTTCTCATTATAAATAATATAGATTGTCATCATATCTATAGTTTTTTTACATAAAATAAATTATTCTATATATAATATTATATACTATATTATAATTTGCAGCACCAAGACAAATAGCATTATACACTATTAGCACACATAAACACATAAATTATAACGTTTTAAGAAATTACCTAAACATTATACATTAAATAATATTGTAATGCGTAACGAAAATAGGTGACCCATAGACAAGGATACTTTGTGATAGCATCTCTCAATCGAGAAAGCGTGATGGGATGCCATTATTATGTGACAATTTCCGCCGCAAAATAATATGTTATACGGACTATGAAAAGACGTAACATGTGTCGCTTCTGTTGACTAATAATTAAGTTTGTTCGTTTCAAAAGCATTCTTCGTTTAATAAGCTTATTAAACTTCATTCGAGAGACTTTTCCGGTTTTCGGGCAGAGGATTGAAGAGGATCGTTTTGAGTGGGTTATATTGTAAATAAAAAAGGGCTAAAACTTTTATCATCCTATTATATCGTCTATTTTTAAAATCCGTAATAAACCTTCATGTCACGATGTACTTTATATTCTGCTTCCACTGTACGGCTTACAAATAGATCACAGAGTTAAGCTATATTCCGTTTGAAGGCCTATAATAATTGTATTAAAACCTGTAAAAAACGAGATGGTTTTTACTCGCTTTATATTAGCTTCACCTATATGTATGTAACCGACTCCTTCGGACTCGATTTTCACCCACTTTTAACGGACAGATTTAATTCAAACTTTGCGCACCTGTCAAAGATCGATGACAATGCAATAATCCGAAAAAAAATAAAAAAAAATTAACTAAAAATAAATATAGTTTAAAAAACTAAAAAACACGCTTTTAAAGCACTTCAAACTAAAAAGTGAAAAATAATTCCTAATTTAGGCTGAAAATGGTAATAAACAAAAAATACTGGTATTATTGTGAAAAAGCGTGGGGCGCTCTGTGCCAAATTTTTAGTCTATCGAGTGTGCTTTAAAAGCATGTTTTTTAGTTTTTTTTAACTATATTTTTTTTTTCTCTAAAATTAGTTTGGAATGGACTTTTGTAAGGCCTTTAACCTTTGTTGTTTACTGTCCGATGTTCGATTTTTGATATTCTTTGAACTAACACTTCGTTACGAACTTACACTTGACTTATCTTCGTGTTAACATGTTTGTAGGCTAGGTTTTTAAGTGTTAAATAATCTACTCAAAAGGTTTTCATTAAGTAAAACTTTACAGTTGAAGTAACCCACAGTTGTTTCTAACACTACACCTGTTCTCTTGAATAAAATCTTGACCTCTCAAGCAATTTATTAATTTCACTGCTTATGCTGCTGAATGTGCGCTATATACAGTCAAAGCTGGATGAGCGAGAGTTCAAGGGAGCACAATCTCATTCTCGCTTATAGAGGTTTCTCACTAACCCGAGTTTCCAGCTAATGCCGGTACATGGGTAGCGTTTGTCTCTTATAAAGGTAGATAAGTGGCAGTCTCACTTACGGAGGTCCATGAGGGAAAAACTACTCTCTCTTACAGAGGTTTCTGTTTCTCGCTAATAGAGGTTTTGGGAGCTTAAAATGACGGGTCCCGGCTATTACTCTCACTTATAGAGTTTTCTCACTTATCCAGTTCTCACTTACCCAGGTTTGACTGTATATGAAAGATGACTTACGTTTATAATTACTCTTATATATTATCACAATGTATTAAAGCTGTGATGGCTCGCTATACGATATTATAAGCTCATGAATTACAGCTAAATATAAATAAAATATAACAGATTATATTAAGTGCCCTCGGCACAGACGTGTTCAACGATTTATTAATAATATTCTCATAACAAGTAAATATCAAATATTCTTTGATCATTTCATATTTTTATAGGCTAATTATTATTTTCGTTGCGAATTTTCCCTTGTACACAATCTTTAGTTACAAAATTTTCTTTCTACAATGTTTTAGTGAGTTTCTTAGAATTTTAAGAAAAAGTTACAAAATATTTTCTTATACTTATTTTGTTCACAATAATAATAATTAAGAATGGATTAAGATCTTTCTCTTATCTCGAGATTTTTAGACCAGAAATCTTACTCTGTAACTTCCAATAGTGACCGTGCTCCCAATCCCGACGTTTTATTATGCAAGTTCGATGTTTTCTTAATATCTGTAGCGTTGATGTGGCGACCTTGGGATCGCGCGTCGTCAAAGGAATGTCGGGATTTGAGAGAGATATATAGGTACAACTTCTAGCTAAGATTTTTCAAGTTATGTCACCTTTTTCTAAATGAAATAAGACGTGAATCAATTAATGTGAAGAACTCTTCGTTTTTAACAGCAAAACAGGCCAGTATAAGGTAACGAAGAGAAGAAACAAAGCAGGAAATACAATTCTTGATAGTTTGTCTATTTCCCGCCATAATACTCTTTCTTGCCCTGTATCTGCATCCAGCCACGCAACCTGAAAGGCAATTATCATAAAGTTTAAATAAATACATCATTACTATTTTATCACCTCTCACACTCTTTATACACACACGTCACACTTTGTATATCTATTTTGTAAAATTCTCTTCTTAAAAATATCTTTGAGATTTCTTAAAAGTCGTGCACTACAGAGACTACTGCATCATCATCATCAAATGTATGGCCTGTGAAATGTTTCTTTAACCGCAGAAATAAGAAGTTCCTTCTGTCCGCCACCGTATCGCTCCGCCGTTGCTAGTCTATTTCATTACGCAACTCTGTTGTACTGCGTACAAAGTCAGAGGTAATATGATTAAGGTTTTTTGGTAAAACCAAGAGGTGGTAATAATTCGATCATTGATAGAACAAATAGCCCAAGATCTTCGATCGAGATTACGGTCTCTTGCGAGTCATGGACTGTTTTTTTGTTTTCAGATCATAATGTTTTGTCCATAATATTATAAAAACTTCATATAAAATCTTTATTTCATCTACTATAAAGCAAATAGTAAAACTACAATCCGCCAAGACAAACTTTTTTAATCATTACTTCACACTTTCATATTTACTATACATATAGAAACTAGCTGAATTCATAAGGACATCTTATATTTAATTGTGCCTCTTTTATATTTTTTCGACTTTACTCATAATCCTTAATTTGGAATTAACTGGTTAGGTCCATCGTCTTTTATATATAGTTAGATGCCGATCATAAAATTTATTGGACTTTCGCTAGTGATTATATCGTTCATTCATTAACGATATAATCACTAGCGAAAAGTACGCATTTTTTAGCATCTTTATCAAAACTAATTATGCTATTTGTCACATTTACAATAATTAAGAAGCTTTTACAAATAAATTCTTCATTAATTATTAACTTAAGTTAGTAATATGCCCCATAATACATACTACTACTTAAAAACATTACATTTTCAATTCAGCACGCCTTATGAGTTTTTATGGGCAAACCTACTTGCAATATACTTTGCCTTCGCTCCCCGACGAGGTGTGTGGGGGCAGCTGGGTTAGAATGCACCGCTGGGGTTGTGGCTGGGGGAGATGCGGGTGAGGTGAGGTCAACCTTGCGACATCTGACCCCACTTCCCTCCCAGGCGGCAACTGTGCCACAGGATCCCTTCTCGCCATTTATACGCTGATGGCAGTAATTAGTTTTAAAGATAGGTAGGTACTACATATATATAAATAATTATGCAACATTATGATATTGGGGTTACTAATAACACAAGTATATATATATATATATACATATATAATAGATTAGATCATTCCTGAGTAACATAGGCTATATTTAGTCCCAAAGCAGTCGTGCCAGTAAGAAATAAGAGGACATTGGCATTTGGGATTTCAACGTAGGTTTCAATAATGTATTTGGAATTTCAATTTCCGAATATTGACATAGGATGCTATTTAGAGATCGTGACTATTTCAACATTGTGGTGTCCAAAAACACAAATTATATTATAAAGAGGAAAAGTTTGCCGACATTATATACACGTGTAAGCTAGTAGGCTACTTTTTAGGTACTATTATTTTGTATAGAAATAGCACCAAACCATAGTAACAAATTCGGTACCAATAACCTATGTAGAACCAGCTGCCCACTGAAGTACTTCAAGAAAAGAGCGTACCAATTATTAAAAGGCCGGCAACACACTGGCGAGCCTTCTGGCAATGTGAGTGTCCATTAGCGGCGGTATCATTTAACATCATGTGAGCTTCCTATTACATTAAAAATATGCAATTATAGGTTTAAATATAGTTGTACCAGTATCATCAAAACTATAAAATTACAGTACATCACAATATATATTTTGAAATAGTACTGTTGTTTTGGATTAGCTAATTTAAATTTCATTAATAACTATCACTTATCTGTGACCATATATAGTCCATCGAAATGTTTTTCAGTTTGAGGACGAAACTGAAAACTTGTTAGAGGACGCAATTTTATATATAAAACATGTAGGGGCGGGGGGGGGGGGGGGGTCAATACAAGCTTAAACCCAAGTTTATGATAAAAAGTTACAGAGACATAATTGTAGGCAAAGCGATTTGCTACAAAATATGTCTTCACAATTTTTTTATACGATGGATAGTTTAGGAGATATAGCCAAAAACGTGTTTTCATGCCTTTTTCCAAGATGGCGGCTGGGGGACAATTTGCGTCTTTTAACAAATTTTTAGCAAATGTAACATTTCAATGGACTAATAGGCCGTAACCACGCAAATATCGAGATAACATTACATGCATGAATAGGAGTATTAAAATATTAGAGAAATAGATACCCTATTTTCTAATGTTTTGTAGACTACTCCACATTCCATTTATTCGTTCTCTTAAGTTGTGTCTGTTATCTGAGGAATTGCTTTAATACTTACAACTGGTATTATTCGTGGCATGGCTTCCTGTGCTCTCGACTTGTTCATTTGATATTGCTTATCTAACACTTTAACAACGACGAATTCGCTAAGGGCCGCAAATACAAACATCATGCAACCGGCCATCCACAAATCTAATGCCTGTAAAATAATTAATTTCATTAAAATCTTGTCTTCCAGATTCTGTTGACTTAAAGTGTCTATTATTGACATTCACAACACAATACAACACCTCTCTAAGCTAAAAAAACTCTTACAAATAATAAATGTCCCTTATCATAACGTTGACTTTTGCTTGATATTATTAGATTTTTTTTTAATAATAGGGGGGCAAACGAGCTTGCGGGACGACCATAAAGGGCAGTCTTCGCAGCTAATAGACACCCATTTTTAGTGGGTGCGTTGCCGGCCTTTGAGGGAGGAGTACACTCGATTTTTAAACATTTGGAGGTCGTATCTCTGAGGGAAGCCCCCACCGGGAGTCGATTCCACAGTTCGCTAGTTTGCAAAAGAAAATGCCTTGTGAGACTATGGAAGACCTCCAACCATCAAGTTGATGCTGGTGAAATTTAGAGCTCGTACGGCTCGTACGGTGTTGAAAAGAGGCAGGAGGGATCAACCCAAATAATTCTTCCGAACACTCTCCGTAGTACACTTTGTACAAAACGCAAAGAGACGCAATGTCTTTGCGGAGAGACAGAGAATCAAGCCGATCAGTAAGACATTGGAGATTGACAATTCGACAAGCCCTTCGCTGAATTTGGTCAAAAAGAAGAAGCTGGTTTTATATTATATTATTGAATTATTAAAATCGAGTCGCGTGGAATGTTTCGTTTAGTCACATTTATATAGAATATATATGGCATGCCTGTATTTTATTTCAGAATAAAAGGTTTTATTGACATCAGAATCCACTTCAATATATTTACAGCGAGTATTGAACAAATAAAATATAGATTTATTTGCACTTGGCAAACACTGTTGACTAGATTTTGCGTCAGCTACTAGAATTCTTAATTGTTTTCTCAAAAATTTATAAACTATCAATTGACAGATGGTTTTAACAGTAGTATAAACTCAATGTAGTAGAATAGTACTACAAAAGCTAGATTTTTCCTTAATGTATAGATATTTAGATTAACGCCTTTTTCCCGCAGGGGTAAGCTGAGACCACGGACTTGCTACGGTCCCGACATACCTCTCTCGATTCCTCCAGTTTTATGACATTCACTATGCTTGTCGATAATGGGTACATTTGACTTGGTAAATCCAGAAGGTTCTGGACCTTCTGGATTTGGTCCATCTATGTATGACAAGGCCTACTCAACGACTTTACTATCAACGGTTGTGTTACCACTTGTTAAACGTTTCTCATTAATTGGTTCTACATGACCAAATCACCTAAGTATTGCCTTTCGTATCCCTGTCATTGCGTCCTCTTTTAGTCCACACTGCTCACGTATATCACTATTACTTATCCTATCAAGCAATATAACACCACACATACTTATTAACGCCCTCTTTTCCACGGCATTTATTCTACAATCATTCTTCCTCTGCCATACCCAACATTCACTACCGTATGATAACGTCGGGATAAGCACTCTCCTATGTACGGCCAGTCGAGTGTCGATTGAGATTTCCTGCCTACAGAAGGAATGCAAAGGTCCATTTTCTCTATTTCTAGCATTCATTCGTCTTTCTATATCATTACCATATAATCCAGAGTAATCATACAGTTAAGTACACGAATTTATACACTTTTAATCCATCTATCAGAATATCGCATACAACTAATAATTTATAGTCGCGTTAGTAAATATCCAATACAAATTTGATTGCCTCTTGAACGCGCTCAGGCAGCGCTGGCTTGAATGTTAAAGTATTTTTACCTGAATTATTAAAACTTAAATATAAAAGTGATTACCTCACCTTTACATAAGCAACGGGAGGTATATCAGCTCTTAGGCCTGTAAACATTGTGACCAAGGTCAGCATACATGTGACAAGCAGAGTTACTCTTCCAGGAACTGCATCCAGATCCAACCAGAAGCTAAACCATGACAGCATCACTACTAGTGAAGAAGGAGCGAAGGTCTGTATGAGGTGATGACCAATTTGCCGTTCAAAGCGAAAGTATACCACCAGGCGAGAGAAGTTTCCTGCAATTATACATATGAATTATATATTATATACGTACGTACGTGCGTAAAGATTCCAGGCGATTCCAAAATATAGTTTGATATCTTAATATATATATTTCTTGTGTGCGTGTGTATGTGACTGAACTCCTCCTAAACGACTGGACCAATTTTGATGAAATTTTTTGTGTGTCTTCAAGGGGATCTGGGAATGGTTTAGATTCACAAATCAGCCCGCCAGATGTTAAGGGTAGTCCACCCCTAAATTTTTATTTTTATTTTTTAGACAAAATTTTTAATTTCTATTTTTTTATGATACAGCATTAAAAAATACATACAACCCCTAACTTTCACCCCTCTACGATCAACCCCTACTTTTTTATTATAAATGATATACATGGCGAAACGACGTTTGCCGGATCAGCTAGTATATTTATATAAACGTTAATAATATTTCTACGTTGACAAAAACAAAGATACCATACTTAGGTATCATATAAACGTGCGAGTATTAAAAGCGTCCATTGGTGCACTTCTGGGAATCGAATCTACAATCTCAGGGATAAGTGTCGCACGCTGAAGCCACTAGGCTAACTGCTCAACCGAATTACATTACAGTTATAATCATTTAACATAACAAGAACCAGGCATATGTTCCTCCATAATATTTAATTTGGTATTATGAATTCCTAATCAAAATTTTTATTAAGTACTGAGGCTTGTAAATAAAAGCACAAAGGAATTACAGTATTTAATATAATAAGCTTTAAAACACTAAAGTTTTACTTTTTACTAAATACTTTGTATTCATATTAAACAGCTCGTTGAAAAGTGATTAAGCTAAATACTGTATAGTTTGCGTAACAGGCTGTATAAATTAACTTTAAACTAATGTGGGATTTTCTGTGGTCATTTAGGAGGCTAAAGTAGCGTACCTATTATTATCTTGGAGATATAGGTTATGGTATTGAAATCTGAAACTCTGTTGCGATTTAACTTATAAAAGTTAGGGCATCCCGACTACAGATGAAGTACATAATTGCTTTACTGTATTAGCTTAACCTTACGTAATGTTAAAAGTTAATTTTTCAATTCAAAATCAATGAAAGTTCTAATCTATTATAGTTAAGTTTTGGAAATAAAGGCTATTATTATTATTATTATTAGCTTAACCTCATCACATACAGTTTTTAATTAATGTTTTAGAACATAAACCTCTGATTTATTGTTATTTTTTAAACACCATAATGGGTTGAGTTAATTAGATGCATTAGGACTGTCTAATTAGTTATTAACATGTTACAAATAATGACAGTGTAAAAAAATCATAACAAAAAATTTTGCATCGAGATATCGCAAACGTCTAATGTATATATTTGTAGTCTATGGTTTCTGGTGGTCAGTGAAAACCCTAGAGCAGTGTTAGCCTAGTAAGCGTGCGACTCTCCTAAAGTCGTCTATCCGAATCTGGCCTGTACAACAACGGATTTTTCTTTCTGTGTGCGAAATTAACAGTTACTCCTCTGTGAAAGCAAACATCTTGAGAATACCGATATGTCTAACCATAACATGGGTCAGATTCAGAAGGCTACTTATCTATGAAAGAAAAATCAAAGACTCGTAAGTCTGTGGTAATAATCCAGTGGTTATTATTATTAAGAACGAATTATATTAAGCAAATAGTACGAGTAATGTTATTAACATAATTCAATTATCAATAATATAATAAGTACAATCAACGTACCCTCTTTATCAATCATCAATCCATTAGTCTCCTCTAATCTTAATGGCTCACCGATGTTATACTGAAGTAGCTTTAGTTCTGGATTTATCGTCACCCCAGCTTCACTCCACTTGAACCGCACTTTCTGATTACTGTATGAAACTGAAAATTAATATATAATTTATAAATTTAATACCTTTCTACGTGTGTATAGAGGTTTGAGATGTTCTTAATTCATAAGATTTTAATTATAGACGCAGAAATGTATTACTATTAGACAGACTTCTTCATATTCTACGATCATATTTATAGTTTATTGTGTTTTATTTAACCGTTGACCCCTGCTACCTAATCCATACTAATATTATAAGCTTCAAACGTTTCTCTAGTTACCGCGCTAATCTCTCGCTCTATTAGACCTGTTTTCAAAAATTATTTTACCGTTTAAGTGCCCCAATCCCGCTGATTTACAATTAATTACCGCAGAATTAAAAAACCTTTTCTTCGGCTTTCCCGCTATGTGATTATTATTTATATATTAGTAAAAGTGTTTTACTAACAGCCTTCCCCGGCATCTAAACAAAACTAACAACACAAGCACTGTACTATTAATGGATATTCAATATGCTTTTATAAATGTATCCAAAATAAAAGCAGTAAATAAAATACACGTCGATTTGTAAACCTCATGTTCTTAAGTCGAGTAAATAGGTACCAATACAACCTAAATGAATAAGGTTTTCCATCCTTACAGTTATATAAAGCGATAAATTACGAGGCCATAGGAAGATTTATTTGAGGTGATATCTGAGATAACAAATTTACAACATCAAACACGATTTCTTAGTACTTGGTATACATGATTGTACAACTACGTAAAAACCAATTTTAATTTTGTGATGTTACAGCATTATATTCTGATTGATTTTGCTTGTTAGACTATTATAAACTCCTTTTTTATACTATGTCTTTGCCAATACTATGCAAAGTAGATTTACCTCTCGCCTCTGTCATACGGATTCAAAACTGTGATAAGTTTTGTAACTGTGATAGTTACTACAGTAATAATGATAATTAATTTATTAATTATCATTATTTTCATTTTTTCATTAATTATTACAATTTATTTTCAATATTGATACAATATATACACCGATTTCATAGATCCAAACCCGAGACAGAATAAGAAAGTATAATTTATTTTGTTTTAATTTATTTACTTTTACACGTATATATATAGTAGATTCAGAAAGATTGGAAACAACCACATGGTTTTCATTTTCGTCCGACATCTTGATTTATTAAGATTTAAGAACCAAAATGGCAGTGCGCACGTCTGGCGCCGGCGCCGATCAGAGAGCAATTGAAATTTG
Source organism: Pieris napi (assembly GCF_905475465.1). Taxonomy (NCBI): domain Eukaryota; kingdom Metazoa; phylum Arthropoda; class Insecta; order Lepidoptera; family Pieridae; genus Pieris; species Pieris napi. The sequence continues at coordinate 4,146,609 of NC_062252.1, forward strand.
AAACATAAAACTCAAGCCTCAAGTGTCAACGATCGATCCATCGCCCTACTGATGTATTGACAATTTGCAACCTGTAATATGTCTATGATATTGCGTTTTATTTTCATAATAAAATAAATGACATCGTGTTCCCTTATTCCATTATTTACGACATGTAGGTATACGAGTTTAGTTTATTATAATTTATATGTTTTTTTGGCACGTATATTGTCCAATGCAGTAACGAGATATTAAAATGAAAAAGGAAAACAATAGTTTATTAATATCATTATTGGGTTTGATGTCTAGGCAATTAAATAATAATTCGGTACCTTAAATATTTGGGCTTTAGTCTGTAGCAAAAACAACAAAGTTATTAAAGGAAGGTAAATAAATACACTTACAACTTTCTATATAAATAGGACACGACTGTATGTCCATAGGATAGAGTTGAAATTCCATCTGACATGCGATGATTGCGTGCATCCTTGCAGCGTATCTAACAGTTTGATTTCTGTATAACGTTACCGAAGAAAACTTGTGGGTGAGTTCTGCTATTTCTGTAATAGAAAAATTAAATATAATATTGGCGCTGTGGCTGCAATATTGTAGCCTATGGTTGTGCGTTCGAGTCTCAGTTGTACACCAATCGAATTTTCTATCTACATATAAACTTTTAGCTAGTAATATACAGAAAGTTCATTATACCCAGAAAATGTTATCAAACACATGTCATCTCATGTCAATAGGCATGACAATAGAATATACAACTAAAGATTATTATTGATATACCTAGACACTTCTTGTATGTGCGATAATCTTTTTTAAATTTTCATGAATGCAGAAACAAAAAACGTAGTCTATTAGAATTAATGTATAAAAAGATTTTGATTCATTAATATTTTTGAAGTGAAACTTCTTTATCGGGGTTGGAAAAAAAATTTGTGTAACATTTTTTCGTTACGCGTCACATTTTTCGGTTACGCGTCACATGTTTCGGTTACGCGTCACATTTGACCGTTACGCGCGTCTTTTTCTTGTCCCTACCAGGGTTGATTCAAAGAGATTCTAAACCATTAATAACAAAAATGTATAATAACGATAACAATGATACTAAAAATTCTATTACAATTTATGAAATTCTGTAATAATCTTAGTGGTAATAGGGTAAAACGAAATAATTGTATTATTTGTATTCAAGTCTGTGATATTAAAAGCCTTTTGTTAAACTTTATCTAATTTAACTTTATTTAACCAATTACTGGAAGGTTGCATATTATAGATAATTTTTCGAAAAATAAGGTCATAAAGAAGTTACACTTCTAACGTGTGTACACTAGTACACGCACTTTTTTTTTCTTTCATTGATTTGAGGCGTATTGTTAAAAATGTAAAAAAAAGGGTGCGTTTACTTATGTACGCGCATAATAAGTTATACTTCTTTGGCATTATTAATAATAGTTTTTGATTGCAAGCAAATAATTAATTACAATTCAATTATCAAAGACTGGAAAAGGAGTCATTATAGTCAATAAAGTTCAGTTTACATTTGAAAGATTAAATAAATAAATATTTATTATTATTCTCTTACATTAAGTGTAATATAAATTCTATTATTATTCGATTGTTGTTTTTAAATTATGTCCAATGCCGTAGAATCTTCCGTGGGCAACTTCATTCTGATAATTTTGTGTCACGGTTCGCGCGCATCGTAAAATTTCATTCTCATCAATTTTTCATAACGCGCCTAAAAAAGTATAACTTCAAAAATATATTTTAATTATGAATAGTATAAACCAAGAACATTTCTAATATATTTTATTAATTAATCCTTTTGAAAACGAATCGTGAGGATTCCATTAAATATTGAATTACCAGAATGGGTTATTCGTTTTCCATTTCAAAAGAGTGATTCGTAATTATTTGGTTATGGATATAAAATGTATTGCATGTTATTAATTTCATACATTCATTATTTAAAAAAAAATAAGATTCTAGATGTGATAAAACACAAAAAACTAGGATATACCAGTACTTGTTAAGAATTAAGATATAAACATAATTCATAATTTTCCGTCACTTATGGTTCTCATCCTTTAAGCGAAAAACTTGCGGAAGTTCATTTCGTAATTTTTATACGGTGAAATATAAAATACATATTTATAATAATATAAAGCTTTTGTAGTTGTTTAAATAGTATAACACGACTCATGGCAACGCAGCGGAGTTCCGACAGATTGCTCATTAAATTCTAAAAATTTTAACGGCACTCTTGTCGATGTTATATGAAAAAAAGGCAATAGGCATAAGTGCTCTGTAAATTCCAATAGAACTTTCATGTTAAGTTTTGGTACCGCGCGATCCCACTTTTGCGATATCAGCGCTACGAATATTGTTATAACTATATCGGAAACAAGAAAATCGATATCCCTATCTATGTACTCAACATAGCTGATGTTACTGCACCTGCGTTAGCGTTTAATTTGTCATTATATTCTGATCAAGCTCCACCTTCTGCGTGAACGTGGAGTGATTATATAATTGAGACCGTTTTCTATACAAAAATAATTTTAATATTTTTCGTTAATAATTGTAATTGATAGTGCAAATTGTGCTCAAAAATCTTTATTACAAAATTTCCTTTACCCATACATATAAATATGCAAATAAATTATTAAATCTAGGTAGGTGCTGGTGCAATGTGTTATATCAAAATGCATACCAGCTGATTGATGGCAAAAGTGACAGTCCCCTCCTAGAAGGTAAAATTAGTATTACAATAAAAACGCGAATTAGAGAAAATATAAAAGCAATATCCACATTATGTTAATTAATTATTCAATTACTTATAACTCAAGAACATTTATTAATAGTCTAGAGTAAATGTATTGCTTGAGGTCAACTAAAAAGTACCTCTGGGAGGTTCAAAGTATCTAATAAGTGTAATCTTTTATCCTTGCTCACATGTATAGATAATTAAAAAAAAACTATGATGCTACACATAAATGTAAATATTGTGTACCATCTACATGTTTACAAGCACTTGTTTGGTACAATTGTGGTATTGGACTTTATGGTCCCGATATAGGTTATACGAATTTGTTAACCGTTTTATAAAAAAGCATCTGAAATGAAAAAAAAACGCGAATTTATCGCAACAAGACACTGCTACCTGTAATTGATATGATATCAATATCTAATAAATTTAAATTGGTTAGTTAAATAAATACATTGAAATAAATAACTAGCCTTAAAATGTAATAACTAAAATATATTATTAAAGGGAGTCCCTTTAGGCAAGGTTCCGAAGATACTGGCAGCGTTCCCCTTTTGAATAGCTAGACTAATTCTTTACCATATTAACTAGATGGCGTGAAGTAATTTGTAATATACCGCTGAATGGTGTTCATTTCTATGTATATTATAACTGGAGAACCAACAGAACAAAAAATAAAAGCAAAATTAGTAATTTAAAAGTATATCTATCAAGTTTGAATTTGAAAAGAATATCTTTAACTTTTTATGAATTTCTACTACTGTAAGTTTCTAGTCGACTTGAATCTTTTGAAATTTGGAATTATTTTTATAGCATTTTTATAAAGTCAAAGTCCAATGTTAGAATCACATAATTGAAGTTTGATAACTGAAAGATAACATATATTGGGAACAAAGTTTCAAACAAAATTTAATACAGATTTGGATTGATTCCTTACGCGAAATATAAAATATATTCACAGTTATAAATAATCATTCTCTGTTCAGGTTCGATTCAAAATAATCAGATTTATTCTAGTTCTATATGACCCTTTAAGGCAGTGTTTCTCAACCTTTTTTGTACCTTAATCTAATATATAAAATCCTCGTGTCGCGGTGTTTGTGGTTAAACTCCTCCGAAACGGCTTGACCGATTCTCATGAAATTTTGTGTGCATATTGGGTATAACTGAGAATCTGACAACATTTATTTTTAATCCCCCTAAATGTTAAGGGTAGTCCACCCCTAATTTTTTTTTTTAATTTTTAGAAAAAAAATTAATTTTTAAATTTTTATGATACAACATTAAAAAATACATACAACCTCTAATTTTCACCCCTCTACGATCAAGCCCTATTTTTTATTATGAATGATAAACATGCCAAAACGACGTTTGCTGGATCAGCTAGTCTTACTATAACACCCCTCCCCTGCCCCTATTCAACATACATTACTTTTAATTTCAAATAATTTTATCCTTAAATTAAAGAAACAAACGATGCCCATCATATTTTTCCTTTTTAGGAAGAAATTTCTCGGAATTTGTTAACGATACACAGTAAGTAAAACATAATGAAAAGCTTAAATTCTAATTCCTATAATTTAATTTAATTTTCGTATACGCCCCCCTAAACAATCAAATTGCCCCCCTGTGGGGCTCGGGCCCCACCTTCTCAACAACACTGCTCTAAGGTGGTATTTTTCAATAGAATATACATAGATACACAATTGAATTGTATAGAGATTTGATATATTGTACAGGTACATGCTTTTTTTTATTCACATTAAATTCATTTTTAGCTTGTAGTAGGTGATTTTTATTTATAGACAACTATATACATAATCTCTAGACTGAGACCCAAATTAAGATATCCGATTACCGATATTTGAAAATCTAATATTTTTTTATTGTAGGTCTCTCTAAGATATGATAGTGTCCACTGTCTAGACATTTTCTGATTGTTAAATGGTAAATAATTTATTAACGTCGCATGTTTGATACATATTAAGAAATAGTAGAAATACTTTTCTATGGTTATTGCGAAATCTGTTTTATTTATAGCATATAATATTTCTAAACGCTAGTACCAACCAAACCATTTCATAGTTTACAAGCGCCGAAACATTATAATATGGACTTACTAAGTTAGTCAGTTAGTTAGTCCCAAACTTTTAGTCGCATTTAATAGTGTTTTAATAGCGTAGCACCATATAATTTATATTAGTACAACTATTTATCTTTTGTTATTTAATTTGTCAATTGATTTTAGTAAATCATAAACATATAAAATAACTTATTTTGCCTAATATCCGGAATACTAATTATGAATGTTTATTTTTTTATCTCTTTATTCTATGACGGTATTGAATTTTATTAAAAGAATGCTTTAAGAACACAACGAGATAGTGTAATAGTCTGAAGAAATTTTGACCGTTACGTGTTGTGAACTAATTTCAACTCGGTTCATTTGTTGTTCAATCTGATGGTTTAGGTAAATTGTGTGTTACTATTTATTCTAAACGAGGTATAAAATTAAAATATGTATATGCGTATCATATTTGAAAGAGAATAAAACAATTCGATAAATGAAAAGAGAATTTTAAATTTCTGTATGTCGAATATGAGTTTGAATTTATATGAAATGTAAATTTGTACTGAATTTATAATTTCGAATGACAAATAGATACGTTCACGAACCGAGTAGGTTTAATTTACTTGTATTGGTGAAATATAATACCTTCTTCCGGAAATTTACCCAACGGTAAATATAAGCTTTCTAAGGGGCATTTTTATGACCAAAATTTTCAATAGGAATAGTGTTAGTACCAAGCTGAAACAATTATTGTTTTGCTGGGAGTCCAACTGGGCAAGTTCGGGTCTGCCATTTCCGTCAATCATTAGTAGAGGCGGTCGGGAGTCCGGGTAAGTATACGTATTTGTACTAAAATATACAAAACCTGTTTTTTTTTGACATACCTGTGACTTTAGAATTCAAAAAATAAGGATCTGGATGCCACAGATTATCAAAAAACTCTGGAGGTAGTGTGACGTGATTATCGCCTTCCTCGAATATGTCATCAGGTAGCTGAAGACGGCTCTCGATCCACGTTTGTCTTATAAACATATCCACTCTGAAAAACGTGATAAGGTTTATTTAAGTGATTGTTAATAATATAATTACAATAATAGATGTAATAATTCATAAAAAAATGTAAACAAAAAACACTGTTGGGGAAACTTGGGATCGCGTTATTCTACCAAGAGACCCCGGGACTAGCTGCTACAGCAACCAACTTCATGACATTGACATACATAGCCTTACAAGTGCAGTCAGAATAACTTACTGGCGAGTAAAGGTACTGCATTATCTTTATATGCCTCGTCTTCTACCTAAATAAGACGCACATCTGCTGCTGCTAAACCTACACTATTCCTCACTTTGTAAATTACCTTACCCTACGTCTCTACTAACACCCTTGTCACCAGTACAGCTGCTGACCGTGGCACAGTGAACAACTTCACTCAATCCCCCAGGGAGAGACCGCCTCGTGTTTCACGATCTTTTTACCTTTTGCCCTACTCGTCCAACAACTGTAGTGGGGAGTGTAGATCCAACGTAATACATTTGGTCAATAACTGGTACGATACAAATGGCGGACGCAATTTCTTTTCAGGTTTTATATAGCTGTCAAGTTTTACTTCAAAGGGTCATTTGAGTGCATAATTTCAGATCCTTCCCAAATTATTTTTAAATCTCCGTTAGACCCTCCGTACCATTATTAGACCAGGCAAGAAGTGACTTCTTAAGCACTTCTACTTCTTTCTTGGATTTGTCCAAGTGCATCTTTACACGTGTGTACGCCTTTAGGCGAAAAACTTTCTGCGACTCATTTTGTAGCGGAATATATTCAGCAAATTCTTTGAAAATCCTCACAGCCGCTAACATTTCCTTTACATACTTTCCTTTGGTATTCCCCGATTTAAAGCAACAAGGCCAATCCTTTCATCTAGTTGAAAAGCCCATTCCTTTATTACCAGTCGATTCTTCCTATGCTCTGACTCCGGCATAAAGAATGTTGTGACTTTTAATTCTTTACATGACTCACTCAAGCCTACAACAAGTAGCAACTTGGACTTATTTCTCTCCTTTGTGTCATATCACCGGAAGTTAAAAAAGACTTAAATCACTCAATTAAAAGTCTTCTGTTTTAAATAATTGTATAACGCAAAGAAAACAACAAGATTTTTTCAAACGAATTCATCTTCATTAATAAATGACGGTAGCTTACGCCTACGAAATTTTTACAAAACAACAAAGTAATTTATTCCACGAGAAAATTCATTCATAAAGTTGAGTTGCAGAACTCTATTAACTTTATAAGACTTAGTATTGTCTGTTATTGACATAACCTTTACACATTTAATGAAAAAACTTTTTAACCGGGTCGATACCAACTCCAGGGAAATAAATACAAATAATGCAATTTTTTCTGCAGCTGTGATACTTTTTGACATCCAACACCTTTTGTCTTCAGTCACCGTGACCACGCACGCTGTAAAGCACGCGAAACGTCGGTTAAATTTAAAATTATGTTAAATAATTGTAAATTTAAAATAATACATAACTTTAATCCGGTTAAAAAGTTTTTTCTTTAAATTTATAAGACTTACCTAAAATCCATATCTTCAACATTAATAGAATTTACATCCACAACATATATACTAAATTCCACAATTACTGGTTGTCCTTTGCGTGAAGGGGGGCGCATTTCTGAAAGGATAATTTAGTTATATATCTGAAGAGATACCGATTTCATGCACATAAAAAAAATCTATAAGCGAATAGTTGGGATTCAAACACTCAGTGTTTACACACACGCTTAACCGCTGTACTTGTATTTTTTAATTTGAAACATTGAATTACAGGTTTTTAATGAATTTGATTTCCCATTTGATATTACAAGTTTACTTTACAATTTTAAAAGAACTTAAATTGTAAAACGTTATTTATATCGATACATTAAGGTTTAATTAATATGAGAAGGCACACATCACGGCTTAAACAGAGTTTGATAAAAAGAGATGTAACATTAGTAAGGTGGAAACGCCTTGATTTAGTTTGTAATATCTTTGAGACTTAAGCTAGCTTAAAATGTATAAAAACTACAAAAGTTAAAAATACTTAACAACGAGCATGGCATTATGTTAAATAAATGTATATTTTTTTATAAATAAACATTGGTCAAAATATTTTCATTTCTAAATCACGAGCTTTTATTAAAATTAGTAAGACAAGTCTTTTTGACAAGCTAATATTTTAAAACTTTTTTATAAGGAAAAGTTGTACTCGTGAAAATTGAACTCGGAAAATGAAACTTAAAACTTTTGAACTCATTAATAAGGAATATTATTTTCCATTTGAATATGAATAATATTGATACTAATTTATTGCATTTTAATCATACATAAGGAGTAAATTTTTAACATTCGTCCGTTCATTTAATAATACTTAGTTACCTGAATATAAAGAGAAATCAATAAAATCGTTAGACATCCTAGGCCAAGACCTACTTGTATCGACGCTGACTTAATACTTAATAATTTACGAGTGAAAAGTCCATAAACTGTAAATGAATATCGGCCAACGTCGAGTTATGTAAATAATGTATCGATTTTTTACCCAATATTACTGATTTATTTACTCTGTACAGTGTACATATTAAATAAATAAAGCCATAAGTTTATTTTTAGTTTTATCTATGTATGTTTTACGTAAGCCTTATTTTCCAAAAACCCGAAGAACGACGCGTTATTAATAAATGACGAGTAAGATTTTTGTGTACTGAAGAGATGAAATATTAAGTTATGAAATGTAACGAAAAAGTATTGTATCCCGGTGCACAGATTTCGGGATATTAAAAGAAATATCTCTAAAACTGGACTCGCCGTCTGCTTATTGGTCTCCGTGTGAAGTGAAAGCCTTTGAATGCAATTCCTGCCTTTACGATACAGCCTTGCAATTCTGTAACTCACTTTTCTAACTCACACAGCGGTTTTCGCATCGGCGGTCGCGCTCAAATCAGCTAAATCATAAACAATAAACTACAAGCTCCCTCCTTATCAGAATGCCGAATCATAAAATGACTGCTTCACGACTGATTTGAGAGCGAGTTAACCGAGAAAAGTGAGTTACAGAATCGCAAGGCAGTACGATATACTGCAATATCGTATACGGAAGTATAAGATCTTGCTAAAACCAATTTCATTTATTTCAACACGAGGCGCTATTAAATTTCTAAATCATTCCCTTGAGACGATTGATGCATAACTATTTAATACTTAATAATGTGTGTAGTGTTTTAAAGGTTGTATACTTTTATAGGTTGTAGAGTATGTAAGACAATTGAAATTCTAGCAATACATTTAAACAAGGTTGTGGTAGAGAGGTCTGGAGAATCCTAGTCGCTTTGAATTTGACAAGCTTTGTCTCTGTCTAGGATATATATATATTTGTATGAATGTTTCAATTTCTGGATTGAGTATTATGATTCAAAATGGACCATATTTTGAAGATCGGAATCTGCATATTAACTGCATTTAATTCGCAAACGCTTTTTAGAAAGAAAAGAAAACTAAATTGCAATGAAAATGATATGAAGAAAAGATAATTTCAATCATCGGTTTTTTGTTATATCATAGGATTTGTAATAATACATTAAAATATTATTACCTTTGACGTATGTTTCCGGTAGAACAACTCTGGGTTTCAGGGTGTGATTTCGCTTCGACACTACATCATTGCACAACCTGCAACAAAAATATCATGATTGTTTCCATATCTCCCGTAACGTTCTAATCGGGTTTGGGGCAAATACATTTCAGTTTCGTTAATATTTTTAAAGCAACTTCAAGACTATATTGTACTATGACTTAGATACTGTTAGGAATACATATTGAAAAAGCAATTAAAAAATAATAAATTTTTGGGTCCAGACGCTGTTTTGGTTAGATATGTAATAAAAAGAGCGGAGTTCCCATGTCTAGGACTCAAAAGTATTATTTTTAATTTTTTCGAAAATACGTTATAAAATTGGCAATTTTTATCAAGCAGGTTTGATAAAAAAAATTGGTTTCAAAGAAAACGAAAATTCTGATATTTAATAGAACTAATCGAAACTGCGAATTTTCCATGTCTGTGCAATTTTTTTAACAACTAAGAAAAATGCTCATTGTTTTCTTTTTCTCACTTTTTTTTCAGAATCCTGAAATGCTCTCCTGTAGTGATATAAGGAAACTGGCAGAGCATCGTACGCTTTAAAAAAAATTGTATTTAAATGTTCAGAACTCTTTCTAAAAACTATAAGGAACTCTAGAACTATTACTACAAGAACACCATGTGCTCTGCTAACTTCACAGACATTTTAACCTCGGTGCCTAAAGGGCTACACTACACTACAAATGTTAAAATTAAAAACTAAAGAGTTACAAACTAAAGTAACATCGATCTTAAATTTATGGAGCCAAGCAATCATATCCCATGTTGACCAAAAATTTCACACGAATACAATTTTAATTTTACTTTTTCCCTTGCAATTTTCGGATGTTATTTTGAGATTTCAGGGTAAACAATTAACAAGGCGCTGAACAATATATGAGGTTGTTCGTTTTCCATATATGAAAATATATTATTGTGGCTGTGACACAACCACAGCTGCAAACGACTGGTTTAACTTTTTGCCTTTTCTATAAAAAAATATAGGCAAAAAATTCATTTGTAACGCTTACTACAACCGTGACGTAGGCAAGGAGGTAATAAGCCTTTTATTATATTCTTTTTATCATATAACGTTTTAATTCACCGAGCAAATGTTGATTGCGCACATAAAAGAATCCATCGGGGGCAGCACCTAAATTTCTGGTAGAAAAAGTTTGTTGTTGCTATTATTAATGTGAAAATATTAAAAAAAATCGCTTTATCCCGCATCCCGAGTACTACATAAATCACCTTAACTGTGGCAAACAATCTAGCCTAGTTACGAATTAGTCATATAAAGTGTTTTCGGGATACTGAAATGTTTGCTTTGAAAGGTTGCGCCGCCTTTCTCAGTATAACCCTATTAACAAACATTATTATTTTTCATTCTTAAGGAAATTCCAATAATTAAATATGTCACTATTTCAGTATTTTCAGTAGTTGAAATTTTCGTAATGTAAAATTGGTGAAATTGGGTTAACTTAATCAGGACGTGATAAAACCACATAAAACTATAGAAATTGTGATAGCGTGTATATAGTTCGTGACTGTCTGGTCTTATTGAATACTTTAAAACCTAAGGATTTTAATAGATATCAACTACAAGCACGATACGATTTTGATAAATATCTTTATTTAATGTCTCATTATCTTGAAACCAGAATTTTTGAAGAATTAAATTTTTGAAGAATAAATTTAGAAAGGTCTTAGAATTAATTTAAAATTTAGTCTTCACTTGTGAATTGAACTCAAGATTTTTTAAAATTTAAATTTATATCATGTTTATGTTACACGATTATCTTGTCATTTCAAAATGTACAACTATAAAAAATTTTCAATTATGTAGCGGCGGAGACAGAAAGTAGACCGAGGGGCAAGTGGAATGTGGCTGGGTGCGGTAAGGATAGAATATGCGGACAAAGAGGACGTTACATACTTGGATACTGGTAGCAAATTACAATTTATCTTTGATTAAAGTATCTACATGATATTTCATGGCTGACACATAATAATAATATTTTGTAACGATTTTTCAGAGTTTGGACACGAAGGTAAACCTGATGATTTATGCTGCAGAAACACTCTTTATTAAAATAGCAGTGTATTACTGCTATTTTTATCTCTATTCTATACTTTTATACAGTATAAATATTGAATACACGAGAGTACAACGCCCACTGAGAAATTTACAGCCACTATTAAATCCTCCAGCTCGGGTACAATACTATTACTTTAGCAAAATACTGTTTCTCCGTTTTCTCTTTTAAATATAAAGCTTTCCATAACAAGTCCTACCGAAACGACAACGAATTGAGACCAGGCATTATTCTTCGTATTAACTAAGACTAACAGTTTTATGTAAGATAGGGCAAATTATATTTAGCTTATTTTACCGAATTTCACAAGTGACATAGCACTGGCGTAGAGGTGAGAAAATGATGAAAGAAAAAGCGCAATGACTTCATCGTACCCGAGATTTAAACCTGACATCTTATAAATTTGGACACATACTAACGCGTAGCTATTAAATAATTTGAATTCAAACACATCTATAAGAACGATTCATCACGTTAAACTTAAACATTATAAGACTAACAACATTGTATGGTAACATTGCCTCTATAATTACTTATTAACGCAGCGAGAACAAAGAATCAGAATAACTACCTACTTTTCAGGATGCTTCTTTGAACTTTCTATAAAGTATTTTTAAGCAATTATTTATTTCTTCAATAGTACTTTGTAGTAATTCTACCAATTATCGCCTTAACGATTTTTTCATTTTGTGGCTCAAATACACGCGTTCTACGATAATATACGTAAATACGTAAGTAAACTTTAAAGTAAATTATTCGTAATGTCCAGAGACCATCTTAATTTAACAACTGTAGAGAATTATATTATAATCACATGTTAATTTAAAAATCCATAGAATCGACACAGTTGTCTCATTGTAAGATGTTTTCATGTCATAACAATTTATCTCTAATTAGAAAATGTTTAGTTGCGGAAAATTATGTGGCTTTTTGGAATTCCCTAGTTGGCCATTCATTTGTTTCAGTTTGGCATTGCATTTATAAATAAGTATATTCAGGCCAAGGCAAATATCGATTCTTTTACATCACGCTATCCTATATTTAGTTTCAATTGTTGTTTTGTATTGAAGCCCATAAACTCAATAATTAATTGGAAAACTCAAAGATTGGAGCTTTTGTCTTTAGAAAACGGCTCAAATACAGATAGCCATTATAATTAAAGGTTTAAATCATTCATTAATTATTAAAAAGTTTCGTAATTAATTGCTTGATGTAAATATATTTTTACAAATTCAAAGGTTTAGTTTAGTTCCTAATAGAGCATTTATTTCTGATTGCATTGAAAGTTAATGAGAACAAATATATCAACATTGTGCTGTATTTTTTTTTTAATTTTATGGGGTAACGACATTTTGCTGTATAGTTACAACAATAGAGCTTTTGATATACATTGATGTTAGCTTGTCAATATCTGGAATGAATTATTAGTCTGTGTTACGATGTCTATGTAGAGTCCGCGCCACCACTGAATGCTGGTAGACGCGGCGCTAGCGAGTAGCGCGGCGTAGTAATACGAGTATGTTGCTAGTGCTAGGTGGAAGGCTAATTTACCCCAACGTAACATAAATTACTGTGAAATTCGTGAACTAGTCTCCAAGATTTGCTTCTAATGTTTTACCTTAAAACGCATAAAATAATATTTCACTGTAACGACAAATTTAGTTCCAGGGTTTCCATCGGCAATGAGTGTTGGCGCGGACTTTAGCTTTCTCATTATGAAAAGTTGTTGAAAGTCGTTAAGGAGAATTCGAGTTTATATAATGTTGCAGCAAACACTGTCATATTCAGTTTAACACTGGCTGAATTCACCAGAGTAGCACTGTCCAGTATTTGTTATGAAAAGGATTAGGTTATTTTTTTTTCTATTGAATTGGTGTTAAGAGTAAGCAAAACTATCCAATCTGTTACACACCAATTTCTCATTTATAATGAAAACTTCAGAGAACACTGTAGAAGCATAAAGGTACGATTCCACGAAAAACCGTGCCGCACATTTATTACAAACATTTTGTGCAAAACAATAGCAGAACACGAATAAGCGCGTGCCGCGTTTGGCTTTTGTCTCCACCGGCAATGCTGTGTGTGTGTAACTTTTGTGCGTGCACAGCGTTGCACACTTCTTCACGAACTTGTTCACTGGAAAGGACTGGGCAGGAAACGTTGTGCTTTGTGCTGCAGCCCACTTTGCAGCACAATTTGTTATTGTTCGCTTGAGTGCGTCGACAAAACAAACATTTGTGCCGCATAGTTCAGCTTACTGGTGGAATCGTACCTTAACACAGTGATTTCTCTAGTGAGTAAATGAAATATGAAGCTTAATTACTTTTTGATTAATATCCTTTAGTGAGAATATCGTTTATTGGGAAATTTTCGTTTATAGGGTAGTGTTAAAATAAATTAAATAACTCGACTTTTAGTTTTTTTTTATAATTTTCTTTAAACTGTTCTTGTCATTTTGAAGGTATACCGTATTTTACTCTAGCATCTTTGCCCGCCTTCGCATAGCTGAACATTATGTAAAGTATTTTGTAAAGATATAATTCCAGGTTTTATTCGCACAAGCTCGATGGCTAGAACACTCCGTTTGTCTAGGCATTTTCTTTTACGCACTAGTGAGCTGTGGAATCGGTCTTCCTTGGGAGATGCGACCACTAAATAAAAAAAAACTCTTAAAGACCGGCTTAAATAATGTAGCAACCTAATGTTGAATGAATTTAGAAAATCGAATCGAGTAGTTCCCGAGTTAATTCGTAGCAAATAATAATTCTTATTTTGCTACCTGCTTCTAATTTGTATATATTAGTTTAGAGTCTATTTTATTTATAACCTTAAGACTTAAACCAACGCGAATTTATTAAATTATACAATGACTACTTTTGCTGTGAAGTCATCAAAATGTCGAGTTAGATAATATAAAAACCTTTAATTAAAAGCCTTTAATTTCCTACTAAAATAATCAATACTTATTAACTATTATGATTTTTACAAAAACTAATATACATATTATATTAAACTGGTAGGTTAAAATTTTAGCCTTTACATAAGCGATCAAGAGGCTGTGAGCCAGCAGTTTTAGAAAGGTCGTCCTTGCATTTGGGACCGTCCTTTGCGTGGTTTGCCTTTGATCCTTTCTATGTCACTCGTTTGTCCATCTTCAATATTAAAGCCTAGCCACGTCCCACTTCCAATTTAATTTTTTGGAATTCTTCTTTGCATCTTTACCATTTTTCACCTCTCGTATTTTTGCGTGACGTATTTGTTGGATTTGTTCAACACCCTTTTAGCACTCGAGGCCCGTCTGACAAACTCCTTTATTTACTAACTCATTTCTGAATTTTCATGTTTGAAAAGCGGAGGTAAGCCCAGTAGGAGACATGTATTCATGAGCATGGCTTTAAGGCTCAGTGATATGTCACTTTTAAATATTTCCTGCTTCTGTATTTATTTCAGGTTTGTTGTATTCTGTGTTCGACGTTAACATAAGAACTGTTTCTCTCGAAGCTCATTTGTTAGGCGGTTTTGTGTAGCTTTAATTTACGGTAGTATTTCGTTGTCTACCAATATATCTGCCCTTACTACTTAAATCGCTTTAGGACAAAGTATTTATGAGTTAGCTTACATATTAGAAATTAGTAAACATTCAAGGTTAAGGCCGCATATTGTTACGGTAGCCAGGCAATCAATCACCGCGATAAGAACTTGATAAAATCAGAATAGAATCTAATTCGCTCTTGACTTTTACCTAAAGGGGTTAAATGAATTGGAACTTTCTGAATAATTACCCATCTTTAAAGGACTATCTAATTGAGAGGATGAATTGAAGCGAAATTCAAAGTGATTTGAGTCAAAATCAAAATATTTAATATCGTGTTGTTGTTATAATATGTATTTTATAACGAGCGTGTAAATAAAATAATATTATAAATAATAAAACAATAATTTTGTTACCCATAGTGGGTGGCTATATCCCCACACAAAAATAATTGTTTAATTGGAACTTAAATTGGAACCTGTAGTTAAGCGTGTTGATAATATGTACGTAGGTATATATACAAACTGTGTAGCATTAATTTATATATAATATTATAACATATTTTAAGTGAATGTTTGCTGAATTAAACACTTTCGATCATCTACATACTCTAATCCTAATTCATTGACACGCATTGTCAAGTGAATGCAAAATGAAATTAATTACGTAAAATACTATAGAAAGTAAAATACCGAAAATATTGGTAATATTAAATGTAATAGTGGATACACGATAAAGAAATAAGATAATAATCTTGAAATTATAAAACAAAAGGAAACTATAAATAATCTAAAACGAAATTATTCTTCACCTTCTATTAATACTACGACCAACACCTTACTACAAAAGCAAAACCAAGAAAATGCGGAACTCGCCTGTAGTTCCTGCCCTTCCAAATATAAGGAACAGAATAAGCGCATTGTACAAGAATTTCCACCAAATATTGAAAACCACAAGCAGAATAGTAAGGAGCTGCCAATAGATGTCACTATAAGAACAACAAAACCAGTTATTCAAAACGATAATGTCATGACTTTAAATGGTCAAGCAATAGAAAATCGACCCAAAATAATAATATTTGGAGATCAGCAAGCTTGTGGCTTAACACATAAATTAATAAAATCAAGATTAAATATACAAAAGGACAATTACAAAGTTACTTCGTTTATAAAGCCCCATGCTACGAGTGCACAGATTTTAAGCAGTTGTATCAGTGAAATTAATAAGTCCATCATTAAACCTAAAGACATTATAGTATTAATAATAGGTGCAAACGATAAACGCCCTTATACCTTCATCTCACAATTGTGTAATGTGTTATACCAATTGCGACAGCAAAAGGTGTTTATAACCAATGTACAATATAATACTCACTTAAATGTAAAATTAATTAACTTTCATCTAGAATCTATACTATCTAATTATAAATATTGCCACTACTTAAAAATACGCCACTCGAAGTACGATAAAAACACACCCTATTCTCATACAAAACACCTCTTCAACTTATGTGATAAAATAAACACGGAAATTGAGTACATTCGATATTATACACAGCATAAGACAAATCTTAACTATAAATCCAGCGTGCAACCTAGTCACACAAACAAGTCGACTCACACTGTACAATTAAAAATAACAAATTTTCTTAAAATGTCAGGTACCAATATTACAAATAAAAACCAGCCTTCCAGTTGTAATTTTTTTCGTAACAACTAATAAGCAAAATAAATTAAGACTAGTCCATCAAAATATAGCAGGGTTGCTTAGCAAACAGGATTTAGTTAGTGTAGCCATCACGGACCTGCAAGGAAGTTTGGGAAGTGTGGACATCATATGTTTCACAGAAACTTTTATTAAACAAGGAAGTGAATCCAACGTTAAAATAAATAATTATAGATTAGTCTCTTCATATTCTCGGCCTAATCAACGCCGAGGAGGTTCGTGCATCTTAATAAAAAACAATTTGAAATACAAGGAAATTTGTTACCCTAGACCCCCCCCCCCAATTCCTCTCCAATTCGAATATTGTGGCGTTGAAATAAGTAAATACAACTTAATAATAATATGTATTTACCGGACTCCTACTTTAGATGTAACAACTTTTTTATATAATTTAGAACAACTTTTAAGTAACCTATGCAGGAAACGCAACAAAAAACTAATATTATGTGGAGACTGGAACATAGACATTTTAAAAAATAATAAAATTTCCCACGAACTTATCTCTATTCTTCTAAATAATAATTTACAAAATCATGTAAAACACCCAACACGGAAAAACTCCTGCTTAGACTTAATAGCAAGTAACATAAATGACACACACTCGGACCTCCACTACTTGGCACTTTCAGACCATGAGACCGCACAATCACTGACTTTTACACTCGAAGAAAACGAAAATTTTAAAGATATTCCAAAATACTGGTTTATATACAGACGAGAACTCAATAGGGAAAACACTAATACATTTATTAGGTGTCTATCAAGCCTCACCTTCTCGGACGTATACAGCTCCACCACAACAAATGAAGAATTCGACAACTTCCATGACACTATAACTTTGTTTTACAATTTATGTTTTCCGATCCTAAAAATTAAAAATACATTCAAACCTATCAAAAATAGATTCTTTACTAAAGCCCTAAAAAAATGTTGTATAAAAAAAAGAACGTTATACCTAAAATATCATTTAAATAAGCACAATAAAAAACAAAATAAATCTGCATATAATAAATACTCATCTATTTTAAAAAAATGTATACATAAGTCCCATCAGCTTACTAATGCAGAATACATAAATTGCGCAAAAAACAAAACTAAAGCATTAAAACAAATACACGAGACATGAGATTTTATTCAGGAATAGAAGCAATTGATATTGATAGCAAAACATATGAATCACCACATGAAATATGCAACTTATTTAATGACTATTTTACCTCACTGCCTACAAAAAATAAAACAAACAATTTGCCAGAAGCCAAAATCCCTCTAAATCATAAAAGTATTTTTCTTTCCCCCATAAATAACACGGATATATTAAAAATTATTACATCACTAAAAAATACAAAATCTACAGGATACGATAATTTAGATACCAAAACAATTAAATCATGCGCTTTATACCTACTTGATCCACTGACATACATAATTAATCTATCGATGGTAGAAGGAATCTTTCCTGAAAAACTAAAAATATCAATTATCAAACCATTACATAAAAAAGGAGCAAAAACACAAATGACTAATTATAGACCAATAACTTTAATTCCCATATTATCTAAAATTTTCGAAAAAGTAATGTATAATAAAATAGAGAATTTCCTTTTATCATACGATATTTAAAAAAAAGAACAATTTGGTTTCAGAAAAAATTGTTCTACCACCCTTGCGTGCTTTTCCCTAGTCAAACAAATTACTGAATGCTTAAATGATAAAATGCTTATAGGTTGTATCTTTCTAGATATGACAAAGGCTTTTGACTTTGTATGTCATGAAAGACTTTTAAAAAAATTAGATTGCTACGGAATAAGAGGTAATGCTTATAACTGGGTGAAAAGTTACCTTGAAAATAGAATGCAATATGTGGAGATAACAAAGATTTGTAAATTAGAGCAAAAAACCTATAGATCCAATTTTAAGAAAAATGAGTACGGAACACCTCAAGGCAGTATTTTGGCCCCGCTACTTTTTCTAACATACATAAATGACCTTCCAGATGCTATACACCAGAACTGTATACTATTTGCTGATGACACTACACTTATAATAAAAAGTAAAAACGAACAAGACTTAAAAAACAACTTAATTAAATCTCTAGACGACGCCATTAACTGGATGAATTCCAATAATCTACAAATAAACATGACCAAAACTAACATAATCCATTTTCAGACATATAACTCTAAAACACAATTAGACTTACAATATAAAAGCAATAAACTAGACATAATGAACGAGTGTGTATTTTTAGGTATAACGATGGATAAATTTTGTAGTTGGAAGGCACATATTGAAAAATTACAGAACAAAATAGACAGTTTTGTTTTTGTGTTAAAACGACTAAGGGAAACTGTTTATTATCTGCTGCTGCTGTATACTGTATTAGCTGCTTATCATGCATATGTTTCATCTATACTTAGATATGGAATTATAATTTGGGGAAATTCAGTCGAAGTAAATAGGGTATTTAAGGCTCAAAAGAAATGTATTAGAGCAATTTGTGGAGCAAACTGTCTTGATAGTTGCGTACCTTTATTTAAGAAGCTCAAAATTTTATCTCTTCCATGTATTTATATTTTAGAGATATCCTTATTCGTGCACAGAAACATACATATTTTTAAGTCGAATGTAGAAGTTGAAGTAAGAAGTAGACATGGGATGAAATTGGCTGTGCCAAAAATCAATCTGGAACTGTTTCGGAAAAACAGCTTTTGTATGGCAATTAAAGTCTACAATAAATTACCAAAAGAATTAAAAGATCTTCCGTCTAGATTCTTTAAAAAGCGACTTAGTGAATTACTTTTAGAAAAAATGTACTATTCAATAAATGATTATTTGCATGAAACACCGTAATTGATATAAATCTAATGATAATGTATATAATATAATAGACTAGATAGTATAAGGATTGACATTGAATAATAATGTGAAATAGTTTAAGACAAATTTGCGCGCCATCGTGTGTGGCAGAATATGCGAACGATTTATGATTGTATCACCTTAACATTTTGTACCATATTCTTGCAAAAAATAAATTATTATTATTATTATTATTATTATTAAAGAACCATGTGGAACTTTGTATCGACATCTTAAGGAAAATACTAAATAGCCAATTTCACTCAAAGAAAACTTAACTTTAAAAAAAATTACAAAACTTCAGTCTACGAGTATATTATTTGGAAAAAATGTCTTAGCTACATTTTTTATAAAAGCCGTAGGCATAATTCAGAACAATATTTGTCTGATAAGAATTGAGAAAAAATTCAAATTGTAAGAGAGTCTTACATTTCATTCTATGTATATATAAGGATGTTCAAGAAAAATTGAGGAATTTTTTGAAACCACACGCGAGTGAAGCCACCCAAGTCACTAGGGTTCTTTTTAAAAGAAATAACAATGATCTAGTTATGGAGAACCCTGATACCTCTCATAAAGATAAACAACTCCGAACAATGACACCCTGGAATGAAACAATAAGTCATTAAGAACAAAGGCTCATTAATAAACAATAAGTCATTAAGTCTGCATTCCTAAGACGACACCAGTGACCACCGGCATCCTACCCCGCGGACGCCGCATCTTTTGTATATAAGCAGAAGACTCGTGACAACTGATCATTCACATCACCACCTAGCACTAGGCTCTAGATAATCTTAAGTAATTTGTATATCTTTAAAGTGTAATCTTTTATATCTTAAATAATTTGTGTATTTTTAAAATAAAAGTGTAATCTTTTAAATAAAGTTTTTTTTTAAATATCTCACACGTTGAGATATTTTGACTGGCGCCCAACGTGGGGCCCAGCAACGTAATTTCTCGTCGCATAATAAATAAATAATTTAACAACGCGATCATCGATCCAGTTGATTTCAACGACCAAGGAATTACGAAGTTTTCTTAAAAACAAAACGCTGGGTAACACAAGAAATAAATAAGTCAAAATATCAAGAGGAAAAGTGAAGAAGGACATGTTCCGGGAACTACTACAAGGTCTTCTGTAAGTACCTTTGCATTTTAAATCCCGCCAAAATTCCTTTCTTTCTCAAACCTCCGACTTTTGTATATAATAGAGTAAGTGTTAGTGATTGTGGTGTGAATCACCCTCCTTCTAGTAGTGAGGGCAATACCAACTTGCTCCATAGTGTGTCAAGTTCATTAGATAGTAATACTAACTTGCTCCATAGTGTTCCAAGTTCATTAGATTTTTTAAGTATACAAACAAAAGAAGGATCAGAAATAATGGATCCTAAAACTTTATTAGCATACGTCCCATCTTATAATGGTGACCCAAACAGATTGTATAATTATTTAAACAGAGCAAAACAATGGTTAATGCGCGTGGGAGGTGAGTCCCCAGATACTACTATGTTACTTATAAGTAAGTTAGAAGGCAAAGCAGCCGCAGCCGTGAGTATGATGGACCATGAATTAAAATGGGCAAACATAGAGGAAATATTAAAAAGTGAATGTGGTGATAATCGTGAACTTAATACATTATTAATAGAAATAGTAAATTTAAAACGAAAAAATACATATAGTGAATTAATTTTTGAGTTGAAACAAAAATTATTTTATATGAAAAGTAAGTTAATGGATACTTATAGAGATAGGAATAGGGTAGAAGATATGATGATACCATATGTTAATGTAGCACAAAATACTTTGCGTAATAATCTTCCATATCATGATCAAAACTTTATTTCAAATTGTAGTTTTACAGAATCTGTAAATCGGGTATTAAATTTCGAAGCAGAGGGAAGATTTGATAATATAAAACAAAAATTTTCGCAAATTTTACCTCCACCAAAGATTATACAAAATTATATTAAACCACACTATCCGATGTATAATGCAGCGGGACCTAGTTACCAGTATCCGCGATCGTATAACATACCGCAACAACATTCGAGACATGTTTATCCACCAACACAAAGGTCAATTAATCAAAGAATGCATTCAAACAAACCAAATAACGCTTGGATACCGAATCCAAATAATGTATTTACAAAACCTAAACATGACTACTTTAGGGGTCAACAACAACATTATCCTAATCAAAAGTTTCAACAAAATCGGTTGCCAAATGAGACGACTGATGTGTCAATGCGAACGGCTCCTCACCTTAGACCGGGGCAAATAAATTTAGGGAAAGGTATGGTAGCGGAAGAAGTTTTCTTCCATGAGGAAAATATGGGGGAAGATGCATATTATGGATACCCTCATGAATACGAGGAATATAGTGAACAAGCAATTATTGATGAATCCTCAGAGGTTATTAATGAAGAAAATTTTCAATCAGAAGAAAAAGTAATAAAAAAATCATAGAGTTTAATCATGTTAAATCATATTTACCATATTTCGAAACAAGTAATCCAAAGTTAAAAATTTTGATAGATACCGGTAGTCAACGTTCTTTTATTACAAAAAAGGCTTCGGAAAACTTTAGTGAATATTATAAACCAGAGAAATTCACGGTGTGAACTTCTCATGGTGTAACACATCACGATGGTTTAATTGAAACACCATTTTGGACAAAATATTTTGGCGATGTAGATAAGGGAAATATGAAATTTTACGTATTTAATTTTAGTGACAAATATGATATTTTAATGGGTACCGACATGATAGAGCAGATAGAAGCATTAATTGATTTAAGGGAAAGAAAATTAATTTTACCAGAAAATGAATTATTGATTTTTCATATGTCTGATGACAACTTATTAAACATTAAAGATTTATGTAAAACGTATAGTGATTTGTTTACCGAAGACGTAACAAATCGCGCAACAACTTCAATACGTCATAAAATTACGTTAATAAACGAGGAACCTATTTATCAACGACCATTTAGGTTACCACAAACTCAACAACAAGAAGTGGATAGTCAAATTCGTAAATTATTAGACGAAAACATAATAAGACCGTCCGAATCTCCATGGTCATCTCCGGTTCATTTAGTTCCTAAAAAAATGGATCAATCAGGTGTTAGGAAATGGAGAATGGTAATAGACTATAGGCGATTAAATGAGGGAACTAAATCCGATAAATTTCCTTTGCCAAATATAGAAGAATTATTTTCAAAATTACAAGGTAATAATTATTTTACAACATTAGATTTAACTTCAGGATACCACCAAATATTAATGGAAAATAACTCTATTGAGAAGACAGCGTTTAGTACACCTAACGGTCATTATGAGTTTCTAAGAATGCCATTTGGTTTAATAAATGCACCAGCAACTTTTCAAAGAATGATGAATAATGTATTAAGAAATGAGATCTCGCATAATATCTGTTTAGTTTATTTAGACGACATTATAGTCTATTCAAAAAATGAACAGGATCATATAAATAAACTACAACAAGTTTTTGAAGCGTTACGAAAAGTTAATTTAAAGTTAAACCAAAACAAATGCGTTTTTATGAAAGAAGAAATTGAATTCTTAGGACATATTTTAAATAAAGATGGCTTAAAACCAAATCAGTCTAAAATCGAGGTCATTCAAAAATTCCCTATACCAAAAACATTAAAACAAGTTAGAGGATTTTTAGGATTGATAGGATATTATAGAAAATTTGTTCCTAATTTAAGTAAAATTATAAAACCACTTACGGAAGTTACTAAGAAAAACGCTATTATAGATATAACAGATAAGAAATATATAGAAGCATTTGAAAAATGTAAGCATTTATTGAGTAATACTCCTATTCTAGCTTTTCCCGACTTTGATAAAACCTTTGTTATAACTACAGACGCTTCTGATATAGCATTAGGAGCTTTATTAAGTCAGGATAATCATCCAATAGCTTATGCATCGCGAACACTGAGTGAAACTGAACAAAAATATAATACAACAGAAAAAGAATTATTAGGTATTTTATGGGCTGTAACACACTTTAGACCTTACATTTATGGAAGGAAATTTATATTAAAAACAGATCATAAAGCCTTAATATGGTTATCAAAATTAAAAGAACCAAATCAAAGGTTAACTCGTTGGAAGTTAAAATTGCAAGACTATGATTATAAAATAGAGCACGTTAAAGGTAAAGAAAATTATGTAGCTGATGCCTTAAGTAGAATACAATTACACCACACAAGTGAAGACTCATTAGCTGTACAACATGACGATGACAATAGATCATTAAATACTACACCAGTAAATACAGACACTAATTCTTGGATATCAGATAAAGACAATAGGTCATTGAATAACACAATACACTCTTGTCAAGAGAATAGCGATGGAGGCATACCAATTATTAATAGTTATCCACCCAAACGGTTAAGACGTGTAGTGTTTGAAGTTGCTCCGTACAAAAAAGCAAATTATGAAAGAGGTATGTGGTATTTTTATATTCCACCTAATAATGAAGAACAAATCATTAAAGAATTTATGTTAGAATATTTAAGTAAAGATAAATATGCTTTTATCATACCTAATGAAGAATTATATTATAAAGTTACAGAAGTTTATAGGAAGTATTTTGACCATAATAAATTTAAGCCAGTTAGGTATACAAGAAATTTAATTGAAATAGATGACAAGGAAGAACAATTAACATTAATTAGAGAATATCATTTGTTTGAACATAGACATGCTGGTATAGAAAGTGTATATAAACAGTTACGAGACAAATATTATTGGGAAAATATGCGTAAACAAATAAAGAAATATATTTTAAATTGTGAAACATGTAAAAAGGAAAAATATAACAGACATCCTAATGTATCTTTATCTTTAGAAACAGAGACTCCTTATGAGCCTATGGATATATGGCACATTGACTTCATGTCTTTAGAAGGACAATGGTATCTTACAGTTATAGATAAATTTTCAAAGTACGCTATAGTCAAACCATCCGAAAAAAGTAGAGTATACGACACTATAGCAGAAATTTTTGCGTTAATAGGTACACCTAATAAAATTATTCATGATGGTGAACAATCATTGTGTAGTATTATCATGCAAGAGCTTTTTAAAACTTATAACATTAAAGATTATACAACTACACCTCAACATCATAAATCTAACTCAGATGTAGAAAGATTGCATAATACTATTCAAGAACTTTATCGTTTACAAAGAGATTCTGATCTAGAAAAAAATCAAAAAATTAACTTAATAACACATTCCTACAATAACACGGTGCATAGCTCCATAAATATGACACCATTTGAAGTTCATTTTGGAAGGAAAGCAAAATTGCGTAGCTTTGATAATCTCAAAGTAGTTATACAAAATTATACAGCTCAACAGCGGGAATTTTCAAAAAATTTAAATAAAAATGTTCATGAATTATTAAAACGAGGAAAAGAAGTTAGAAATGAACGAATTAACAAGAAAATTAAAACCCCTAAAATTTACAAAGTAGGTAATGTCGCTTATTTAAAAAATAGTATGGCAGATCGGCATAAAACTAAACCTAGATTTTTAGGTCCATTCACTATAGTCAGTGTAGAGCCACATAATAAGTATAAATTGAGTAATGGTCGATCATATCATGTTGAAGAACTAAATATTGTTCCAGACTCATCTTCTTCGTCACAGCATTCAAGTTCAGAAAATTAACTCCATCAGAAAATGTAATTTTAATAGAATCTAAACCAACCCGATTACTAGAAGGACGGTGGGCGATTATTCATAAATTAGATATTAAACCTATAAAGAATAACCTAGATAGTATTGAAAATTCTATGAAAAATGCTCTCACTAGATTTAAGTCTGATGAAGTTAAGCATGTATATCAGAGAATCGATATTATTTTAGAACATATCAGGGAAATTTGTAAACATTTAAATATACAAAGTAATAGTCGTGTAAAGCGTGGATTAATTAATGGATTAGGATCTGTAATCAAATCTATTACTGGTAATTTAGACCAAAACGATTTAGATAGTATTCAAAAAGATTTAGAAACTCTACGAGTAGCATATAATAAACAAATATCTGTAACGGACGATACATTGGAAGAATATAATAAGCAAATTGCTAATATAACCTTAATTCAAGAGCAAATTAATCAACAATTTCAAGGAGTATTTAATTCTAAAATACAACAAAAAGTAGCGATTTCCTTATTATTACAGGCACAAACTTTACAAGATGTATCTGAAAGACTTAGTACTGCGATCACTTTTGCAGAACATAATATGTTTCATTATAGCATTTTACAATCTCATATTTTACAGGATACTATAAGTAGTATACCAAAAGAAGTAATGTTATCTAATAATATAAATGATATAGAATCTTTTATAACAGTAAATAGTCGGATTATTAATCAGATAATATACTTTGTTATTAATATACCATTAGTTAAGATTCAAGTTTATAAGTCAAGGAAAATTGTTCCCATTATCCAAAATAATCCCACCTGTACCTATCCTATAATGCAAAAGGTTACTTTAGCATACAACGATGAAGAAATCTATGAAGTAGAGGACTGCCGAAATTTGGATTTTCAGATATGTAAAGGAAATTTAATTAAAATCAATACTTGTGAGTCAGAAATACTAAACAAGAAAGAAAGTGACAAATGTCAAGCTGTTCCAATAAAATGCCCAGTTCAGGAAGTATTTCAAATTTCACCAAAAGCTATATACATGTTTTTTAATAAAACTACAGAAGTAAGTGCAAATTGTAATAATCACCAAGAAACTTTATGGACAAAAGGATCAAACATTTTGTACGGTGAAAACTGTGAATTAAATATTTCTGGTATAAAAATGTTCAAAACCACAGAGTCAAAAGACAAAATGATAATTGCTAATATTGATATTCCAATGATAGAAACTGCATCAGAAATAGACATTGTATATGACGCTACAAAAATCAAGTCTAAGCTGAAGCAACTAAAAACTATAGATTCTTTTAGTGAACACAGACAACATGAAATTATTCAATATAGTTGGATCAGTGTTATAACTATAATAATTGTCATTATAATTTTTGTTAAAATCCTCAGATCCAAGGTTTGGAAACCTAGGACTTCGAATTTGGAAGGGGAGAGTGAAGCCACCCAAGTCACTAGGGTTCTTTTTAAAAGAAATAACAATGATCTAGTTATGGAGAACCCTGATACCTCTCATAAAGATAAACAACTCCGAACAATGACACCCTGGAATGAAACAATAAGTCATTAAGAACAAAGGCTCATTAATAAACAATAAGTCATTAAGTCTGCATTCCTAAGACGACACCAGTGACCACCGGCATCCTACCCCGCGGACGCCGCATCTTTTGTATATAAGCAGAAGACTCGTGACAACTGATCATTCACATCACCACCTAGCACTAGGCTCTAGATAATCTTAAGTAATTTGTATATCTTTAAAGTGTAATCTTTTATATCTTAAATAATTTGTGTATTTTTAAAATAAAAGTGTAATCTTTTAAATAAAGTTTTTTTTTAAATATCTCACACGTTGAGATATTTTGACTCGCGTATGATATTTTTTTCCGTCGTGAATATTTGCTAACATCATTATTTATTATAATAAACATTTAAAATTTTATGAATGTTTTTTCTTTGAAGCCTTATTTGTGTTTTGAGATTTGGTTTTTGTTTTGATAAAATATGTATACTATTAAATATATATATATACATAATGCTACTTATAAAGTTTTCAATAAGGAAATACGAATTTATTTCTGTTTAAAGAATCACCAATGGGCGAGTAAACGGAAACCAAAATTGTCTTATTTATTTATTTAATAAATTTATTGATAATCAACAGCATTTTTTGAAGATAATATTTACAAATTTTAAATTAAAAATATTGGCAAAACGGATTTCACCATAAATACGAAGAACATTATGTACTAACCAAGACCATTTACTTATTTATAAGTTGGAATGTGTGAGATGTTTGTGGGAATGTGTGAGGGTATGTAAGTGTGTGAGTGTGCGTTTGAATGAGATCCTAAATACCATTCGATTTGCTTATTTCCTTCGAAAAGATGCGTTTGGAGATAATATGGATTAAGTCGTTGGCTACGGAATATCCTGGATGAGGGAAAAATCTGTGGAACATGTGTTTAGATTACTGATTCCAATGAACAAGCAGATATTTCAGTGATTGACAGCCATTCTTCAGTAATAGGCGCCACAAAAAGAAGAAAAATCACCAATATTTTTTTACAAATTTTGCCGGTAACACTTTATTCTATGTAATACAAACAATACTTTCTCTACTCCAATAGCTCTCAATATTCATAACAATTAAACCGTCTCATCGATAAATAAAACATTACCTATTGTTCGATATCACTATTGACATTGAGCTGTCAGGTGGCAGCGGCGAGGTGACAAATTTTAACTAAATGACTTAATGAGTAACTGAATGATTACTACTTAACATATTTTATTCAGAGTAGTTTTCTTTACATATTTTTTTAAGATTTCGCACCTGTCTTTTTGTGTCTAAGGTATGCCGGTTTCCTCACCTTTCGTATACACGAAGGAAAACATTGCACGTATGTACGTGCGCGTATTAAATGCGTACGTATACGTTACATTGTTTCTTCTTTGCGATGAAAAAATATTTAATAAAAATTCATTTAAGCGGACCATTTTCATAAGTATAACTGATGTATCCTTTAATTCGCGAAACATTGTGAATAGACCAGATTAAGGGATAAGGAAATCTCTCTTAAGGCGTAGGCGACTTTAGTTAAGAGAAGGGTTAAGTTATTTATCCATATTTTGTTAATTACGTCAAAGATTGATATTGTTACGAGCTAGGGGATTACATAGAGACGCGAGGGTTTATCTATATAAAGGGTATTTCAACAAGAACTTTGTTTTTCAATTGTGGCAACACTGAGAACGTGATAGTTTTGACATTTAGTTTTTGGCGGTATTCGTAGCAGGTGCTTTGGCAATTATTACAATGAATTCAATTTCGCTCGAAAATCGCATTAAAATAATTCAAATCCACTATAAAAATGGTGGTTCTGTTAAAGTTACATTTCGTAAAATTCGTGATATTTTCGGCCAGCATAATCGTCCTTCTGAGACCGCTGTTAAGAATTTGGTCGCGAAATTTGAGTCGACAGGCTCGGTACAAAATGTGCCAACACCAACACGTGTTCGACCGGGTCGTTCAACAGAAAACATCGCCGCCGTGAGCCACAGTGTTGAAGAAGATCAAAATTTGTCAATTTCACGACGTTCTCAACAATTGGGGTTATCCAAAAGCACAACATGGCGAATTTTGCGAAAGGATTTGGCTTTGAAGCCTTACAAGATTCAACTGGTGCAGGAATTAAAGCTGATCGACCATTCAAATCGCCGCAGATTCGCTCAGTTCATTCAGGAACAACCTGCTGGTTTTTCTGAAAAAATCATTTTTTCAGACGAAGCCCATTTTCATTTGTCAGGGTACGTCAACAAGCAAAATTGTCGCATTTGGGCTTCTGAAAATCCTAAAGCAATTATTGAGAAGGCTTTGCAAACTCAACGTGTTACTGTGTGGTGCACTATGTGGTCTGGAGGCGTGATTGGGCCGTTTTTTTTCGAAGATGAGGTTGGAAATGCGGTAACAGTCATTGGATCACGGTATCGCGAGATGTTAACCACTAAATTTTGGCCTATTATTGATGACATGGATATCACTGAAATGTGGTTTCAACAGGACGGTGCCACATGTCACACAGCCAATGAAACGATCAATTTATTGCAAACCAAATTTCCCGAGCGCATAATTTCGCGAAATTCAGCTGTTAAGTGGCCAGCCAGATCGTGTGATTTAACACCACTGGATTATTTTTTGTGGGGCTATGTTAAAGACAGAGTCTATACGGAGCCAATCGAATCGATTGCAGCCTTAAAACTCAAAATCCGTGATGTCATTAACGAAATAGACCCTCCATTTTGCCAAAAAGTGATTAAAAATTTTGATGAAAGAATCAACATCTGTCAGCGTGGTCGTGGTGGACATTTGCCAGATATCATTTTTCATTCATAATTGCCAAACTTTTCTCTTTGTAATACAATAAAAATTTTATTCATTTTCCTCTAAATTCTTTGTTTTATTTTGTTTTAGAAAACAAAGTTCTTGTTGAAAAACCCTTTATATAAAAGAAAAATGGTCTTCGTTTGAGGCTCCTTCACGCCTAAACCACTCATTGTATCGACATGAAACTACCACCATTCGATGCGAAATTTTTCCTAGATGGTTTACGGCTATTTATTTATTCATTTTTTTATTGCTGTTTTACTTTTATGAAAATTTATCCATACGGACTTCACCGCGGAAACATTCGGGGAGGCTTCCTAGAACCTCTAAACGTCAACATCTGTTAAAAACTCGAATTTCGAAATATTTCAATTTTCTTAGCGGGAAGTTAAAAAGAAGAATAATAAAAATATGAAAAAAAAAAAATAATGAAACATAAAATTTATTTTAATTCGTCCAGCAAAGCGGGCGCGAAACGGCTAGTTTTAAATAAACTGAAAATGAAAAAATGTTTCAGCCTGAAAGCCTCTCTGATTAAGCCTCTCGTTCGTAAATCACATTTAAATTAGCTGAAACCGTCTCTAACTTGTCCCGTCTTCGTAAATATATTCATGATAGATTAAAATTAAAATAAGTTAGATAGCTCTAGACATTAAACATAACGAACCACTGCTATTTCCATTCAAGGCTCAAAATGTAATTAAGATAGCATTCTAACCATTTATTAAAACTGTTTACACTATACGACAGTATATGTAGGATAAAATTGGTTTTTACCGTCTTCCTTATCTAAATTGCCTAATGCATTTCGTATTTAGAATGCTTGTGCTACTTTCTTTATATTAGTGTAAAATGTATATAAATGGAAACGAATGTACAAAAATATATCTTCGAAACAAATCCACCAAATTAGCAACTTTTTGGTATATATATACAAAAAAAAATACAATGAATTTGGACTGATGAGTTTTTCAAAACATATTATTTGTAGAATAAGCGTGTGAACGTGATAAAAACTGCGAAATCATCAATATATTGACAAAATAGCAGGTTCATCCGATCAAACAAACCGCAGGGCGCAACTAATAAGTTCAAAATATATTATATGTATTAATATATTAGGTCCTTACGTCATATGATATTTTGTCACTGTCTGCCCACTTTGACCGCAAATATTTCCTCATTTGTTAGGTATTTCAAATTCAATTTATTACATATTTACTCGTGCATTTGTTTTTCGAAAACCATGATTCATTTAATTTTCCCGTTTTAATTATTTTTCTTTCTATATTTATACAATGGAAAACATGCAATATCGCGTTATTTTCGAGTACGAGTTCCACCGTGGCACCAGCGCTGCAGAAACGGCTCGAAGGATTAATGTGTATTGTAAGGCGGCGAAGTCACAAAATAAATTACAGTGTGTTTATGGTTCCAACGTTTTCTTTCTGGAAATAAGATCAGGAAGATTGGCAGATCAAGCCCCGTGGACGGCCGGAGACCAAACAATGAAAACGAAGAATTGAAGGCTATTGTGGAAGCGGATCCATCGCAACTACGTCTGAGTTAGCTGCAGGCTGCGATGTTAGTGATAAAACTGTAATAATCTACTTGAAGCAAATTGGGAAGGTGAAAAAGCTTGAAAGGTGAAACGAATTGAGTGAAGCAAATCGACAAACGCGCGTCGACTGCTGCGTTACATTACTCAACCGGCACAATATGATGAAAAGTGCATCCTGTACGATAATTGAATGCGCTCTTTGCAATAGCTGAACCAGCCAAATCGTGCCCCAAGCGAAAATTTACTCTGAAACAGTTACTTGTGAGCATTTGGTCGACAAGTGCTAGGGTCATTCACTATAACTTTCTTAAATCTGGCCAGACGATTACAGCAGTCTAGTGTCAGCAACTGCAAACCATGATGGAAAAGCTAGCTGCTAAACAACAAAGGCTGGTCAATCGCTTTAAGCCACTGCTGCTTCACGACAACGCTAGACCACACACTGAACAACAGACTGCTACCAAATTATAGGAGCTTCATTTGGAATGGCTAAGACATTCACCGTACTCCCCGGCCCTTGCTCCAACAGATTACCATTTATTTCGAAACTTGGATAACTTCTTGCAAGGTAAAAAATTTAACTCTGATGGGGCAGTCGAAACCGCCTTCAAAGATTTTATTGATTCCCGTCCAAAAATGATCAATAAACTACCTATAAAATGGCAAAAGTGCATAGATAATAATGGTAACATACTTTGATTAATTAAATATATTATAATGTGAAAAAAAAACTTTTTGTTCCTCCCATATAAAACACCAATTTAATATATAAGGACCTAATATTAAATAATGTAATGTATGATACACATACATAAGAAATATTATAAGGTTTTTTA
Organism: Pieris napi; assembly: GCF_905475465.1. NCBI lineage: Eukaryota > Metazoa > Arthropoda > Insecta > Lepidoptera > Pieridae > Pieris > Pieris napi. The sequence goes on from NC_062252.1 coordinate 4,178,814, forward strand.
ATTTGTCCAGGATTTAACGCTATTTAAGTACACAAATGGTTTTATTGTGCTTCGGATGCTTTCATATCGCAATCACACACAACGATCTATCAAGCAGCTTATCAGCTCAATTAAATGAAAGGTATAGGAAATAAACTTAATAAGCCTAATTATAGTATCATTAATATGTTGAAGGTTTTCTTATAATTATTAACCATGAATTAAGTGTACTGGTTTTCATTGTTGTTTTTAAGTAGAAATGACAGTGAAGCATGCGAATCTCAAGAATGAACTCCGGCTTACCAAATGGATTTAGCTTTCTTTGTTGGCAATTTACACATATATACGTTTATATAAAAAATTGATTAATTATGACAATTTAATTCAGATTTTGGAAATCATTACTCACCATACTAAAAAGAAGAATGCCGTCTTCCATATGCATTTAATCATCTTCTGTGGAGAGTCGCTTGATGGCGGACATTACAATGCCGCACAATATCTGAAAAAAGAAAATATGTTAATAAAACAATAAACTACACACTGGAATTTTTCGGATTATATTGAAAATGGCATATTGGCATTACGTCACGATGTTACGTCTTCTATACATGCATTTATGAATTATAAAGTCATGAGATAAGAGTACAGTGTATTGATCGATCACGATAAACTTTTCGATACGCGATTCGTACGTGAAATCCTACTTTAACAATCAGTAACACACATAGTTAAAATATGTGGTACACAAATAAATAAGTTTTTAAGGAAACAAAGCGCCAATACGTAAATATTTAAAAGGACTTTGGCAAAAACATACTTAAGCCTCCAAGTTATTAAATGTATTGATTCCATATTCAATAATTATAATAGTGTATAATAAGTCATACAAATCATACAATGGGTAATGAAAAATTTTCAGTGAGTGAAAAAGTAACTGTTAAGTGACTGAAGGCTAAGAATATTTAATATGAATAAAATCAATACTATCGAGTTAAGAATGTCCTACTTTTGTTAACTATGTATTTGTAGTAAGGGGCCATATGTAACTGAAACTTATTTAGAAAATATCATTGTGTTAAATGAATAAATAAAAAAAACAAACCGTTAATAATATAATATAGAATCTCTACTGAAAACTTTTAGTTGCTAATAAAAAATACATTAAGTAGAAAAGATCAGATTTCTCAATCACTTTAAAATTTATATTTTATTTTTGTTAATATCCCAAACAAAATGCTATCAATATGCAAAGTGTTTCTTCTTGTTTCTAAAATAGTAAACCATCTGACAATCAATTTGACACTTTAGACGAATGTTTAGGCCCTTTTTGGTAGTTCATTCAACTAAGAAAAATTAAACACGAATTTTTAACACATGTATATTATAATTAATTTCAATCCAGTTCTTATTGCATTTTCTTTAAGGTTATTGCTTTAATATTGAACGTAAAATTTTGCATTGTTATAGTTTTGAATCTAAACACGTGACAAAGTATGAATTGGTCATCCATGCTAAATAAAGCTGCAACTGAAAATGATCACATTCATTTGAATTGAAAATTAGCATATCGTAATAAACAGATTGCAAACCAAATATTTACTTCATGTTGACACTATAATGAAAATTTCTTAACCATCTTCTAACATTGTTAGCCTTGAGTTTATGCGTATACATTTAAATACGTTTTGAAGCATTATTTTTGTTCGCACTCCAATTAAAATATAACAAGTAATCGAACTAAACAGGTGATACTTATGCCAGTTTTGTTCTCTTAATTTTAATACGAGTTTAAGATAAACTTAATTATTATACATTATGAGTTTTCTCGAGTCTCGAGAGATCGCCAAGTTTCCTCAGAGATTCAATTAGAGTGAATCCTTGTAACACGAGTCTTATGTTGCGAGTGAGATTTCCACGAACAGGGGCTGAAAATCTTTGGCCGCGTTATGATGTAATTAAATTGATAATATCTTTAAAAAGCGATTGATTTAGTATAAAAAACAGTTGAAATATTCCCAGAATCGATAAACTCAAAGCTCCCACTGGCTAAATGCAACCTTCCTAATTTAACAGTTTCTAGAGAATCATTTAAGGTATTTTTTTTAATATGATTGGACAATTCACACCAATTGACCTAGTCCCATGCTAAGCTGGTGAAGCTTGTGTTATGGATACTAGGCAACGGATATACATACATGATACATATTATAGATAGATAGACATATAAATACATATTTAAACACCCAAGACCTAAGCACAACACCAACTGCTCATCACATCAATGTATGTCTCAGCCGGGGATCGAACCGTATTATTACACTTTTATATTCAAAAACAGTATAGCAGGAATAATTCGCTATGTTTAAATAAATTTTTGTGTAATAATTTTTACTTCATTAACAGAATTAATCTATAGAGCTGAGATTAGTTTAATAAGATATTTAAAAGCTTTTAATGTAGTTTCTAATAACCCAGTCACTAGTCATAGACGACAATGACTGTATAAATTGACAAGTTATTAGGAAATATTACTCTCTTAAGTCGGACAGTATTATCACGCGAAGGTTAAGTGAAACAAATGGTTATGTCCTATTGAACGAGGAAGATCGTGGATTAACGTCATAAATGGTCCACTCTACATCGTTCCGGATGGTCAGTGAACACTGGATAAAGGAAATTAACCTTTTTTGCCAAGCGAATAAAATGATAATTATAAGCCATAATTTAATTAATGGGCAATTGTGATCAAATGTTAAATTTAATTAGTTTACCAAAATGCAACGGTTTTATTCTTTGTTTGCTTTGTCATTTTTGGATTTGGATTCAGGAATCTGACGTGTCACGTGATTGACAGCGACACGAAAAGCTTTAGCTTTAACGATTTGCGCTAAGCACTTTATATTATTAATAAAGAAACATGTGAATTCATTTAGAATTTGCTTAAATTAACCATTAGAGATGTGTATTATGTAATATATAAACAGGAATCGAACTTAGTACTTCGGACTAGGAGAACAAAATAAACTATTACAAGTTATTATAATAATATTTTATTAAATTCAGTGTCAGAAAAAATAAATTAAAAATGTTTATTGTCACTTGTATGATGTATGACAGTTGTCATAAGAAACAAACCATGATAAAACTAGCGCGGTGTTCATTTTATAGAATAAAATAATTTAAATGTGAATTAAATTCTCACCAATCGATCATGATGGAAAAATCCAGAATAGAACACTCACAAGGTTTGATTTGTTTCAAAAAAACTAAAAAACTTTTTTTTATTTCAAAGGATTTCAATAAGTCGTGTGAAGTATAGCCGCGTCGCTTTTAACTGAGTAGCTGCAGAACGGCTTGCGTGTTTGCTAGTAGACCCACCAGGCTTACCAGGGTTCGTCAACCTTTAATATTTTATCATAGCGAAATTTAATGAATTTATTTCATTACTAACTTAACGTATAGAGTATTTTTAGGATCATTGCCAGCCATTATATATGTTCCTAAACACAAATATCCTAGATTTTAAATTGATCAATAATTTATTTTATTTATGTATACCAAGTCATATATACATCAATGTTCTACAGGGTAATATAATAAAACTTTTTTGAAACAATCTGAAAGTACTTAAAAATAATTAATTCATTAGCTGAATAATTTTTAAAATTATAAGAGTTGTTAGGTAGATGCTTAACAATGCTTAAAATAACACTCTAAATAAAACATATTTAATAAATTGATTTACTAGTATCAAGTCATACTCAGCAGGTAAGTGACTTATTATATGTAAACAAATATTTTAGATTATACTAATATATATGTGAATAATTTGAAAACTAGTTTTTTTGGACTGGAAGATTTTCTCACTAAATGGCGACACCGATACGCTCTGCGAGGAAAGGGTATACGATTTTAGCCATTGATTTTTTTTTTACATAAACTTAAAAGCATGTTTTATTAGGCAAAAATCCAAATGTTAACAATTGTTGAGAGATTTTATTTATTCTTATAGAAATTATAAATTAAATTTATTTACAAATCGGTTTTTGTTCTGAACTGAACAATTGTGAAGTTTCAGTATTTAATACTTACAAGTTTCATTAAAGTGTTAAAAGTTATTTAAAATTTTACTGATTTAGAAATAGATTTTTTTATAAGTCTTTATCTTGCAATCAGTCAACTAGACTATGAGCAGATGTGTTGAGAGTGTGAGAAAATCTCTAACGAAACTGCTCCTCTCTTTCAACCGTGTCTATCAAATCAAGGCTTAGGATTTGTCACCTTTTAAGCCCATTTATTAGGTCTGGTATGGTTAGTTGTGTAGCAAGCTTATTAGGATGTATTTCTAGCCTTTTTCTGTATTTCATACTCCAGGTCTTTTCTCCTCTTTGACAGTCCTGATTTTGAGGTGCTCATGAATCTCCGATGTTTTTATAAACCTCGGACAGTTGGATATTTGTTTCAAGATGTAATTTTGAACCCTCTGTATGATACTTATGTTAGAGTCACACGCCGAACCCCATAGTTCAATCCCGTATGTCCAAATTGGTTTCATTTCGTAGATGAGTAGCTTATTATTTACTGACAGCTTGGAATTTCTGCCAAGCAGCCAGTAGAGTCCTTTGTATTTCAAGTTGATTTCTTCTCTCTTCTTCTGTATGTGTTGTTTCCAAATTATAAAAATAATAATATAATTATTAAACGAATGCCACTATTAATAGCATCATAAAACATTGGGAAATTCAAATAACATTTTAAGTACAATTGACTAGATTTTTCTATAAAATTTTTAGAAAAGATTATAAGTTTAACATTTTATTATACCTCGAAAATTATTTGTTGTTTTTTCATTTGTGATACATCATTACCATTCCATATATCAATTTATTTATCGTACTCATGACATTTTATTATTACTTACATACATATTTATTTTCTACTTGTATCTCGTTTTGCTTGTATATTATCGCCGACTATGGCAATATCGTATTAAAAAAAAAACATTGGTGCTACAACCCTTGGTCTTGGCCTCACATTTTTGCTGTTCCTTGATATTTTTTTCTTAAGATTTCACCTTCAAAAGTTTACCTACTTGAGGCGAACATCTGTGCACGACACACACCATCGATTTATATGTCTAAGGCATGGCGGTTTACCCACGGTTTTAGACCGCACGACCACAGGGCTAGTCGACAATCAGAAAATTCCTTCATAAATATTTTATTGCATATATTACGAGGAAGTTTTTCGCATACGTCAAAAGGTTTATAAACCCTAACGAAAGGTCGCTAGAAATGTGTCATACAACTGTTTTGCAGCACTGGCTTGGCCCTCGACATTGACCATTGACGGCCCTGAATGGAGACAGGAAAGCTACCATATATTTAGTATACCAAAAGTAAAGTATGTAACCAATTTATTTAATACAAGATTACCTATTTTTAAAACGTTATCCATATTCTCTATTTTATGTATTACTTTTTTATTGTATTTTTTTATCTTTATATATAAATGGTTCTTACAATTTTTTCTATCAATTTTATTTCTATTATTTTCCTAATTATAGTTATATGACATGCCTTTGTTCTTTATCACATTTTTATATTTAAATTTGTTGTATACCATATATTTATTACGTACTTTTTATTTTACTAACCTTTGCCAAAGTGTAAGAAAACCCTACGTTATGTAATATTTTCACTTACATATCTAGTATAATTAACCCTATTTTTTAAATAATATCAGTTTTTTTATACAAAAAAAAACTATTTAAAATCATATTTTTGGCAAAGACTTGGCAGCAATTTCTAAACGTCAATCAATTATACTTATTTCTTCAAGGCCAGGGCTTAAAGCTAGAGTTACAGCGAAGTAGAGCTGACAAGGTCGAAAGGTCTGGAAGGAAAACTGGTATTCGTAGGAAAAATTGAAATTCAAACATGTATGAAACTTTCAATGACAACTCTGATTTATAAAATATGACAAGTGTGCACGATAAAATTGCTCTTTGCTTAGTCTGTTAATAAATAGTGTGATGCAACTGCGGGGGGCGGGGGCCGGGCGAGCGTGTGGTGTGCTATCGTCTCGTTCATTCACCTGAGGTCACTGACCACACTACACGTCGCTCGACACTGCTTCCGCAGCTGCACACTTTTTCGAAAATAGTCTTTTAATTCTTCGCCTCGTCACCAACATTTTGGTCTTCGGCCGGATCTTTGAACATTTATAGACAATTAGTGAAGTGTGTAATCGTATAAAAGTGATTTGAATCGTGAAGTTTTGTGTGCAAGTGAATATTATAGTGAATCACGCGCACGCCCTTTGTTTCCTTTGTTCTCGGTTCTTATATGTTAGGTACTTTTATTGCGGAATGCACAGTGATTTATTTTATAGGTAAATTACGTATTTCGTAAAATCTAATAGCTATTTAAAATTATTGTTCGTTTCGTTTTATTATTTAAATAGTTAATTAGTTATTTGTTTCGTTTCATCGAAGTACGTAATAAATATACCTGTTTAAGTGTTAGTGAGGTGAAAATAGTTACTGTTATGAAATAAATAGCTATAAAATTATTGTTCGTTCGATTCGTTTTAAGTATTTAAATAAATACTTGTTGAAATAGTTATTTGTTTCATACCGGTATTGATTATTTTTTTGTAATAGTGAACCTAGGTACCTACGTTAGTGAATGTTAGTGAGTAATTAATAGTTCGGTTCGTTGTATATTTTGTGAAACTAAATGGACATTAAGTTATATTTATATAATATTAAAGTGTGTGTTTATGAAATATCAGTGTGAATAATTTCGTGATTTAATTTTTACGTTGCGTATTGAAATAAAATAAAATAATAGTGCTCGAGTGCGGTATTACAATTATAAATAATAGTATTTTGCTGTTGTGTTCGTACGTAATACGTAAATTATTTTCGTGTTCGTTTCGTAGTAACGAGTTCTTTTCAATAACTTTTTATGTGTAGTGAATAAAGTTATATTTTTTTGTGCGTTTGGGCGTGGCGTGTGTGTTGAGTGTTGAGATTTCTTTTAAATTTATTAATTACTTTTTTTCTCCCAAACATGCCAATTACTAGGTCGCTCAGACGTCAGGCCGTAAAATGTGAATCGGCCCCAGTACATCCTACACATGAAGACGATAACTTAGCAAATCCGCAAGCGCCAGCTCCTGCATCAATGGCAGCCGTTCATCATCAATCAGAGAAGTCATTACACGAATACCCTAAGGCTCCTTCGGAGAAGCGATCGGTGGTGAGCAAGAAGAGTGTGCAGCGGGCAGAAGCTTTAAAAAGATTAGCAGCTGCAAGAATAGAAGAGGCTTGCGCTAAGGCCGCTTTCGCTGAAGCTGAATTAGCGGCTATTGAAGCGCAGGGTAGTGAGCTGGATAGCTTGGCGGAAAATAAAGGCTTCAGAGAGAGAGATAGTTTAGTTAGAGATTGGTTGGATTCAAACGATCGTGATGCTCAAACAACTTCGAATCAGCAGCTCGATATTAAGACACTCGTATCTGCGCTTACTGAAGCCGCACGAGCGATGCAGAGCCCAAAAACGCTATTCGAATTACCTATTTTTAACGGGGCAAGTAGTGAGTGGTTAGCATTTAGAGCAGCATATAATGAAACTAGCAGTAATTTCTCTAAATTGGAAAATTTGGTGCGGTTAAGAAGAAGCCTGAAAGGGGCAGCTAAGGAAGCTGCCATTTCTTTGTTTATAGCAGATGTGGAGCCTGGAGAGATTTTGTCACTCTTGGAAGCAAGATTTGGACGACCTGATGCATTAGTTATTACGGAGATGGACAAGATTAAACAACTTTCTAAACTTTCTGATAATCCTCGTGATATTTGTATTTTTTCAAGCAAGATAGTCAATATTGTAACAGTCATAAAGGCTTTAAAAAAGGAATGCTACTTGTTTAACCCGGAATCTGTGAGAGCTGTTGTGGAGAAGATGACACCGACTTTGAGGTACCGTTGGTATGACTACGCTGCGGGGCGACCTGAGGAAGAGGCGGACTTAGTTAAATTATCTTCTTTCTTTTCCCGCGAGGCGGACCTTTGCAGTCGATATGCTCAAGTTGAAAATTTTAATCACTCGTCATCACAAAGAAGACCGTTTGTAACAAATGTAGTATCTACTACTGCAACACCTGGAACGTCTATAACGCCAAAGAAACTGAGCTATGAATGTACTGTCTGTCATCATTTACATCACATAGAAGACTGTAAACAGTTCATGGATTTGGAGAGTAAATGTAGATGGGAGAAGGCTAAAGATTTGAACCTGTGTTTTAGATGTTTAGGACGTCGCAATCATCGTCATAGGTGCTCCTATAAGCCATGTGGGATCGAAGGCTGCAAGGCGTCTCATCATTCACTTCTGCATTTTTCAGCGTCTCCCTCAGAGACGCCAGTAGGACCAGCAGGAAAATCAGCTGTTGTAGCTGCGACTCGACAGAAAGTTGGCAGAGCTTTGTTGAAGATTGTGCCAGTAAGATTGAGAGGTCCCAAGGGGACCATGACTACATTTGCATTGCTTGATGAGGGGTCATCGGTCACTCTTATAGAGAAAGAAGTTGCTTCTGAGATTGGACTTACAGGTCCAGAAGAGTCTTTTATTATTGAAGGGGTAGCAGGAGCACGTACTGAGGCTTCCAGTTCAAGGAGAGTGAGTCTCTATATTAATGGTGTTCACACGGATAAGGAGCATAAAATAGAAGCACGAACAATAGATAGTTTGAATCTTAATCACCAATCGGTGGATGAAGATATGATAGAAGGTTGTGATCACCTTCTGGAAATAACCGAGGATCTAACATATGATCGAGGTACACCTACTCTTCTTATTGGCCAGGACAACTGGCATTTGATTATTTCGAGGAAGATAAGAAGTGGTGGGTGCAGAGATCCAGTTGCATCACTAACGGAATTAGGTTGGGTATTGCATGGGCCTACTAAGGGTCCTGGAAAAGTTAGTGTATTAAGGCTGGCGAATCATAGTGAAGAAGAAGATGAAAAGAATGAAAATAAATTAGAAGATATGTTCAAGCAGTTTTTAAGTATAGATTCACTAGGAATCGAACCAAAACGTCAAAAAAATGATCCAGAGGAACGCGCGTTGTCATTATTAAAGAGCTACAGCCACCGTCTTCCTGATGGACGTTTTGAATCGGGGTTGTTGTGGCGCAAAGACGAACTGGAGTTACCAGATAATAGAGAGAATGCTTTAAGAAGATTGATAGCGATTGAGAAGAAATTAGATAAAAACCCTAAGCAGAAGATGGAGTATAATGCTCAAATTGAGTATCTTTTAGAATGTGGCTATGCTGAGGAGGCCTTACCTTCGTCTCGTTCTGGCCGCACTTGGTACCTACCACATTTTGCTGTGATTAATCCATCAAAACCGAAACCGCGAATCGTTCTGGACGCTGCTGCTAAAACGAATGGGATATCTTTGAATGACATGTTACTTACCGGACCAGATCTGTTACAATCGCTACCTGGAGTTTTGATGCGCTTTCGACAAAGACCAATTGCTGTGTCAGGAGATATTCGTGAAATGTTTCTTCAAATCAAGATTAGGACTGAGGACAGGGATGCATTGCGTTTTTTATGGCGAGGTGATAGACGCGAAAATGAACCTCAAGAGTATCGTATGACAAGAGTGATTTTTGGCGCAGCGTCTTCACCTTGTACTGCCATTTATATTAAAAATTTAAATGCTGAAGAATATCGACGGGAGTATCCTGAAGCTGCGGATGCAATTTGTCGCAATCACTACATGGATGATTATCTCCAAAGTTTTGATTCTGTAGAAGAAGCTAAGCGTATAGCAAAAGAAGTCAGTTTTGTGCACCATCAAAGTAAATTTTATTTACAAAAATGGGCGACTAACGAACCTGAAGTTATAGCCGAGATGGAGCCGCAACTCCAGAATAGAAGTAAAGAAGTCGAGCTTCGAAATAGCCCATTAGCTCCGTTGGAAAAGCCTTTGGGTCTAGTTTGGAGAACCAGTGATGATCACCTTACTTTTAATCTAAATATTAAAAAGGCTAATCTGGAAGTACTCGAAGGGACCAAGCGAACCACTAATCGAGGATTCCTAAGAGTTATTATGTCTCTTTTTAACCCCTTGGGTCTTATTACATCGATAACTTTGCCCGCAAGAGGGATATTACAAAAATCGTGGCGCGTCGGTCATGCATGGGACAAGAAACTTTACATTCCTCATTGTTATCCAGGTTGTTTGGTAGGCGATGATGCCACTAGAAATATACCTCGAAATTTCAATAGGGATCATCGAAGGTTTCGGAGATCCCATTTCCTATATTCTCTAGAAGAGGCGTGGCCTAAGGAGAAAATAGAAGAAGCATTAACTGAAGAAACTACAGGAGAAGAGCGAGTGTCAGTTGTCGATAGTTGTGCAAGAAATCGCCTAATCACTAGCTTGCCTGACGCATCCAGATTTTCGTCCTGGATGCGCCTAATAAGAATGACGGGGGGAGTTTTAAAGTTCATTATCTTATCCCACAGAACTCAAATTATTGCTTCGGTTCACGGGCGAATTTGGCGGCGTGGCAACGGCTGGCTGGTTGAGGGAAGATTCCAGAGCTGGGAGTTCTGGTGCTCGTGGTGGATGACTTTCCCGGGTAAAGATGGCGTCACTCGCGTGGTCGAGGTGCAGACTAAGGCTGGAGTACTAAAGAGGCCAACCAAGAAAATCATCGTGCTGCTGACGGAGAGTGCGTAGGACGCACTGGGGGGAGAATGTGCACGATAAAATTGCTCTTTGCTTAGTCTGTTAATAAATAGTGTGATGCAACTGCGGGGGGCGGGGGCCGGGCGAGCGTGTGGTGTGCTATCGTCTCGTTCATTCACCTGAGGTCACTGACCACACTACACGTCGCTCGACACTGCTTCCGCAGCTGCACACTTTTTCGAAAATAGTCTTTTAATTCTTCGCCTCGTCACCAACAACAAGCGATTTCATTGTATGACAATTTATAATGACTAATTAATGAACTAATTAATAATATTCTATATTTTAGTAATGGTAAGGATATGTAGGACGTATGAAATACGCGAGTATGCGTTTAAGTTTTTATCAGTAGCTAATGATTCAACAACAACTGCGCCCTTCTCACGGAATTACACATAAGGTCGATAGAAACCGAACCTTTATTAATCTAAAAAATACGTAATGTATTTTTTCTATAACATATATTCTATTCTATCTACGACGTTTTGTATGTGCATATAACTTTTCTTCTTCTGCTTAAACTTATTACCTACATTTTTCAACTCGAAAATTGATTATAAAATGCATTGTTAAACTTGAATACAACAAGACATTGTCCTGTGTGGTGTGTCGGCTGAGCAGGAGGTAGCTCAGGATGTGTTTGATAATCCGAAATTAATACAACGTATGGTGTACCACAAAGAACGGTTCGGTGGCCGTCGATATACAATTCATACTAAAACAAAAAGTACTGAATTCATATACAATACACGTTATAATGTCTCCTTACCAGGAAAACTCCTTAAATGAAACCCTCCTTAAATGAACAAATGATTTTAATTTGATTTGATTTGATACTGTTTGTCCTTTATATTTTATGTTTATTTAATGGTACTTTAGAAGATAATCAACTTGAGAACACGTTTTTTACACGTGTCACTCACACTTTGAATTAAATTTTCCTGTAGTTTTATAATTTATGAATCTATCTATATTTTTCCTTCGTGTTTGTTATGTTTGTCAATAAGTGCAGTACATTAAATCTTGTATTTTATTTTTCTTACGTACCAATCTATGACTGTGCCGAGGGTTGGCAAGCTTTTGTAAATAAATAAATAAGAGTAAATGCATGCACAAACTATCTAACGAGAATATGCTTCCTACAGGGACCGTATTAAATGTATGATATCGTTAGATAGTTTAGTATATTTTGTTATTCGATTTGTGTATGGAAAAATGCGTGGGCTAATTACGCTGTCGGCGTATTCTTACAATATTAATTTCACATTTAAACCCTATACTAAGGTATGAAATAAATATAATATAAATGGCATGTCTATGGCGACAAAACCCCGTGAGTGCGGCGTGACCTTGCCCCGTGGATCGATAGTAGCATGCTGTCTTGATGTTACCAACCTTGTTTATGTAACAATCGCTTATTTCATTGGCTCCTCCGTCTGCGGCATCCACTGATGACTGCGGTATTTATGTAGTCTAATAAGACTGAGGAACATGGCCGCCAGAAGAACTATATGTATATCTGTCGGAGATATTTCCCCGTAACCTTACTACATTGCCACGGTTATGAAATTGGATCACCTCAGATCTTTTAGCTCGCCCAAAAGAAAGAAAAAGACAAAAAATTACACAAGTATATCTGTTTAATAATTCCCTAAAACCATCGGAAGTTTCATTGCGTTTATTAATTATGAATTAGCAGTGATCCTTTATCCTTCCTAAAAAAATTAATGTATTTACTTGTCCATAATAAAATTCAATATTTTTCGGATGTCTTCCCAAAATAAAGTCAAATATTTTTGAGTCATTCACATTTTATTTTTATTTAAAATCAGTACTCTAAGAGTACTCTAAGGGTCTGTTTCACAATGTATGGATAAAGTATCAAATAGCTATGCAACACATAAATTATTTGGAAGATGAATTGTGCTATTTGATATTCATCGGACTCATAACTTATGATGGACTTTATGTGACGAATAGCGCTATCTGACAGTCGTGAAACGCAACAATAGTGTTTACTGTTTATCCTACCAATAAGTAATAAATAGCTAATTTGGAACTTATGTAGAACTTATCCGTACATTGTGAAACAGACCCTAAATATATCAGAATCTTCTGTCTGCCTTTCTTTTAATACTTTTGATGGAACTAGTATTATTGTGAAAAATCTTTTGTTAAAAGTTTAAGATTTCTTATAAGTTCGTATATAATTGTTAGGCTATTTACAAAGTTATTGTTAATGCAGCCTGTAGGCCATTATTGCAATTTTTGGAGATTATTGACACCCCCCCCGTCCCGTCCCGCATCGTAACGTTTTACAAAAGGAGCCCCCCCCCCCGCCCCCTCCAAAAATTAGTTACGTAATACTTGAACGCTCCCAAATATAAACGAAGGGCGATAATAACAACAAATGAATTTAATAATTAAAGTATTATTCAATATCCTTTGATCACTTAATTTTATTTCAACGTACGAATCAATATGATTCAAATAAAAAACCCGAAGCAATATTAGTAAGCCACCTGATCGATGTATTCTCGAATCGAGACAACAATGCTACGTCCATGAACTTGAGTTATGTGCATTTCAACTGCCGTGACGGGAAGCGTTAGATTGCTCGTTTAATGTTCACGTATTTGAACATACCTTTGTAGAGTTTCAATAATTTCATTTAAAAACCCTAAACTAAAAACAAACGTTCCTTATTTGAACGATAAAAACATATTAAACGGGTTTATATATTATATATATAATTAAAAATTAGCTTATTTGGATTACGGCTGTCTACCAATCTTCGCTTTTTTGGTCGGTTACAAAAATAAATATATGTTTGTAGTATAACCACCATGGTTTCTCTCATAAAATATATAGGGTTCTGTTAAATATTTCCGTGTAAAAGTTTGCAATCATTTATTACTGATTTGAATTCGTGTTATTTGAAGTATGTTTTTTCTACATATATATGTATATTAAGCAATTTTTTTTATACATATTTTCTTTAACTCTTGCACTGCGTAACATTTTCGTTATTGTAAAGGTTACTATAAAACATAGCGATTATTTAATATTTTAGAAATAATATTTTGGTATAATGTTATTCCAACAGTAAAGTAGAAAAAATCAGAGAACATAGATTTAGACCAGAATGAAAGCCATCATGGAATTTGACGTCGCAGAATTGCGAAGTTACCTTTTTGTAATCTTGACTTTGTAACATTGTTACACCATTATATCGTAACATAGATATAATATGAAAAGTTTAATATGTTATTTTTGTGAATAAATGACCTGTAGCAAATTAATAAAATATTATATTAATTCGCATATCTACCACGCTAGTTCTCTTTTCACGCATACTCTAATAAGTAAAATCAGTATAAACTTGTTGAATGCATTGGAGTGGTATGGGTACTCGCGGACAGATAATTTCTGATTAGCTGTCAACGTAGTTGAGATGGACGGTAACTATCGTGTGACTAGTATTTCATTGTTTCAAATGTGTTTAATTTCCTGAAAGGTATCACTAACAATTTATAAATTAGTATTTGGTAATATTAAGTTTTCATAATCTATAGATTGAACCATTCTAAATGTTTTAATGGAATGGACATGATTGTTACTCTGTTTAAATTTGTACAAGTTATTTAGATAAATAAGGTATGGACACTTTTATTAATAATAATGAAGTTTTATTATTTTATTTTATTTTGGAAAAATTATGTTCATTTCTTCATTTTCATAGCAATTTTATTATTCAATTTTGATAGTGTTTAGGTTCATGTAAATCCTAGTGAGTCAGCTCTTTTTTGACAGAGTACCGCTAGGTAATTGAGGAAAGACCTAAGCAATGGACAATAAACAGTGCTACAGTAATAAGGATGTGTCGTGGACTTGCGCTACAATTACGGCTTAGTTAATTGAGATCGGTTTCGGCTGTTTTCTAAAAAAGTCTTCTTATAGGAGTCATTTATTGTTGTACTTTTTATTAACGTAGACGACTTTTTAAATGACAATTGAAAGCATTGAGAGGAAAATCCAATTTCGGATTTTATAAAGATGTTCTTTGTTATCGGTCTATTTCATTAATGTAACCAAAATTATTGTGATGTAAGAAAATAATAATATAATCCATTTTTAAGTATAATTCTGTCTGTCATTGATGTACAAAATTACAAAAAAAACTATTTGCGATGAAATATTTCGCCTGATAAAAATGACTTAGCAAAGAGAAGAATAGTGATAGATACGCCTGTTGTTATGTTAACCAACACTACTATTTTGACTTGGTTAAAATATTTTATATTGGGATTGAACATTCAATTTGACAAACAAGGGAGCGCATCATACGCGGATAAAGAACGCGAAATACCATCTAGTACTTTTAGATATACCTCTTCAGTAATTTATATTATTGACATCACATTAAATTATGTTGCACAGTTTAAAAGACCTAAGCGTGAAAGCAGCGGTAAGCGACTCTTTTTATTTCCCGAAACAAAAAAAGAAACAAGTTAAAATGATACGTGGGTAACACTAAAAATGTTTAGAACTGGCCAGTTATCCTTGACGGGCGGCCATATATATGGAGCTCATATTTGGTAGAGATACTTGACCGGGTACAAGGTATCTCCCTGTATATTAATCTGCCACGCTGTAGTAAAGCCCGAAATCCCCGCTTGGGCTCCCCTACTATTATTTCTGATTTATGAAAAAATATTCAAACAGGTAACAGGTTTACTAAAATTACATTTTTTTATATAAATAACAAAGAAAACACAAATTTTACTAATTATAAAGTATGTAATTAAGACGACGCTTGGTTTCGTTATAATTAATGAGAGTTACTACACTAACAAAGCAATTCAAACAAAAGATGTCAGATTATATAATATGATTTTTAATTTCTAGTGTGTTATGTTATTATAAAGATATTCGATACATAGCGGAGTTGCTCAAAAAGTTTTTATCAGATCGAGGAAATTGTTGAATTTTCCTTGTTTTATATTGAGGGTGCGTTTGATATAGGAATAACAAATCAGGGCAGTCTAATTAAACCATGTCAATAAGCGTGTAAAAACATCAGGCCGTATTGTTTTCAATATAATTTATTTATTTAATTTGTTTAAAATATAAATATCTAATTTATACAATTCTCGTGTCGCGGTGTTTATAGTTAAACTCCTCCGAAACGGCTATACCGATTCTCATGAAATTTTGTGTGCATATTGGGTATGTCTGAGAATAGGACAACATCTATTTTTCATCCCCCTAAAAATTGTTTTTAAATTTTTAGGTATATTTTTTTAAATTTTTATGATACAGAATTAAAAAATACACACAACCCCTAATTTTCACCCCTCTACGATCAACCCCTATTTTTTTATTTTAAATGATATAAATGGCAAAACGACGTTTGCCAGGTCAGCTAGTAATAAATATTTTAATTATGAATAAAACTTTTGGAGTGTCCTAAAAGGCTCCCAAATTACGCACAAATATGAACCACGGGAGTATGCCAGCAGTTGGGAGTTATTTTGGTGTATTATATAATAGTAGAAATTAAGAAATTAGTTCCAAAATCAAAAAGTATTTTTAAAGGAAAAGCAAAACATCAAAGGCATTCGCGTATTGTGTGATCCGATGTGTAAGAGCTTACGGTAAAATAAATTTGTAAATGGTTGTCGATGGTTTTCAATAGATTGGATATTTATGCTTCTTTAATATTATTGAAGAGAGTTTATTTGCTTTATACTAGATAATATGTTTGTTTATGACATTTGAATCTAAATAAAATCAGATTCTAAAGGTACTATACCTTTAGAATCTGATTTTATTTCAAAATTTCAATTTTGGGTGAACAAGAATTTAACGTTGTTTTTCCTTAAAGATGTATTACCGTTTCTCGTAAAAAAATAGTTAACACACTGATTCTTAGCGCATTACGCCATAAAACAACATGCACTAACACTCGACATCCAACTACAAAACACTATTATACTTTAGTGGTGATTTAAGCTAATAATTGTTATTAAATAAATTTATTGCAATTATTCGCGCGTAGTTTTAGTACTCGGGTTTAAACAATATTTAAATTACAAAATAATTTCTCGATGAATATAAAAGATACTGAGAGATGTGTCCTTTATATTTTTTATAATTATTGAAAAATATAAAATCTAAAAAATGTTGATAAAATAGTTTTTTTCAATTTATATTTAGCTATGCCTGTTTTTTGTTTTGGTTTGGTTGGTTTTCAAAATTACTTAAATGTTAATATTTTTTGAGTTCTTAACAAAAAACGAAATATCACTTTTTTCATCTTATTTTGTTAATAACAATTGCAATTTTTAACCTGCACCAAAATTCTTCAAAAACATTTTTCGCTCATATTTTTAGGACCTTTGTCTCTATTTTTCACGTTTTTGAACTTGTTGAAAAAAAGTTTTTTTTTCTACAGAAGAGAAATAAATATGTAGAATATATTTTTTTGTAAATCTAGAAACAACATATACATTAACCAGTTAGCGCCAGTTGAACGAAATGTTAATGTGTGAATTTCAGGTTGGCTCAGTATAATTAGATTACAAGTATAAATTAGATTAGGTGAAAGAGGAATCCCTTCAGTTTTACTTTGAGGACCGTGACTACCACAACCATGATTGACGGTACGTTTTATATTATTTTAATGCGAACTTAAATATTGAACTTTAATTTTTGATTTATAGTATTATTTTAAATTTTGGTAATAATTTGCCACCTTTAGCCAGCATTTCGCTTTTTGAAAGGCATAGATGTCATGTTTTATGAATTCAAAAATAATACGAATATCTTCCATTTAAATAGATGGCTTTAGCAATTATTTAAGAGTGATTTTATTCTGTAAAATCATTTGAGGTGATAATGTGGGTATTTACATATTTCATACATATTTGCAAATTATGATCGTACAATAATTTTTTACATTGTCAATTAAAAGGCTTATTAAATAAATAGCTTCATTTTTTTATAGACCCAAGTCCCCACACTAATATATTTCTGTGCTGTGGGTAATCAGACTCTTTTGAGAATCAAAAAAGGGAACAAAAACCAAGTAGGTACATCAAAATAAACAGTATAACCAAATACATATAAATATAACTAAAAAATAAGATAATATGTTCGTGATATGCACGTCTACGAGTTTCTTGATTATTAGCTTCGTTGAAAAAAATACCGTTTATTAAACGTGTGTTAATATGTATTTCTTTATTGACGTTCATAAGTGTACATTTTGTTACCTAATGAATAAACAATTTTGAATTTTTGTGTGTAATATGTATATGTGACTACGTCTTTTGGGGCTCAATATTATGATTGTGTCTTACGAGTAATTATTAATACTAGTTATAACTTTCAATCCTCAGCTGAACCGTGTGCTGCCAAAACTGGCGCGTACAAGTATGAAGACGGCACGAAGTATGTAGGGGAATGGAATTCCAAGGGCCAAAAACACGGTATGGGACATTTGGTCCTACCTGATGGTACCAGATACGATGGATCATTGATGAGTGGACTATGCTCAGGCCTTGGCGTTATGTCGTTTCCGGACGGAGCCAAGTAAGTTAATATAAGGTATAAGTAATATGCTGTTTGACAAGATAATAAAAACCATTTTCGATTATTTTATCAGTGACCATAGAACCAATACACATTCTTATTTTTAATTCTGTTAAGAATTTTCTCTAGACAAGTTGGCGTCGCATTAGTCTCTATGATTCGTCCAGGTTCGTCAAGTCCTTTACGTGGTAATTTCTTCCTATATGGACACTCTTGACAGAGCGGTCGTGATCGCTATGAAGTAGTGGTAATAGAAGGATGTGATGTGCTTCACGACGTTTCGCCATCGTTGCCTATTAGAGCTCATCCTGTTGCACTGATTGAGTGAATCTCCTACGGCAGACTTGATTTGGTCAGTCAAACGCGTAGGTGACCTTCCGCGCGGTCTAGTGACTTCCACCTTCCCCTGGACGACAAGGCGTTCTATGGACTGATCACCACGTCGAGATACGTGTCCGAAGAATGTGAGGATGCGAGATTGTACTGTTGAAAACAGACGCTGTTTAATACCGAGTTCTTGAAGAATCGAGACGTTTGTGCGAAACTCGGTCCACGAAACCCCAAGCATTCTCCACATTTCCAGAGCGTCTATTTTCTGCTCTTCCACATCTCGCAAGGCCCACGTTTCAGCTGCATACAGAAATATGGGGAATATAAGTGTCTTCACGAGCCTGGTCTTCTGGTCAACGTGGTAATTATTATCCTCAAATTACCCAAATCTTCAAATAATAGTGCCTCACAAAATTCAATTGAAAGATATAGTACTTCGCCTTCCTTAGAGTATATATGTACTATATATACTACTAGCTGCCTCCGCGAACTTTGTTCCGCCTTATATATGATTTTACTTAGCTTACCTTTTTAGTACATACCAACATATGATATTTTGCTATGCTACCCCATAGAAGCTGCTTTCGTTCACAATTACAGCAAAAGAAAACTTGTTTTTAGGTTTATTCGTGCAATTTTTCCAGTTTTTTTTCTCCATAAAACCCTTTCTCAGGTTAGCCGTCGTTTTTTTTAGTAGTTCGTAGTTTTGTCAACAGATGGAACCACATGCTGTTTGCATTCGTAAAATTAATTACATAATTTATTTATTGTTATTCAATAACTTCTCCGATATTTTATTACTTATTCTGCTATTAGAGAAGAATACACCAAAAAAGAGATAACTAACATCGGTCCAGCCGATTTTGAGTTATAAATTGTGTAACTAACACGACTTTGTTTTATATATTTATAGAATTAGGAAGGAAATCGTTTTGTGTCACGTTTTAGTTGTATACTAATCAATATTTTTGTTATTTATTTTTAATTAATCATTCTTATTTACGCTATTTTAAGCCATGATTTATACAGAATACTCTGAAAAACACATTTTTTAAAATAACCTATAACATAGAATTTTTTAAATTTTCCAATCAAATCCATAAATCAGATTCATATTCAATTCTTTCTCTCTACAAGTAAAATTTGCAAACAACAAAATAAAATTTGTTTATTTTTAAATGAATTTAACATTAGATAACGGTGATCAACAATATTGAATGGAAATCATTATTATTACTCAGAAAACGCTTCATTATTTTGCTCCTAAAATGTACGAGTAATATTCGTTTACCATTGTTTCGTGGGTTATTATCTGTCAAAGTCATTTATTAATACTGAACGAGTATTACTGCTACAAATTGTAATAACCGGCAACAAATAACTTTGTTCTAAAAATATTAAATATAGAGATCTGGTGGGTATAGTTCACAATTCTCAGTAGATGACGCTGCGGTTCAGTTACCTGGAAAGTGCTAAAACGTGATCTTATTTTTAAGGCTTTGTCAAAAATATTACTTATTTGGGGCTATTTCTGTATAGTCTCAAATAAGTAATTGAATTTAGAAATTGAATTTTTTACGTGATATATCCAAGAAGCCGTTTTTTACACGCTTTATATTAGCTTCACCTGTATGTATGTATGTATGTATGTAACCGACTCCTTCGGACTCGATTTTGACCCACTTTAAACGGACAGATTTTATTCAAATTTTGCGCACCTGTCAAAGATCGATGACAATGCAATAATCCGAAAAAAAAAAATAAAAAAAAATAAACTAAAAAATAAAAAATTAATAATAGTTTAAAAAAACTAAAAAACACGCTTTTAAAGCACATCAAACTAAAAAGTGAAAAATAATTCCTAATTTAGGCTGAAAATGGTAATGATAAAAAAATACTGGTATTATTGTGAAAAAGCGTGGGGCGCTCTGTGCCACTATAGATTAGTTTGATGTGCTTTAAAAGCGTGTTTTTTAGTTTTTTTTAACTATTATTTATTAATAATTGAAGCAGCTTTTCTGTTGTATGTTGGAAGCGTTGACTGTATATTGTTGTGGAGAAATAAAGATTATGACTTGATATGGTGAAACCATTTTCTGAACTTAAAACTACCAATAATTTTGTATTGATATCAACATTTTATGTCAAGGCCATGCCAGCGATTTACAGGCTCATGTTTACGAGATCGTTTATATTTTCTCTTATACTAGAATTAACGTACTACCAAAGCACAAGCGCGGCATTAATATGATGCGAACATATTTCGAATTTTAGCAAGTACCGATGCTTTCCACAAAGCTTTACCGCAGCTGCGCTTCTGTTAAAACTATGCGTGAATTAATTAAGCAATAAAACTGTGTTTAGTATGTAAATAATTTTTACTAATCTTTACGGTTGTTCAAATATCAGAGGAATAATCCAGCTTAATTTTATACTGACTTGGTTTAACTCGTTGAAGAAATTTAAAAAAAAAAGTTTCCCTTTAATAAACTTTATTATTTTTAGTAACTAGGGTATATCTTCAGTTCGTTAGTAAGATAGGTCAACTCAAGCTGGTTCCACATAGTGGTGGCACACGGCAGAAACAGTCTAAACTGTCCATAGAGTTGCCGCATTATTGTTCTTGTTCTACAGCAGGTCATCTAGATAAACCAAGCTAAACAACTGAAGAATTTTAGTAGTAACAAAGCAAAATTATTGAATTATACATATTTGAAAACGCTTTTACAAGCGTTAGGTTAAACACGTTTTAATTAGAATAATAATTTACATTTGCAGATATGAAGGTGAGTTCATGCAAGGCTGGTTCCATGGTCATGGAGTATTTTGGCGTGCTGATGGTATGAAATTTGAAGGAGAGTTTAGAGGCGGGCGAGTATGGGGACTTGGTAAGAATAACTAATGCACTCGATAAAACATTACATCAATCAAGGCCCATTCGGTATATTAATCAATATTTAGTGCGTTGATTTTGATTTTTGTTATGTACCCACATTAATTAATTTTAATTACATGGTAACTTACACTAAGCATGCTACGAGTATATGTTAGTAACGAACGTATTTGAAATAGTCTATTAATCTAGCGGAATGGCGAAGATGAGCATTAAAACTTTTTTTATTAATTTATTTGATTACGTAAATCTAAACTTTACCAAGGCGTAACGAAATATGTCCTCTTTATATTAAGGAACAGACTTTTTATTATTACGAAGACTAACTTATACTTGCAACACTTACCAGAGTTTGTAATTTAAACTACATTCGATATACTTTCTTTGAGTTTATCTTTAAAACATTTTTCTTATTTTCTAAAGACTCAAAATTAAAAAATATTATAATGATGACTTGCTTTAAGTAATTTTGATACTCTTTTGTTTCATTTTAGGTCTGGTAACATTTTGTGATGGCAGCAATGGTTTCCCGAGGAACGAGGGTTTCTTCCAAGATTGCAAGATGATCCGCAGAAAGAGATGTTCAGAAGTTGTACAGCGCGCGCAAAAAGTAGCCTACATGGCTCGTGCACAGTGCCAACAAATGTAACCAGAATAATGATATAGTGAATGATAGATATATTAACAAACATTAGAATCAAGATCAAATATCTTTTTAATCTAAAGTATTTGAAATCGTAAAGTAACGAGAATCCTTGAGTCAGTTTTTCAAGTCTTCATAAAACAATGTACTCGTATTTTTATTTGGCACATGTATTGACTCCTTTTTTAATATGGAGAATATTTCGCTGCCTAATTAAGCCAGCTCAATTCCTTCCAGCTTAGCATCCGCTTAGAGCTACAGGCTTCTTTGATTAATATCGTGCCTCACTAAGCTATCTATGCTGGGAGGATGATAGGCCCGTGGTGAGATGGCAGGGCCCAGTTATACTGCTATTAACTAAACTAACTATTCAGAGATCAATGCAACAGAGTTGGCTTTTTGATGAATCTTCTTGATGCTTGAACTAGGCCAGCTTCAGTCTGCATCATCTATGTCTCAGCTCTGTGAAGAGGTACATAGGCTGGATGTTATGGTAGGCTAGGGGCTGTCATCCAAAATTTTGAGGAAATTCTCTGCTTCTTAGCAGTTCATTGGTAGTATGATCCAATAACCCAAAATGCCGCTTCAATGACACCCGAAAACAAGGCAAATGCCTAGGTTATTATAGATAAAAATATCCCCAAAATGATTACAGTAATAAAGCCAACATTTGTTAATGTAGCAATATTTCTACATCGACACCTCTCTTTCGAATTATTCGCGATTACAACGGATTAAACAGGTTTTATCCGGAGCTGAATATATTCGGTAATCAATTGTGCCTATTTCATAACTAATCTGCTGTTTTGCTGGTACTTTCTTTTCTGCTCAACAAACATTACTAGTATTTTATTGTATTTATTTTTTATTTCTTGTAACATTCATGTTTACCTAAATTGTCACATAAAAGAGCTTGTAACGTATACCGTAGATATAGTATTATGTATGATGTGGGAAATTTGAATAAATAATTGTTATTTATCTAACAAAATATTTCAGACATACAAATTATATTGTATGAATTTATTGAATATTATAGATAAATCCATAGAAGAGTATAAGCCCGATGGCTCGACGTACGTTGGCAAGTACTTCAATATACGATTAATAAATGTTTCTATCAAGAATTGTAGAGCGTACTTTTCAAACCCAGGAAATCAACTTTACATAACTAATATAAAATTATTCGTATAGATCGTTATTGCTTCTTTTTAAGTAGATATATTTGTCTAAAAACTAACCACGAAAATATTGTCGGGTCAGCGCCTTAGAGACTATATTATTATGTTTTAATCACTTCCCTTACTCATAAACGTCTATATAAAAAAAAATTATCCGATCGTTTTTAAATGGCGTGATTAAAGTTCTGATATAATTATTATATTTATGTAACTAATACCAAATGTCCCAATACGTACGATAAGATCTTATTAGTAAGAGTGCACATTGATTGAACATTGTTTCAGGTGTTAATACAAAAAAATATATTGATCGATAGTTCCGACTTTACCATATCGGTAGGTAAATTTTGATGGTTGAAATGTCAACTATGCCATGCTTCATTATGACATATATAAAACTAAGGCTGAATTTAGTCTCACGCTCACCGTCAGCGCTCATAGATCAGCACGTAGTTCGTCAGCGCTGACGCTCAGCGTGGTTCGTTTTAGTATCGTACTGACCGCCTTACTCGACCTGTATCCACTTCGCGATTTGCCATGACTCGTCCGCTGACGACGTCCGTTCGACACTACAACGCTCACTGAAAACAGAGGCGCTCTAGCGATCGTCAGCGCCGATGGCTGCGCGGCCGTACGCGTCGCGCGTCGGCGCCGCGTAGCCGTGCGCGCTGATAGCTATGCGTCATTCAAAAACGCTTCCTAGAAGTTCATATATCTCGACTATCAGCGCCGACGGTGCGCGTGTGGTCGGCGTGACACTAAATTCAGCCCTAAGAGTATAATGAAACCAGAATTCCCAAATTATTTATCTTATATTAAACAAAGTCACTTACAATCAACTTATATCTAAGTAATAAATTACGATTTTAAATACATTATTTATAGTTTTATTTAAAACCGAATTATAACTTTACAATAGCTATACTTCTCGCAAATGTAAAATGTATTGCCTCCAGACACAGAACAGAACATGGCGGGTAAAATTGTCATCATGTATTGCCACCATATGATTAAAACTCTTAAACATTTTATACTTGAGATAAAATAAAAGCTACTGTAAACTTATATGACGATTAAATAAAACTAATTAATTACGCATACAAATTTAGTTGTTCTTTAATTTTCTTTTTTCAATGGTTTCTTCGTCGTCTAAGCATTGACCGTATCTTACTTCCATACATTTGCTTCCCTGTAAGAAAAGAAAGTTAAAATTAATGGTTTAAATATCAAATAGGGTTGCCTACGTTTTATTATATATTTGCAAATCCTATCCAAAATCCAAACAGTGCACAGTGAACAGCCCTGCGATTCTGTAACTTACTTTTTGAACTCACACAGCGGTTTTCGCATCGGCGGTCGCTCTCAATGAAAAGGTGGGAGCTTGTAGTTTATTGTTTATCAGAATGCCAAATCATAAAATGACTGCTTCACGACTGATTTCAGAGCGACCGCCGATGCGAAAACCGCTGAGTGAGTTACAGAATCGCAGGGCTGTGTAAAATACTTATGTAATGTTCAATATTATAGTATGGTATTTGTCTATTCTCGTCCCCGCAATCTTCTATTACCTGTATATGGGACTTTTACATTAATTATTAGTTCTAAGATTTTCTTAAATACAGATTTTTAGATTCAACTTGCGCAGATTCAAAATTGTAAAAGGTTTTTCTCACACGTCATTCATGTTTTTAATGATAAATATAACCATTTGACGGCAACCGTCGAGGCGCTCCAACTAGTTTTGACAGCCCTCAAATTAGTCTATTAAAAATGCACAGTAACTTTTACTTTTTAAGAGGTTTGTAACAGTTAAACAATCAAGCAGTTACACTTTCGTTACGTAAAGCGAAAGTTGTCGAGTCAGTTGTTACATCACGCAGTTCAGTCTCTTGTGCATCTTAAAGTTACAGTTAAACGAGATTATTTATAGGGCACACTAATGTAATCTGTCAGAGTTATTTTTTCAAATATGAAGTTTAAATATCGTTCAAATAGCTTATAAGATAAATAAGTCACGAAATTCTAGAACAAAGAACTTAGATATTTTTTTCAGTTATTATTATTACGCAGCGGAAGTAGCGGGAATAACTATGTATTAGATATTTATTTAACACTTCGTTGCACAAAAATACTGTAAAACAAAGAAAGTTATCTCGTATTAGCGAATATGAACTTTAAAATGATAATGCGGCTACTGTCTCTTTTTCATTGATTCGCTAGGCTTATCATTTATATTTTCAAATATTTTTATTACTAATGACGGATTATAATGGCATTAAAATTTTAGAGTTTATTTATAATAAATATTTTCTCTTTTTAATATTAGTATAGACTAAAATGGTGTCATTGGTTTCTGCAGTCTATAAATAAAGAGAACATTGATTCACATTGGCTTATTAAGATTATTATTATATTTAGCTGATAGTAGCCACAATAGTGTCAGTAGTTATTTCTTGATAATAATTATTTAATCATTTTATTAATTAAATCTTTTCGGTTAAAGCTTCTAACCTTGACGTTCATAAGTTATAATATTCTGATTTCTAGTTTCTATTTCTATGTTAAAATATTTAATCAATCACAGATAAGCTAAGCTAATCGGAAGATAGATAAAATAATATAAAGTTTATTTATTTCGAATAAACAGTTGTTGAGCATGAACTTTTAGGAAGCACAATATATAATTTAAATTATGTATAATAAAAATATAATTATATTAAAATCGTAAATTCTTCTTTTGGTTCACTTAACTAATGGCGTAGTTCTTTCTAGAGGTGAAAGTTTTTAATATATTCAGTAACCTTTGAGTTTATTTCTTATTCAATTAGTTAGGCATAAGTATTATTCTCTATAATGCTGGACTATTTGCAAAGGACTTTACGAAGTAAGATAGAGATTTTAGGATGTCTTAGACATAAGGCGTATCTTCTAGCACCTACCTTAGCAATGTATGCCTTCATGTAGAAGTTTCCAAAAAGTACGATGAAAGATATCATGTAGATGATGAGGACGTAGTGCATCCACAAAGGAAATTCGCAGCCTGTTCTGATGCCATTGATTCCAAGGATAAGAGCGCAAGTGAATTGGATCTAGAGATAAAAATAAGACTCAGTTTATAAAAAAACATTTATGGTTTTAAACACAATGTAGAATTATTTAATAGCTCATTGCACAGTATATATTTCTCATCTCGCATGCATATGTAGGAACCATTCAAATTTTTAACAACTTTTACTAATATTACAAAAATTAAACGAAGATAATAATAGCCTGAAGCTCTTATAGTCAAGTCAAGGAGGAGTTATAGTAATTCATTACGAATACTCTAATATCAAACATTATTGGTTTAAAGTAATGGTTTTAGATAAGTACCAATTGTAAGATAGTCAGATATTTCTTCCACCAGAGATATTGGGTCACGGCTGGACCAAATACAGAGAGGCCGTAGTAAGTATACATCAGGACATGTATACCACTATTTACCATCGCTGGCAGGAACGCTGTGAAATAATCAATAATCCATAAATTTTTGAAGTATTAAAATAATATTTTCTGTTTGGAGTTGTTCGGGCATGAAATTCTAACACTAGGAAATTTCTGGTATAGCAAATGCTATTTTCGGCTACATTTATTACGGAGTAGTTCTGTTCGGATTTAATAAGGAACGTTCACAATTTCCCAGCAATTTTAGGATTTTCATCCGTTGGTAAAAAAGGGCTGTAAAGGTGTATATAAATGTAATAGTTACTGGATCCACTCGGCACCCATTTGATACCAATCCACCAGAAAGAGAACATAGTAGAATGATGATAAACATGAAGGAATGTCAGCTGCTCGTCTTTCTTCCTTAGAATGAAGAAGAATGTATCACAAAACTCTAGAAGTTTCGAGAAGTAATACCACCATACCGCATCTGCAATCTGTGATCAATAATTAATTATTAGTAAACTGAGATAAGTTTTATCATCAAATATAAACTTGATATTTCACGTTTCTATTAATTCCATTTTCTTAGACACAATTTTTTTACACAGATTCAACTATAATTCGCATCATACAATTTTCCATCTTAATTTTCCCAAGTAACCTTTCCTATATTTTACGTTGATAAACTTACTTGTAATTCATCCGGGTCGTATCGCTGCCGACAAGGTTCACATATATAGCTGTAACGAAGCCTAAACGACGCCGTTAGAAGCCGTAACGCAATATATGCGTTCAAAGCAGCCATTGCCAAGTTGTAGGGCACTAACAACCAGGTCAACTGGAATGGTCGTCTGTTCTTCATGATCTTAGGTCCAATCCAAACAATAAATAGATATAGTAATGTATAAACAGCTGTTGGCATTGGTGAATCGACTAGCGGCCAACCAACTGTACGTTTATCTGTAACAAAGACGTAAATGGTGAAATTTATTAAAATTTATAAACAAATCGAGAAAAAATCGCATCAATGCGCATAGCTGGTAGGTACTACAAATTCTTTCAATTAATTTTAATGACCTTCCTTTTCCCAATTATTCTCTAATTCAATTTATATTTGAACTTATGTCACTAATAAAGTTTATACATACATATATCGAAATGATGTCGAGTTTATTGTGTTTTAGATTTAATCATAGTTTTAAAAAGTACTGAAAATACTAAGTGTTTTCTAAGATGATACATCTGATTTGCGTCAAATTGTGATGTTTTTGTGAATATCAAAGGTCTACCGTTAAGGTAAAACAATTTCCCTTTAAGTATTATGGCCACGGCATTAGAATTTACTAGGTTAGCGACTATATTCATATTATTATAATATTGTTCGTTGAAATTGCAATATAGTGCAGATATAGATGATATTACGCTATTATACCTACTTTATTACTTTACCTTACTTACGCTTATAAGTATTAATGGACTTAAACAAAAAAATTAAAATGAAAAAGTGTGATCGACAAATTTAGAATTGAATTTTACATAAGTCAAAACTAGTTAAATATCTCGGAATCCCTTATTTATTAATAGATCTCATTTTTTTTTTTTATAATAACAGTAAGTATTATTTGATGAGTGGGCCTATGAGGCTGAATTATACTTACGATTTTAAGCTATGAAATAATATTACCCAAGACAATTAAATATATATTTATAAAATATAGTGGACACGTTTGATTGTTTTTATTACCCTAAATTATAGCTAACGCGACATTATCATCAAAGTGCACTTTTGAGTAATTGAATATTATAATTAATGACCTCAGACCTTAAAGCTCTAGTCATTATTCTTGCCTAGGATTGGCTAAGTATTAACATTATGTTGTAGAAATAACGAAAATATTGACAGTGGTCTACTACTACACCAAAATATGACTATTGATAGGACCGATTAGAGTAATAACAGGTGTTAACTAAGCCTAACTTAATTTAGTAATCTTGCAAAGTATTATCTCAGAAGACAAACATTTACACAGCAACAACACACAATATATGCAATATTTACTTTGAAAAGACAACAATTTCTTTAGGCTTAAGGGCATAAAATATTATAGAAAATATCTTCGGCGGATGTTGCTAACGTTGCCCACTTAATTTTTATTTGTTTTTATATTCTGACGTAAATTGCTAAACTTCTAGTTGATTAAAGCAAAATTTATGTTCCTGTCTTGCGGTAGTTTTGATTTGCGTTTCCTTGACAAGCTAATTCTTGAAACCCCTACACCATAAAACTAAAATCTATCACTCCTCCTTTACTGTGCAAAGTATCCTGCTTTGGAACTCCTTACCTCGTGATATCAGACGAGCTCAGTCTTTAAATTTATATAAAAACCTTCTTTTTGAGTATTTTCATTCTGCGTCGTAATTAAACTTATACATATTAATTGTGACTCATCAACCCTAAGATTAGCTTTTACATTTTTGTTTAAATATTATTAATATTTTTAGATTCTATTTTATTTTAGTTCATGTAATTTTATGTTTTGTTTGTTAATTATTTATGCATTTCTTGTACTTTACCCTCTATATGTGTTTCTTTTTTAGTTTTCCATACTAGGGTTGCCTGGAACAAATCGCTTGTTAGCGATAAGGCCGCCCGTTGCCTAAAAACTTGTGTAACCTGCTTTTTTAAATGTATGTTTTTGTATAAAGTACCGAAATGTAAATAGATAAATAAATTGCCATTTTGTACCGATACAATGTAAGGATATAAATGTTTCCTAAAAGCTGTCAGTAATTTAGGGCGCAGACTGATTTGACATGAAATGAGGATCTTGTTATAAGCAATCTAGACACGAAACCTTTGAACTATGTGTTTTGCTGTCTTGTTGTAATATTTCTTTGAATATTTATTTTCGGAGGTATTCATATCAAAAATATATTCATCATTGGTTTATACACGTGTAAGGACGCATTTTTGAAAAGAGATAATTTAATGTAATACCAACTGTCAATGTGAATATGAAAATTTTAAAACTTACCAGAAAGAGACAGAGTCCACAAATAATAATCATACGTATTTTGAAGTACATTTTGCGTTGAATTCACTAAAAGCGCCATCATTTGTTAACTGAAAATAAATTTATAACTTTAATTACTATTCGTGTTATTTGGCATGTTTACAACTAAAAATGGCGAAACGTCATTCTAATAGATAAAAGTTCCATAGATATCTGTTAAATGATGAATATCTTTGGCAAAATAGTTCTTGTACGGTAATTGCATAATATTTTATCAAAATAAACTTCAAGCTTGTGTCACTTAGGTTCAATGTTTGTACTAAGAACCACATATTTTACGAGCATTTCTCTAAACACAGATTTCTCCCTTCGAACTTCGTTAATATTTGGCTACGTCATTGGAGAAATTGTGCTGTTGAAATGCCCTACCGCGTCTAATACTTCCATGACAGGTGGATAAGTATATAATGGGATTCTGTTTAATTTCGAGATGAAAGTCTTGATAGCTCAATAATTCGATTAATGATCGAATTGATGAATGAGTCCAACGGAAAAGGTTCTATTCGATATTTAAATTCTAGTTTACTACTCCATGTAGACAAAGTTTTTAGTTATATATAACATCAAAAAAAATACTCTTCTAATATTAACTGAGGTTTAAATAAGTTGTGGTCATACTAAATACTTCAAAAATTCTGAGTGACAAAATCTTATTTCATCAATGGAATTTTCACATCGCTTTATCAAAAGCCAAAACTTCGACTCGAACGCGCTTTGAAATGTGGTATAAAGAGCCAAATTATGGAAGTTTCTCTTCATAAATCAATTTTGTGGGTTTGGTCAATGGTATTCGAGTGAAAGTAAAAATTTAATACGTAGATATGATGAAAGTAATGTTACGCATCACTTCACTATTACATTGAGATAGAACGCGGAAGTCTTTTCTACTTATAAGATTCAGACATACAGACACAGTATCTATAACATTTTTGTTCCATTGAACAATCTCTATGTCTTTGAATGGCAAATAATGTAAAGCAAAGCTTATAATAATCTATTTATGGACTGCAGTATTAATAAACCGATTGGAATAAGTGAAAACACTATTTACCTTACTAAACAATAATGTTATAGACTAAAACTTCGAGTACCAGAAAAAAATAGAGTGGCGGAGAGTTTATTGCCAGTTCTTCTCTTCCGTTATACGCTCTTGATTTGAGAACTGGCAGTAAATGTAAAATTAGAAGCGTTGACGATCATAAGTGTACATTGTGTTACCTACATGAATAAATGATTTTAGACTGTGACTTTCTCGAAGTTAAAGAAAACATTGTAAAAAGGGACAGGGATTCGTCCGCTTTTTACAATAATCGGAAACAGATAATGCAATACCATTACTAACTTACCATAGATAAAGGAATTTGGTATTAATTTTTATGTCACAAAATAACATAAACAAGAAATATTACATTAATTATTTATGCAACCATTTAATTATATTTTTTGTATGTACTAAGTAATATTTTTTAGTTTGATAATAAATGTCATAAATAGATCATTTTGACAGCACTGACGTATAGAAGGAAAAATGATCAGTGAACTAGCAATCTAGATTATAACATATTTGATAAATATATATATTTTATATTTCCTGTGCCACATTGTGGAGTTGAAGTCGAGAGTGCTATTGGAAGAGTCACAGAGTATCCTTTCTGGATATTACAGTTATGGTTGTATGGACCTAGCGCGGATGGGTAATTTAATTTTAATATTTTTAACATGCAATCAAATTATTAATGAAATTCCGAGTACACAGATTTATTAAATCTAACAGTATTTTATTAATTGTAATTATTAGGTGACTTCGGTTAATAGGATGATATTTGTAATAGGAGTTGTGCTAATTACTTTCTATGACTGTGTGAAGTATACAGAAACTTACCGTTATTTTTTTTTTAATAAAAATGTTTTATGAATATAAATCTCAATTATCAAAGGTTGAACCGAAAATTAACGGCGACCACGTTCGATATTCAGTAGAACACTAATTATTCGCTTACATTGTTTCGTTTCACATTTGTTTAAGAATATGTAATAATTTAAATTATTTTAATATAAACAAAGTTCTAAATATAAAAAAAGAAGTTTCATAGCTATAAATAAACGAATTACTATTTTTACTAAATTTTTTGCCGTATTTACATAATTTTATTCACTTTTAACAAATGTAACATTATGTATAAATAAATTAACATGAAATTACTTTTAACGCTTTTTTACGGTTTAAAAATAGTTTTGTTAATTGTATGTATCTTGTTAATTATTTATATTTCTTTTAAACGCATTAAAACTTGAAACTTTAACATTTTTAATGCGGACGCCAAAATTTATCACCACATAAGCGTTTATTACGAGCTAAAACTATGATACCTTTACTACAAAGTGACTCACAAAGCGAATACAAGTCCTAGTACTTAATTCCGTTTGTTGATTATTAAAAACATTCTCACCTATAAACACAACGCACAAAATCGCTCGCGGTTAATACGACGACCATGTGGTCTCTGCGGGCTTTTGCCGATAACTGCTTATGCGCAAACCTCCTACCCAACATCAACCTTTCGGGGATAAGAAATGAGTACAAACTTTAATATATTACGTAAAATCTTATGCAAAGGTCCATAGAAATTGTTAGGTAGTGTTTTATATAAACTTGTGTAGTATATAAATGTAAAACGTATAAAATAATATATATATAGAATAGATAGAATCCTTGCTTAATAGTATATGGTACAGGTTGAAATCTTATTTGTAATATTGTGTACATTATTACATAAGTAAAAACATATAACCAACCCGGTTTATCTCCGTATCCGTATCCCAACAATAATACGGAGTTTCATACGTTTCGTTTGTAAAAGCACAGTTATACGTAGAAATGAATGTTCAATTTTTACGCTTTTCTAACGCTCGATAAAAAAGATCCCTAGCGTAGACTTTAAAAAGATATCAGTTTGGCTTAAACGTTATTGGAAAAATAATATAAAATATTGTTGGAAATTTTAAATTTCCTATTTTTTTCTTTTCAATCAAGTACATTTCAAGTTTACCCAAGTTTCATCAAGTCTTATTAACACTAGTTTAGCAGTTTTCTCATCATTCATCTTGTATAATAATCCGGAAATAATTTTGTATATTATTATTTTAGACAAAGATTTATAGCAACTTTCTAAAAAAATATTTATAATTTATATATCGCTACGTTTTCGTATTATATTAAATATATGATCTTGTCGTAGCTAAGCAAAATAGTCATTAATTAGTGTCACTTTCGTGCATACTTTTTTCTTCTTCTGCAGGTATTTGCAATCAGCCCTAAGGCTATGAGCGAATCTGTTATGTGGTACTGTGGTGGGATTTAGATATCGTTTTAAACTTAGGGGTTATAATCCTAGGGTAAAATTGGAGTCATCCTTAGCTTGTCGATGATCTTAAATATAACATACCGACAGACGAATTACATTACACAATGCTTTATGCTTGGGTTGGAAAGCGTCATCTCAAAGACTAGTTAGTTAAAAGTGTGTTGGAATCTCATGTTTAGATTGTGTGTAGTATACACAGACTGTTATCGGATGCTTGAAGATTTTCGTAAGTTTTTTCCGAAGTGAATGTATGCCCTTACGCAGGCCGGCGCATATCGCGATATATAAGATAAGCTTGACGCGGGGACTGTGCAGTGTGCACTACACTCAAATCCATCTGCTATTCAGAGAAGTAGCGAGACCCCACCCACTAAAAACACCACAGCCCTTCACACGCCCTTAAGATGGGATGTCAGGGTTCGCCAGGCATTCTACCCAAGGGAAACCATGTCGACCAGCACCAGTACTTCATATTCCGATACCGTTAACCGGCTTGCCAGTCGAAGGAGTGTGTCAGGCACAGGAGGCTGAGATTATTATTACATCGAAAATGCATAACAACAAGTCGCTGTAATTTAAAGAGTACCGTACTGTATTATAGTAGAGAACTGTTACGGATTCAGAATGTTTTTCTCATATTTGCTGCAAGTCTCAATCATAGTCTAATTTTTTCAAATATATTATAAATTAATAAATAACTTGTTCAGATTTCTAAAAACGATGCTCGTATATAAATTATGATTTAGAGAAAGTATTTATAATTAATACATCAGTAAATCAAATATCAAAAGTTACTGAGGTTTTGTAACTATTTGAGGTATGAAAGCAGGTGTCGTTTGCCTTTCACTCTTGCAAATAATGATGAATATGTGGATGCCAAATTGAACGCTAGGTGATTATAATACCGATTCTATTTCCGTGAAAATGTTTTCCTTTATGTCGTGTATCAAAGGAGGACGGTATTAGCATATTTTTAATGATCTTTTTATTTTATTTTTTTTCAGGGGAAAACGAGTAGACCTCTTAGGCCGTTTGTCCACCGCCGCCGTTACCGGGACGTCACCGAGAACGAGATTATTTCGGGCCGAGTTTAAGATGACGTGACGGCGATCGTGTGTCCACCGCGCCGATATATCGGTGGCTCAGTTCTAAGTAAATTATAGATATATTAGTAGTTCAGTTCAGTTTGTAAGGAGCTGCGACCATTACACCATGTTTCACATGACATCTTAAGTAATAAATAATAATAAAATAAATTAAAAACAAAGATTTGTCCTCTATCAGCCGGAGGCATGGTGAAATAGGAGTAAGCACTTACATTTTCGTGGGAACAACACGCAAACAAGTGTGAACAACACGTGTGGACAAAAACAAACGTGTTTTGTATAGCCGGCACATCGGCCCGTCGTAAAACCGGGCCGAGTTCTAGCGGTCACGCCGAACTACTCGAAATATCGGCGGCTGGGATGACGGCGCTCGGGTGACGGGCGTGCGGTGGACACACGGCCATATTAAATGTATGTATCGCTAAATCGGCGCCGTCATCTCATTCTCGGTGACGTCCCGGTGACGGCGGCGGTGGACAAACGGCCTTAGTTTCTAAAAATACCACTTGTTTGCGCAATTTCATTGTAGATATTCATTTTATTCTTTTATACCTTAGCGGCAACTAAATTGCTATTTTCTTTGCACTGTGGTTGGAGTTGCCGGGAATGAAATGCACCTATAAATTTATAATAAGTATTATCATTTAATATAAAAAAGGATTGCAGAGGTATTTTATTGAACTCGCTAATGTTAGAAGCTATTGATTAGACATCAATAAGTTTTGTTTTGAAAGTCAAAACAATCGCGCATTGAAAAGTAAACAAAACATTGAAACCGCGAGGCAGATACTTTATACTGCCGATATCAAGAGAAATCACAAATACATTTATGACATGAAATTGTTGAATATAAATGACAAACATATGTGAGAGTATTAAAACAATAATCACCAATAGCTTTCCATACAAAATCGTTTTCGAGAAATCTTAATTCGCTTTGTCTTTTAACTTTCACCTATAACCTCGATCGTATTTCCTTTTTGACATTCCTATTACATTTATGAGATATACTCAGTCGTATGAATATGTAATGTTACAGATCCAATGTATTGTCGAGCTGAAAAGAATCAGGTATTGAAACAAGCCAATAAAAAAAGATTGTAGCGACATTGATATATTTATTTAATTTTATTGTAACAAGCCAGTACTCTGTAACTTCCAGTAGTGATTTTGACACCATGTTTAGTTTTTATACGGTGCAACTCCAAGGCGGGCAATGAAAGAAAATTAACTAATTAGCATACCAAATCTTTATATATCATAGTTACGGCGGTCGTATCTTACATAGTTTACGCCTTTATCTTGACATGAAATCAACAAATATAGTCGAAGTTAAAAAGGAAGGTCTGTTTAGTGACTGAAAATTATACTCAATGCTAAATGTTTAAGCGATGTGTTTATCTGACAAAAGAGAAAAACACCAGGCGGAAAGAGGAGAAAAGACAAGTGAGATAATAGGATAGTACAAGGTAAAACATGACAAACAGAATAGCTATATTTAATACGATGGTCAAATAAATGAAACTATTATTTAATACCTTGTAAATAACATATTATAATATAATAGTGCGACGCGAAATGTACAAAATCTGATATAGGATATCTTTATCGGTTCTTATAACTGAATAGGAACTGACATGTTTATTTTATCTAAAGTATTATCGTGTAATTATTAATACTAATATACCGTAAATACTATTATCTTAATGGTTTACTACGCCAACCAATTTTTTTCTTAAATCACAGATCGTGGCCCGATATAAATTTACTATTTCACAAAACGACTTCGTTCGCTTTTTCATGTGAATTAACGCAACAGGTGGCATTAGTATCGTATATAATTTTTTAATTTCTTGTTTATTGAATACAGGTAACGATTTTAAAAAGCCATTATATGTATTTTTCTTAATACAAGATACGTCAAAATGAGGTTTGTGTTAGATGGGCCAAATATAGGACAACCAAACTTCTGAAATTCCTTGAGGGCTTTTGCTGACGACCTCATATAAACTTTATTTTATTTTATTACTTACTACAAATATCTTGTGTGGTATATATAACTTCTATATTTAATAGAATTAAATAAAGCTTTATCGTTAGTTTGGGTAGTATACATTCTCCATATTGTAACTCAAACCATTGACAATTAATATGTCACTTGATATTGACATAATCGTTTAGAAACTGTTCTTAAACATTATTAATATGTCAAAATCCATTTGCTTGATGATTCGAATCCCATTTATTCGGACTTCGTTGATTAAATCGTTAGTTGTATAGACTTTATAATCTAATAAACAAAATGTATTTCATTTCCAAACCACAAATATACAATATTAACAATATTCTTAACCTACATAGTAATTATAAAACTTAAAAATGAATAAACAGAACATTTAAAAAAAATAAAAAGCTTGGTCCTTGTGGCAGTGTGCCTTGAATGCTAGCAGCATTTTGCTGTATTGCGATACTTAATCGATGAGCGAGGAAATCACTAGCTCGAGTCATCGGACCTATCTATAAGGCGCCAACTTTAATATTAAATTAGCCCCTGTGCAATAAAATAACATTATAATTACAAACATTTCAAATCATTTGGTCTGACTACTCATAGTTACTTAATTTTTGCAGTTATACTTCTTAAGGCACGTTATGAAAAATTGATGAGAGTGAAATTTTACGACGCGCGCGCACCGTGACACAATATTAACAGAATTAAGTTGCCCACGGAAGATGCTAAGGCATTGGACATAATTTAAAATCAACATTCGAATAATAATAGAATTTATGTTACACTTAATGTAAGATAATAGTAATAAATAATTTTATTTATTTAATTTTTCAAATGTAAACTGAACTTTATTGACTATAATGACTCCTTTTCCAGTCTTTGATTATTTAATTGTAATTAAATGTTTGCATGCAATCAAACACTATTTTTAATAATGCCAAAGAAGTATAACTTCTTACGCGCGTACATAAGTACACGCACTCTTTTTAAATATAGTATTGTACCGCGTTAGAAGAGCGGAATTGTTCGCTAGTCGAGGTATATAATTGATTTGTTATATAAGTTAATGTAACTCTGTAACATAATTTTCACTCTAACTGCCGGCACTATTAGAAAGGAAGCATGTCAGAGATGAAAGATAATAATTATCTATTACTAGATTATAATTAGCAAGACGGAAATAGTTACACACGAGTCGAGTTGGGTACGGGACTTTCTCAAAATTCAAAAATGTATATCTTAATATATATATTTCTTGTGTGCGTGTGTATGTGACTGAACTCCTCCTAAACGACTGGACCAATTTTGATGAAATTTTTTGTGTGTCTTCAAGGGGATCTGGGAATGGTTTAGATTCACAAATCAGCCCGCCAGATGTTAAGGGTAGTCCACCCC
Source organism: Pieris napi (assembly GCF_905475465.1). NCBI lineage: Eukaryota > Metazoa > Arthropoda > Insecta > Lepidoptera > Pieridae > Pieris > Pieris napi. Next base: position 4,216,585 of record NC_062252.1, read on the forward strand.
TAAATTTTTATTTTTATTTTTTAGACAAAATTAATTTCTATTTTTTTATGATACAGCATTAAAAAATACATACAACCCCTAATTTTCACCCCTCTATGATCAACCCCTATTTTTTTGGCAAACAACATGGCAAAACGACGTTTGCCGGATCAGCTAGTATAATTCTAAAAGTACAATTTTGGATACTAAAACATATTGCTTTGTTATTATATTCTATTAGATTGAATTCAGCACGCGTAGCGCATGACCGGGCGGCTGCGCTTCATATGAGGTCCGTGATCAATTTGACTCTTGTGACTTTAATCAATGTGACTGGGAACGCCGTCTATTTTAAGCCGGTTTTTTCAGTTGTAGCGAATGTTAGAGCATATAGATAGAACAGTTTATTGGTACACAGCTGAGGATTAAGCCTTCTACAGCGGGATTAGAGTCGCACGCTGAAGCCGATAGATCTATAAAATATTTATTTACAAATAATCTTTTTATTTATGATTTGGATAAATGTACATGTCACATATGTAGTATTGCAATGGTATTTTTTATTAAAGTTCAATAATTCATCATGTTACTGTTTACGTTGATTTGTTACGAACTTAATGGCTACAAATGATACCTTTTTTAAATAATGGTGACCTACCATTTAGTACAAAGCTATAAGCCGGAACATATAAATCAGTTTTCAATTAAAACAAACACATAATTTTTATAATTTATTTAAACTTATTTACACATTTATTTACATACTAACATTATGATCAATGTATGAACAAATAAAAAGCTAATACATTATTATAAAATGTCTGACTAGTCGATTGTTAATGAACAAAATTTATTGATACAAAGTATGCGAAAACTCAAAACTTTATGAAATAAATTTTCATCAATTATGTTTGATCTATAATTAAAAGTTAATTGGGGTAATTCAAACAAACATTCGAGGCTCTAATTAAAATTATTTAAATAGGATGATATAACATTTTCATTAATTGAATTCTCCAGTAATTGTGACACTATAGAATAAATTTAAAGAAATTGTTGTTAATATTGTAAATCGGCAGCTATTTTTAATATATGTCATGTTTTGCTGAATAATACGTAATACTTTAAAGACAAAGTACTGATAACAATTTGTAAGAAATAAAATAAATAATAAGGATTATTAGTATTGATTAAATATTTATAATGGTAATGTCAAAACCACAGAAATTTGATATTAGCACAAAATAATTTAAATAGTAACTTCACTGACTCTGTAAACTTACGTAAAAATATCACAATAATAAATTATCGTCAGTTTTTGTGTACTTGTTCATTACTTAACTACATTATGGTCTAGTTATTATGGCAATTAAACAAAAGTGGTATTAACATGTTCCGGTTCCTTAGAAAAATCTTCAATCATTCCTACAACGGACACATAAGCTCCTGAAATCAATGCCACTATGGAGATGATACAAATAAGAATGTTTTTAATCAGCCTATATTTAAGGAATCCGAAACCACGGTCCCAGTTGTAAACAATGTCGATGGTTGCTGGAATCAGGAGGCCGAGTGATGAAAAGAAGATAGCACCAACGAAGCTGATCACAAGTTCCAAATTAGGAAACGCGGCGGCGATTCCAACTGAAATGAATCAATATTTTAACGTACAATCCACAGTACAATCAATGTCAGGAATTTATTAATAAAATAGCGCACAAAATGAAAATACGTCCGGTAATAGTTCCCATATTAATATGGATAGCCTCAACCAGCATAATAAAGTTAATTTGAAAGTTTTATTACAATCTTTCCAAGAACATTCTCTAAGAATGTTTTAGTTTAAATTTGAATTTTATTATAATAGTTGCATACATTATATATAAATCGTATTTTTGGAATTCCGTTTTTACAAAAATTGCTTATTTCGAGTATCTATATTTCGGGCTTTACTTTAATTGAAATATAATAGGTACTTTTGAAAATACCTTTTGATTTTTGGATGTTACTTTTGTTACTACTCAGCTGACCTGAGCTTTGCAGCAATCGTTAACCCTGCAGTTAACAGTTGCAGTGTGCAGACATTTATAATTGAGATTTTATGTTATATGAAATTAATAACTCACCAACTGCAGTCACGATGACCGTTCTAATACTAATCTGAATAATATTGTCATATCTATTGGACTGTCTGCTCTTCAGTAATCTACCTATGAACTCCATTGGCACGTAGAATTGTAGAGCGAATGAGAAGAATATAACCACCGCCATTAGCACTTTTGTGGCTTGAGCAATCCTGGTATAAATAAAATATTTTTAGAAGACTGTACAACTTTATTAACTATTTAACACGGCCTCTAAGATTAACTACTTCAATATTAAGTTGGTAATATTTTTGGATGTATCAGCGGACAAAGAAACAGACGCAGGAATGTGTTCGACCAAACCTGAGCAATTGGGAAAGGGATTTTAAAAGACTCTAGATACAAGAGTTGTTTAATAAATTCTATCCGGAATTCCTTGACAAAATTTGAAAAGAAATAACATTTTTTCTACAGTTTTATTTAATTCCCTGTTATAAGGGTTTAAGGGTTAATTTTTTGCTACTAGATTAAATATCATAGTTTAGTATATTAATATGTATCTTGTTGTCTTTATTAAACCATTAAGGCTGATTCACGCTACACCGTGTCTCGACCGGGCCGTGTCCCGGCCGGGGCACGGCCTTACATTAATGATATACTTTTGTATGAAGTAATTCATGCCTGACCGTGGCTCGGCCGTGCCCCGGCCGTGCCCCGGCCGGGGCACGGCGTTGTAATGTCGGTGGGTATTGTTTCCCGGCTCCGGCACGGTCCGGCCCCGGCACGTCGTAACATGAACGTAGGCGCCCGGGCACCCGCAGAGCAGTCAACGTCAAATCTTAGTGAGGTTAAATTTTTTTTTGTTTTTTTTTTTGACAAAAACAGATATAGACGTCCAAACACGTACGTGCGTACACCCAAACAGCCCGGTGTAACATGAACCACTGTCCCGGCCCGGTCGCGACACGGTGTACCGTGAATCATCCTTTAAGCGATCTAAATATGTATATGTCGGAGCAATGGCGTTAATGTCAGCTGCCACTGTCATAATATGTCACAGAGCTTATACATCAACAGCTTCATAGTCAAATCGGTTCAAAACGGTTAATAGTAGCTCTTTTCGCTAATATCCCTAGATATATAAATTAACGACAATTCAATGTTCGATAGTTATAATTACTATAATGATATTAATTAAATTTTCATTTTAGGCAAATGACAATCAACAATTTAACACTTAGAATAGGTGTAAAAAAATAATACAGAAATAAAATTCAATGAAAAGAAATACGGAATAAAATAAAATCAAATATAATACTTACACGTGATCCTCAGGCAAGTTCAGAGTAACGCTGCCTTTAGCTGCATCACCATATTGGACATAACCAAAGAAACCCACAACTCCAAATAGAGATATTACGATAACCATAGATGTGTTCCATACTCCAGGACAGCCCAAGAACCGCTGAGGATTTTTCATCTCATTCTCAACTGGCATTACCACACCGATACCTTCCATAGCGAAGATCACCGTACTGAAATAATATAATATGTATAATTTTTTTAGACAATCTAATAAAACCTGTAAACTTTGTATACTTTGTCATAATTATTTTTGTTGTGTCTGTGTTGTATAATTCTTAAGATGTAGAGAAACACAGAGATCTGTATTGTAGGATACCAATTACCTGATGGGTATGCTTAGTGCCATAAATTAAAACACATAGAAGAAGAACTTCACTTCATCTTTAGGTTATATTTGGACCGTGGATAATATCTTATATATTATTATAAGCAATTATATTTTTGACGTTATACTTCTTTAGGCGAGTTATGAAAAATTGATGAGAGTGATATTTTACGATGCGCGCGCACCGTGACACAAAATTAACAGAATGAAGTTAGTGGCGCATGTTGGCACGCACGCCGCCTCTGTTCACTGTGTATTTACATATATTTATCCACATGCTTTGAGTTTCTACATTTAAAGCACGTGTTTTCATTATACAAGTGCGAATTTTATATGTGCGCCTGAATTGTAATCAGAAGTGATTTAAATTGAATATTTAAATCAATACTAATTAATATTTTTTTTAATTTAATTTTTCACATGTAAACTGAACTGTATTGACTATAATGACTTCTTTTCCAGCCTTTGATTATTTAATTGTAATTAATTATTTGCATGCAATCAAAAATTATTTTTAATAATGCCAAAGAAGTATAACTTCTTACGCGCGTACATAAGTACACGCACCCTTTTTTTTATTACCTCATAAACAGGGGCCAGGTGGTAATGCTTGCTACCATTTCTCTGTCTGTGATCGGTGGTAGGTCTAAGAAGACGTAGTAGAGTGTGATACCGAATACACCTAACAATAAGATGTTAGCTATTGTAGAGAATGGTACCAGGTACTTCAGATTCCGTATCTGACATAGCAATGCTAAGGGTACTAACGTTAAAACACAGTACATCTGAATAGAAATATTTACAGATGGAAAGTAGAAGTCGACGACCTGAAAAGAAAATTCATTTATTTTAAATTGGCAATTCCTGTATTTCACTGGACAATAAATACAATTATATATATACGTAGATATTCTTGATACGAGTTTGGAGTTATAATATTATATTAAAGTACTTTTAACTTATTTTATTCTTGCTTTTTACTAAAAAAACAAAGGGATGTGTAAATAGTGAATAAAGAAAGTGGAGTAAAAATCACTTAGATGTGTCAAAAACAAAATTATTTTCAAAGCTTCTAGATAAACATATCAAAATGAAAGTGTCTTAGCAACTCAAAATAAATGTTTGTTATCCTTTCTTAGAAATAACCTTTAGTCTAGCTTAGCTTGTGTATACATTTCAGTAGCCGAATTAAAAGTTAGAACTATAGAAAGGCACAGTAAAGCGTATTTGGCTTATACAATATTGAAATTGCTGATAAAAATATTGATTGTTCATAAAAACACAAATTATTCTAATATACATTATGTATATCTTTATCAATCTTTACTTCGTGCCTGACTAGGCCACGGCGGCTTATCCCCATTGAGATTGCTAAGTATGCAGGGGATATAGTGCACGAGTGTATACGTAGGGAAGTGCACTCTCTATTTCATAACTCTTACAAAGCGGGCCATCGCTTGTCCGACACAACTGCGGTAACGCGAGAGCAGGGCAAACACTGACAGCTTTACACTCATTCGCCCCACAAACCACGGTGTTTAACCACAATCTCATAAACTTACTGGTAGCACATTAAATTTTTTCGGTGATCTATGTAAATGGCCCACACGAGAATCGAACCCGGAACCTCAACCGCAGTAATGCTGGATCAATGAAACTACATATTATATAAGAATAACAGATACTTATCGATAATCCTTACCTCTTTGAACGATGAACCCATGAAAACTACATAGACGCATAGAACACTAATGTAAGTAACCGCTATAGAGTAATCAATCAATGTCCTGGAACAATGTTTATTATTATAACTTTTATTCCTTCGAAAATATTAGAGCAAGACTACCATGTAATAACTTTGCCATTTAAATTCTTTGAGGCGTCGACTTACTTAACAAAGGAGCTCCATGGGCGGAGCTTTTTAGGTCCAAATTCGAACGCCGCGCCGCAAGTCTCCGCAAAACTCATCGAGGGCTTTTTAGCTTCGGTGCAAACCTTTTGCGATATTGAAACCTTAAAAGTATTAGAAGCATTTATTTGTTGTTTCTATTAGGGTAACTTTTGACTTTAAAGTTAAGCTTTATTGATGTTAAATTTTCTTGTTCAGTTGTTTATATAATCGCACTCCCTGGAGTAATAATTTTTGATTACTTGAACTGAAAATGAATAATGATCGTAATATTTTCTGTACAACCTATTTTTCCTACAACACTGAATACATTAAAGCGTCAAAAGCTACTCAATATAATTGTATTTTCGTATGTTTATGTTTATATTATGTTATTACTTCTCATTTAATCTAGTAATAAAATATCTTATATTTTTCTTTTCGTTAAATATATTCTTAAAATAGCAATAACGACTTTTATATGTGAACCCATAAGGTTAGTATTGTTTATACAGGACAATTTTTTTATGATTTTGGATGTATTATTATAGGTTTTGACGCATATTTCAAGCGGTTAATGTTTTCCAAGAAGTTATCACCACCATCGTTGGACATTTTTGTTTAATTTTAAGAAACAATGTCCAACATCCAATGCACACGCCTATCAAAAGAGCAACTGAACTCAACGGTCAATTCAACGCACTACTGACAAATTGACTTTGACCCATTGAGTATTTACAGCCTGCAAGATGTCATATACGTATACATACATAATCTCTGCCATATACGTACCACAAGCTGTACTGTATGGGTGCAGACCAGTCCAGCGAATAATGTTCCTATAACACCTGCGACGAGCCCTGAGTTCTTGAATGCTGCTGGCATAGCCAACACTCCTGTCCCTATGCATGCTTTCAAGATATGAGCTATGGCACCAAATGTACTGAAACAAAAGTACATTTTCAGTACGTTGTGAGTACAAAAGAGAAACAAAAAGAATGTATTGTTGCTTCTCTTTTGATTCCATAGGATTCAATGACGACTTTAAAGAAGGGTGGCTATATGGTATGGTGATATGCGAACATAATATTCCATATTTATATGTTTTGAATTTTATTTAACGAATAAATGGCATGTTCCATATTATTTTCTAATGTAAAAGAAAACAATTAAATTAATCAGTATATTATACATCTAGGCGATAGATTTCATTCCATATAATACAGACCTCCAAGTTATACATTCCATTAATTAATAAATTATATTATCTTTTGTACCTGGGCCTCTGATATCTGTATCTGTTTCATGATCATTTGTTTATCTAATAGGCAAGTAGGTGATCACTGATCAGCCTCCTGTACCTGACACACATAGTCGACCCAAAAGGGTCTAAGGTAAGGTTTCCTCACGATGATTTCCTTCACCGTTCGAGCGAATGTTAAATGCGCGCATAGAAAGAATAGTGCACAGCCGGGGATCGAACCTACGACCTCAGGAATGAGGGTCGCACACTGAAGCCACTAGACCAACACTGTTCATTCCATTAATTAATTAGAGAAAATAATGCTTATAACTGGGACAGATATACGTTAAATTCATTTAAGCTTTAATTAATTAACCATCATTATTATAGGAGCTCACTTATTGTAGTTGAATTTGAAATATATCTCGCCTTTGTCAAACTCCGGTGACAATGCCTTTTTAGTAATTCTTCTATGAGTTTCACAAAGTAAGGCTAAGGTCCCTCAACTGCAAAATAAAGACTTTTTTGCGCATTTAATTTAGAGTTTCATAGTTTGTCGAACCTACGTTGGAACTAAAATGGTAAATACAATCCTATATTTTTTACAGAGCTAGTGGAAGTAAGAGTAGTAATTTAGCGGCTCACGCCAAACTACTGCTCTTACTTCGGCCCGGAGATCCTTCATTTAAATCACGAATTTTTGTCACAAATATGTCTTTCTATGGCTATTCGACTTGACATTCGCTCGTACGGGGAAGGAAAACATTGTGAGGACATCGCGCCTGTTTCCGCATAGGTTCTTTTACCCAAAAATCACAATCAATACAATACAAAATTACATCTACTTGAAATATCAAGAAACAGACAACGTCATCAAAGAGTTGTTTCACCTCTGTGTATTTTTTTTAGTAGAAATTAATTAATAAGATAATTCGAACTCACGTTGTAGGATGTTCCACTTGTCTATGCTCAAATGGATTGTAAGCCTTCTCCTGACAAGCATCCTTTGACTCGATGCTGAGAGTCGACTGGAATCCTACATTGCTTGTTAAGTCAGCACTGAAATACAAGTTTAAATTACACGTATAATAAGTTATTAGTATTTTGAATATAAACTTAAGAACTCCGACGCGGGAATTAGTTTGTAGGTATTAATGTGAAGCTGGTTGTAAGCTTGCTTTTTTTTATTCTACAAACATGATACACATACAAAGATACAAAGAAGAAGTGGCTATTTGATACCATCTTCGTTCCTTGCATCTTTGTAGTTTGTTGGATAGACTAAAGTTCTTAATTTTAAATTGTTACAATACAAGTTTATTATAATTGTTTTAAATTATACAGAGTTGTGACTTAGACTAGACTATACTAGAGCTTATGAACCCTAAAATCGTGTGTTGAACGTTCGAACAGCTCTGTTCAAATGTAATTTGTGTTCATATTGTAAATAAAGCCGATGTCACAAACTTACTAATTCATGACGAATTTCGTTCATAAGGCGCACACCTTTATCACTCTTCATCTTACTTTACAACAAGAATTATACCTTATTTCACTCCCTCACGAGTCTCGGTTTGAATCATTAAACAAAAGTTTTACTTCCCTATTCCTCTGGCGTTACGGAAGTGGGAAATTTAACAAGGAAAACGAAAGCCCTTCAAACTCTATAAGCAACCATCGTAATATTGTATGGATGTGCTACATTTTCCTTATGTGTGTGTGAGAAGACCATGAAGATTGTGTCAAACTTGTTTTATATCCAGTAATGAATTGTTATAAATACAATACAAAAGGTTGAAGTGGTGTTTCTGATAATTTAATAATTACCGTGTTTGCTTTGTTATTCGTTTTCGAGGTCTTGTGTTCAATCAAGTGACACAATTATTGTTTTATGTGCAATAGGCCCGTCAACGAAAAAGCAGCAGAAACGTAACGGCGATTGCTTTAGGGTACGTTTACATGTGCATATATTTTAAGTTTATGACAGTCTTGAAAATCAGAATAAACTAGCTGTTGTTTATTGTTCCATGCTGACTTTGATACTAAACAAATGTATTCGTTCTCTACAAATCCTGGGGGTTGTTGATGACATAACGTACAAATGACAAGGCCAAAATTATTGAATACGTAGGCTAGTAATTAAATGTGTCGTTCATTAAATAATCTGAAATACAGCATAAAAATTTCGCATTTCGCAAGTCTAAGGAAATAAATGCTTTTGTTATCATCTTTTCTTATCATACATTTGTAGTAGGTAAATGGTGTGGTAATTACGTGAATGAGAATAGGAATTGTAGACAAAGTTTACTAGAACGATTTTTTTAATCTATTGTAAATTATTTCATGATAATTCCATAAATTATTTTAACACTTAAGAACAGTCAAACAGAATAAATACTTTCATAATTTTGATTAAATGGTAATTGGTGTTACATTATACAAGGAACACGTAAATTTGTACTGAATAAAATCGATACTATCTTCAATTATATTCTTGAATGTTAATAATACTGTCCGAAATTGGTCACAACAATAGAATCGTGGTTTGCGAATTCATATTTTTCTCGTAATCAGATGTGTTTACAACTTTATTATCAATATTTACCATCGATATTTTATCACTTACAATTACTTAGCAATTAACCAATATAATTCATGAGACTTCATTCAATAAATTAAGTGGAACTAATCCTCAATTGAATTGTTGTTTTATGATAAGCTGACTTTCCAAAGCGTTACACCAGGATTTCGATTCAATGCTCTAATAATTTTATTGAACAATATTATATATAGTATGTTTAAAGAACTGTAATTAAGACAGAAATTATTATTAATCAGATTATTTTTGGGGTCTAGGCTCAGATTGATTTTGTCCCATTCGGTGTCGAGACCCCTGGTCCGTGGGGTCCTGCGCTTTATGGCTTTTTAAAGAAATATCAAAAAGGTTAGTCGACATCACAGGAGACCGAAGATCTGGTAGCTACCTCGGACAAAGAATTAGTCTAGTTATTCAATGGGGGAACGCTGCCAGTATCTTCGGAACCTTGCCTAAAGGGACTCCTTTTAATAGTATATTTTAGTTTATGTTAAGGTTAGTTATTTATTTCAATGTATAATGTATAGAATTTATTAAATATGTAATAGTTTCATAAAATTAAAATATATTATTAAGACAGCTAACAACATGAATCTATATAATGAATTGAAAATAAATCATCTGATCTATTAAATAAAAAAATAAGGAAAGCATTAATACAGCCAAATGTTTCGTCAAGTATTCATTTGATTTTAACTACATGAATATTCGTATCGACTAAATAAATCTCTCGAAACTCAGTAACTACTACTACGGCAGGATCAAGTAATCTATTAATTTCGCATAAATATGAAAGTTAGTTCGTAATGTTCTTGGTGGAAGGATTATAAATGTTACAAGGTTTGTAACAATTACAATTCTATGTCAAGTGAAGAGGGCTTAGGATGTTGAGAGGACATTTTATGAGAGTAAGTCGGTGGGCGAGCTAAATGTTACCCAAGTTGACTAGAATTTAGCTTTGCACCGCACAAATCACTTACCACTATTAGTGATTATTCATGTTTTGTTCCTAATTCCGGATATACCTAAATGCAAGTTCCTTGAAATCTACAGCAAGTAAGTGTCATGTATTAGCTAGTATAAAAACGCTTACGTAGACTTGAAGTTTTCAGAGACTGGCTTCTCCTTCGAAGACATTATGATAGATATCTGAAACAAAAGCAAGTTTATAATTAATTCAATCATTAGATACATAAGTAATATCCAATATTAATGTTTTTTTACTGTTAAACTATACCTCTAACTTTATCTGAATTGATAAAGTACTATATACTTTTTGTTAACCAAACAAGAACCAAATAGAACCGGAAATAAATAGTTTAGTTCAATTATTTTGCAAACCCGGAAAACGTTGTTATAAGTTTAAGTAACGGTTATATGTATTTTTTAATGCCAAATCATTAAAAAAACACAAAAACGTCCTAAAAATGAGGTGGGCCACTTTTATGGGGCCTTATTTTTTATGGCTCTGGCATGGTTTGTGCATTAACCAGCGTCAAGTATAAGATTTTTATAATTCTTTTTGCCTTAGAAATTCGACCATGTCCTCCATGTACGGTTTAGGCACTTGCCCGGTACCACACAACCCTCCCAAAGGCCGAGAACAAATTTAAATTAAATTAAAACTTGCTCTCGAACCGGGAATCGAACCCGGTACCCCTCACCTAGCTGCCACTTAATATGACCGCTAGGCTATGATAATTTTGTTTTTTATTATATCAAGCCGTTGCGAAGGAGTTTGGTTACAACCACTGTGTCACTATTATTTCATATATAGCCTGATTTCAGTTTATTTAAGATACCAATTTTGTAAAAAGTAAAAGTTGTTATTTTGTTTGGATTTAACTGGCTTAAAAATACTGCGAGCCGCTGTTAAAATATAATTGAATTTTGTTTTATTATATTTTATTGTATAAATTTTAAAAAATGTTTTGCTTTATATGGTATTTTGGATACTTTGCAATTAGTGGTAAAAAAATTCACTCAATATCTAGTGATAGAGGAAATCACATCTAAAAAAACTTATATCATCACTGTGTTAGTAGTATTTCGACAAATTATTACTTGTACATTGCTACAACTACGTTTTATTTTTGTGTCCTAAAAACTAATTTTGTCATTCAACTCACTTTAGAATCTCTGCTATTCAGAGATCCGACACACTAAAATCATCAAATCATTCTAACAAGGTATTAAGGAGACACCAGCTCTCGCAAATTACCTGGGATGGTGATGTATAATTAGGGTATTATATATTAGCCTCGCACGTAATCTTATTATAAGTAGTACATAGTAATTATCGTTAATATAAGCAACCTTGATTTCATTGCGTCGTGCATTACCTCGACACCGTGTTTTAAGTCGACAAACTTGACTTTAATCAGCAAATTATGCATTTTAAGCTAAACCTAAGTATGACATATTAATAAGATTAAAAATCTTACTACATTCTTTAGTTTCTAATAAATATTCTTAATGGGCAATGATAACTTAACCTTTGCAGTTTGTGCCGCGCACCACCAATATGTGGAACCATCTGCCCACTGAAGTATTTCCGAATCAATTCGACTTAGGGTCCTTCAAGTAAAGATCGTACCAATTCTCAAAAGGCTCCCAACGCACTCGCGAGCCCTGGTATTGAGAGTGTCCATGGGCGGTTCTATCACTTAACAGCAGATGAGTCTCCAGATGAAACAAATCTTCTGTGTCTGACACTATACTTCCCGTTTGTTTGATAACAATTTCGATAGAAAATTCCATTCCAGGCAAACGATGCTTATTTATGTAATAAAATGTATATGGGTATACATATAATAGATAGCCCTATTAACGATCAATGAAAGGACAGCTGTAATGTGTTTGACGTCGCCACAATTCAATAAGAAATTGCCTCCAATGACGTAGGCATAATATCTATACCTATATAACTTACTCAATTTACACCAAAATACTTCCTAATAAACAAGAAACAAACTGCATTTAAATTTATAAAAAAAATTTAGCCGTGCGTTACCAGTTCTTGTTGATTCATAATTTATATTGTTTTAAATCCACTTAGCCATCTTAAGTACATTTCATCTTGACATTAATATAATCAATATAAGATGACATATTTATTCATTGCAAACTGGGTCGCGTTTTACGTGCTAGTTCTGCTGATTGATTGTTGGCTGGTCTTCTTCTTCTTCAGTCGCACACTTCATTTCTGAAGGACGTGTTAGTGCCGCCGGACAACTTCCTCCACTCTTCCCTGTCTTCTGTCTTTTCCCTGTCACATTTCTAGTACAATAACAGAGATCAACGCAGCATACGAAGTTTAACCCGTATATCGTATACCGTATCAGGTGATACGGTACTATTGGAACTACACCACTGCATGTTGGACCACAACAACCATAGTCCACTATCGTTTCGTTGTTTGCTTGCAGACTCACATATGTAATTGCAACAGTCCTTTTGAAACATATAGGCATTAATTATGGCATTGTGTTAATTTCCGCAAAGATTGTTTCAGTTTTAAAATGAAACTTAATAAAAATTTGGGGTACTGAATGACGCACGCCAAGTACGTTTGAAAAGTTGTTTGTAATTGTTAAATTTACCACAAAAAGATTTCAATTAAAAATCATAACAGCTACTTGGTCTGTCTTTTTTTTTACATCTTTTTGTAAAGTGATAATTTCTCCATGGTATTTTTGTTAATCAAAAGTTGTGAACGTGTACTTGGTGCAATTTATTACAGTTAAACTGTTTTTGTTCAGATTATAAGATTAGCATACATCCTTATATTATTTAGTCTCTGGCCGTCCGCTTTTTACATAAAAAAAGTTAAAATCTAAAAATCTGGGTCGCGGTAGTTTGTGCTGATTATTTTTAATAATTTTAAATATAAATTATAAAGATAATTGATAATAATCAAGTAATACGCGTAATAAAAAGCAAAAACTACTATTATAAAATATTATATAAAAACAAAACAAAATAAATTTGAAAAATAATGTTTAACCTCAAAAAACCGTTCTGCTATATATACACACTCGGTAGTCTGGCTTGAGAACGAAACTTGGCGCCACAGGAGAACTATTGCTACGGCATTTTAATTGCCATCGATTTTTACATTCTAACTTTAAGGGTTTGTTCAAATAAAACAAGTAATTATACAATGCATGCTTTTACTAAAATAACTAGGTTCAATATTCAATAGTTTCCAAACAAGTGGTGTGACAATTTTTCAAGGCTTAGCCACATTGGAATAATGTGACAAGATTTTCCAATCAATCCAAGAGCCACGTACTGATGTCATTACATAAACGGTGTACCTCAGAAGCCCTTGCAGACTCAATCCTCCGATTTTCTTTTCTAACTGTGTAGCGAGGTCAATATTATTCTTGTAGAAATCCATTCGATTTTGAAGATCCCGCAACACTAATGTCGCTGAATTTGCTTCTAGCAAGATTACCTTCATGTGAAATTGATTTTCTTCAGTATTCAATCCACTAGCATTCTCCATAGCCGTTGATTCATAATTATTGATGATCAGCGGGTTAATTATCTTCTCTAGTTCATCACAAGATTCTCTAAGCTGGTTCAGCGCAACCTGAATGATGTTCATCACAAACCATTCTCTCGTCTTGGGATTCTTGAGAAAATCTTTCACAGGTAAGCTATTCCAGAAGATGTACATATCATCAGATTCGTAGCCAGGGGGCTGTTCGAAGATAAAGCTATTTTTTGAGAGTACCTTTATGTACTTTTCACTTGGGCAAATCAGATAATCATAGAGTCTGTAGACCAAGTTCTCGTATCTGGGTGGTAGACGTCCCATATCATCATGTGGTTCCATGTATTCATGTTTTAAGTCGAGTATATCAGGATATAAAGGCTCATACTCTTTATGACGACGCATCTTCCCATGATTGACCGTCTACAAAAAAGAAGAACACTTTTAGGGAGGAAAGATTGACACATTTATAACTTCAATGCATCAATAATCAATTTTAGTTTAATAATTTTTGAAGTTAAGTATACTTCTTTAGGCGCGTTATGAATAATTGATGAGAATGAAATTTTACGATGCGCGCGCACCGTGACACAAAATTAACAGAATGAAGTCGCCCACGGAAGATGCATTGGACATAATTTAAAAGCAACATTCGAATAATAATATAATTTATGTTACACTTAATGTAAGAGAATAATAATAAATATTTATTTATTTAATTTCTCAAATGTAAACTGAACTTTATTGACTATAATGACTCTTTTTCCAGTCTTTGATTATTTAATTGTAATTAATTATTGGCATGCTATCAAAAACTATTTTTAATAATGCCAAAGAAGTATAACTTTTTACGCGCGTACATAAGTACACTTACTTTTTTTTTAAATAGACACAAACATTATAATATTAATAATCAATACTTACATGAAACACTGCACGTCACAGTACTGACAGCCACGAAGAATACGATTATAGTTCTAGTGAACATTATGATATAACTTAACTAAATCTTTTATACAGTCTTGTTATCAGAACTAGATAAAAGGGTTCGAGGGTCACGTAACTTTTAACGGGCTTAGCGCCAAAATATTGAAGTTATTGAATTAGTTATGATTTATGATTATATTAAATTGTCATCGGTTTAAATAACGTCTTAAGTTCTAATAGCTTATTTATAGTTATAGTAAGTTTTGTATGCTGCTGTGTATCGTCTGACACTATTAGTTCACTCATCAATAGATCGCCATCATTCAAAATGCATGATATGCATCTATCGTTAGCTAAGAAGTTAGGACCTCAAAACAACTTGAAAATTCTAGCTACGATAAAAATTTACCTTAAACTCGGCATTTTTACGGCACTATTTCTGTTTGTTTCATCAGTTATTTTACCAGTGAATTGCATGTAGTATCTTATAGATGTCATAGGTCAATAAAGCAAAATAAGGAGCTTATTATTCTTTTTCCATACAACATCGCTATGCTGTAGTAACGCTTTACTAGTTGTTACCAACATCTTGGTTGGTTACTTGAATAGTCATGTGATATGTGTTTATCAGTTCATTTGCTCCATTTCTTTCAATTTATTCGCAGAAAGATTTTAGTTATTGATTATTGAAAACCTGGGTCGAAAAATTTAAACTGATTTTAAGCTAAATGATCCGCATTTGAACTTATTGATCTATATTTGAATTTTTAAAAACATTTTCATCTATATTTGATCTACTTTTTTATTTTTGATCTGTTTCAAGTATAAAATAACTTTTTAGTAAAATAATTGAGCAGCTATGAATATTTTATGCTGTTTCTAATCTAATGAGACTAAAAAGTTTTAAAAGTTTGATCGGTTCTTAGTCTAGTTAATTTGTAGATGGACTGTATGTATTGTTTTCAAATTCAATATGAAATCTTATACAGTTTTGATCTACAATTTTCACTCTAAATGTTCGAAGGCCAAAAGTCGACTAAGATAGTGACTTACAATTTTTTGGACTCACAAGTATCTCATTAAAAATTATAAGTCGCAAGCGACTTTATTTGAAAAATAAATTAATTTATAGTATATTCATGCGCTCTCTTTTTTTATGTACTGAATGTCGATTATAACCTTAACCTTCTGTCATAGCTTAACATTTCATGGATAGTAAAAGTTTTGTTACTGCGAATATTAGTTGCAGTGATAACTAATAAATTTGTATTAACATACGTATATAAAATAGTTCTCATCGTTTGATTATGGGATCTAAATCTAGAGTTTTCTAACTATCGTTATTAAACACAATGTGAATATATCGACAAGATTAAAATGTTGACAAGATGACAAGATTAATGTAAAATTTAATACTTTCACGCATAATTTAATTAGAGATATTCACTATTTAGTAGTGTGAAGAATACCGCTTGGTATACATTGCACTACGAAATAGTGAATAGTCACTATTTCAATTTCAGAGAATGAAAAGCTGTGCCCTGTAGAGGATCTTCGAGGAAATGAATAAAATAATAATAAATAAATAAATATATAAAATAGTAAAAACTCCTTCAATTTTCTTTCCATGTAGGAAATCTAAGTTTGAGGGAACTCTTTAGAACGCCTTTTGGTAAATTCCGATCGGTTCAATTGTTCAAAAGTTATAAGCGATTCACATAACTTTATTTTGCAAGAGTTTATGTAAATTATGCACGTTCTTTTCATATCTACTCGTAACACAATGTGTAAAAATGACATTTTATTGTATTTATATTTTATAGTCTAAGTTTATAATTAGAATAATTTTAGATTTATCTTGGATTTAACTTTAATCAGATACTATGAACGGAGTCTTAAAGGAAAAATTACAGCTTTAAGTTAATTTTTTGGGTACCTAGCTTTTCCACAAACCACACATCTATTTCTGTTTTACATTTTCATTGTATAAAGTAGGTATCACCTTCTCCAAACTAAAGAAATCACTTCACGGGAATAACGTCCTTAAAATTAAGGTATTTAACTAAATGTAGAGGAACTGAAGCATTTGTGGCTCCATGCAATAATTTAATATTAATTGATTTATTTTATAGACAAATGTTTACCAAGCCTTTTTATACAGCCCTCCTAGCGTACGAAGACAGTTGGTAGAAGAATGTTATACATGAACATGTAATAGATACATACAAAAAAGGACAAATAAACGTTTAAAAAATGTTTACTAACCTAAAAATTATATTCACTATCACAAACACAATTAATTCGAAAACTTTTATACTGCACTTAAACGAATATACTTTATAACAAATAATAAGCCCGTCGCACGACTAATCCATCACAGTTCTGATGTTATACTTCTTACAAATTAATATATATTTCATTAATAAATCATTACTTATCTCTCTTTAACAAATGAACACTTATAGATTTACAATGAATTTTTCTTTTAATTGCTATTATTAATACTGGCGTGAAATTGAAATCAAATTAAGATGAAGCAATTATTAATAATGTCGTCATCATTAACTTTTAAAACTATTCTTTAAACCACTTTTGAGCGACCAAAAATTCAATGTATATTGAAATTGAAACTAAAACTTCCTATGCATTCAATGATGAATCTAATTAAGTACAAATCCTTATTGACATTGGGAATTGTGAATCTGAATAAAAGGGCTATTTATAAAATGCTACATATTTTGTCTAGTGAAAAATTTAGTTATAATAACGTAACAACAATAACTTATTTAAAACATCTTTTGAAATGCTGACTAATATATTAATATGGGTAGTTCATTTATTAAAAATACGAATACTATAATTACTTAACTGTTTCCAATTATGATTAACTATTAATTATGTGATTATTATATGTTGCTTTTAAATTTAATCACGCAATTACTAACGGAGACTAATATAATCAGTTTAATTTCTTTAGTTCATGGGCATTTGAACTAGCACAAATTCTTAAATCTCTTTCAATAAGTACTTTTATTATACATAAAAAATCCGTTGGTAGGTGAACCTTCTGTGCCTTGCATGCCGTCGGCTTTTTGTATTTAAGATACATTGGTTTTCTCACGATTTTGCCTACACGGTCTGAGGCAATGTTGCAATGCACAGACAGAAACTCCATTGGTGATAAGACGGGGTTTGAACCTACGACTTCAGGAATAACAGTTACT
Source organism: Pieris napi (assembly GCF_905475465.1). Taxonomy (NCBI): domain Eukaryota; kingdom Metazoa; phylum Arthropoda; class Insecta; order Lepidoptera; family Pieridae; genus Pieris; species Pieris napi. The sequence goes on from NC_062252.1 coordinate 4,234,717, forward strand.
CGCTGATATCACAAGGCCCCCACTACGTCATTTAATACTATTAATCAAACGAAATCAATATAAAGAAGGATTTAATTTGCCAGGGTTTTTTTTTCCGAAACTTTTAAGTTATAATATTTGCAAATTCATAAAGATATTTTTGGAACAAAAAATTGGTTCTTATGTTTCGGACTTTGAACCCAAGTATCTGAATCACGAAATTTAAATTAGGGCATGTCTTGTATGTTGGCTTAAGATAAATATTGTTACGAGGCATGTGTCAAAGTGTCCGCCAGTATCCGCCAGTGTCCGCCAGTGTCATCATTTTATTCATTATGTTGACGGAAGAACATTGTTCACCTTTCCGCAAGAAATTCCATTCTAGTTTGATTATTACATATTTTACCTACTTTATTTTTAAGCTATTTTAAGCTATTGCATATATTTTACCGCAAGCTTTGAGCGCGGAGACCGAATCAAGAAATTCCGTAACTAAATAAACCTAACACACGATGACGTAATATAGGTGCGGCCAATACGCGTTAGAGCGGGACAGAACGCACAGTGCGTGCAGTTTAGCGTGATCACTGATCAGATAGGCGTGTTAGTCTGAGTCTGATAAAGTGGTAGATTGAATTAATATGAAAGAAAAAAAATACTGCAAAAATAAATAAATAATTATATTGCATAAGTTTATAAAAAAATGCTATGCAATAGCTTTACCGCGGCAGTCCCCGAGTGCCACACGTATTTTTTTACCTTATGTCTGTTTTTCGCATTTTCTGCAAAACATATTATTAGCAGCCTAGTTAGTAAACGTGAGATTCGCCACCCTGATGTCGGGCAGTCGAATCCTGTACGAAAAACATTTGCTCATACGGAAAATATTGCGAGGAAGTCGGCATGTCTCAGTGTAAGTTTCAATAGTCGGCTAGTAAAGTTAAATATGACTCCCGTAAGTGAAAACTGTAATGCAATACCAATTGAATACATTGGGTAACCAAAGTTGTATAATCGAAATTTAATAATTTCATTGCCAATGTTTCTAACCAGCCGGTTCTAAAGACTTTCAGTGCCACCTATGCCAAGGTCAACGGCGTGAATGTAGCCTCTCAATTGAAGGTATATGGACTACTGTTTCTAATCATGTGATTTCTGTCAGATTGGAATGATGAAACTGATATTAAAATCTATATTCAATCATGTTGTTACGATAATCTCAATTTACGTAAAATATCTGCTTCACGTGTTCAGCTGTCATACAGCTAAACCCTTACGCGTTTAAAGATAATGTAGGTAACGAGATAAGCTTTAGCGACGTTATTTGAGAATTTTAAATAAATAAGATTCAATATAAAACAAAATACGATATAAAACAAAAGAAGATTGGAGTACGCCAAAGGGCTAAAAGGAAGGAGCGTTCGATTCTTCGATTGAAATTTAAAGAATATTTTAAGTTAAAAACGGTGTAATACGAAGCCAAACATAAAAGCCAAAAGAGTTTAAGTAGAAATGGGCCGATCACATTTCCCGCATTTATGATGGCAGATGGGTCAAGAAGACCCTTACTTGGAATAGCCCAGTAATAAGAAGAAAGAGCGGACGCCCACCAGAAACTTGGGAAGATGGAATAAAAGGGATAGCGGGGCAGAATTGAAATAATTGTCCCGAGGAATACCACGTGGAAGAATTGTAGGAGGTCGAGTACTAGTGTAGAACATAAATGACATAGACTTAGTATAGTTTAGACTATTTTTAAAATGTAAATGTTTCTAAGATACAAAATAAAAATAAAAATAAACGGTCGTCAAAGTTGTTGATTTAGAGATTTCGGTAACGGCGTTTTGGTTTAATTGTGTTCCCTAGATTCCCGATTTAACGCGAATTTATTACATTATTAACAGAACTCGACGTTTCGGGTGCTTAAGCAGTTGTGGTCAGAGAGAAGCGACATCACAAATAACAATTAGTAATTTATGCTTCTGTTGGAAATTTTACGCCATCTACGCCGTCAACAGCGTGCATCATGTACAGAAGATCAGCCTATTAGATTTTTTTTTATCACGAAACCCATACAGAAATATGAGGGCGTTACTGATTTTTTTAAATTTAATAACAGCGTACAGGCTATATAGAATATTTAATTGAATACTGAGGTGCTAAGTTACAAAGTCAAAGTCAAAGTCAAATCATTTATTTCAATTAGACCATCTAAAATGGCACTTTTGTACGTCAAAAAAAAATATACAAAGAAGATTCTAGTTGCCCCTTCCAAAAGGTAGTTTCGTGTGGAGAAGAATGGGCAAGAAACTCCACACTTACTCTTTTAAAATAGGTTTACAATATTTTGTTACATTTGTTAAATAATTATATGTGAAGACAATGTACTCTTAGAATAAACTACTATACTAAAAAAGTTAGTATACATGTTCCTCACATATTTACAAATATCGAAACCGTAGAATATCAGTAAATACTAAATACAGTTAGTAGAATATTAGTTAGTAGTTCTTATACGTAAGAAATTGTGTTATAATAAATGAGTCGGATAGTTTTGGGTAAGTACTGAGTTTTTATGGCGCATACAGACGGTATCCTAATTTCGTAATAGCTGTAACAGTAAGTATGTCGTTTCAGTAATGGTTATTTTTAATGTTCATAGATTAATAAAAATTACGAAGGATTTGGTGACAAGACCGAATTAACTTTGTGTATTATAGTATCATTTCATGCAGTGATATTAATTGCTTGACTGTATTCAAGTTTAATTAAAAAAAAATCTTAATATAGGCTTTTTAAAGAAATATCAAAAAGGTTAGTCGACATCACATAAGACTGAAGATCTGACAGCTACTTCGGACAAAGTTTTTAGTCTTTTAGTCCAGCTATTCAAAGAGAGAACGCTTGCCTAAAGGGACTCCTTTTAATAATATATTTTAGTTATTATATTATGTTAAGGTTAGTTATTTATTTCAAAACATCTTATATGTATTTAACATAAAATAGGCTATAAAATATGTGTGATTTGTTAAAAGATTGTAATCTTTTTTGTGTTGTGTAACTGTTAAATATAAATAAAGATTCTATAACCATAGAACTATTTTAGTTAAAATTCTCATAAGACGATATTTCAACAATGTTTACACTTATAAACCTCTACCTGTAATAAGGCTTTCGTGTAGCCTTACACAAAACATGGAGTCAAAGGTACATATTAAATTTGCTTTTTTACTTTTCATATTACCGATGCCTAGTGCCTATGGCTGATAGAGGCCAAACTTTTGTTTTTTCTTATGCTGAGTAACGGAGACTTAATTGCTACAAAACTGATTGCGATCGGGAACGCATTCGGTACCGCGATAAGTTAGAGGCAAGGGCCCTGGTTGTAAATGTAAATTGAGAATAAATTTTGTATCGACTTACATAAATGTACATTAATTTAGGTATATATATGATATTTAGATTTTAACGTTTGTACTGTTATTTTCTATACTTATAAATTTTTCATTGAACTTTAATTTAAAAAAAAATGTAAAAGCATCTTTGAATGCTTCTTTTATTATAAGCACTAATTACAAATTAAAACAACGCCTTGTCTGTTGTAGACCAACCTTTACATTGTTTGCTAAAGGGTTTTAACGTCTTTCGTAATCGATTTATCTTAAAATTGAGTCACCACAACCACACCAATTTTTAAAAGGCCGGCAACGCACTTGCTAGCCTTCTGGCATTGAGAGTCTCTGTGTGTGGTATCGCTTAAAATCAGATGGGCCTCCTGCCCATTTGCTCCTTGTTCTTCCAGTACAGTTAATGATTTCTTATCGATAAATTTTACAATTACATTATATTCTAACAATAGTTAATAATTCTACATTATGATCTATGTACCTACTGAATAGAAAATTAGCGGTGATGATAAAACGAAAATCTTCTAAATGTCGACTCTTGAACTTTAACCTATATACCGTAACGAGACTGTTTAAATTATTTCTTGTTATAGTAAAATAAGTATATAGAAGAGTACAACTCGCTCCGAACGTTAATTTCCGATAACAATGATTTAATGAGCCTCCTGCCCGCTTGCCCCTTGTTTTTGTTCTTCCTGTTCAGCTTATGATTTCGTATCGATAAATTTTATAATTACATTATATTCTTGCTTCCGTGATACTTTACAAACAAATATATTCAAAAAAGAAATATGTATATTGCAACTACCAAACCTAACAAAATATAAAATTACTTTAGGGCGTAAAAGGCATTTGTGCTTCGTGTGATATTTAGCTTTTATAAAAAAAATACATCCTTTATTTTTAAACACTTTTCTCATTGCTTACACACAAAACATTGGCTAACTAAAATATTTGTATTGTTCTGAGAATACAATATGTAATTAATAATAAAAAATGATTTATTTTATAAAAAATAATACACTTCCTGAATCATAAATGTCATTAAACAACTATAATTATCCTTATAACTTACATGCGAACAAAAGGAAATATTTTAATATTATTGTCCTTTTACGGTAAAACCTTCAAAACTTCAGCTTTATACCCGTGTTGATAATAATATTTATCGTTTGAAAATTGAACATAATTAAACCAAAATCGTCATAGATGAAAAAGACTCAAACGAGTGCCATACACCCTTGGAGATTCTATCACTTTGAGGAACATTTCAACGTTTTGATTGCTTATCAAAAGCTAGCTATATATCTATCAAGAGACCGCTATTTCCCACTGAACGTTAACAATTAATATGACGGAAATATATTCAACAAGGAAAATTTCACAAAGTTTTTGTTACGCAAATAATGGAGGTACAGTATTAACAAATACATAATTTGTTGTTTGTTGGGTTTAAAACCCTTCTTTTGTAGCTTGTTTTTGTTTCAAAGTACGTTACTCGCTACCGTTTCTTTAACAGACAACAATTCAAATCTTAATGTATTGATACAACATTCTTTATTAATCAATAAAGCTTTTTATAAATTTGAGGAATACTTAAATGATCCTAATCATTGGGATTGATTTGCTCCAGTTCAAACAATTTGTATGACAATACTTGGCGATTAAAAGCCAGTTCTTCTTACCCGCTCTACGCCCTTGACTTGCGAACTGGTAGTAAATGTAAATTTACAATGATTTTAACTTCTTTTTGACGTTCATAAGTGTACTGTTTACCTATATGAATTAAGATATTTTGAGTTTGAATTTGAATGTACTGAATATAAAATTAGGGGTGATAATAAAACGAAAGTCTTCTAAATGTCGACACTAACCTAACCTATGAACTGTAACGAGACTATTTAAATTTTTTCTTGTTGTAGTAAAATAAGTATATGGTACAACTCGGTCCTAAAGTTAATTTCCGATAACGATTGATTTAATGGAGTACAGGGTTCGAATGTAAAGGAATTAATTATTTACTTGACCCAAGTCGTGATCAATGAGAGAAGTGTTTCATATACACCATTGGTAGGTAAAATATATGGAGGCTTATTTACGGTAGAAATCTTTACAATAATGGAACGTATTAAATGTTCCTGTAAAAGTTATTAATGAACTTAAGTTTAACGTGTGTAATTAATATAAAAACTTAACATAAACATTCAACATTTCTATATAGAGACGGTGTTTCAATGTCTTGTTTAATTACAGCTAATTTTAAGCCCCATATTCGTATACGAATTCATTAATTTAATTTTTATAAAAGCCCTACCTAGTGCTCAGACTACGTAGAAGTCATGGGCCGGCTACGCATGTGTAGTGCAGTGCACACATCAAAGGTTGTTTAGCCTCACCTCTCACCCCTCGTGAGTCTTTTTTGTAGGACCACATACTTCCTTGTGGTAGTGTCACGTGAATTTCAAAAGTATTTAACATTTTTTTTTTAAAGACAATTCACACCAATTGACCGAGTCCCATGCTAAGCTGGTGAAGCTTGTGTTATGGGTACTAGGCAACGGATATACATACATATTATAGATAGTTAGACATATAAATACATATTTAAACACCCAAGACCTAAGCACAACAACAAATGCTCATCACATCGATGTTCGTCTCAGCCGGGGATTGAACCCATGGATTCGCAGTCAGGGGTACTAACCACTAGACCAATGAGTCGTCAATTATAATAATAAATACTATAAATTTAAATACTCGATCAATTTCTTCAAACCTTAAGATTTACTCATATAATAATAGAATAGTAATTATTTTGACATCCTATTTCAGACAATCATAGATATTACGCAAAGTAGCTCCACAATACGAGGCCGCTATTACAAATTAGAAAAACATTATGACCAAGTACAAGGGCAACGAAATTATATTAAACTGCGAGCAAATTAATCATGCAAATTTGTGTCTGTGTCAATTTGATGTTATATTTACAATCTTTTCTCCATCCTCCGTAAATAATGGATGCCAATTTGATTTTGATAAATCATTAGGTTTGTAGAAATTGAGTTATCGAGTATTTACATTTTTAGTATTTTTGACGTAATCTATATATATACTAGCTGGCCTGGCGAACATCGTACCGCCTAACAGTCGATACTTTATTTTTTTTAAATACTTATTTTGCTATTAGAAATATTTCAATTTTCTTAGCGGGAAGTTAAAAAGAAGAATAATAAAAAAATGTATGCGTGTACTAATGTACACACGTAAGAAATGAAACTTCTTTATGACCCTATTTTACGAAAAATGATCTCCTATATGCAACTTTACAGGAATTGGTTAAGTTAACTTAGATAAAGTTAAAAAATGGCTTTTATTATCATAGACATAGATAGAATAGAAAAAAATGTGCGTGTACTAGTGTACACACGTTAATTTCTTTTTTTAGATGTGAAACTTCTTTATGACCTTATTTTTCGAAAAATTATCTATATGCAACTTTACAGAAATTGATTAAATTAAGTTAAATTAGATAAAGTTTAACAAACGGCTTTTAATGTCACATACTTGAATACAAATAATACAATTATTTCATTTTACCTTATTACCACTAAGATTATTACAGAATTTCATAAATTGTAATAGAATTTTTAGTAGGTATCATTGTTATCGTTATTATACATTTTTGTTATTAATGGTTTAGAATCTCTTTGAATCAACCGTGGTAGGGACAAGAAAAAGACGCGCGTAACGGTCAAATGTGACGCGTAACCGAAACATGTGACGCGTAACGAAAAAATGTTACACTAAATTTTTTTCCAACCCCGATAAAGAAGTTTCACTTCAAAAATATGAAAAAAAATAAAATAATGAAACATAAAATTTATTTTAATTCGTCCAGCAAAGCGGGCGCGAAACGGCTAGTCTTCTATATATATATAATGAAAATGGTTTTCGTTTGAGGCTCAATCACGCCTAAACCACTGATCTTATCGACATAAAACTACCACCATTCGATGCGAAATTTTTCCTAGATGGTTAATGGCTATTTATTTATTAAATTCCAACGTTCCTTCATTTTTTTATTGCTGTTTTACTTTTATGAAAATTTATCCATACGGACTTCACCGCGGAAACATTCGGGGACGCTTCCTAGAACCTCTAAACGTCAACATCTGTTAAAAACTCGATTTTCGAAATATTTCAATTTTCTTAGCGGGAAGTTAAAAAGAAGAATAATAAAAATATGAAAAAAAATAAAATAATGAAACATAAAATTTATTTTAATTCGTCCAGCAAAGGGGGCGCGAAACGGCTAGTATCATATATAACAAAGTTGGATTTGTTGACTGGATCGATTTTCATGGTTATTGATGTTTTGTATTTTTGTGTCTCCGAATGTAATGCAGAATAACTATTAAAAACATTAGAAAATTGAGAAAAAAAAGTCTAGAAACGGAGAGTTTCAAATCAAATTGAAAAACGTATTTAAATAAATTTGCAATTTAAATTTCATTGATTACAATCAAGTATTTACAATTTTCTTAGTAAAATTATTAAAAAGAAAATCAAAACAAATTTAAAAAGTTTGGTCCCTGTGGCAGTGTAACTTTAACGCTGGCAGCATGTCCTCGCTGTATTGCGATACTTATTCGTTGAGCCAGGAAAGCACCAGCTCTGGGCTCACCGGTACTATCTACCAGGTGCCAACTTAAAACTTTACTAAGCGCCTGTGCACGTTAACCCCACGTCCCAAGAGTACAGTTCTACTCCAAAGGGAACAGAATCGAAGTTGGAGGAAATGAATAAATAAATTAAATAATAATAATTAAATAAGAATGGAGATGATGAAGATATATCCACAATAATCGGATTATGGGGTATTTAAGATTTTAAAAATGTAAAATAATATAAGTAATGGAAAAGGATCGACATATAAATATTGGTGGTCAAATATTTATGCGTGCGTTCATACGCTTATTTCTTTTTGTAGTGGACAAATACACTTATTTCTTTTTGTAGTGGACAAATACGCTTATTTCTTATTATTTGTTTTATATTCATTGTATAACTTTCTTAAAATCAAAAATTAAGTTCAGCTAATCTATAACACGACATTCATTGACTGTAAGGTGGTACGAAGTCCTTCGGGTCAGCTAGTATTGTATAATTTTAAGTCTAGACTAACAATGCTGATTATATAAAATATTTTTTTGTGTAAAATTATTTAAAAAAGCAACGATGAAATTAATCAGATGCCTCAAGACAGGAAATGGAAAAACATGCTGTTTTCCTTGTATGATGATAGATTCACAGACAATACATGAGGTAATTACAAAAAATAATAACGTAGAAGTATGGAAACCATTGTTGTGTTTATATATTACATAAATAAAACAGTCGACTACATTTTGAGAAAGATAAATCAGTAAATTAATTGTGGCCAACCATATCACGAAATTATCAGTTCTATGATTCAATATGATATAGAAAGATCATAATATTAATTTATGATAGAACACATGATCGTAGAAAAACACTTTTTTAACGGATTTGAAGTTATGTTTTATTATAAATTTTCAATTATTTTACATAAAAGACTATCGATTAAAGTCACGTAAATTGCAACTGTTTTTTTTTTACAATTTATGAATGTTTGAGTGTGTTTTGCTCACTAAAACCTAATCAAATAAGTATTTAGATTATATTGTAATAGAAGAGCTATATTTGTATATGTGACTAGAATTTATTTACTGGTAATGGCTGCAGCTGCTTGCTAGGGATTTTGTTGAAAAAAACGTATTCCCTGAAATGTATTTATTGAAATTACCATGAATGGACCGATCCTTGTTCACGAAGTCTCGAGGTCGGTATAATAATTTTGCTTTTATTACGTGTGTTATTATAAACTTCTGTCTTTTAAATTGCCTAAATTTCGTGTATACACTTAATTGAATACGCTTAACAGCAGTAGAATACTTTGCAAATATAAAATAACAATTTATGATTAGATATGCCAGACTCCAGACATATTTTGTGCTCACCTTTAAAGTGAATGATTATTTATAATACAACTAGTTATTGTTTCTAAACACACTATTATTATCGACGCAAAACTACATATAAAAATTACAACTCCGGGTTTAAAAACTCTGGGTGCAAGTTATGACAGAATGAAGATAGAGGTTTAGATACTAGAATGCACAAGTCAACAGCCATGCGCACAGATCACTAAGACACAATAAACATGGATCTTAACATGACAATTGACCAAAGTTGATATGATATGAATATGGAAACATCGATTGTTAAATATTAGTTTTTAAGAGGTAAAGAACTTACGATCGATCCTTGCAAACATCTAATAATACTTGTTGTAAAATGTCGGTCGTAATAAAATGTATTAATCTTATCAATTCAGGGATTCGATTATTTGACTATATTCATGAAGCTTACGTTATAATAGTTTTCAACTATTTTAACCTATTTTCGTCGGGGCGACAAATATTATTTAATAGTTGTTAGAAATAAATATTTCATTAAATTCTTTAAATAATACTGTGAAGTGCAGTAACTCAAGATCCCTGATCCTATAATAACATTGAAGCTTGGGTCATTTCGGTTTTATTGATATTTTTTCTGGATAGCAATGTCACTAGGGCATTTAAATTGTACTTAAAGGGTATTAAAAACAATATTTTATGTTGCATAGTCCATTAATAATCTACGTTAGAACCGCATTAAGCCAGATGAAACGGCGCGTGGATAGTGTTTCGAAGAGCTAGTATTTAATAAGATTTTATATGAAAAATTATTGAATGAATTTGTAATTCTTCTAATAACTGTACTCATTTGTTCCTTAAGAAGAAACAGTTATGTCATCAAAAAACTAGGTCTACAACGCATGAAGTAAAATTCAGAGTGGAGACTTAGATTCTCTCGTATGTCAAACTCTTGGTTCTCCTTCTCCGGTACCTCAGATTTGTATCCGTTTTCTTAAATATTCTTGTTACTGATACATGCAGTCGATTTTTGAACATTTAGCTTTATGGAGTCTGACGTCTGCCCAGTACATCAGCTCATACTATCAACTTGTCAGGTACGGAAGTGATGACAACTCGGACTGCTAGAGCACTTCAAAGCATTGTATATTAGTGACCGTAGCCATCTCTGTTTAAATCTTCTCACGCGCTGATGTTTTTGCGCGGAAAATAACTTCCTATAATATATTGGTGTTACCTTTTAGATAATATCATAAAAAATGTCAAAGATACGAATATCAAAAGATATTATCGTCGGAGGTATTTAATAACTTATGTATATGTCCAACATTATTTCTTTTACCCATATGCTTAGTGTTATACCTTTCGTAGCCATAAATAAGACAATTAGGAGGTAACACGGTCTCTTCAGCTGTATTGTTACAAGGACTGGCAGCACTAACTCTGAACTTGTGAAGATGCGACAAGCATCTACCGTGACCTGTCAACATCTGCGTTATCAATCCCGTTGGTTTTATATGTTTAATCATTAAAAAGGCCGATAGAACATTTGGTAGGAATAACTTTGATATGCTGTATCGCTTCCTGAGTGATTTTTCTATCATTCTTCAGATGCGATATGGGGAAACTAATATACACGAGGGCCTCATCTAGTTTCCTTTTGATTCCTTTGCTAGTTGATCGGCTCTTTCATGTCGGCGCATTCAGATGACTGCATAAGTTTATTCTTTACAGTATATGGATGAGTCATCATTGTTCAGATGACGAAGAAAATAATGATATTGAAATAGTATAAAAACTTCGGAATAGCTGTCGCAATCGCTATTTAAAGTTACACAGTACCCGCACAGGAACGGCAAAATATTCTCGCCAACAACTTTCAATGGTTGCAATTTTTGCATTACTTGTACTCTACCCTCTGTAGGTGTTTCTTTTTCATTGTTCCACTTTAGGGTTGCCTGGAAGAAATCGCTTGTTAGCGATAAGGCCGCCCGTTGCCTTATAACTTTTGTAACCTGCTTTTTTATTTTTGTTATGTATATGTTTTTCATTAAGGTCATCAAGTATAAATAAATAAATAGTGTTGTACACACGCGAAACGTCGGTTAAATTTAAAATTATGAAAAATAATTGTAAATACATAACTTCAATCCGGTAAAAAATTGTTTTATTATTAAATTAAATCAAACTAAATTAAAAATAGTATAGAATAAAATACGACTTAGTATTGTACGACTTAGTATTGTACGACTTGACGATTTAAAATTCAGTAACCCGTATACCTCAAACCTACACAATTGCAGGTCATAATTCTTAAAAAATAAATTGAATCCAAAAAAAATCATTAAATTCAGTCCAGCCCTGCGATTCTGTAACTCACTTCACGAACTCACACAGCGGTTTTCGCATCGGCGGTCTCTCTTAAATCAGTCGTGAAGCAGTCATTTTATGATTTGGCATTCTGATAAACAATAAAGTACAAGCTCCCACCTTTTCAGAATGCCAAATCATAAAATGACTGCTTCACGACTGATTTGAGAGCGACCGCCGATGCGAAAGCCGCTGTGTGAGTTCGTGAAGTGAGTTACAGAATCGCAGGGCAGCAGTTTATAATAGAGTTATGCAGAAAAATAGGTTTAGAAAAAATAATTTTCTGCATCAATACCTACTAATTTAGTAAATAAACTATATAATTAAAAAAACTTACAATTGAGTCAAAAAGCGTAAGTAATCACGAGGTTATGCGCATTATAGAAAAAGCCACTGCTGCGCACTGCGACATTTACTATACGACTGGCTGAACGAAGAATTTTGCGCGAGATTTTGACTGACCATTATGACATTCACGTAGTTTATGCTTTATTACAAATATATAAAACTCAAAGTTGAGTGTATTCCACCAAGGCTGTTAAGTATCAACGCCCTTCGTCAGAGCATTATCATTTTTTTTTACCGATTGCAATTTAATGTAAAATATTTGTTTTAATACCAAACTATCGCATTTTAATTGATACAGAACTCTTATAAAACAAATGCGCAAATGCTGCCGTATGCGTAATTAACACTAAAATGTATGTATTATTTAACTTTTCTTACTTTAGTGTTGATAAGTTTACTTACATACAAAGGTCATAAAGATTACATTGGGCATCCCCTTAAAAAAAATTAACGTATAAGGTTTTAAAAAAAATACATTTTTTTGTGAGATTATCATAAAGTTCGATCAAAAAACATTTCTCAACATAATATCAATGTTACTGAGAATATAAAACATTCATTTATTCATTCATCATTTCAAGGCTATTCGGTTAATATCCTGAACACTAACCTACGCTTTACAAAGCCTTTCTGTGGGATCGATTAGCGAATCCAAATCATGTGACACCGCAATCGAAACAATTTATTCCACAGGGACTGAAGTATGGTAACAAAATAATTTTCAAAATAGCTGTCCATCATCACCAAATGGCGATGATAAAGCACCCACTTACAGCACCCGCATAGAATCAGTTACGTACAATGAAAATTATAAAAGTAAGTACAAAAAATATGTATCCTTCTTGGATTTAAAAAAATTGGTTGGTTTTCTTCAAGACGGCCAAAATCGTAATTATAAGTGCTATAGAATTCGACGCTCATCTTTTTATTTGAGTATATCTTTCTACTCCTAGTACTATATCTGCCTCAGTGTAGTAGTTAGAGTGTTTGTTGCAGATGATTGAATAGTGAAGCGAATAGTGTAAGTTCTTTGCTTGATATCGAATGTGAATGTCGAGGCTATCCAGCTTCTGTACCCCACAGGCCTCATAATTCGTGAATTAAAGTTAGAACGGAATTTTTGACCATTATTTTTAGATGGAATTATAGTACGGGAGCTAGCAAAGTTTGAAAAGTAAGAATTTTAGGTCAGCTGATTTTCGTGTTTCTTCACTTTCGGTTAGAGTCTGGGCTATCTGGCTGGCGGTAGCAGTTGCGTTTATTAGTGCGCATCCTACCTGTCCAGGTAATAATCCTGGATTTTAAAAAGCGTAATTTTTAATTTTTCGTTTTTAAATAAGTCTACCTGACTTACTTTTTTTATTGCCAGACATTTTTGACAATGCTATGTGGCATACGCAATTTTTTTATATAAAAATTTCAAAGTATTTTATAGTGTCTGTAATTTTAATATTATGTTATTTAAAGATAAGAAAAACTAAAAATTAATTTTCCAGACATTAATTCGATTGTTAAGCTTTGAATTAAAATGAAAAAGTCATGAAAAGTATTGCAGTATGATGCTAGTAGTTCGAGAGAAACAATTGAGACTCTAACCGAAGAAGGAAGATATATAACAAAATCAGCTGACCTGAAATTCTTTCTCGAAAACATTGCTAGCTCCCGTACTATTATCATTGTTACCATGGCAACAAAGATTAGTCTAAATTTATTGCTTGTTTGAAGCCATAAAAAAAATTAAAAACATATTAACAAAGTGTCGTCGTCTTAGTATAGACCGTAAGAAGATTAGACACTTATATATTATATTATTTAGCTGTCAAAGTAGATGTAAAGTACTTACTAGAGTGCCTTTAGATCATTATATTAAGAAATATCGTATAAGGAAAATTCATCTTATTAAAAATTTCTATAACTATCTGTAACAATCCCACCGCGTCAAGTTGATCCGGAGAACTTTAACTTCTACCTATATTCAAAAACTACGAATGAATACGAAGTTATTACTATAGCAACTTTGAGTTGAGTTGGATATATCCAACAATATATTGTCGTATTTATTTTAATGTAAGCAAGCAACATTAATCAAATCGATATGTTTTATTTATTTATTTTTCAAGTCATTCAAGTCAGCAATTAACAAAACAGTATTTACAATTTTCTTAACCTAAAAAGTAGTAATAAAAATTATCAAAAAAAAACTTAATTTCAAATAAAATCCAGTACGTAAATGTGACTGAAGCCATAATTAATAAGGAAACTACGGCGATTTTTATATTATATTAAAATTGTACAATAATGCCAGAATATTATTATAATGTAAGAATATTTTTAAGATTTGTGAAGTTAATTATAACAAGTGCACGAGTGCAAACAAGTCACGAATGGACAACACTTTAATCACAATAGTAATTAAAAAGTAGCAAAATGATCATTCAATTCAGAACAATGATTGATTTTTATCACTTCAATTCTGGCTTTAGATACCCATTTCGCAGTTGACATGTTCGAAAAATAATACTCTATTGAATCAGACCTAATCTTTTTTTTTATGTAACAGGAGGCAAACGGGCTGGAGGCTTTTCTGATGTTAAGTGATACCGCCGCCCATGGACAGTCCCATTGATGGAAGGCTCGCCTTTAACAAACTGATACGCTCATTTCTTGAAAGACCCTAAGTTGATTTGGTTCGGAAATACTTCAGTGAGCAGCTGGTTCCACATAGTGGTGGCAGTGGAACGTCGGCCGTCGAGGTGATACGTATGGTATTTTGTATTCTGCTTTGATGTCCGATGATGAAACTCAGCTGCAGCAGCAGCGTCTACACACAACGGACCAATTATTAGTCTAAGTGCGGAAACTGAGTCCACCAACCTATGACTCAGCAGCAGGTATTAGACCGAACAACTCCTCTGAACACTCTCCATGATAAATACGGTAAAAGATACAAGAGACCTCACATCTCTACGCAACGCCATGGCATCCTTGACAAACTTGAGTCTTCTTGGGGTTAAATTGGACAAGATTTAGTCTACCCTAGTCCAAGACTCCATGTAACAGAGTTTCGACTTCAGGTCACACCGATCGAAGGCTTTGGCTATGTCCAAAGTTTCCGCAAGCCTCCCCCTTGGACTAAATTGCCTCTGCCCATCTATGTGCAGGACGTCACCAGCTGAGGGACCAGTACCACTATCGATAATTAATCCCAAATCAGCTGGTGGCCCTCTAGATACCTTAGAAGCTGGCTGGTTTCCATTATTTTAAAGAACAAGGTTGTTATAGCTATTATACGATAGTTGGACGCATCAGAGCCATCGCTTTTTTAAGTGATCGAATGTATTCTATTATTAATTTCTCAAGTTTTGCTTTATTTCATTGGCTATATTTTTATATATGTGGCGTTTTAGTATGACAGAGCCGACGAAGAGTACATTAATAAAACAACTACTACTAATAAAGTATTTATACTTTACCCACTTGACTTGTAATTTCATGAACTAAGACGGAAGCGTAAATAATTTATCAGCGACAGTTTTTTGACTGTCTTAATAATTCACATAGAGCATGACGCTAGACTTTTTTAAATTCTTCATTGAGTTTAATTTACAATCAAACGCAACGTTGCGGAACAACTGCGCGCAATCGGTCAATCGTTAAGTATAATATTAAGTACACGTAGTATTTTGATGGATGCTGTATCCGGTGAACATACGTAATGTCTAGCATAGAACAATGTTAATCAATTCAGTGGACAAAACAATAGTTATTTTATATCTAATAATACTTGATTGAACTCGCCTGCTCCATTAGGATCTAACAAAAACAGAAAATTTGGTTCTATGATTTATATTGTTATGAAAATTATTGTATATCCATAATATACGTTATTTATAGAATATGTCACAAATTTGTCTAAAACTTCCTTCATGAAGCAGATAAAATAAAATAAATTGTATCGAGTCAGCGTCTCTGCTATATGCACTATTAAACACTTGAAGGTGATTTTTCTAAATAATGACGATTCATCTAATTACGACACTACTAGTGACATTGTTGGGCTAATTTCTTTTATTACACAAAATTGTCAAGCCTTGAAACTATTTCTTTGTAGAAACCTACTATTTATACTTATGTAACCGGCCTTTTTTATTGTATTTGTTTTTGTATAAAGTAACGAAGAGTAAATAAATAAATAAATATTTTTCTTTATGATTCTAACTAAACGTAATTCTATTTTTTTAATGATTAGGATTCATTAGATCAGCGTTGTGTTTTGTAAAAAAATAAAAAAACGTGTGGCACTCGAGGACTGCCGCGGTAAAGCTATTGCTTAATTATTTTTTTCAACTTATGCAATTATAATTATTTATTTATGCAGTATTTTTTTTCTTTAATATTAATTCAAGTTTTTTCTTTGATAAATTAATTCAATCTACCAGACTCAGACAAACTCGCCTATATAGTAGGGTGGGCCAAAAAAATTAAATCAAGTTATTCGTACAGGCACAGCGTCAAAAAGGTGCTAAATGCCGTAAATGATTGATACGTAAAGTTGAAATATAATTATTTTAAATTTTACTGCCTCCGGATTGAGATAGAATTTATTAAAAAATTTAATTTTTGAGCCCATGTTGAGATTTTTTTTTCACTTTATTTAAATCTTTATTAGCGCTTATTTGTTTTTAAAAAGAATAGTGCATCTTTTGTTTTGTTTAGTTCGAGGACAAAAGTGTAAAGAGGGGTTGGTACCAGTGTGGTGTGGTGTTAGATTTGACAAGAAACGCACGACTTATAGCAAAGACAATCTATGTCTGCACGCATTACGTAATTAAGTGAAGTCACTTTTAAACGAATTATTAAGAATGAAACGTACGAAAAGATGTTGGAATTATCCGTTATTTGGTAGTCTATATGATTTGAAAGACAACATAATATTGCCCACATATGAATATGTGATGAATTTGTATGGGTGAAACCGACACAAGCTAAAATTCGGGAGATAAAGAAATTGAGGGTAGTGTGATTGCAAAACTAATAGAAATATGGGCGAAATCTTCTATTCCTACAGTTGAACCTAAAAAAATGAAGGAAATGCTGAAATCATATCATTTAAAATGCAAAAATTTGCTAAAATCTCACCCAAAAAACCTAGATTTAAGATCGAAGATTTTCGTCATGGAATGACGTTTCGACTTGCAAGTGTCGAGATTTGCCCCTTTTTGGGGTAAAAAGTACCTGCAAGAAAACACAGCTTCATAGTAGATCGATGATCCGCGAGAAAAATGGTAATTGGTAGTATAGATGTCGACACAACAAAACAGATGACAAAATTAGTTATTTCAACATATTGACGGCAGTACGTCTGGGCCCAAAACATTTAAGAGGAATTAGTAAGCAGCTTAAAATCTGTGAGCCCTCTCACAGATTTCGATAACTCAGTTTACTCCTATTCCTACGAACCTACTGGAGCTTTCTGTTAGTACAGACCAGAACTACTTGTACAGAATAGTCGAAGCAGTTTCAACAGGCACATTTCCCAGCAATTTAGCGAACAAATCACCAGGCATAATGTCTCATGCCCCATGGTTAACCAACGAGACAATAAGATTTTGCATCTGTATGCTAAAGTAGAGACTCCTTCTGAAAATCTCTTTAAACGAATGTGATGAATGAAGCACTCTTGCAACGTAAGCTGTTAAGTTTTACGTGCCGATATGTTTTTCCATAAAAACTCTTTCAAGCTGTAATGATGGATCGAGGCCTTTCTTTAAACTTATTGAGTAAACGCAATATGCACCAACAGCATTGAAGGCTGTTATTGACGCACCCAGAAAATGCTTGAATTGTTAACAGACCCCAGCGGAAAATTCGCGAATTAGCTGCACGTCGAATTTTGAAAGTTCAGCTCATGTTAGATCAGCAATATTAAAACCACTGTGTCTTTTTCAGTTACCAAAGATTAAATTTGACGCAATAGCATACTACGACCTTTTAAATTGGCAGAAAAGTTTTACTGGACCACCGCTATTAAAGTCTGTTACCGAAAAAAAATATATTATTTATTGAACAGAAAGGAGAAGGAGAACCGGATTTACTACGTCTATCTTGTCACACTCAAGCAGTAGAAAGAGCCGTTAAAGCCGTGACAGAAGTTTCAGCCACTATATGCGATAAAACATCAAGAGAGGGATTCATAGACGCCCAGCTAGATTGAAGGAATGCGATGCGAAAATTCGACAGCAAGAAGGATTTTAACGGCACCTAAACATTTCAATTAAATAATAATTTAGCTAATGAGAATTGTTATTACTCTATTTTAATATTCTTCTATTAATAAACAAAAGATTCTTATGATTTTCGGTCTTTATATTAAAAACAAAAGATCTTTGCTTGTCAATATGCAATGGCCCTTTTTTACTATATTTCTTTAATTTTCACATGACTCCGGAGGCAGAAGATTAATTCCGAATGCTATCAAATTCCGTATTCTATTTACAGTCACCATTTAGCACCTTTTAGTCACTGTGCTCCTATAAAAACCAAACTTTTTTTTTTTCTTCATACATATTTGACCCACCCTACTATATAGTCTGTCTCACTCTAACGCGCACCGGCTGCACCGATCTCGTCAGAGAGATCCGAGTGAATACGCAGTATGCGTTCTGTCCCACTCTAACGCGTAAGGTTTTTTTCGTTACGAAATTTCTGGATTCGGTCTCCACGCTCGAGGCCCGCGATAGAAGCTATGCAATAGCTTAATAACTTGACCGTTAATAGAGTGTGGAATAGCTTTTTGCCTGTTATTTAAATCTAAAATCATTTAATTGTTTGAATTGACATTTATAAATGTACCTATAAAATAATCATATTTTGTTTGCTTGTTTAACATGTAATACAGTAAAATTATAAATGACTACTAGCTGGCTATTGTTTGTATATTTGTAATTGTATGCTCAGAATTTTTTATAGAACGGGGGGCAAACGGGCAGGAGGCTCACCAGATGTTAAGTGATACCGCCGCCCATGGACACTCTCAATGCCAGAGGGCTCGCGAGTGCGTTGCCGACCTTTTAAGAATAGGTACGCTCTTTTCTTGAAGGACCCTAAGTCGAATTGGTTCGGAAATACTTCAGTGGGCAGCTGGTTCCACATAGTGGTTGTGCGCGGCAAAAACTGCCTTCAAAAACGCTCAGTTGTGGAACGGCGGACGTCGAGGTGATACGGGTGGAATTTCGTATTCTGTCTCGACGTCCGATGATGAAATTCAGCTGCAGGTATTAATCCGAACAACTCCTCTGAACACTCTCCATGGTAAATGCGGTAGAAGATGCAGAGTGACCCCACATCTCTACGCAACGCCAAAGGATCAAGCCGCTCGGAGAGGGATAGTCGTCGACGATTCGAACCGCTCTGCGTTGTATACGGTCAAGTGGAAGGAGCTGGTACTGGGGAGCCCCCGCCCAGAGGTGAGAGCAGTACTCCATGTGGGGCCGAATTTGCGCTTTATATAGTTGCATGCGGTGGCCCGGAGTGAAGTACCGCCTCGCCTTGCTGAGCACACCAAGCTTTTTGGAGGCTAATTTAGCCTTTCCCTCCAAGTGACCGCGAAACTGAACGTCGTTCGATATGTCAACGCCAAGTATTCCAATGCTGGCTGTGGCTTTAAGAAGAGTGTTTTCGAAAAGAGGAGTAGCGACAAAGGGTGTTTTTTTAGCGGAAAACGCGCAAACTTGTGTCTTCTTGGGGTTAAATTGGACTAGGTTTTGTCTGCCCCAGTCTGAGACTCCACGTAGTAGAGTTTCGACTTCAGACACAAGTTTGTTCCGGTACTCATCAACAACTGCCCGAGAAATACCTGCCCGGCCAGTGTAAAGAATATCCCCAGTGCTGTCATCCGCATAGCAGTGAATGTTGCTAAGTTGCAACAAATTAAATGTTCTTCTATTATCTTTGGTCGCGAGTACTACAGATTGAAATAAAATTACTTTAGTGGCTGAGACCAGAACCACGATGTACACGATCTATCGATTTATCTAAATATAATAAATTCGTGTTTATATCGATTAATTAAGTTTTATCACAAGTCATTTCTCTGTCTTGTCTTCAAAATTATCGTACGTGACCGCTGAAATGAAATCTTGGAATGGCCACGTCGACATTTTATATCTTAATCAACGTTGGGCCATATCAATTTTGTAGAATGACATGGCTATGACTTGTTGTAAGTTGTAATTAGACTTTCTTTTTTGCTTCTGTGACTTTTAAAGTATAGCATAGGTAAACTGTTTAATTTATAACTTATCCACTCATTAGTGAAGGCATCTATAATCCAATAGAAATACTTATTTTAGAAGCTACTTTGCCCATTACACAAGAGTCGCGATATCCAGTGAGAGGATAGTTTTCGGACTGTGGGAAGAACTTCATGGTAAAAGTTTTATATCGGATAATTCCGCGTATGCTTTCGCATTACCCCCTGCACATACGTTGACAAAGTAGCAATTTATCTTCAACGATTATTATTACTATTGGCAACAAATATTTATTTGATTAAATTGATAAAATCTTTGTTTGCCATGTACGTAAACTTCGAGTAGTTTTGACATATTTATCAAATTCTAATCAGGACAAGATCTTTCTTAAGTGGGACGACCAAGGTCCGTACGATTTCAACATCACTTATGAAATCACTATTTCTTAATAGTATCTAAATAACAGGTAGCTAAGTGGTTACTTGTTTTTTAGTTTCTTCCTTAAAAGTGGACTTGGGTAAGATTTTTTTTAGTGGTCACTTGAAATAAAAAACAATCATATTTCTATACCAACAAATTGGTTTCTATTGACGTATTGATCGATATTTTGTGCTATTCGCTTTTGCATCCATAATTTATCAACCTACATCCTATCGGTTAAGGTTGCTCGATAAACATTTGCCTTATAAGGTCTTAATTTGTAAAAAAACTGAATACAATATATATTTAATTCGCTTTAAATTCGCAAGCAAGAAAAATACGTTTATACATTTTAGTGTATATTGGAGTAGGTATTTTTAAAGATAACACATACGAGTAACATAAAACATAAACATAAGTAACATAAAATACGTTAACGGCCAGCGCAGTACAATTATCATGCGCCTGACAAAAGCCACCATAGCGGTGTAATCGATACGCGTCTATGCTATAAGATTTCAGAGTACAGCCTTGCGATTCTGTAACTCACTTTTCAAACTTCGACAGCGGTTTTCACAGCGGCGGTCGCGCTCAAATCAGTCGTAAAACACAGCATCAGCGACAGCCGCTGTGAGAGTTTGAAAAGTGAGTTACAGAATCGCAAGGCAGAGAGAGAGATTTATGTATTTAACAAAATATAGCAGCTATTTTAACAAACTAAGACAAAATGTTTAGGTCGGACGTTAGGTATAGGTACCTATAGGCCATTTTAAGTATAACAATCCTCATATAATTTTAATTAAGGTTTGTTAGGCAATTTATTAATAAATTTGTTACAGGCGATAACAACATAATTACGACTTTAAAGACTTTGATTTTAACATATTCATTTATGTAACTAGAACAGTGATGGCTAAGTGGCATCGGCATGGGGCTCTCATCCCTGAGGTCGTAAGTTCAGGCCCTGGATTTGCAAAAATGGACAGAAAGTCCAGGTGTCTCTGTTGTACGGTACTCATACGGTTAAGGAAAACATCATCAGGACAACGGCAACGCTTCTCAACGACAAAAAGTCGATGGCCTGTGTCAGGAACAGAAGG
Organism: Pieris napi; assembly: GCF_905475465.1. Lineage (NCBI taxonomy): Eukaryota > Metazoa > Arthropoda > Insecta > Lepidoptera > Pieridae > Pieris > Pieris napi. The sequence goes on from NC_062252.1 coordinate 4,256,595, forward strand.
CTAGATGATACCTATTTGCATATAAGAAAAAATAAATACATAATCACAAAACAATAAGTGTGTTTCTATATTTTTAATTTCTATTTGTAATGCGTACCAGATTCATCTGCAGGACTGAAATTCAGTACCTTGTGTATGTGAGACCAGCTAAGATGTCCACTGCGAGTTCAAGGACTAGCGTCTAAAATTTTGTATTCATACTACACAATGTCATATTCTCTTTTAGTAACCTTACGTGTAGCTTTTATGAGCCAAACTGCAAGTATAACTTTATGCATAAAATTCTCCACAAACGGAACTGCAAATTCTATTTTTAATCGATTTTAAAAATCTCGAACTAGACTAAAGTTATTTCTGTATATTTATAATCCTATATATGATGATAAGTACACCAAACATACGCATTATTTATATTGCCTAATGTCAACAAATAAAAATCAAACAATAGTAGTTCTAACTTTTACCTTAATGATAATAATTTCATTTATTTCAATAGAAATAATCTTTCAACGACCATACAACATAGCTTCTTCCATTTATAAATAATGTGGATGATATAATCCTTTGAAGTGAAAGCCTTTTAGTATAAAGCCACTTAGTCGTTAATTGCAATTAATTTTCTTTAAGATAAAAGGTATTCCAAAGTCGTCTATAAACATTCCTTTCAATTCTAATTAAAATTATACTTCTTATGTTTCATAAACCTTAAGGCTGCGGGTACGAAACTTGCGACGACTGGAGCGACGGCGGGGCAGCACGACGGCGATGTAATCAAATGCATTAAAAACATTAAGCGCTGTGTATGAAACGGGCGACGGCGAGCGGCGCGATCGAGCGATGCACGGGCGGCGGTAGAGCGGAGCGACGAGAACAAACTAGTTTGGTTTCGCCGCTCGCGCGGGTACATAGTGTTGCATTTTTATCACAGTAATAATATGGAAATTAAGGAAATTGAAAAAATCGGCTATATGGGACAGTAAAAACGTACACCATAAAAACTAAACAGTTAGGTATAATAAAGTGTTGGGAGGAAATAAAACGCCAATTTCGGGAATGTTGAAGGTAATAGTTCTCTTCGACGTGAATTCATGTTTATCACAACACTACGTGAGCGCGACTTCGCGGAAATTTGTTTCGTACACACGCAAGACACCGCTATCTCTTCGCCCCGCGCCGAACCGCCCCGCCCCGCCATCGCTCCGGCCAACGCAAGTTTCGTACCCGCAGCCTTATAGTCACGTATCTTACTTACGGAGCGAAAACTGTACCATAAGCACTAAAAAACCATTCACAAGTATTCTCTATCCCCAAATAGTGATTCTGACTTGAGTTACAAAATTTTAAGTCTACGTGCCGACCGAGGTACGAGGTAAGGTAAAGTATGCTAAGGATATTGAAACTATTTGATAGTAAATTCTAGAAATAAGTCGTCAGTAAATGTCATTCGCATACTTTCATATCTTGTAAAAATTGAATAAAGTTTGTTCATCTTGCAGCCGGATACAGGTTTGACATATCAATTTAATATACTGATGTTTGTCAAGCATAATATCTATATTGGGTAATATCGGAGGATATTGTACGAGCTAAAAACTTAGTTTAACGCAAGGTTTTTATTTGCTGTCAGCATAATAGGAATCTCTCTCTTTTTTTATTCTACCTTTAAAGCTTTTATCTTATTAATTCATTCTTCGTTCCTGAAGGTCGCGTAACTATGAGATTCCTCTGATAGTGATAGCCACCTCAGATAACTAGCTGGTCCAGGTTATCTGGTTGCTGACATGCGATGGCAATCACTAAAGTAAGGTGATTATGGCTATTGTTGTGTTGATCCAAAAGTGATTGCTTGGATGGCTTTTTCATAGCTTTTGCTTCTTGTATTGGTTTTTTAAACGATTTGAAAAAGGCTGAATATGAGATTTATGCTAAAAGATGTATTATTACTTCCGTGGAGTGTCTTACCTTAATGTGTCTGTACAAAAGTGGCTCCGAAAATGTCTGTAATTTATTTTAATGGAATTAATAATGTTATCTTTGAGTCGCCTTATTTTCGCTTACCCGATAGTTTTATATATTAATACCGAATATATATGTATATAAATAATTTTAAAAATCGATGGTAAGGAGTTTTTAATAGATGTTAAATTAATTCAGATTTTATCTCAAAATTATTTAGGCGTTCACCAATAATATCAAATTTGTAGTAAATATTGTACAAACCAAAGTTTTTTTTGTAAACTTTCTGATTTCTCTAAACGGCGATATTTGTGTAATGGATCTTGATAACCATCGCAGGAACGATGACGGTGATTAATTGGCTTATTATGCAGAAAAAAAAATGTAAAAGAGATAATAAGCTAAGAATAACTTGTGTCACAGCGTCGATATTAAATTATTTATTTGTCTGTTTATTTGTTAATAGAGATACTTCACGCAAGCAATAAGTTATAGTTGCCGCCTACAGACATCTGCCGACCCCTGCAACCTTTTATCCTGCAACCTCCTACATCCTTATTGGCATTTTAGGATGACTTCTCTTGAAAACCACTAAATCGTATGAGATATGGATCTTTACTTGACAACCATAAATCTATCTAGGCACGTCAAGACGTTTATCCATATACACCTGAACCCAATAATCAATCCACAATCTCAGATTGTTTTCAATCAAATCAGACCGTGACAGTCGATCGATCTCCTATCTGCATCCCAATAACCAAACACTACGAAGATCATTCCATTTTTTGGCGACGGATAAATTGATCTTTGTCGTTCCATTTTACCAAGTTTTCACTCATATTTAATAATTAATGTAAACCAAATAAAGTAAATAAAACCGTAAAAATAACATTAACATATACATGAGTATGTTTAAAACATAATAATCAGTTTTTTTTTAATTATTTAAAAAAACTTTTAAAATAATTAACTGTTGAAATCGAGCATTTTCATACAAAGGTCTATCCGCAGACATCCATACGACCTCCCATCGATAGCTTATATCGACAGATGGCTATTACAATCCATCTATTGGTTATTGGCACACTTGTTACAACATTTGGATTAAGATAACTATCTCAGATGGTAGATTATGGATTGAGATAGGTTATTGGGTGTAGGCGATGTATTCTAATTACAAATTGTCGTATTATCAATAATTATTTTGTCGAAACAAACTGTGTATGTATTTAAGTTATGAACATTGTCGAAGTTAAACAGTTACTTAGAATAAACGCTTTGTCACTTGTGTTATTTAGATCATATTCACTTGATCGAGTGTTTTTGAATGATAAAGATAACTGTTACTATTCACAAACAATCGAAATTAATCTGTGTGTCTGATGGATCTGATAGTGTCAAATTCATTCGTAATATATCATATCAGTCGATACCCTTCGATTTTATTTTATCGATGATATAACATAACTTATGCAATATAATATATTGTGACTATTATTTTGCTCTAAGATTTATACCCGTATATTATACAAATAAAAAATTAAGCTACAATTAACGGCTTGTTTCTACATTTCTTGATAAGTTTTATATTTTAAATCTATAAATCAATGTTTATAAGTCTAGGTGCCTTATAAACATTGATTTATGGATTTTAGACGTTTTTTCACTTATATAATTTAACTGTATTAACAAATAAATACTTAAAAAATTTGTTTAAACAAATTAACATATCCTGGACAACATTTTTTAAATCTTTTTTTATTAAAACACTTGGAAATTACATTATTTAAGCTTGGAAATTACATTCCATATAAACTAGAAAAATCGTTATGTCTTTGTTTTACTACAGAGTACTATCTGCATATGTAGCAAAATATATTCGAATTATTTCAATTCCAAGTATTTAAAATATACATAATTTTTCTCACACGTAAATAAAATCTCTAACAGCGCGAATTTTTCTTTCTTTATTACTCTATTGGTCACAGTCACAGACTAAAATGATGTACACTATAGAATGATCAGCCATGTTGATGATAGTATGGTTGCACATGTAATTGAAAATACAAGCAAATTAACTAAATTAAAGATTCAACTTATGTGCAGGAAAATGTGACGTGATACAATAATGTAAAGTTACTATTTTCACAGGCTACACCTATATATTGCAAATATACCAACAACACCAATGCGTTTCAATGATTAAAATAACTTTTTCATCGCATATCTGTGTAATGATACTCAGACAATATAGTATAATATATCGTGTGAGTGTATCATCACTCTCATATAACATCGTAGTATAAAAATAATTTGGGCCAGCAACAGGTGGGAGATGGCTCAGTATAGGGAGGTGGCAAAGACACATTTTGGGTCGCAGAAGTGTGTATTTAGAAAAGTTCATGAGAAGTTTCTGTCATCTTTATTTGCCTAAATACCTATATTAACAGCAGTAGTAGTTTTGAGCAGTGTTGGCCTAGTGACTTCAGCGTGCGACTCTCTTACCTGAGGTCGTAGGGTTGATCCCCGGCTGTGCACCATTGGACTTTCTTTCTATGTGCGCATTTAACATTTGCTCGAACGGTGAAGGAAAACATCGTGAGAAAACCGACTATCTTAGACCGAAAAAGTCGACGGCGTGTGTCACCTACTTGCCAATAAGATTTTAAAAATAATCATGAAACAGATTCAGGAATCTGAAGCCAAGACCTAAAGAGGTTTTAGCGCCACTGATTTATTTTTTATTACCTATATTTTATAGTAGTATTGTAAAAATCATGAGGAAGCCGGCATACCGTTGACCCAAATAGCCGGCAAGTGTCAGAAACTGAAGGCTGATCATCTACTTGCTTAGTAGATAAAAATGATCACGATGCAGATACAGAAATTTGAGTCCTAGACTTAAATGGTTATAGTGTCTGATATCTTTAACCTACATTATATATGTCCTTTCCATAAATCCATAGACACACTCATGTCTTAAACTTTTTTTGCCGATTTTGATGAAACTTGATCCGTTTTCCAAGTTGGTAAAACATAACAATTTTATGGATAAATATTCATACACTTAAATGTACGTGTTCGAAATCATTAATAGACTCAAATATTATTCAATTCAACAACATTATACACGTTGATTTGGAGATGCTGCAGATAGCAACTAGCGCACTTTTGCTTATTCCTTATTTTTTGTGAGTTGCTTAAGTTTATGTATTTTAAATAAAAAATGAGACTTCTTTTAAAACACAAGATTACTTTTATGGTTCAGTGACTAAGGCATTGTGAGATTTTACAAAAGCCGTTCAATTTTCTACAAAAATCCTCACGTTGTAATTGAAAGGATAATTGGACGGGTCAAGTAAATGCACAAAAAGTTGACAACTTTTTTCGTTTAGCGTATTTCATTTCTACTGTAACTATTTTACGTTTCGAGCTCACACTTTACCATCCTCAGGGTACATGAAAATACCGTTGGTACAAATTCTACGAATTGTTCTTCAGTGAATGATATAATTTGTGAACTACAAAGAGAAGGAAATTGGACATCGGAATCAGCACATTCTATTGTACAATAAAATTGGGAATTAAACTGTTTCTAAAGTTATACATTGCCTCATTGGTCTAGTTATCTAGTAGCTAGTGGAGCTAGTAACTCGTCATGAGGTGTCGGGATTGGTTCCCGGTGATTGATTTTACCAAGAAAACTTTCGTGTTAAGTTAGCAAGTTGGCGTTTAAACACCTGTTTAATCGTCGCACCGTGTCACCCTTTTGCCACATGCCAAGAGCTAAGCATAATATGTAAATCTGTTGGTCCTACTCTCGTGACACTGCGCGACACGGCAGGCACAGAAACAGAACGAGATAGATAACTGCTACAGTAAAAAAAACAAGATTAATCTGTTACTATGCTACTGACCTGATATGCTGTCAAATACACTCATAATTTATCATATCAGTCGATAAACTTTATACATTTGATTTTATCGATTTAAGTTACTTATGTAACATTATTACGTCTATAACGTGTTGCATTTGTTTAAACTCAAACTCAAACTCAAAATATCTTTATTCAAGTAGGTAACCAAGTACACTTTTGAATCGTCGAGTTAAATAAATCGTAAATTTACATTTACTACCAGTTCGCAAGTCAAGGGCGTAGAGCGGGTAAGAAGAACTGGCAAGAAACTTTCCGCCACTCTTTTTAATTGCCAAGTATTGTCATACAAATTGTTTGAACTGGAGCAATTCAATCCCAAGGATTAGGATCATTTAAGTAGTCCTCAAATTTATAAAAAGCTTTGTTGATTAATTTTCGTTTAACGAGGGCTTTGAATTTATTTAGTGATAATTCTCTAATTTCGCTTGGGAGTTTGTTGTAAAAACGAATACAATTTCCATATAAGGAGTGGTTTATCTTTTGGAGCCTGGTTGGTCGTACACTCAAATTAGTTCTATTTCGCGTATTATACTGGTGAAAGTCACCATTTGTTTTAAAATCGTTTATATTTTTTTGGACATACAACAAGGCTTCAAGAATATATTGACCAGATAGTGTCAAAATATTTTATTTCTTAAACTTATTCCGTACCGACTCCCTCGGAGAAACACAACAAATACCCCGAACAGCCCGCTTCTGCAGCACAAATATGGATTGAACCTCTGCAGCAGCACCCCACAGTAAAATACCGTACGACATAACGCTATGAAAGTAGCTATGATACACAATTTTAGCCGTGTCCTTATCAGTAAACTGTCGGATTTTCTTTACTGCATATGCTGCAGAGCTCAGCCTATTCGAAAGAGTCTCTATGTGTGGGCCCCATTGGAGTTTACTATCTATTGTTATGCCTAGAAAAACAGTTTTGTCAACAAAGTTTAGTTCACTGTCCTTAATTTTCAGGTTACCAATATCTCGCTTTACGCTAGTAGTTGGAAATCTAATACATTTTGTTTTATTCTCATTAAGCAGTAAGTTATTTACATTAAACCAGTTAACTATACGAGAGATAGAATTGTTTACATCGTCCAATAATACGTTATTCCTATTCACTTTAAATAGAAGTGAAGTGTCATCAGCAAACAATACCATCTCATGAACTTCGTTGACAAAGAATGGGAGGTCATTTATGTAAATCAGAAATAAGAAAGGCCCGAGAATCGATCCTTGGGGGACGCCCATTAATACCTACGAACGCGGAGAGGTGACTCCATTGACATGAACTCTTTGGATCCTTCCCTTCAAATATGAATTCATCAGGCTGGAAGCTTTGCCATCAACGCCATAGTGTTGAAGCTTTCCAACGAGTATATCAGGATGAACACAATCAAAGGCCTTTGACAGGTCACAAAAGACGCCGACTCCATCATATGATTCTTCCCAGGCGTTAAATATGTCCGAAATCAACTTCACACCGGCATCGATTGTGGAGCGACCCTTAGTGAAACCATACTGTTTACTATGTAAGAGTTTATTTTTATTAAAATGTAAAGAAAGCTGGTCTAGCATTATCTTTTCAAAAACTTTGCTCAACGCAGGGAGCACGGAAACAGGTCTGAAGTTTGACGGATCAGACTCACTACCTGCCTTGAACAAAGGTGTAATCTTACTTAATTTCATTTCGTCCGGAAAGACTCCACAATCGATACATCTGTTAAAAATTATAGACAATTCAGAGCTTATTACATTAATAACGGAATTTAAAATGACTGTTGACATACCCCATATATCTTTACTTTTTTTTAAATTAATAAGCTTAAAAGTTTTGACGATATCATTACAAGTTATATGTTTAAACTGAAATTTAATATTACATTCAGGTACACATTTTTCTAGCAATGAGATCGCAGCAGCAGGTGAAGAATGTAGGGACTTGGTCGTATTTAGTGGTACATTTGTAAAAAACTCTTCAAAAGAAGAAGCTACCTCTGGGTCAGATTTTATTAATTTCCCTTTAACTTTTAACATATAATCGGTTCGTTTATCAGACGTTTTACCTGATTCTTCATTTATTATTTTCCAGGTAGCTTTTACTTTATCCATGCTATTTTTTATTTTTGAACTTAAATATTGTGACTTTGCAATTTTGCAATCTTTTTTGAAATTATTAGAATACAACCTAACATATTCCCTAAATTCCACACTAGTGTTATATTGCTTTTCGTCATACATTTCATATAATTTTAACCTTTTCCTGTGTAACTCCTCATTTGCCCAGTCACAGAAACTTGTTTTCTCAGAGACCAATAAAGTCTTTTGAGTAAATACCTTCTTGAATTCATCAATAAATGATCCAAAAAAAGTATTGTATAAATTATTAGGGGATGAGTTGCCACACAGAAATGGCATCCTATAGACCAATGCTTCTCTAAATCTGTCCAAACGGTCATTTGTAATAGGAGTTATCACAATTTTCTTCTTTTTACATGTTCTTTGTTTCCTTAATTGGAATTCAAACCATTGACCAGTGTGATCAGATTTAAATCTATTGAAAATACAAACATTCAAAGGGGCTATGTCACTATATATATTATCTATACAAGTTGCGGTGCTAGCTGTTATTCTTGTGGGTGAATGAAATTGATTTATTAAATTGTATGAACGAAAAAGACTAAGTATGCGTACACTTGAATTAGAATGACAAAGTAAATTGACATTAAAATCCCCACACACAATTAGCCCCTTATTACACTTCACTAATTTACACAATATCTCCTCTAATACCTTTTCAACATTATTATAGACAGCTGATGGAGGACAATATAGACATACAACAATGAATTGCTCCAGTTCCACACAGGAGATTTCAATAGTTAGTTCTACAGAGAGGCTGATAATATCCTTTCTTTCTTTGCATTTAAGTTTTTTACCAATTAGGATTAATGAGCCACCATGAATAGCATTTTCTCTGCAAAACACACTACCAACCCTGTGGTTACAAAAATTAAACAAAACTTCATATTTTTTAAGCCAGTGCTCTGTTATGCACAAAAAGTCTAATTTTTGACTATTCAAGAATAGTTCAATTTCTAATTCTTTATTTATCATCCCCTGTATATTTTGATGTACCACAATAATTTTTTGGGAATGACTTGTATCACATAATATACTTACCTTATTATTGCAAGAGTGGTGCTCTGTTGTCCTATTATCTAATTTAAATAAATATTATTTGGAATTACTTCCAAGGTCTTATAATCTAATGCTTGCTCAATAGAAGCAAGGGGTCTAGCCAAATTCTTGGCTGTCATCTCTATAAAATATGATAGCGAAACAGCTATCTGTCTTTTATTTCTTATATTAAAAGGTAGACAATACCGTAATAAGGTAGAGATGGGAAGATACTTTTAAACAGATTGCAAGCTGATCCAGGAAGTCCAGGTGGGGAAAGAAATGGAAAAGCTGTAAGAGACCTTGATGGGGACCGCCAAAGGCCTTTAAGTTTTATTTTTATCATTATGTGTTTTAAAATCTTTTAGTTTACCAAATATAAACAAAGAAATAGGATTAGAAATATCAACATAAGGAACACGACAAGGATAGAGGAGGACAAAGAGTATTCGAAAGGACAAGTGGAGATGGACAGAATAAGTGGTGTGAAATAATATTAAATTGGTACCCGAAAATTGGAAAAAAGTTCGACAGTACAGAGATGGGAAAATGAAATATAACTAATAATTATTATTATTTATTTTCTCCCATATAACATTTACAACAAACAATAATATTACAGTTGAGAAGGCATTGGGAGACTGTTTCCAAACTAGGTAAGAACCTGTGATATGGATAACCAGGCTTCCATTCCACAGCAAAGTCATATTGAGTGGTTACAAAAAGCACATACATATATGGGTAGGCAAACAAATTTAACGTTTTAAATAAAGAAAGAAAAACAATACAGTCAACTAATTAGAAGTTAGTACAAATAAAGTTGTATGGGTGTATGAGAGGGTGTGTGTATGTGAGTGTGTGTAAGTGTGAGTGTGTGTATGTTAGTGTTGTGTATGTGTAGGAGAGTGTGTGTATGTGTGATAGTGGGAGAGGGTATGGGTCAGGCACACGCCTGAGAACATATGTGAAAATTATTTTAATATAGGTTTGGTTAAACATGGGGCCAGTAAGGGCAGAATGGAAGGGTCTATAGGAGGCTTTTGTCGGGATAGGCAAACGGACCTTAGTTTGTTGTCAAATGATTGTGTGTAAGAAAGAAGAACTTGTCCGAAATAAAAGCTATTTTTATTTTATAAAGAAGCTGATAAAGTTCGTATATGTGTTTACGTTTATTAAAATAAATATTAGAATATACTTTAATTGACATATTATCAAAGTAACACTTGTACTTTGGATAGTTTAAGTGCAATAATAAATTGTTTGTTTGTCCCTCTAATGTCAGTTTTCAGGACAGTGACCGTGACTGACATTTAAAATTCATTCGTATAATAAAATGCTTGCTTAATTCAGCCCAAATTTGATATGCAAATATAGTTAATATATCGTATAGCCACTTATTACGGAACAAAATATAGATTTAAAAAAAATCAAGTTTACAATGGGATGTGAAACAATTTTCGCTGTAAAAACAGCGAGGAATAGTATCTTTATTGTAGCTGTTAAAACCCATTACTAGATAAGTATAATTGTGAATTATTATATTTAATTGTTAAGCGCTTATGTTTTTTTATTTTTATCTGTTTATACTTTTTAATTACTAAGAACACTGACAAAGGTAGTATATATGGTAGTTTTTTACTTTATTTAAACAGAAAGAACATTATTTATTACATATATATTATATACAAAGAATATTATTAAAGTAATACGTTGGTAAAAAATATAAATAAAAAAGGGTACGTGTATTATGTACGCACGTAAGAAGTTATACTTCTTTGGCATTATTAAAAATAGTTTTTGATTGCATGCAAATAATTAATTACAATTAAATAATCAAAAACTGGAAAAGGAGTCATTATAGTCAATAAAGTTCAGTTTACATGCGAAAAATTAAATAAATAAATATTTATTATTATTCTCTTACATTTAGTGTAACATAAATTCTATTATTATTCGAATGTTGTTTTTAAATTATGTCCAATACCGTAGCATCTTCCGTGGGCAACTTCATACTGATAATTTTGTGTCAGGGTGCGCGCGCATCGTAAAATTTCACTCTCATCAATTTTTCATAACGCGCCTAAAGAAGTATAACTTCAAAAACCTCACAAAAATAGTATAGACCCTAAAAAACAAGCCGTAACTTCATTGATAAAGCTTAACAAATCAAAGTCCTATCACATATAATTTAACAATTCAACTATCTATCTGCTAAATGCCATTTGTCTTTTGTTTTATGGTAACAATACCTATTCAGAGTTCAAGAGAAATGTCCTTAATAATGTGGTAATTAAAAGGCAGACGAATACTGTAAAACAATCTTCTCTATTTACAATGTTAAAATATTTACGCACGTACAGTGTGGTTTTTCAATCAAAGCGTTATAATTTATGCTAAAGAGTTTCTTTGTTTGGTTAAACGCGCGAGTCTCTGTAATTTTGGTTTAACTTGAAACATTATTTTTAGTCTAGTCGACAAGTTGAAAATGGTACAAAATAGAGATACTGCTCTTAAAATTATGTGCGATAGCTCATTGGATCCGGAATGACGTCTAGAAAAATGTGCCAAAAGCATGTATTAGCACCAAAAAAATTGCAAAAGTTATAAACAATTAAAGATGAAAAAAAAAATGGCATTTAGTTTTAATAAACTATCAATATTTAAGAAATTTCAAAAAAAGATTCTGAAAGAGGAGGAAATTTCCAATAAAAGATAAAATTTCGTTAGTTAACAATTGTTTAACTTGTTGAAAAATTAACTTTAAGTAAAATTTCCAACGGGAATAAATTAATTAGTGTTCTGTTCTGAACCATAATTTTTTCAAATTTAAAAAAATATATTCAATACCTTAAATAAATTAGTTAATGTGCCGTACTCGCTTTCGACGCCACGCGCGCATCCTAAAAATGTCACGCGCAGACCTATTTTCAGCGTTAAATTAAAATTATAAATAATGGAGATAGAGTTCCGGGAGAATCTTTTTTTGAAATTTCTTAATTATTAATAGTTTATTAAATATTGGCAAAAAACGAAATGCCATTTTTTTTCATCTTTAATTGTTTATAACTTTTGCAATTTTTTATGTGCTAATACACGCTTTTGGCACATTTTTCTAGACGTCATTCCGGATCCAATGAGCTATCGCACATAATTTTAAGAGCAGTATCTCTATTTTGTACCATTTTCAACTTGTCGACTAGACTATTTGTGTTGACATAACTTTGGAACATAAATGAAAACCTTTTAAAAAGTGGTAAAAAATATTCCTCGATTAAATAATAGATATATGCAATAACTAATAATAGGTAAAAAATCAAACTAATAATAGTTCAAAAATAACAAACCCACAAAATTGTGTTGCTACTATTAATTATGTATTTATAAATCGGTGAGCAGTGTTGGCCTAGGGGCTTCAGCGTGTGGTACGAGCATAAGTCAAGGAGGAGGCAAAGTAAAGACAGGCAGTACTCACATACATTTATGGCAATTTCTCAAAGAATTGCTGGCGTCACCCCACGTACATGGATCGGCTATACGGTGGTTAGACCGAAGTAAGTAATTTATACTTATTTTGTTTGTTAACATTTCTATTACTATAAAATAAATAAATCAGTGGCGCTACAACCTCTTTAGGTCTTGGCCTCAGATTTCTGAATCTGTTTCACGATCGTTTTTAAATCTAATGAGCAAGAAGGTGATCAGCCTCCAGTGCCTGACACACGCCGTCGACTTTTTGGGTCTAAGACATTTCGGTTTCCTCACGATGTTTTCCTTCACCGTTCGAGCAAATGCGCACATAGAAAGTCCATTGGTGCACAGCCGGGCATCGAACCTACGACCTCAGGGATGAGAGATCCCTGAGGTCGTAGGTTCGATCCCCGGCTGTGCACAAATAGACTTTATTTCTATGTGCACATTTAACATTCGCTCGAACGGTGCAGAAAAAATCGTGAGGAAACCGACATGTCTTAGACCCAAAAAGTCGACGGCGTGTGTCTGGCACAGGGCCTGATCACCTACTTGCCTATTAGATTGAAAAATGATCATGAAACAGATACAGAAATCTGAGGCCAAGACCTAAAGAGGTTGTAGTGCCACTGATTTTAATTATTATTTATAAATAGGAGCATAAATTAAACATAATATTGCTTCATAGTTTATTATATCAATACATCGTTTACTTAAGATGATTGCGATGTGGTTTCAGCTGCTGTGGGCTCAGGATAGCTAATATCTACAGTCTGTTTCATACTCCTGACTGTCATATTATCTGCGATGCTCTGTCTTCCTAAACGGATGCTAACCGGACCTGTTGGGAAGAATCTACTAGAGAACGTTACTTCACCGTTACCACAAAATAGTTCTATGGAACTCGAATCAATATACAATCTCCAAGTCAATTTGCCTAAAGGTCTCCAATTTGTACGGCGCACTGCGTCGTTTCCTCCACGGTCGAGGGTAATAGTACCTTTTTGACGATCATAACTAATTTGCACTTGACTTCCTTCTGATTCAATGAACACGTCCAAATTCAGCAGTGGCGAAGATCTTATCAATATTTCGCCCGTATTGTTTACCAATTTTATTACTTTGCCACCCCTGGTTACACCAGAATGGAGGACACGTCCTCTCGCAGCATCTATATCTTTAACCGGTTTCTGTAGTAAAATACCATTTTTTCCCAGCTTTAGTTTTCTAGCTAAGGTCATTTGTCCTGCGAAACCTTGGTCCATTTCAGGGTAATTTTGATCCCACATATCCATCCAAGCTATAACAACTCTGCTACCATCTTCATCTAGCGTAGTTTGAGTTGCGTAGAAGTCATGACCATGATCTAGTTCCTGAAAGTCATACAATGGAGTAAAGGTTTTAGTTTCGTAACTGAAGTCACCAATTATGTGTCCGGTTTGGTATAAATTGTTATATTTATCTCCATCGGGTTTGACCCCTTGTGGCGAAAATAGTAATATCCAGTGGCCGTCCAACTCGAAAAAGTCAGGACATTCAAACATATATCCCAGTCTACCATCTGATTCTAGTAGTATAGATGCCTTTTCCCAGTTAATTTTGTCAGAAGATTCCCACAGTAAAATACGACCTAGAGTTTCATTTGACTCGCCTTTAAATGAATTTCCTAAAACCATGTAGTACTTATCGCCATGTTTCCATATTTTAGGATCTCTTAGGTCTGGTTGAAATCCACTTCCATTTATGATAGGATTCATTTCATACTTTGCGATATTGTACCCATCGTCGCTAGTTGCCAATGCTTGATATTGACTATGATCTGGAGTTTCACCTTCGTGATTAACGTTTCCTGTGTAATACAAATACATTTTTCCAGCATCAACTAGACAACTTCCAGAAAATACGCCACCATCATCATACCATTGGTCAGGATTTAGTGCAACGGGAAGATGTTTCCAGTGAAAAAAGTCGGTACTAACAGCATGGCCCCAGTGAACGATTCCAGGGCCATAGCTACTGTATGGGTTGTGTTGATAGAAGAGATGGTAGACACCATTAAAAAAGCAGAATCCGTTAGGATCGTTCATCCATCCCCTATCAGGTGACAGATGGTACTTAGGGTACAGGTTGTTCGCAGCTGCAAGTCTGGAATAAACGAAAATAAATGTTATAAGCTTAGTAATCATTGTGATGACGAACTACGGACAGCGAATAAATAATTTCCTGTTGGCAAAACATTTATATGATGTAGCAAGGTCATCTTGTCTTTGCAAATTGTTTGTGTTACGTATACATTTCACTGAATTAGAGATGGTTGATGGTATTGAATATGGTAGAAATTATGAAATCGTTTTACAGTATTCAAATATTACCATGATAATAAATACTATTTGTTCATTTTGTTCTCATTATCATATTAATAGAGATTCTTAATATTAAAAAGCAATTTCTATTACAGAACATATATTAATGGTACAATAATGTAAATCAAGTAAATAACGCTGACCTTGTTATATTACCTGTATTGAACTAAAGAGAAAATGATTCGAGGAAATCTTGACAATATCTATTGAATATTATTTCTGATGTAATTTGCAATTCATTACGAAGGCCCCTATTATATTACGTATCTCAAGACAAACCTAGTTTAAGGAATTATTAACAATTACAAACTTCGTAGAATAAAAGTTTCAATAGGTCCCCAAAATAAGTTCGCTTAGCTATATTAAAAATAAACCTAAATCATACTAAAACATCAAGCCCTATGTGGGCTTACAATAGCGTATTAGAGTAAGTAGTTATGATGACCTCTTTGTCTTTTGTTTGTGTTACGTGTACATTTCCCTAAATTAGAGATGGTTGATGGTGTTGAATATTATAGAAATTATGGGAGCTTTTAGGATCTTATGTTTCAAGGATTGCGCCTACAATATTTAGAATGTTATAACATATATCTCGAAGCTTTTGTTAAATCGAAAACTCGTTATGTAGATTTTTTCGCATTTCCCTTGACATTCGAGGTATCGAAATTCCACTGTAACTGATAAAATATGTTGTGTACAGACTTGATTATTTACTTGTGAATAACATGTTAAGATCTGAATAAAGAGTTGCTTCTGTGTTAGTTGAATATCACGAAAAGCATAAATACATATTTAATATACCTAGTATATATTATATGTATATGCCAATATATTAATAAAGGGCAGACACATTTTAGCCTTAATAGGTAATCAGATCAGTTTCTTTATTATGTTTCCGATACTATGGCAAAAGTGAATTGCAGATATAAAAATAATAACCATCGCCGCACAGCCGGGATTTGAACGCGGCAAAATTGAGAATCACCCGCTGATTGCTGCTACGTATAAGCAACGTACATTAACATAGGTTTACGACTATAGCTTTAAGGAAATTCTTGCGGTTCCCGTAGTAAAAACATGTATCATATTTCATTTATATGCTAGCAAAATAATAATTTTAAAGGTACCTATAAATAAATTAGTACACTTAGAGAGATAATTGTTTTGTAAATAGTGCACATGCGCAGAAGTCTTTTCCGAGTTATAGCAACTCCAGTCAGCTTCTGAATGTCCAAGTGCGTGCGAGCTTTGAAAAGCTGTTCGAAACTTTTGCGATCCGAACGCGACATTTCTTAAATAAAGTTAAAAATGTGTGTATTAGTGTAAAAATGTATTAGTGTATAAAGATAGAACAAAATAGTTTGATTAATTATTCGACTAACTTTGTTATTAAGTGATAACTAGTGTTAATTATAGTTATGTGAAGTTAATCATTAGAAATATTAATTCATTATTTATTAGGATTATTTAGGTTTTAAGGTAAGTTTATAATATTTTCTTTTTATATCCTTTTAGACAGTTAAGATTAATTATTAAATAAACTTGTATATTAAACAAAACGTGAATATATAACTGATCCCGTTATTATGTGTTATTAAAATACATATATTCCTTACAATTAAATCAAGATCGTTTTTAATATCTTAATCCACACAAAAAATAAATAGTGTCAAAAGAAACTACAGATCATCCGATTAAAATGTGTCTCCTATGTTCAAGGTATATAATATATATCCTTAGTTTTTTAAGAAAAATTTAACATTTATTTGTATAAAATTTTGAAGGAAAACGGTGATTGTTTAAAGCAAGCTGCGTAATTTTACACTAATCTTATCGCGATTGAAAATTAGATCTAATTATGAACAAAATGCAAAGAAATTTTCCCTTTCAGCTTTACGTGAAATGCCTCTAATAAATTATTATTCATAATTAAATGAGCAGTATTCTCAAACTCTGTATTGTTCTTAGAAACGTTTTGTTTGTTCTTGGGCATCGCAATATTGCTTTGTTTATAATCCGCAGCCCGATTCTAGAATGCTTCTTACTGAAGACATATCAAGAACTATGCTTAAATGTGATGGATAAGACACCCAAATTGTAAACGAATACGAAGTATTAAAGGTATTTTTCTAATATCTATGTTCCTAAATTATGACCAATATGAATAAATCAGTTTATTTTGAATTGGAAGTATTCAGTATGATTCCCGTAACTCCAATAAAGCATGCAGGAAACCCACGACCAAATTAATTGAGAGCATATTATAAAGAAAAGAAGATTTAAAAATGATCATTTTTTTTTTTTATATAATAGGGGGGCAAACGAGCTTGCGGGACGACCAAAAAGGGTAGTCCACGCAGCCCATAGACACCCATTTTAGTGGGTGCGTTGCCGGCCTTTGAGGGAGGAGTAGGCTCGTTTTTTAAAAATTTGGAGGTCGTATCTCTGAGGGAAGACCCCCCCCCGATTCCACAGTTCGCTAGTTCGCAAAAGAAAATGCCTTGTGAAGCGGACCGTGGAAGACCTCCAACCATCAAGATGATGCTGGTGAAATTTAGAGGTCGTTCGGCTCGTACGGTGTTGAAAAGAGGCAGGAGGGATCAACCCAAACAATTCTTCCGAACACTCTCCGTAATAAATTTTGTAAAAAACGCAAAGAGACGCAATGTCTCTGCGTAGCGATAGAGAATTAAGCCGATCAGTAAGACATTGGAGATTGCCAATTCGACAAGCCCTTCGCTGAATTTGGTCAAAAGGAAGAAAAGATCATGAAGCAAATTCAAAAATCTGAGGCCAAGACCTAAAGAGGTTGTAGCGCCACTGATTTATTTTTGTTTTATATAAAGAAAAGCCGTTGGTGCACCTCTGTGCACTGTGATTTGACGAACTTAAATAAACAATAAACTAACTTAAACATTAACAATTCTAAATAAATAGTTGTATCTCTCACATTTGAAACATTAAGTTGTAAAGCGCTTACTATCAGCGACTGATTTAAATTAGCTAATTAAAATGACAGCTTAAACGTTAATCCTTAATGAACTACATATTAGTAACACGGCGTACCATGTGGAGCCTGACGGTATACTTATTGTAATTAATTTTGTGTATGTTAATTTCTTTATTGTGTAATGTACCTAGATATGTTTAAGGTACAATTTTTGAAGTTATATTTCTTTAGGCGCGTTATGAAAAATTGATGAGAGTGAAATTATACGATGCGCGCGCACCGTGACACAAAATTAACAGAACGATGTCCACGGAAGATGCTACAGCATTGGACATAATTTAAAAACAACATTCGAATAATAATAGAATGTATGTTACACTTAATAAAAGAGAATAATAATAAATATTTATTTATTTCATTTTTCAAATGTAAACTGAACTTTATTTACTATAATGACTCCTTTTCCAGTCTTTGATTATTTTATTGTAATTAATTATTTGCATGCAATCAAAAACTATTTTTTAATAATGCCAAAGAAGTATAACTTCTTACGCGCGTACATAAGTACACGCACCCTTTTTTTATTAAAAATGCACATTGTTATGTATTTTAGTGCAATATTTAAATTTTATCGAGTGAAAACATATGTACCGAGTAATCTAATATACTAAAAAAGCATATAATAGTATGAAGCGACATTAACTAAACATGGCATGGAACATAGCATATTTTGTTATTTCGATTTTTTTATTGTACCATTCGGAACACCTCTCAAAGTTCGTAATTTATTTTAAACGAGTTTAACCGGCAAACTTTTTCCGCCTAACGGAAATAAGCGTCTGAACGCACTGATAAATAATTGACAAACAATAAATATACCTGTCAATCCTTTTTCATTACTTTACATTTAAATAAACACGCCAGTATCCGAATATTGTGATTATTATCTTGTTGATTTTAATACGTTCTTCATACCTTTATTAAATACGTTCTTTAATTTAAGATTGAGAGATTGGGAGATTTTATGAAATCGACGGGATAAACATTAAATGTTTGACAGTTATTAAACCCATGAATTTCTATTTTTTTCGCCACTTTAACAAAGTTTTTATATTTATTCCGTTGGGGACGAAGACCAATACAAATAAAAAAACTATAGATAACAGTCTAGCAGTTCTTCGATGTGTTCGAACAAACCCGACTTTGTTTTTAAAACCGAGATGTGACCTATTGTATAGGCATCGCAGTTATGTTAAAATATCTGATAATGGTTTTTTGTTTATTTTCCATCGAACCATTTCGTTCCGGATATTGGTAAAATTGGGCCTTGATATAAGGAAAAAAGTTGCAAAGATTAAATATTTACAAAGCGCCTCTCAATATAAAACAGCAAAATGTCACAAGAACATATTTTAAAGCTTAGAAAAAATTGACTAATTTCGTACGGTAATCACTATATATTATATATATATATATATACGTATTTCCGTAGCGCATACTGCAATAGGAATTAGCAAGTAGGAAACTTTTCAATATGAGTGTATGTATTTAAGTAAATGTTTAAGACTAGAGATTTACGAACTTTTACTTAACTTTTGTCATGTGCTTGACAGATATGGGAATTGGAATTATTATTAGCGGGTTTAAATGCGGTCTACTCTTCATAATTTGACGAAAATTTATGTCATAAAAATAGCCATCTTTTTTCCATTTCATATTATTAATATATTTATTTGTGTATAGAAAAATAAATGAACAATACTGACGTGTAACAGAATTTAGTTTTTTGTGTAAGTGCCTAAAAGTATAAGTTTAAAGACAACTAAACCCATTCTAACAATTCTCTCAGCGATCTCAACACAATTAACAATGTCTGAATTTTTCTTAAGATTTCAGCAAAAACCCAATATTTTTATGACGTCCGAAAGCAATTCATAGCACTAAAAAATAATTTGTAAATAATTAGTAAAATCTAATGTCTTTTTAGTTTGAATTAGCGAACAAATTTAAGATGTAATGCCTGTCACGCACTTAATTAACATTCAGCGCAAAGGTACAGAAATCGTGCCTGCGGATTGGAAAAAGTTTTAAGCCTTTTTCTGCATTAATGCTTTTACGATAAATGTTTATATATCCTTCAGTGACATTTTTTGTTGCAATTTTTTTGACTAGAACATTAAATTATAGTGTTACTTTGACATTAATTATTTGACGTATTTATTGTTGATCAGGATGTTTTACTTACAGTGGTAACGAAAGTTTTATTTCCGTTTTGTAATCGTTTATTGTAATTACTTACTAAAGCTAAGAAGATTCATTTTTTTATAGAACAGGGGGCAAACAGGCAGCAGGCTCATCTGATGTTAAGTGATTTCGGCAGTTTTAAACACTTTTAAAACTGCCGAAAGAATGCTGGGAGAAGAATACAAGGTAGTCTAATCCACACTGACCGTATGCCAAGTAAAGAACATAAAAGACGGTACAATCCACCATTATTGAATGAAGTCGCTGCCGTAGCATTTAGCGAACAATTTCTTCCCGTGAAATTGCCTTTACCCAACAAATAAATTTCGTATCAATATTCGAGAAAATAATTGCAATATGATGCAGCCTACTGGTTAATGATTTTAATGTTCACATGTATGTAAAAGATTACGTTACATATCATTAAATCAATGCAAATTGAAAGCGGAGAACTACATTGCAAATGAGGGTAATTTCCTAATAATTTAGGCATAATGGTTATTTTACTTTTCATCTATAAAAAGCCCCAGGTATTTGCATATATACTCAAAACGCGTTTGTTATGTACATACTTATGGGCGCTCTTGTTCATTTATTACTTTCACCTGTAGCCGAAGTTGGCCTGAACTGCCGGGCAAACTGCGATAAATACCTAGGTAACACTGAAAATGTTTACACAATGAAAAACGGCTTAATGTAGAATGTTGCCAAAGTAATCTCCGTTCCTCTCTTCACATCGTCGCATTCGATGGAACCACTGAGAAAATCAGTGGGCCCATTCTTCTTTAGGGTCTACTCTTAGGCGTTTTCGTAAGCTTTCACCGCATCTCGTAAAGTGAATACCTCGAATTGTATCTTTAGTTTTGGGTTCGTAGCAATATATCCAGCTTTCATCACCTGTGACGATGTTAAGTACAGCTTTTGACTCACCACCGTTGAACTTATCTAACGTTTGGCGACCAGTCCATGAGAATGTGTTTCTGGTCGTCGGTTAAAGTATGGGGAATCCATCTGGTACAAAGCTTCCTGACGCCTAAATGTTCGTGTAATATTTTTTGAACTTGACTCATACCAATGCCTAGGCTTGCCAGTATCTGCTGATAGGTCACTCTTATCTTCCTCTATCATACGTCGCACAGCACTGATGTTATCTTCAGTAGTCGCTGTTAAAGGACGTCCCTCACACGGATCATCATTGAGATTGCTAGGTCCACGCTTAAACTCGTTAAACCAATTGTAAATAGTAGCACGTGTAGATGGGGCTTCATTAAGAAATGCTAATCACAACCTATCATATCCTATCATAGCTTTGTTGTTGAGTAAGCCCACAACGAAAGTCATAATAAATCATTCACCGAAAATTTTCTTAATTTTCACGTGTAACAAGAGTTTTAGATTTGCCGCCAGTTCACAAAAACAAATGAATGCATTATACTACATAAGGTTGCCACAGAGATCTAAAATTGAAATTCGAAAAAAGTTTTCATTAGCAACGTTTCTAACTGGCCAATTCTAAACATTGTCAGTGTCCCTCACGTAGATACGATACTAACGAGAGCTTTTAAATTGAAATTTAAAAAGCTAATTACTAAGCTATTACAACTATAAAAATTGGAGTTTTAACAAATATACGATTATTTAGCAATTATTTATGAATAAACATTTACTATATTTGATTTTTTTTATATTTTCTTAGTGACTGGGATTTATATAGAACACGCTGAATTTATCAATTTCCGGAAGTTACTATGAAACTACGCTATATTAGTACTCCGAAATTTTAGGTTTGATGTCGCTGTTAATAGAAAACTATTGTTTTCTTCGAAGGGCAGTGCTTAAGAGGTTTACGGCATGAGGTTCGAGCACTTTATTACTAGGAAATACACTTAATTTACATAATGTTCGTTTCATTAAGACGTATACTTATAGAAAACTGCTGTCAAAATCTATTTTGCTTATGTTTTGTTATGTCTTGTAGAAATGAGTATAATAAATAATAGTTTAAAAAAAACTAAGCTAACTAAGCGTGGGTTGCTCGATTGGCACAGAGCGCCCCACGCTTTTTCACAATAATACCAGTATTTTTTGTTCATTACCATTTTCAGCCTAAATTAGGAATTATTTTTCACTTTTTAGTTTGATGTGCTTTAAAAGCGTGTTTTTTAGTTTTTTTTAAAACTATTATTTATTTTTTAGTTTTTTTTTTTTCGGATTATTGCATTGTCATCGATCTTTGACAGGTGCGCAAAATTTTAATTAAATCTGTCCGTTAAAAGTGGGTCAAAATCGAGTCCGAAGGAGTCGGTTACATACATATATACATACATACATAAATACATACATACAGCGTGTAAAAATACGGTTGAAGTACCAATGCCTAGTCCGCAAGCTTATTTCTATATAGGTAATCAAATAACATATGAACGTCAATTAGGGCGCTCTTGTTATATAGAAACATTATATACAGCTCGGATTAATACATTTGCTAAATCGTATTGATATTGTAAATGCTCTTAAAATAATAAATAATTCTAGCATCGTAGCCGAATACGAATTATCTAACGATACATACATTTCAATCGATATATTCTGTGCCAAAAACTTCATGGTTTTCCTAGGTTTCAAAGTGTTAACCTTTATCAATAAATAAGTATATCGTAATGATGACCCAAACACTGATATAGTACCTTTGTTTCAGATTCGCAATGGATACAAATGAAACCCTTCTATTCAATATTAGTTCCCTTGTGATGCGAGAGACTTTGTCGAGTACTATCAGCACAGTGTCTATGAACAAAACCGTCTCGAATGCCTATGAATGGCGTTTTGTGTTGCCACCCTATTTCCTCATTTTCCTCTTGTCGATATCCGGTAACTGTCTCGTGATAGCAACACTGGCTAGTAATAGGAGAATGAGGACTGTCACTAATGTATACCTATTAAACCTGGTGAGAATTTTGTTTACTTTTGAATTTAGTGCCCAAATTTATTTATTCAAACTTCGTTACATTATAAATTAAAACAAATAACATACATTATTAGAAATGAAACTAGCGGGCTTACCGTTGCCAATCGACCTATTCCAGGTAACTCTAGTAATGAAAAAAAACTAAAAAAAGAAATAAGGGCATCTGCAAAAAGTGCATATTCAAATCAACAAAATTAAAATTACATGTAACTCTGAAAAAAAATACAATTTAAGCTGTGCGTTTTTGCGAGGATTTAGGCGTGGGAAAGTCTGCAAAGCATAAATTAATTTATTAAAATTATTCCGCAGTGAAATTCTTTATTATCTGTAGATAAACTTCCTAAATATTAAAAGTAGTAATTTTTATATCAGCTAAAGTTACGGAAATTATAAAAATCATGAATAATACCTACTTTAACTAAAACAATCAATCAAATCGGTTATTATCCAATCAAATGTGCCATTTCCTTTTCAAAAAACATCTAATTTATCCAAGTTCTATTTTTTACAAAAAAAAAATTATTTTCCTTAATTACAATACATTTTTACTAAACATATTTCATATTTACAATCAAGTATACAGTATTTACAGTTTTCTTAACCTACAAAGTAATAATAAAAATTATTAATCAGAAAATCAAGACAAAAATTATTTCGTAACAATATATGTATAAGTACTTTAAGATTGTTTCGTCTTTTTGCACACGATTTCATTGTAGAAAAGCCTTTATATTAAAATACAACAACCAAATTACAGAACGTAAAAGTAATACCTACTTAATAACCTTAAAAAATATAATACAATAACTAAAAAATATTATTAAAAGGAGTCCCTTTAGGCATGGTTCCGAAGATACTGGCAGCATTCCCCCTTTGAGACTAGCTAGACTAATTCTTTGTCCGAGGTAGCTGCCAGCTCTTCGGTCTCCTGTGATGTCGACTAACCTTTTTGCTATTTCCTTAAAAAGCCTTAAAGCGCTAGGACCCCACGGACCAAGGGTCTCGACACCGAATGGGACAAAATCATTTTCGGAACCCCTGTATCTGCATGCATACGAAAAAAAATGTTATTTCTTTATATATTAATAGTGTTTTATTTTCAGGCCATATCAGATTTCTTACTGGGAGTATTCTGTCTACCTTTTACTCTGGTCGGGCAGATTTACAGAAGATTTTTATTTGGAGCTACACTATGCAAATTAATACCATTTTTGCAAGGTAATACATTATTATTATTTATCTATACTTACTATTAAACATTAATCTAACTGTGAATGTAATTAATAAATTAAATATATACTCTCGCTTATATCACTTATGAAAATATACACTTAACGAATTATATAGATTACTAGCTGACCTGGCAAACGTCGTTTTGCCATGTATATCGTACAAACGATATATTACAAAATAAAAAATAGGGGTTGATCGTAGAGGGGTGAAAATTAGGGGTTGTATGTATTTTTTAATGCTGTATCATAAAAAAATTAAAAATGAAAAAAAATTTTAGGGGTGGACTACCCTTAACATTTAGGGGGATGAAAAATAGATGCTGTCCGATTCTCACATACCCAATATGCACACAAAATTTCATGAGAATCGGTCAAGCCGTTTCGGAGGAGTTTAACTACAAACACCGCGACACGAGAATTTTATATATTAGATGTATTTTTTAATAATCATCGAGTAGCTTCGACGCCAGCCTTTAAGAATCCACATAATATGTGCTCTTCTCTTGAAAGGCACTAAGTCGTAACGATTTGGAAATATCCGAAAAGCACCTTGGTTCCATAAAGTGGGTGGTGTGTGGAAAAAAGAGCTTTAAAAATCTATTTTTTTTGCATTAAAAAAAACTCATTCAAACAATTAACACTCTTCGGGTTATAAGGTATAGTATACCTATATGGTATGATTGAATAACCATCGTAAAGATTTACCATTACATATTTTTATATTATGTACATCGTAACCTAGCCACTAGTAATAAAAATGCTGAAAGTCATCGTAAAAGCGATGAAATTCACGATAACATTCCCTGTTATGCCTGGAATTTTTATTCCTTGCTCCGTAATATTAATGGAGTACTGTCCAGATTTTAGTCATATTCATCAGTGAGAGTGAAAATCCGAGTTAAGAAGAATCGCTTTTACCCAAACCCTTTTATTTTTATTTATTTATTTTATTTAAAGACAATTCACACCAATTGACCTAGTCCCATGCTAAGCTGGTGAAGCTTGTGTTATGGGTACTAGGCAACGGATATACATACATATTATAGATAGATAGACATATAAATACATATTTAAACACCCAAGACCTAAGCACAACACCAAATGCTCATCACATCAATGTTATTTCAGTGAGAGTCTATAATCAATTCATCTACTGTCGACATAAGTTTCAATTTATTTTAAAGTGGACATTAGCTAATAGGTATTAGATAATACACCGATTATACAAATTTCGCAATGTACTACAATGCAGGCTGTGATCTTTGAGATTTCATAACCAAATTGTGCATTTCGAATGTACAATTTGTAAGTGTGCAGAATATGATAAATTCATTATAACAAATCCTGATATGAACTGCGAAACCCTTACAAACAAAACATTCCGTCGAAGCGAGTTTTCTATTTTTGAAGACGTCTTAAATATCTCATCATTCTCAGTATAACTAAATTTTATCTAAACAAAAACCTCGAAACAATATTCAAATGACGTACGATCATTGAAGATTCAAGAAGAGCTTACCTGATTTGATATTCTATACAAGGTCACAGCTCATCGCGTTTGTTCGGGTTATAAATGCCGATCTGCCTAAAAGCACTTGGCAAAAAGAGTCGAGACAGAATTCTTACAAGCGCGGTCAGTGCGTGTTACTCGGAGAACGCTAAAGTTTGGTAACGCTTTTCTAAAAAATAAAAAAACATATGTCCGCTTCTTGGTTTTAATTGAGTTGGTTTTACTATTACGGTAAGGATTCAGAGTCAAGAATTAAAAAGAAAATCTAATATGGTTTTTCTTCTGTTTGATCCAATGCGAACGCAAATAAATATAGGTACCTACTATAATTCTAGATATGGTTCAATTATAGTTATCTTGGTGGTTGACTTTTTAATTTGCCTCAGCTATTTCTTGTGATTTTTTTTAAATGTGTCGGTCACTTTTGTTTGCCCAACATCACCGGCGTTAACATTGGTTGGCGGTTCATTGGTTATTTACACATGGTTTTTTTTTTCGTGGAAAAATGCGTTACGCATACCTTCCCGCGGCACGGTTGCCTCATGGTGAAGGGTTATGTGGGACTTGCATGCTGTGCATAGCCACTAAAACCCCACGGCGCCACCAGCAATGCCCCGAGGCAGGACACGGTAACAGCGTAGCCTTGTCCGCAAACACTTCTTTGTGCTAGCTTTAGTAACTAACAATAGAACTGATATTTTTGCAATTATTGGTATTTAGGGACAAAAATATAGTACGTGTTTAATAAACATTCGTTTTATTCATCTGTTTGTACATCTGCTCTGTGTGTACGCAATAAACCTATATAATCACTGAATTGCTAATAACTCTCGTGTAAATATGGCTTTTATACATGAATTTGTTTTTGGAGTATATAATTACTTTGAGTGCATATTTGCTTTAACGTCATTCAGAGAACAGGATTCTCAAATATATTTCTAGTGAATGTGCTGATATATATTTTCTGGTTGTGAAATATACATTTTAGTATAATATAAAGTGTATATTTTAGTCACTGTATTCGATTCAACCACGTAATTAGGCTAATTTGCCATTTCTCGTAATTTTAAAACCCTGTCATCAGCGTAGAGAGTGATTTGGCCATGTAAACCGAGTTTGTGAATTTTGTTAATATAGATTAAAAATAACAATGGACCTAATATAATTAAAATGGCCGTGTTTACCTCACGTCTCCGTCCAAAAGCTTATAAGAGACGATCGTTCTATTACTTACCAAACTTTTCCCGCTCCTAGTGATATAATTTTGCACGTGTAAAAGATCATAAAACGACTAATGAGAATTGTATCAGTTTTCCTTTTGGAAATGGAACGAAGCGTGACAAGATTTTTTTCATCCTAAATTTTCAATAGAATTCTTCAAACAGACTTAAGACTTTGATTAAAAAGTTCTGATCAGGGATATCAATCAAATTTCCTTTTTCATTTTATGAGGTATCTTATTTAGGTTGTTGTTTTACCTGTGATATCGGGCTGTACATTTGCTTGTTTGTTTTATTAATAATTTTGAATGCAACCGTTCACTAATGATCTGTGAAAATATTGCTAACACGAAAGGACAGTTTCTTCAAGTATCCACGATTTGAAACTTATTTTTTAACAGACAGCTTTAATTAAAACTCGTACCACAACATTTTATAGGTAGCGCTAGCAGAAAAATTGCTAATGGTATTTAATATCGTTTAGATAATTTAGATACTTTAAAATGCGTTTACTTTTATACACTTCTACCACGCTTTGCGTACTTTGCTTGCTATGCCATAGGATGATTCATTAAGTCACTATTACAGAGTAAGATTATTATTATTTTATACTAGTTTATTGATACCAAAACCACCATGATTTTTAGTAACTTTTGCCTGAGTTAATACATATTTCAATTAAAGCTTATATATTAAATATATTTTACATAAACAACTAAAGCTAAACATTTAGCTTTTCAGACAACTGCTTCTATTGAGCAGCTAGCATTTCAGACAACTGCTTCTATTGAGCAGCTAGCTTTTCAGACAACTGCTTCTATTGAGCAGCTAGCTTTTCAGACAACTTAACTTAAAAGAATGTAGTGATACTTACAGTAGCACTTCATTAAGTATTAATAATTTAAATTAGATAGTGTGACAATAGAGGCAAACTCAAGCAATAATTTAGTACAACTCAGCTCAACATGTAATATTACTAACAACAACTGTTTAAACTTGATGCATCAAAACATGCAAGGTATGTTGGGCAAAGAATTAGAATTGGAGTTGTTTTTAAAATCAAGTAAAATTTATGTCCTATGCATTACCGAACATTGGCTTAGAGAATGCCAAATCATCTTTAACTTTGATCAGCACCAAGTTGCAAGTTCGTATTGCAGACTGTCGGCGATTCATGGGGGCTCTTTGATTATTGTTAATAAAAATTTAAAGTATAAAGAGCGTAATGACATCGTGTGTCTGTCTGTAGAACACTCTTTGGAGGTAGCCTGTATAGAGATTGAGAATTGCATTATTTTAAGTGTTTACAGACCACCAAGTGCATCTTACGATTTTTTTGAAGAAAAGTTGGAGGATATTTTGTGTAAAGTTAGTTTTAAGAACAATAAGTATATTATAGGCAGCGGCACATAAGTCTAGCGCTGGCCGATACGTGGAGGGGATTGCTGCGCATGTGTACTGTCGCGCGGGGGACAAAATGCGACTGGAGAGCCAATCGACGCTCTTCATTCCGCTAGCCCCCCTCAGGTACCTTATTTTTTACTTCTGCGCAATAACGGTCAGCGCTAGAGTTTCGTGCCTCTACTTGTATTGTATGTGGTGACTTCAATATAAATTTATTAGAAAATACCTCCATTAGTAAAAAATTCAATCTGTTATTAAAATCGTACAATCTTGTTAACTTGTTTCTTGAGCCCACTAGAATTACAAGCTCCACTGCTACATGTATAGGTAATGTATTTACAGATGCAGAGGCAATGCAAACCTCAATTACAACTGATCTTAGCTCAGATCATTGTGGACAGTTAGTGGCGCTAAAATGTAAAGTGGTGAAACAAGTAAATAAGAGCAGTGTGTTTGTTCCAGTAAATAAAAAGCGAATGGTGAGATTTAGACATAATATAGGTAAACGCCTACCTTTATTACCGGTAGGTACTACCGTTAATACACAATACAACAATCTAAGTGGTTGTATTAATAAAGAGTTCAACACCATCTTTACCCCAAAGAAAGTCTCTCATTCGCAGTGTAAATCGTTTAGTGATTGGGCGACAGCGGGAATTTATAAAAGTAGACAGCGGTTGTATGACAAGTCATACAATCATAACGAAGAATTTATTCTTTATGTTCGAAATTATTCGAAATTATTTAAGAAAGTCTGTTACGCGGCCAAGTCCTTAAATATCAAAAACAAGATTAAAAATAGTACCAATAAAACTAAAATGACTTAGAAGATAATTGATAGTGAAACTGGAAGAGTCAGGGATCGCAATCAAGACATCGAACTATGAGTCGATAACACTAAAATCAAATCTAATGAAGAGATAGCGATTGTTTTTGATAAGTACTTTTCTGACATTCCAATTTCGACTACTAAGTCTCTTCAATCATCTCCCGCCCTCGCTGAATCGCTGCTCAAAGATAATTTAAACGAGTGCAAGGTCAGTTTTACATTCCGACCCATTGGTGCCGACGATATAGTTAGGATATTTAGAACAATAGACACTAAGAACACTACCGATCTTTGGGGTATTTCTGTAAAAATAATTAGTAGCATAATTGATGTAATTGCTCCCCATCTAGCTATAATTTTCAACAATTGTATTAAAAGTGGCGAGTTTCCCGATCTAATGAAACATAGTAAAGTTATTCCTTTATTTAAAGCAGGTAGTATGTCCGACCCCAGTAACTTTAGACCAATTTCCGTACTACCTACTTGTAGTAAAATATTTGAAAAAATTATATTAAATCAACTAGTAAGTCATTTTAACGTAAACAAATTATTACATAATAATCAGTTCGGTTTTACCAAGGGTCGCTCGACAGCCGATGCCGGTATTGAGTTATATAGATATATAGTTAAGGCTTGGGAGGAGTCGCATGACGCTTTAGGTGTTTTCTGCGACTTATCCAAAGCATTTGATTGTGTCCAACACGAGACCTTAATCGGGAAACTCCGTCACTATGGCATCAAGAATATCGCACTGAATCTTCTGACTTCCTATTTACACGGAAGAACTCAGAAGGTTGAAGTGAATGGTAAGAGGTCCTCTGGGTCGGAAGTAGATATGGGGGTACCACAGGGCTCAATTCTTGGCCCTTTCCTCTTTCTTGTTTATATAAATGATCTACCTTTCATGGTAGAAAGAAAACATCAGATAGTTTTGTTTGCTGATGACACGTCCTTGATTTTTAAAATCAAACGACAAATAACAAATTTTGACGATGTAAACAATGCTCTATCTTCGATTGTCCATTGGTTTAGTATGAATAACCTTCTACTTAATGCAAAAAAGACAAAATGCATTAAATTTTCTGCAAATAATGCAAGGGTTATGGATACTAGACCAATTATAAACGATGAGAAATTGAATCTGGATGATACAACTGTATTTCTCGGAATCACCATGGATTCAAAACTTCAGTGGTCCCCTCATATTAACGGATTGGCGAAGAGACTTAGTTCTGCAGCCTACGCGGTTAAAAAAAATCGCTCACTAACTGATGTCGATACAGCTAGACTTGTTTATTTTAGTTTCTTTCATAGCTTAATGACTTATGGCTTATTATTATGGGGTCATGCTGCTGAAGTCGAAACAATTTTCATCCTGCAGAAGAGGGCTATTCGTGCAATCTATAATTTAAAATGTAGGGAATCTCTTAGAGATAAATTCAAGGATATTAATATACTTACCTTTCCCTCGCAATATATTTATGAAAATATTATGTATGTATACAAAAATAGTAAGTTTACTAGAATAGAACATACGCACAATGTTAATACACGGAACAAACGCAGGCTGCAATTTCCCCGTACTAGACTATCTAAAGTTAGTAATTCTTTTTTGGGGAAAGGGATACTCTTCTTTAATAAAATCCCAGAGGCTCTTTTATCTCTGCCTTTCAATAAATTTAAGAAATGTATTAAAGAAAAGCTGTGTAAAAAGGCTTACTATAAAGTCAACGATTATCTAGTTGATAAAAGGGCCTGGGACTAGTGCTAGACAGGCTACCTCTAATTAATTTGCGATATTTGTTTTAAAATAAGTGTTGTTTGATGATTTGATATTTTAAAAGAGTACCGAGAGTTTTTTACGCCGGCTTTTTCTCTCGGCCTACACCCTCTGTCTTCTTTGCCGATGAGTAGGGATGCCTACAAATTAAAATTTAATGACGTGGAATAAGTGATACATGTATCTTATGTTCCATAATAAACATATTTTTTTTTTTTTTAAATCGACGTTTAGACGAAGACGTTAAATTGTCCGGTAAAACGGTGTCAGGTGGGGTGCAACAGGTCTGGTGTAGTTCTGTCGAACGCACGCGGTTCAAATGCACTAGATTGATGGATTGATGGATGTTTGTTACTCTTTCACGTAAAAACCGCTGAATGGATTTTAATGAAACTTTACAATAATATAGATTATACATCAGAATAACACCAAGGCTACAATTTATAAAGATATTGGGTGACTTGTCCAAAATATCAAGTAAGTAGCAAAAATCTAAGATCTGCGAGTACCTAGAATATCGTAGATACAGACTGTATTTTGCTGAAAGAATTTTATTTTATTTTGAAAAGTAAGTATTACTGCATTTAATGATTTTCTAATAGTTACTTGTCTCGTCTTGGAATCCAACCGACTCAAGTGTGAAAAAAAGACAATGGACAATAAATAATAATTCTTCTTAAGTAACATAGTATTGTGAAAGAAAGGAACAACGTGAAATTTATCATTTTAATCAAATTAAACACATATGATGAAACTGCCGAAGTCAATTAAGTATTTTTTTTAATTAATTAAATGCCCAAATGTGATCCCTCTTGTCTTCCACAAATCGCCGCTTATCATATGATGAATTCTAGATATGATATGGCTCAATTCTGTTTGTAACTCGCCGACGTTGTCGTAACGCTTTTTGTATAGCAAATTAATTTTCCAAGAAGATTGAGCTCCGGCTCGTAATAGTCGGAGAGCAGCAGAGCTCCCAGCCTTTGTAAGGAGGAAACCCCGCAAATTATTAAATTGGAAACAATTAACTGGTTAAATAAAACGATATGTTACCGTAAAAGTTCGAACTACGGTTAATCTTAAGATTTAAGTGTAAGTCTTAGGATTTACCGACATGAGTTGGTAAATGTAAGTATTTCTGAAAATACGACGATTTTTTCGAGCTTTTACCATTCGAATTCAGTATATGCTAGGTTTTACCAATGTCAGCTGGTAGATGTTGGTTTTAGGAATAAAACAATGAGTAATTCTTAATTATTTACCTTAATGAACTATTAGACAAAACAGGTACATAGTATTATAAAGGTATCATATTATGATAGTAATAAGTACAAACTAATACCAACTTATTTAAATTACATATTTTGAAAAAACACATAATGTATATCTCTGAATATCTCAATCTCTATCATATCTATCTAACTGAATCAGTAGTTCTCTATTTGGAATTTAACAACGAAATACAAACATAATGCTTACATAAGCTAGTCTAACTTAATAATTATTTTTGTTTTTCAACATTTACCGTGCCATTAATGTAAATCCTAAGATTTACCAACGAAATGGTGGTAAGAGTTCGAATCGCAAACCTTTTGGGACATTTACCATTAGGAATTGGGAGATCTTAGGTTTTACTGGAATATCTTAGGATTTACTGCAGTTCGAGCTTTTACAGTAACATATATATTTCAAATTTCGATTAAACTTTGTCGATAAAGTTATTGTACGCGTAATTTAACAACAGCTGCAATAAGGACGTGCGCTGTTTGATATTCTAATGATGTGTTTGTATTTTTGTATTTGATATTGTGATGTTGATGATGATGTTTGATGTTAGCATGAAATTAGCATACTTTCATGTGAGTCGCTTTACCGACAATACTATGAGTTTGACAATACGTCATTAATTGTTTGAAAATTTCAAATCTTTGGGCAATATAGATTCTCAACTTTATTAATGCTGTGGTACTAAGGCTTAATTGCATTAGCGCCGCGCCACCTCGAAAATAAAAAAGGTTTACATGTGAAACCCGATTTAAAACGGTCCGTAGAATTCCATGTAAATATTTGTTTGTTTTTCAGCTGTCTCGGTATCAGTTGACGTGTGGACTCTTGTGGCCATATCTCTTGAGAGATATTTCGCCATCTGCAGACCGTTGAAATCGCGGAAGTGGCAGACCCAGTGCCACGCGTACAAAATGATCGCAACTGTGTGGATATTGTCTCTTGCATTAAATTCACCGATACTGATAGTATCCACGCTGCAACCAATGAAAGGAAATGGTAAGTTCTAGAAAATGTGTACTACAAACAGAATAATCATCGCAATGGTGTCTCATAATGTTACTCTCGATTGCTTATATATATAAACGTCAAAGTCAAAATCATTTATATTATTATAATTTAGGTAGTGTGAGTAACACACACAGTAACGTTCGTTTGTAACCAATAACACAGGTAAGCTTATACTAATTACCTACTAAACCTTTTGGAAGCGGATAACTACTTGACACTTAAAGAGAATAATTAATTTTCACTGCTAAGCGTACAGGGCATCCCCTGTACTGTAGCTCCTAATTTTACTTTGAGCTCTTTAAACTACGATGAGAGAATGCAATCAACACTTTTACTAGTTAGACACTTCGCGGAGAGGAATAAATTTGTTTTGTATTAAAAATCTTAACACGTAGGTTCGGTCATGAAGTTAAACATTATAAAGAAATTTGTTTAAATTATTTATTTAACTATTGATATTAATTCCTTTCCTGGGTCTTAAGGAGCGGGCTATAACCAAAATCACTCATCGGACAATAAATATTTATTGATAAACTATAATTTCAATGGTTGACTTTAATTAAAAACACAATACAATATAATTTACTCGTTACAAAAAAAAACACTAAATCCCCTCTAACTTTTGTCTTATTTCGTTTTAATAAATTTATTCAATCATAATAAATTTACAATTACTATTTACCACATTGAGGTAGTAAAAAGTAATGTCCACCTGTATTTCAACACTCACGGTATAAATTGTGGTATTTTGCACTTTAGCAAAATATGCAAAATATTTCGTAACCCCAGCGTCGTATGTCACCCAAACCCGATTATATGGAAAGGAATTTTACAAAACTGTGATCTTGTTTGCAGGAACAACTTTTGTGTCCTTAGGGTGGACGACTGATTATATATAAGGGTCAGACATCTACTAATGACGGGATTATGTTAGTTCGTGATTGCTTTTCTCGTCAAGTTATATGCTCTAGAAAGTGTCAGCACACTATTAATTTGTCGGTGTTTAGATAGAAAATATCTTAGTTAGGATCTTTAGCATTGTTAATTGTAAACCATTAATGTGTACTCATTGAATATTTCAACTTTCCTTATTGCAATGTAAGACGATATAAATTCAATAAAATTTATCTAATATTGTATATTTCGAAATTGTAGGCTACGAACTATTTATAAATAATAACGGCATAAAAATATTAAATTTCATATCAAAATCGTTAAGTAATTAACTTAATTAAATGAATATGTTAAGGATACTACTGAAATAACTTAATAGATACCGTTTGGTATTTTTTATCGGTAACACGGTGATAGTACAAATAGATATTTTTATTGAATCCCTTAAAACTCTTCGTAAAATCGGTTTTGTAGCCTACAAATGTCGTGAAGTCTGGGCAAGTTTGGAACTAGAGAGAGCATTCAACCTGGGATTGGATGGGGCACTGCTTCTCATCCCATTCTTCGTAATGTCAGTTGCCTACTCCCTCATCGTAACCAAGTTATGGCGAGGACTGCAGCACGAGATACA
The DNA here is from genome assembly GCF_905475465.1 of Pieris napi. Classification (NCBI taxonomy): domain Eukaryota; kingdom Metazoa; phylum Arthropoda; class Insecta; order Lepidoptera; family Pieridae; genus Pieris; species Pieris napi. The sequence goes on from NC_062252.1 coordinate 4,291,451, forward strand.
GCATAACTACAATTGGCAAAAATATTGTAAGTAATATTAAAAGTACTGTAAAGCCCGTCACAGACTTAGCTATAATATATATTAATATACCGTACTATAATATATATTATAGCAAGCTACCACACACTGAGAAATATATATTTTGCCTTCATTTAATTGATGGTCGTCCTAGTGTTCGCACGTATTTTGTAATTAAGGGTGTTCTTATTTCAAAATACTAACAGTAATTATGAATTCAACAAGTACATTGTTAATGGACTTAATAGACAAATTTTGTTGTGGCAGAAGGATGTGCATACTTTTTTATAAAACTATTATCTTAAACAAAAGCACGGTTCTGCCCCTTTTTATCTCATCGTAAATACAATTTGATGAAAAGAGACATACTACTTTCGTTGAAGCGTTACAATTCAACAAATTGGGGTACAAAAGTACTAGAATGTACTAATAGAACATTCTCGAAGTATTCTAAACTACGCAAAATATTGTGCATATATTGCTTTGCTATAACTATTTTCTATTGTCGATAAATAAAGCTGGCTGATGTCATGTATACCTTCCCAATATTATAACTATTCTTACCTAACTCTTGCATAACCAAATCTTATAAAAAAATTATAGAATCACCAAAAGTTAATCTAAAATAAAATAAAAAAAATTAATAAAGTAAACTAAAAAGCTAATCTTACGGATTCATGAAGTGCGATGCAATACAAAAGAATATAAAATACAAGAATAACAAAAGTCAACGGTACAGTTTTTTGTTACAAATAAATACTACGTCGGATTGAAGTAAAAATTCAGGTCTTTTCATATTTGGTTTTTCGTTTTTTCTAGGTTGTTTAGGTTTGGTATTTTTTTGCATATATTCAACAGAGGAAATGTACATCATCACCAATGACTATCTAACCTATTTAATATTGATATATTTTGTTTTAGTGCATAGAGACGATCACCTACCATCATCGACGCCAATTTTGAACGGCAATGCAACAGCACTGTGTTGCAAGAATGGCTGTAACGTCAAAAAAATTAAGGTAAAATAATTATAAAATTTCCGGTTAGCCGGTTTCCTCACGATGCTTTCCTTCACCGTTCGAGCAAATGTTACATAGAAAGAAAGTCCATTGGTGTACAGACGGGGATCGAACCTACGACCTAATGAGTGATAGTTGCACGCTGAGGCCGCTAGAGCAACACTGCTTAAAATAATTATATTTATACAAAAAAATTGGCTTAAAAATATTACGTAGAAAAGAAAAGGGATTTAAATACCTACCAATGAAACTCGGATATTATACACATATATAGTAATACTAGCTGACCCGACAACCGTTGTTATGCCATGTATATTATTTCTAAGAAACATTGTTTTAGTTCCGACTCCCAGAGCTATGGTATATTCTAGTAGAAAAATAATTAAAGGAAGAGGTCATTAACCTTTGGCTTATGTTTAGTTCTCAATATTCCATTTACATGGTTTAATTGCATAAAACTATTCGAATATATAGTAATAAAAAAAGTATATGATTTCTCATGATGTAGGATTTCTAATACCAAAGATTGTATCGATTCATATTCGGGCCATACACTCTGAGACCATAAAGTTGTCAACTGTGTAGACTCTGAGATCATGATTGCCAAATTGTGTGAACCCCATTTTCTATCAAATTTTTGAACCCTCGTTGTAAATGTAATTTAATCCAAAACGCTTTTGTAGGAGAACGAAGAACGTCTTGGTGCTGAGAAAAAAGCAGTGTGTTGTCTGCAAACTGAACTTGAGTTTAGACACGTCGTGCGATCGACACATATAGACAAGAGTATAGAGGCAAAACGTAAGGTGAGTTCTAAACAAGGTCCAAGTATTGATAAACATCTTATAGCGATATACATACCGATTATTATTACGTAGGTATGAGTTTTGCTTATAATCATTGTATAAATTAGGATTTTAAGTAGGTAAATGATGAATAGAGACCAAAAGTGGTCTTAGGCTTCTGTACAAACAATTTAAAAGTTTAGGGAAACGGGAGTCATACCTAACTCCAAGTCTTCGAGTTTGGATTGCCCTTACCGTTTTCTTTGTTTACAGGTTATACGAATGCTGTTTGTAATAATCCTTGAGTTTTTTGTCTGTTGGACGCCACTCCACGTCATAAATACCGTAAGTACTTATTTAAAGTGAATCAATAATTGAAGATTTTTTTTCGTTGACTGTATGGTATATATGATACGATATTTCATAGTTTAGACGTATTTTATTAAGTCTTTGATGTTCTGTAGAAATCTCCAAAACAAAGTGCGTAATAGTATCAGCAAAGACACAAGATGAAAGCGAAATTATTGAGAAATCTATAGAATAAAATATCAGGCGAAAGTCTCTAAACTGCGACTTAATACAGGAAGGCTAAATTTGGAAACTGTTTGACGAGGAAAACAAAATCGTGGTCAATAGTCTAGAGCTACTGAAGACCGTCAATCAGCCAGTAATATTACGAGTACCAAAAGCCTATCTTCATCACATTCGTAGACTATGAAAAGGCTTTCGATACACTGGAAGCTTGGGCTGTACAGAAAAGCCTCGCGGACTGCAGAATCGACCAACGATACGTTAATATTTTAAAGCACTCGCTAGATCACACCACATCATATGTACTCGTACATGAGAAAATAAATAAGTTTCGGCTGGAGAGAGGAGTAAAACAGAGAGATACTATCTCTCCGAAACTTTTCACTGTGGCTCTTGAAGATGCTACCGTGGGACGATGATAAAGGAATCAAGATTGACAGCCATAGACTGACAAACTTGAGATTTGCTGATGACATAGTCTTATTCGCTGACAACCCTATGGAGGATAGATATGGCTATTGGCTACCATGATCAGCGATCTAAGCCGAGAGTCAGTGGAGGTGGGCCCAATCTGATCCAAGAGATCATCCAAGACCAATTTTCGTTTTAGATAAAAAATTGTTTCAAAGATTTTAAACCGGAGCGTGAGACTTGCGGAACTATTCGGCAATCTTGGTCTGAATGTGATTCTAGACCGAGGAGATCGCGTCAAACTCGTAGTCGAACGAGACTAGATTGTCGGGGATGTTGGAGAGATCAGAGGTTTCGGCGGGCTTGAGGGCCACGTCTAGCTTCTGCCAATCCACAATGGATTTGTACATATTCTCTTGGGTGTTAGTAGGGCACGCCGAGTTCATGTAGCACCACAACGCTGCGCGGCTGGAATGCTACGTTGCGTTTTCTTATATGAATACAGTTCTAGCGATGGTAACATTTAAACTTCATATCGTCAAAATAAATTTCAAATTTCTGACGTCTAAATTATTTCAGTCATCTATTCGACACCTAACTCATTCAAGTGTTATATGATAAATTTTGTCCGCAGATTTACCTCTTCTATCCTGAAGAATTGTATCAATATATTGGGTCTAAAGGCATTGTTTGTCTGCAACTGCTGGCCTACTGCTCATCTTTCTGCAATCCCATTACGTACTGCTTTATGAATCGAAAGTTCAGGCAGGCCTTCATCAGTCTTTTTAAGACTTGTAAGATATTCAGGTAACCTAGTTTGTGGATGAATGTGTTATGTTGCATATTATAAATGTATTTTTTACAGACGAGGGCGATTTCATTCATGTTAATTTGGTTCTAGCGTAATGGTAAGCCTAGAGGCATTCTCGATATTAACTATTACAACAAGATATTTTTAATTGAAACTGGATGAAATACAAACAAACTATTCAGCGTAGTAAAAGTGTCCCTCAAGAAAAGAGTGTACCAATTCTTAAAAGAACGGCAACGCACTATTATATATATAGATATTAAAGTATTCTATTATAAATTATAATAATTCATAGTTAAAAAAAGAAGCAAGACGCGGGATCTTTTTAAGAACAGCTTCTTAATATATTAACTTTCAATTTAAAGCGCAAAATAGTACTAAAATTGTACTTTCAAAGAAACTGTATTGATTTTCGGTAAGGAAGTAATACGAGAGTTAAATTTTCGTGGTTTTACATAAGGTAATATTTACATATGTCATATAACTTGAACAAATTTAAGTAAAAATTTCAATACTGAGCACTTGATACCATATTAGAATTAGAATTTTAATTTTGGAAGAAATACAACTACGTATGGAAAGTTTTACGATACAGTGGTGACTTTTATATATATAAATCAAAAGTTATTAACTGTAGGCAATTTTTATTGTATTTCTTGTTGTTGTTGGGACTTCCGAAACCCATTATCATTGTTAAAACAGTGGTATAAATGATCGAACAAACATACGTAAAACTGAGTCCGCCTCATGTCCAAGGACTTAAAAAATTCTCGCCTTTTCCCAGGTGGTGCTTCCCTGACAAAACGACGGAGAAACAAGCGACTCCTCCACCTTCAAGCCAAGACGTTACTGCTTGTGTTATAAGAGGCAGTCACACGGGTCGCACAGGTTTGTTACAAATATACCATGCATTATTATTATATATTGAATGCTAATAATTGCAAGGCAGTAAGAACAGTATCCTCAGTAGAGATGACTACTCACTCGCAATTCAATACAAATTGTTAGACAGTTTCTGCGTACGCTTGTCGGTTCTGGGAGAAAAATGATAATTTGTACTTACTAAAATGGATCTGTATTATGAATCTGTGTTATCTAATTGGAATAAATTTAAAGGCTGGCAACGCACTTGCGAGCCTACTGGCCATGTGTCCATGGGCGGCGGTATCACTTAACATCAGGCCTCCTGCCCGTTTGCCTCCAACTACATACAAAAATATTATGCGGTTAATGAACTTGTAGATGACTTTATTAATTGTGTAGACTCGTGTAGACATAAACTGAGAAACAGTTTATGTAAAATAATTCTACTACCCATGACTGCCGGAACCCCCGAGAGGCTATAAACATATAGGTATTTGTTAAAGAACTTTTTCATTACTAAAATTGACTTTAAAAAAGTTGCGTGTTTTTAGTAAGCAGTAAATAAATATCTATAAATTATATTTGTGTGTAAAGCCTCTGTTAATCAGTGTTTCGCGTTTTTAACTAATTCTTGAACGCACTGATACACAAAGTTAATGGTGTTTATATTTTATGACAAAATGTTTCTTATCCTTTCATCTATTAACGAATATTTGTACAACGCTAAAAATAATTGTAAAACACTTGTTAAAAAATCGAGAATAATTTTAAAATTGATTAAACACGTTTTGATTTGAGAGTTAGCTTCTAAGCTTTTATAAATTACAATAATGTAAAATTTATTTCTTTAGGAAACTGTTCTAAGTCAACAGGATTAAATAGCAATTAGGCCACCCAGAAGGGTTACTGTTTAACAAACCACTATTATTTTATACTACCTATCTTTATCAATGTCTCTTTTAACTGGAATCTAGGGCAATTTAACAAGATTTACGGGAACTTTTAGACTAGCCACAAAAGATTTCCTGTTAGAAGAGCTGCACCCTTACTCCGATACTTCCAATAACGATACCAACATCGATCGGGATTCCAATAACGAGTTTTTGTTCCGCGCGATCAGACTCACATCAGCGCTAGTAATATTAACAGAACTACATCGAATTTGCATACAAAATGTCGGGGTCGGTTTTCTATTACAAGATACAGTGTAAGGGACAAGTCGACATGCAAATGGAAAGATGGCGAGTTATGTTTTGATTGTCAACAGCAGGAGAAGTCTTTAGTCTAAAAAAAGCGGTTGTCTGTAAAGTCGGTTTACTGACGATAGTTGAACGTGACGTCACGAATCGCTCACTCAAGTAGGAGAGAGACGCTGAAGAGCGCGGAGTCCGATTGTGCCTCTCTGTCGCTTCGCAAAATGGATCTGTATTATGAATCTGTGTTATCTAATTGGAATAAATTTAAAGGCTGGCAACGCACTTGCGAGCCTACTGGCCATGTGTCCATGGGCGGCGGTATCACTTAACATCAGGCCTCCTGCCCGTTTGCCTCCAACTACATACAAAAATATTATGCGGTTAATGAACTTGTAGATGACTTTATTAATTGTGTAGACTCGTGTAGACATAAACTGAGAAACAGTTTATGTAAAATAATTCTACTACCCATGACTGCCGGAACCCCCGAGAGGCTATAAACATATAGGTATTTGTTAAAGAACTTTTTCATTACTAAAATTGACTTTAAAAAAGTTGCGTGTTTTTAGTAAGCAGTAAATAAATATCTATAAATTATATTTGTGTGTAAAGCCTCTGTTAGTCAGTGTTTCGCGTTTTTAACTAATTCTTGAACGCACTGATACACAAAGTTAATGGTGTTTATATTTTATGACAAAATGTTTCTTATCCTTTCATCTATTAACGAATATTTGTACAACGCTAAAAATAATTGTAAAACACTTGTTAAAAAATCGAGAATAATTTTAAAATTGATTAAACACGTTTTGATTTGAGAGTTAGCTTCTAAGCTTTTATAAATTACAATAATGTAAAATTTATTTCTTTAGGAAACTGTTCTAAGTCAACAGGATTAAATAGCAATTAGGCCACCCAGAAGGGTTACTGTTTAACAAACCACTATTATTTTATACTACCTATCTTTATCAATGTCTCTTTTAACTGGAATCTAGGGCAATTTAACAAGATTTACGGGAACTTTTAGACTAGCCACAAAAGATTTCCTGTTAGAAGAGCTGCACCCTTACTCCGATACTTCCAATAACGATACCAACATCGATCGGGATTCCAATAACGAGTTTTTGTTCCGCGCGATCAGACTCACATCAGCGCTAGTAATATTAACAGAACTACATCGAATTTGCATACAAAATGTCGGGGTCGGTTTTCTATTACAAGATACAGTGTAAGGGACAAGTCGACATGCAAATGGAAAGATGGCGAGTTATGTTTTGATTGTCAACAGCAGGAGAAGTCTTTAGTCTAAAAAAAGCGGTTGTCTGTAAAGTCGGTTTACTGACGATAGTTGAACGTGACGTCACGAATCGCTCACTCAAGTAGGAGAGAGACGCTGAAGAGCGCGGAGTCCGATTGTGCCTCTCTGTCGCTTCGCACTCTCGCTTGCACTTCAAGCCTTAAATGGAACGCCTCAGAGCGAGGTAACGCCGCATGAGTCATGTTTTTTCGTGCGTGCAGCCGGCTCCATTGAATTATAAGACGTTGTCACGTCAAAAAGTATTCGTTTTGCTCGTAAAATAGCTTTTTTTATGCCCTACTGCTTAGTAGGGCAGGGTTAAGTGTTACATATTATTCACGAATCGCCTTCTCAAACATTATTTCAATACAACATTCTTCTTTCTAGACCTGGATGGACAAGAAGTTGAGGATTGTGTTTAGCAGCGGCTCACAAGGCACCACAGTAGGAAACGCACATCCCGCATTGCCGGCCGTTTCCGTCACGCGGCCCGTCACTCAGGTTCGTCATTATTATTTCACTTTCATTAATCATTATTGTATTAATTACTATTGGCTGATATTTAAAGTTCATTTCCGAATATTAGAATTTCTCTCTTATGCATTAAAAAATTAGCTACCTGTTATAAAAACTATTACAGTTTTAAAGTCAACTTGACAGAAAGAGACTATATATATATATAAAACTTTTAGTAAAAACTTTGTTTAATATAATAATTAAAAAAACATTTGTGATATCGACTTTAAACATCTGACTAAAGAGGAAGATTGACCGGTCTATGTTCAATGACCAAGGTAACATACAAATAACAATGAAAGTAAAAGTAAAATATTATTTCTCCAAATCCGTGATAGAACTATACTTCCATATAAGGACAAACTTTTCGACGAAAGAAAGTTCGTCCCTTTTCTGAAGGGGAGATAAGTTCGCAATTACAAAGTCCACACTATGTAGTTCGCTTTGTAAAACTTGATGAATATATAAAGAAAGAAAACAATTACACTGATATTCCGATCTTTGGATGACATTCATTTAATGATATATATACTATAATTAAATAACATTACTTACGAAGCAATTTTAATTATTAATTGATAAAATATATTTTGATATTTCCATCTGGATATACATTTTACAAATAAACATTTTAACACTGTTCCATTTTTTCAAGGTATCCTCTTCTCTGTGCTTCGTTTCAATTTCTTTAATTATTGAAAAAATAATATTGTAAATTATAATAATGTTTTATCTTCACAGCGTATGTCATTCACAGTCTACCCTTATGATTATAAGTTAATAATGTCATAATATTACTCTCAGCATTCCAATTTTTAAATTTGGGTAGATAATTATTTGGTATTTTTTCATAATTTTTCCGGTTGACTACAACGAGCTTAATTTTCAATAAATGCCTTATTCATTGTGTACCTAAGAGTCCCCAAAGGATGTTGGCTGAGCTTTTCGGTCCTTAAATAACAATCCCATTGTTTGTTAAGTCCTGGGACAGAGAATGATAAATCATTAAATTTTGATTGAGGACGTCTCTTGCGTAGAAATTTCTACGAATGCTTTTCTTATAAAATTTTCCTAGGACATGTAAAACTCAAGTGCATCTATGGCGTATAGCACAAGAGAATAAATATTATTTTTACAGGTTATAGAAACCGGAACAGAGGAGAGTCAATTCCTTTATCGGATAACCTGGCCAAGAACAGGACAGTCAAAGGCGACGGGGTCCACTCAACCGGTTTATGAATAAATGTCTTGACTGCGGTGTTGTAAAGCTGGACCAAATTGTTATGAGTTAATTGTGATATTGTGAGGTTTTAGATTTAATTCGGTAATTTACTCGTGCTATCAGTAAATAAACTGTACCATTAAGGAAATTCTCTAACGAGCTTCTAACACAGCATTCTTGTTGTCTTTAACATAATGGTAAGGTTGTACCTGTTTTGTATTCGCACCGAAATACTGGTTTGTATATATTAGATTTAGTGATATACGTAAAATTTACTTATATCTAAGAATGTGTTTTGACGTTAATAACGCTGCAGCGATTTTATGGGTATAAAGATGGGACCTATCTTCTTTATTATTTCGGCAGTCTCCTAACGTAATTTTAATTGCGGTTTCGATCCGGATGTGAATATTGATTTTCTGTACTACAAAGATCCAAGTTTGTGAAACCACTAAGGCCTTTGTATTGGCAGAAGCCTCTTCAAGTAATGGTAGGATTCTAAGAACCACCTCGCGTAATCGAGGTATTGTTCCCGTTGATTTCTCGCGTTGTATTCGAGGGATCCACAAGAAAATATTGCTTGCTTTGATTAAAATAATACCTATATATAGGTATTATTTAAATTAACGACTGATTTGTATTATTAATGTAGCCGTTTTTTTTAAAACAGTGTATCTACTTTTAAGGATTTCATTATAGTTATATATTATTAATTCTATTGAATTGTATATAATTGTAACACATCGAATGTTATTCTGTATACTATTGTGAGATTTTTAAAATGTGACGTAATAAAGGATAAGAACATTTTGGATTTTTAATTATTGAGTATTCGATCTGAATTCAGATACAAATGTTTATTTCTTGATAAGTCAGGCCGCACACCAGGCATACATTTGTAGCTCGATAATTGTAGCGCCACATTTGAAACGCGACACATTTAACGCCCCCATACATATGTACGTGAGCAAGCACACCGAGAAAACATTTGTGATTGCAGAGGTAGAAAAAAACCCTGTATTATACAATCACACGCTCAATGATTATAGTAACAGACGGATTACAGAAATAATTTTGAAATAAATTCCCGTACTTTGTGCAATCTTGATTAAATGGATGAACCTAATAACGTCTTTTTTTTTCTCATTAATCGCCACATCAAGAAATCTTCATCATCAGACGATTCTCAAAGCGGTGTCACGCTAAAACTGTGCTTCCGATGTGCGCATTTTCAATACATTTGTAGCGCATACAATTGTAGCGTAACGACTTCGCAACGATTGTGGCGACGTAAATAACAAATGTATGCCTGGTGTGCGGCATGACTAAGAGAGCTAGTAAGCGTATGCCAACCCAAAATATGTCACCAGGACTCGACCCTGCGCGAGGATCTCTGAGTGGTATGTATTATAATATTTATAATTGAATTTACATAAGAAGTTCAGCTAATCATGTGAATCATGTATTTTCAAATACTATATCATTTATATTTTATTGTTTGACGTAAGTAACAAGGACATATAAGATAAAAGGTTTTTCATGTTACTTGAAAGAAAATTTAGTTACGATTACTGACGTTGGTTGACTCGTTCTTACATTATTTATGGTTATTTGTGACGCAAAACTATAAACATATATATTTAGAAGTTTAATGAGACCTTTTTTATACAAATTAGTTTTGCCTTATTACAAACCAGTTTTCTGAGATAAGCGCGCGCATTTAAACTCATCACATTCATTACAAATTTGCATATTTATTATACTATCGCATAACATACTTTTGAAAGAAAAGAAGAAAGACACAACATTGACTTAGAAACACAGAAAACTAGTCAACGTTGAAGCGCGCTTGTTAGCCGCAGACTTGGAGATATATTTATCCATGGGAAAAATGCTCAAAAATCTACGTCTTAAAATAAGAACACTCATTGTATCTACGAACAAACATTGGTACATCACAGACGTTCTATTTATGGGGTAATTGTTCTCTTTATTATCAAAAATCCTTTAATCCACCAGAGATACGGATACCACAATGTTACATAGACATGAAATTAAACAATGCTGGCGCATATGACATTTTTATCTAATGTCATTTGCATGAATCATGTCGTTCACCGTAATTTTACTATGTTTATTTTATTAAAGATTTATTATTCATTGGCACGAGTATTATAATCTTAAAACAAAGTCGGGTTGTTCGAATTCTTATATAATTCGAAAACGGCTGGACCGATTTTGATGGTTTTTTTTGTTGTATTTGTCCCGAATACCTGTGTAAACATTGGGAAATTTACGAAAGAATAAAATAACAGAAAAAAGTCTAATAAAAGTGTTCATGGGTTTCGTAACTGTCAAACATTTAATGTTCATTCCGTCGATGCGGTAAATTCTTCCCTCAAAGTATAATACGTATGTATTTAAATAAAGGTTTCAAATCGACAACGATATATATATATATATATCGAGAATATTTGGATTATGCCGTATTTTATATTTAAAAAATTAGCATAATATTTGTAATGAAAAAGGATTCACATAAATATTGGTTGACAAATATTTATGCGTGCGATGAGAAATTTATTTTGTGTAAACTAAGGAAATTTTGTCAAGCTACTTAGACATAGTACATATACAAAACATTCGGTGATAGAAGTGAACTTAACATACTTGAATAAAATCAGAAATTAAAATCAGTTAATCTGAGACACGATATTCTTCAACTGTTGCGGTATGAAGTTCAACGGGCCAGCTAGTATACCTATAATAAAACACCAATTAATATTGGATTTGTGTTATTTACAATTTTTACTTAATTAAGTTCCAAAGACAACATGCATGCTAAAAATATAAATACATACATATGAGAGTACAAACATACACGTCAATAATATTATAATTATAAAAGAAGATAATTAAAATCGTAGAAAATAATAAAACTAAATATAAACAGGCAAACGCAACATTAAAAATAACGAATAATTAGCAATTAATTTACTTCAAAAACGTTATTACAAAACAGTTTATAATACAAAGCAGAGAAAATATGTCTTACTGCTTAGTGCAGTTAGCCCAGCTGTTTCAAGTAGACCAGACGGAGATTGGTTAAAAGGACACCTTTACAATAAAATGTTATATGATAAAATCAAGACTTAATATTAAACTGCAATAAAATGCTGTAGAATCGTCCAAGGTTGATTGAACCCAATCATAGATTACCTTATGCCCATAAACATTTTCTTCTATACACTAAACTTGTGACAAATCAAATATCGAATACTTGCTTAGAGGATTGCCAACAATAAATATAGACAATCATCTCACACACTTGAAAAGGCCACTGTATCTTGATTTAAGGTAGTGTTATCAATTTATATCAAAGAATCGGTTTTCAAATATGCTTTGTGTAGGGTAACCATCTTTCAAACACAAGTTGTCAAATTATTAATAATGCATTCATTAATAACATAGAATAGTTCAACATTATAATTATTATTTTATAGCAATCATTTGCAATTTATCAATTATTAAATACGTAATAATAATAATTATAATATAATTGTTTCGGAAATACTGAGGGGGCTGATGGTGCCACATAGTGTCAAAAACTACCTCAAAAAACGCTCAGTTGTAGAACAACGGACGTCGAGGTGATACAGATGGTATTTTGTATTCTGCCTAAATGTCCGATGATAAAACTCAGCTACAGTTCTGGTTTTTGCCTTCTGCTGATTCATAAATATTTTTCTAACCTACTATCCATTTCTCTTTGTAAAATTCGATAGCAGCGCTTTAATTTAGGCCATTGATGGCACGATATTTAGCGATAGGGATGGATGGTTTCTGTGGCAGGATAGCTTCTGTGGCATCCTGAAGATTGCAAAAGTTGTAAACACCTATTTTTTCAAAAAACTGTCTAACCTCAACAATCTATGACGACATTGCAATAATAACATTATAGCAAAAAAAATGTAAAGGATGGATTGCTTTACATTTTTTTGGGTCGCAAGATCAAACTTTAAATTAAATTCCAAACAAATCTACAACAAAGAAGAACAAAGAACCGTATACTGATATCAGAAGAGCAAGACTTAAATTTAATAGGTTATCGTGGACTTGCACCTTACACTTGTAAATTCAAGCCTTTCAACTAAAATGACAGTTTGCGCTTCAACAGTATCAGATCACCTTTGATTCTATGAATGAATACTATCCCCAAACCAAAAAGAACAGCCATTAAGGCCATTAGAAACATGACCAGAATCAACTATGAAGGCGCTACAGAAGAACTAAATCTCATTGAATGATCACCTCTATGGCATCAAAGAGATAAATAGCGCATAAACATAACAATATACAAGCAGCGAGAACCTCCAAAACCATCAAAAGCAATGTAAGTTAGTCCATAATTATTGTTCGGCATGTATGCTGTTTATAATGCCTAATTTAGGTTAATAAAGTCCCTTGTTAGGAAAGGGGAGAACACACTCTACTGCTGTTTTCTCGTGGTTAGAAGGCTATATATATTAAAAATAGGGTTAGTAAGTAACTTTTAAAAAGTCATTAATTCATCAAATAAATTATTGTTATACTTCTGCGCCTTATGAAAATCTGATGAGAGTGAAATTTTACGATTGCGCGCGCACCGTGACACAAAGTTTTCAGTGTGATTATAGCGTACGCGAGCGAGATGGGAATAAGACAATCTACAAGTAAAAAGAAATAGAATATGCGTGAAGTTAGCAAAGAATTTTGAATGACCATAATGACATTTACCTTTTAAACAAATAAAGGAGTAATATTGTCTTTGATTGACATAACCTTTACACATTTAATGAAAAAACTGTTTTTAACGGATTAAAGTTATGTATTATTATAAATTTACAATTATTTAACATAATTTTAAATTTATCCGACGTTTCGTGTGCTTTACAGCGTGCGTGGTCACGGTGACTGAAGACAAAAGGTGTTGAATGTCAAAAAGTATCACAGCTGCAGAGAAAGTTGCATTATCTGTATTTATTTCCCCGGAGTTGGTATCGACTAAAAGATGGAGGGTTTTGGCAAAAATGGCTCACGGTGTCCTCTTTTTTCGCGGATTGTTTTTCTTTTTGAGATTTTATAATAATACATAACTTTAATCCGTTAAAAACAGTTTTTTCATTAAATAAAGGAGTTTTAATTATTTTTTCAAATAAATTTAGCAATGTTTTTTCACAAAGACCTATTGTTACTTAGTTAAAAGGTTATGAAAAATACCAAGTTATTAAATTGAATTAATAATATAATAAAATAATAAATAATAATAATAATTGTTATTAATATTAATTAATAATTGAATAATATACTAAATATTAAATATTATTAAATTGTTTACGTTAAATATTAATAATATTTTAAAAAAATAAAGAAAGCCAAAGAAGTATAACTTCTTACGCGCGTAAATAAGTACACGCACCATTTTTTTTTTCATTATGTCCCTTACGAATGTACTAGCAAATCCAAAAATCATAGTCACGGTTATCTCTCATATCCACATAAAATCACTTCGCAAAGTCGTTTGTCGCGTTAACGGTAGCGTGAATTCCCACAATGTAATATTCGTGACAATATTTGCATTTTACTCTCATGTGTGGATGTGACTAATCGTGTGTAGAAAAACATTGCAATGGAAAACAGGTGAGTTATTTACGTTATTGTTTGGGATTTTAGTAGATCATGTAGACGTTTTTTTTTATTTATTTTATATAATATATTATATTGTATCTGTTTTTTTGCATTATAACTTTTAACATTTTATATCGTTGACACACATGATTAATTTGCCTTCCCAAATATTGGTGTGGCCATTTTCAACTTTTGTGTGGCCATCAATCCATTTAAAGATCAATTCAACAATCAGACTTATATATAATAGTATTCATTATATCGAAGACAGTGAGTGTTTATCTACTTAGTTGTTATTCAAGGGCATTTTGTAGTTATTTCATAAAAACCATCCAACTAATTTGTTTTGTTACACAATAAGACATAAACGCAACATACAAACTTGTATAAAATAAATAATTTTGATTATTGACATGACAAGATACGTTTATCACGCCAAACAGAACTTGAAGCATAAATAAACCGTTATTTCTTAATAAGTATAAACCAGTTTGGATTTTAAATTAATACAATGCCAGAATAATGTTTTTAAATACGAGAAAATCAACTTGTGAATAAACATACACCAAGGTGTCGTAAATATGTTAGTCAATATTATTTTATTTATAATTTGTGGCACAATACTAATAGTTAAACATACGTACAAATACAATATATTGTGGATAATAAAAGGAACAGGAAATACAAAAATGTAATTAATTATTTATAAATCTTTAATAAGTCTTATTAAACAATTATAATTATTCATGAATATGTCTTATAATATGTGGCTATAAATAGCTTTAAACAATAATGCTTTATATAGTTGTTTCAATAGCTGTAACTAAATTTTTTTTATTTAATTATGTCAATTGTACTATATTAATGTATATGCAACGAAGTGTTAATAAATAAATAAATAAAATTTTATAATTTTAGGGTTGAAGACAAGTCGTGTGTATCTTCCACTGTCACATTAACACCAGAAAATAAAGAAGATAATGTTTACAATCCCTTCAAGCATAGAAATGTTGCCCACCCCACATCGTAAGTATATATATTTTCAATTGCCAAACAATATTCCATTAGCCACATTACAGAATTTATATTCGATCGAAATACACTCTTGGAAAAACCTGAGTACCTCTAATCGAATCTAAAACGAGACCACAATTTGTTATTTAAATATACATTGTGATTGTTCAACAATAATTGCCTAATCACACACGCGATACGACCGGTCTCTCCGTTTATCCGAAACGAAAAACGTCAACGTCTCGTCCTTCGTTTTACATTCTCACTCGCCAGCCCTGCGATTCTGTAACTCACTTTTCGAACTCACACAGCGGTTTTCGCATCGGCGGTCCCTCTGAAATCAGTCGTGAAGCAGTCATTTTATGATTTGGCATTCTGAAAAGGTGGGAGCTTGTAGTTTATTGTTTATTAGAAAGTGTGTTACAGAATCGCAGGGCAGGTTAGAATCTAATCATATGATTAGCGGTTTCCAACGCACAACGGACACAATGTGCGGAAACTGAGTCCACACCGTTTAAAACCGAAAAATCGGTTGTCTGTTAAGTCGGTTTACTGACGATAGTTGAACGTGACAACGTTATAAGAAAATACTGATGGAATGGTTGCATTTTAAAAAAGAAAATTTTAATTTAATTTGTTTGATAGATATTTTGTATGGATATAGAGATGGAGGTAAATGGAAATCACAATTGAATTGATCGATACAATATAATCGATATAATACAATATATACAATAAAGATGTCGAACGCTGCCGAACGCGGAGTCCGATTGTGCCTCTTTGTCGCTCGTTCCGAGCTCTCGCTTGCACTTCAAGCCTTAAATGGAACGCTTCAAAAGGACACGCCGCACCGCGAGGTACCGCCGCATGCGAGATGTTTTTTCGTGCGTGAACCCGGCTCCATCGAATTATAAGACGTTGTCACGTCAAAAACTAATAATACCTTCGCTGCAAAAGTATCTGCTACAAAGGAATTGAAATAGAGTGCAATAACGACTTGTTAAACGCATGATGCTCGGTGCGTAAACTAAAAAGCGAAGTCGTATCCGTATCGGCTTCCCATGATACGGATACGTCTTCTAACCACAAAACTCGGTTATCGCGATCGCCCCCTCGCCCAAGAGGCACCAGAAAGAACATCCCCAGACCCAGACTAGCCGTTACATTTAGCTAATCTGAATCAAATGAAACGCTTTGTTCTTTGATGAACATACAGTTTACATACATAGAGTTTACATATTTAGTATAGTACAGTTTTAGAGACTGAACTTTACGTTGTCGAATGTAACCTTTTAGCAAAAAATTACGCTTCTATATTATAATTAATTGCCTCATATACAAAAAAAAAACTTTAGAGGTGTCAAGGGACACCCGGATAGAACGAAATTCCTTTCGATTAATTTATATGTTAATTGGTATCATAACAGTATGATAGATTTTCTCGACACCAATCTTACGACGAAAAAAAAAGCCAACATCACGAGGTGTTCTCAGGCGGTCACCCATCCAAGTACTGACCTCGCCCGACGTTGCTTAACTTCGGTGATCGGACGAGAACCGGTGTATTACAATAGCAAATAGCAAAAAAGTGTCGTGACAACTTTTCGTAAGAATTTTTTCCGTCTAACCCACTTTCACAACGCGCGATAAGGAACTTCGTTCCAAAAATTGAAACGTTTTTGTCGTACACAAGTAGTTCCTCTATTTTAATTAAAATAATAATTTAAAAAAAAACCCATTCATTCGGATATTTGTGTTGTAGGTTATTGTATGTGCAAGTATTTGTAAAACTAATAGAAAAGTAACTATAATTTAAAAAAATTGTGTTTGTTTAGCCAATCCAATCCAGTAAAAGATTGTTATTATTTAAGAAGTCCTGTATCTTCCCTAACATATAGGCTCATTGTTTGCCTGTTCTTTGATCAATACCTCTCCTATTACTGAAGAGACTGACAACCAACCTTCAGTCAGATTTTACCCATTATAATTAATTGAGGCAAGGTCTTATCAAGGTGATTAATGTACCAAATACAAAAACAAAAAATACTGTATTATAAATGATTGAATCATAGCTAATTAACAGTTGAGTCATTAGCGTGGGATTATTACTTTTAGGGGATTGTTATTCAAGTATATAATTTGACTTAAAACATTTAGTAAATACGTTTATTTAATATGTTACTTTTATTAAAGAAAACCCAATAAAGACCGAATTAATACTTCCTCGTACATTGAATAAAACAATCGTGAGGAAACCACCACGTCAGAAACCCAAAAATGTTTAGGTCTGGGCCTCAGATATATCTACCTATAGATATGTATGTTTATAAATCTATCTGTTTCGGAATCATTAATTTTATAATTCCGTGGCAAAATTGTGTTTATTCATCAAATAAATTTTATTATTATATTTATTTATTTATTTCTATTTTATATGCCACGTGTAATATATTTATGCGTCAATGTGTCAATTAGATTTAATTACATTCATCGCTGTTTATTTGCATTTATAGAAAAAATTTCAACGTATTAAGTTAGTCATCAAATTTTATCTAAGAAATGCCGGTTTTTATTCAATATTACGTGTTTTTTTTGTTTTTTTGTTTTTTTTTCAAAGACAATTCACACCAATTGACCGAGTCCCATGCTAAGCTGGTGAAGCTTGTGTTATGGGTACTAGGCAACGGATATACATACATATTATAGATAGATAGACATATAAATACATATTTAAACACCCAAGACCTAAGCACAACACCAAATGCTCATCACATCCATGTTCGTCTCAGCCGGGGATCGAACCCGGGACCCACGGATTCGCAGTCAGGGGTACTAACCACTAGACCAATGAGTCGTCATGTATATAATGTATAAAGAATCTTGAATCTCTCTTAAGGCTGAATCCTTAAGTGGTACCACGCAAACTCCTCTATACTGTGTAAATATTCATTTAATGTTTTAAAAAAATATTGGAAACAATTGAGTTCTCTGTGAGTATGTTTAATATTATAAGCCAAACATTTATATGTTAGGTACGTGAATGTTGGCACGTGGAACAAATGTGTAGGGCCGTTCGAAGAATTCATCAATGTCTATTTTACAAGTATATTAAAAGCGTGTGCAGTGAGCAGAGTTCACAATGGCTTCAGCCTGAGACCTAAGTCAGGCTGAACCTACGACAGGTTCCCTATGCTCCAATGGGCGCATTTAAAACTCGCTCGGAGGATGGAAAACATGGTGAGGAAGGCATACCTTAGACCTAAAAAGTCGACCGCGTGCGTAAGGCAAAAAAGGCTGATCACCTCAAAAAATAACGAAACATATACATAAGTCTGAGGCCCAGAACTAAAAGGTTGTAGCACTAGGTTTATTGATATTTAAAACATTGGATTTTTGTGATACTCAGGATTTTAAACAAACTTTTAGATAGGTTTCAAGCACAAACGAACAAAGAAAGCGGTGCGATAGCTGCTTCGACTTATTTAAATTGATTTTAGTGCTATAGTTAGTTACGGTTGATAAATTTACATTGTGGGGCGCAGTATGGGACGACCAACTCTGAGAGGCGGATAGGTACCATTGAAACCTGTTAAGGTGAATGTAAAATATAATAAAATGGAAAAAACAATGCGTGTATATCAAAAACTGACTTTTTCAGAACCAGCGGGTCATTCTTCCACCTACTAAAGTCATCCTTGGGATCTGGACTCCTGGCGATGCCAGCAGCATTTAAGAACACTGGAATCATACCTGGTTGCTTTGGTACCGTGCTAGTAGGGATAATTGCCACCCACTGTGTTCACATACTGGTATGTAGTGCAATTTGTTACATAAACATTAAATAATTTTGAAGCATCATTGATTCGGAAATAACTGTAATGTGTAAGAAAACACGAAAGGGATAACACTCTAGCACTGGGTAAAGAGAGTTTTCCTCGAGAACAATGTTTGATGCTACTTGTTCCACTTAATTTAAAAAAAAACTTTAGAGGTGTCAAGGGACACCCGGATGGAACGAAATTCCTTTCGATTAATTTATATGTTAATTGGTATCATAAGAGTATGATAGATTTTCTCGACACCAATCTTACGACGAAAAAAAAAAGCCAACATCACAAGGTGTTGCCAGGCGGTCACCCATCCAAGTACTGACCTCGCCCGACGTTGCTTAACTTCGGTGATCGGACGAGAACCGGTGTATTACAATAGCAAATAGCAAAAAAGTGTCGTGACAACTTTTCGTAAGAATTTTTTCCGTCTAGCCCCCTTTCACAACGCGCGATAAGGAAGAATAAGAAGCGGCCAGCGCGCTTCACTTCACAATATAGGCTCGGTGCTGTCTTTATTTTAAAAATACTATATGCAATCAATGCGATTTGATTACAGTTAAAACACTCAATGATACTACTAAGTAACAGTTAAATGTAAAGTCTGTGCATGGGAGAACGAAATACATCTCGATTTTTAAAAAATAACAAGGATTCAAGCAAATAGCTCTACGCTATCATATTTCGGATTCATAATACTGTTGAATTTTTGTGAAATTGTTACGTTTAGTGCTAAAAGTGCTTCAGTCAATTTTAGCTGAAAGTTTCCTGAAAATTCATAGTGCATAACGAAATAAAAACACGTATTATTCATCCTTACGCATCAGTCACAACATTATCTAAACTCTTTTGCAAAAAAAATGGGCACCTGAGGAAATTTAAATTTTAAGGTCGATTATAAATTTCTAAATAAAATTCATTTGTCCGACGCACTTATAATCGTTCGTCGTAATACCCGTGAAGTGAATTCTGCCAATTTTTTTCTTGAAATTTTTGACATGCCATCTATTGTCAGAAAATGTTGTGGATTATTGTAAAATTTCTTTATGTCTCTGGAATTGCTAAAACGATTTTTTAATTATTACGAAAATTTTAAAACTTTTTGGATATTTTCTGTCAATTAAATAATTTATTCTTGAGAGATGAGATGGGATGAGATACCAAGAGATGATCGCTTTGTGGTAATTCTTGACTTAAAGAAGAACCTTGAAAAAGTATGAGGTGAGGACCGTGAGGAAGTTAACTTGTGGACGAAGAGGACCGACGCCAGTGAGTTCGAAGATTTCAGGAATGCTATGCGGAAGTGTGTTTCAAAGAAATCTTTCCTTATGGCATCTGGCATCAACAATGAAACACTGCTTCTTGTACTACTATTACGCAAGCGTAGGTGTAGAAGACACCGTAGTATGTGGGTGCGTCTAATACTACAATCAAGAGAACAGCATGGAATATTTCATCCTTTGTATCCCCTGCTGCTGAGAGAAGACACTAAAAAGTTTTTCAACTACTTTAGAATGTCCGTGGTTTCATTCGATGAATTAGTGAGTATTTTAAGCCATAAAATACAACGGACAGATTCCAAAATGAGGAAGGTATTGGTACTCAGTGGGGAGCGGGGAGGAAGTGGCGCGCGGTCGTCAGCAACCGCTTGTAGCAGTCCGTGTATTGTGGGTCCGGCAGCGCTAAGCAGTCGACCCCACGGCGAAAGTCGACCGCAGAGCGACTGCTCCGACCGCTCAGGAATTGCTCGAGCGGTCCGTGTATTGCGGAAATGAATTTAGTATGGGAACTGCAGATGACAAGGCCAGCGTTAGACAGCCGCTTACATATAGGTACCGACAAAGTGTCAAGCGGTTGATGTTCGAATCAACTAACTTGCACTATTTATGGGTTTTATTTGTTTCTAAAAAACAAAGGTAGTGAGATAAAATCGTTGAAACGCCATCAGAAATAAAGAATAAACTTGACTTGCCACTGATACACTATTAATGAAATTCGTTAAATCTTATTAAATTTGCAGCAAAACGATAAAGATATGTTAGAGATGAATATGATACGTTTACTTCGGCGGCAACCAAATATCCTTTAGATAAAAAGCGCACAAGGAACTTTTTAAATCAGTGTTACCGTTACCTACCAAAAAGATGGTTATGGGTGCAAAAATTTCTATCTACAGTTGCCAGGAAAATAAAGCAACATCCTGACAACAGAAAGAAGAGTAGAGAGAAGTTACCAATACAACTACAACAGGTGGACACAAAGACTAGTGAAATGGTTGGGCCCACGACATCATGAGGCTGGCCTAGTGCCAGATTGACAGATGAAACAATTAATAAAAATACATAAATCTAGGGTAGAAAGTTACTAAGCGATATAATATTAATCATAAAATTCGATTTTTTCGAGCTGAAAACAATTCCCCAGATCGAAAAGCAAAATTCCAATATCCCGACAAACATTTATATATTAATTATCGACGACCATGATTACTGTCCTAATTTTACAAATATTCAAGCAAGAAAACGACTCAAATACCTTTGTAAATTTGAGGAACTAACGATTTCATATGAAGAATTCAATAATATTTGGAATGTTTCGAGCTGTGTTGCTGAAATTAAATCCCAAGCAAATAACTCTCGTTGTTAAACTCAACGGATATAAACTTAATATAAGGATCGCTACCTTAATTTGATGCTTCAAATACTTTACATTGGTGGTTAGGTTAGATAAACTTTCAAGATATCTATTCTCATATTAAAGCGATCTTTTGCCGCGATGTTGGTATTCAATATTTCCCTGTATGTAATATCGGTTTAATTACCGGTTCCCCTTGTGTAAATTATAAATTAACCCTAAGTGAAGTTGCCTTAAACTACTGAATGTAAGACGTACCCAAACGTAATGTTGCCAACATTCTATTATTAACTATTACAATTACACATCTATATATATAAAAGAAAGTCGTGTTTGTTACAACACTTATAACTCGAGAACGGCTGGACCGATTGCCATGGTTTTTTATTTGTTGGATTTGTTTCCGTCCCGAATAGCAGAATAAGCAATAAAATATCGGAAAGGTTATCGAATAACAATAAATAAATTAATTAATTTTACGAATGCAAAAACCATATGGTGCCATCTGTTGACAAAACTACGCATCATTTTACGTCGAATTCGTGTCAGTTCAAGAAATTCCAATCTTGAGGTGAATGAGGAGATGCATAACCATGCTTTGATCCTGATCAAAAGATTTTGGATATCAGAAAGTGCTTAACATGCAGTATCGCCATATTGACGCTAGAGAGAAGATGCCTAATGTGTAAAACTGCCATTCTTCTTTCGCAATGGCAAGCAATAAAACATTTCTGTATTTGCAAAAAAGTTGTATTAATGTAAAACTTAACATTAATGAAATCCTAAAATAAGTTAAATTAAAGTAACAACGATATTATAAGGTTGTAGGGCGGAACGAAGTTAGCCAGGTCAGCTAGTATGATATAATAAGGTTTTCTTTTTAAAATAATTTTTGACTGTTGCCTTTGACCTATATAATTTATTAGTAATAAATAAAATGGTCCCTCAGGCTAACAATAATATTGGTATCAGAATTACGAATATCTCAAACTGTGTGCATAGTTCATTCTTTCACACAAAATCATTATTGTTTTGGCAACAATCCTAGGGTCTACGTGCATGCCATATGTATTATCATAGAATTTTAGATTTAATTACATTTCAACTATCATATAATAAATTCCTTTCTTAATAAAAATACAACGGACTCCAAGTTACACTAAAAGGAGTTTGATGACAATCTTTTTTATTCAAATTTATTAATAAGATTCTTGTATTAAGCACTCTTTGTCTGAATGACACCTCAATTATCTAGATGGAGGAGATATGGTTGAACATTCACAAAAATTTACGTTCATTGATAACCTCCACCGGTTTTATGAAGTCGGTTAAAAGTACTATACGTAGATAATATAGGTGAGATTTATATTGGTATCAATGAAGATTCATTTAGATAAATTCATTAGATATTTAGATAAATATAATGATATAATTTCAGTGATTAGATATACCATTTTACTAACTTAATCGATTAAATGATATTTCACTCAGTATGTTAGTGATGTTTATGTACGTATAGGGTCTTTAGACACATTCATATTGATTTACAATCCACTGGCAGCCGAAGAAAAGATATTTCATCTGACAGCTGTCACGTGATAATTAAAGATGCAACAATTTTGTACATGAGTGTATCTATTAAATATTGTAGTCTGTGTCACACTGTGTGTGTGTTGATCACTACAAACACCTAAAATTTGTTATTGTCATTGTCAAGTGTCATATACTTTTGTCATTTTAACCCGAAGTCGTATTTTGCAGGTATTTTTATTTAATAAAAAAAAATATATGCAGTGTTGCCAACTTAGCACTTTCGGTGCTAGATTTGGCACTATTTTCCCAATTCAAGCACTGTCATTTAACATTCAGCACCTAGCACTAAATTTAGCACTAAACAGCCATCCTTCGGATTTCTCTGGTTGCTGTAACAAAACGCAGCCACGCAAGGTGTAGTAATAAAACGCTACTATAATTTTTAAATCGAACGCGACCATATCTGTCTAATCTATATTAGGGGTAGAGGTATCTGAATATAAAGATGCAAACAACGAAAATCCCTATAATGAACTAGTTTCATTGGCATTTATATTACTATCATTGCCGCATTCTAACGCCTTTGTTGAGAGGGTGTTCAGTTCAATGAACATTTTAAAAAATAAACTGAGGAATAAAATGAATTTGGACACTTCGAATTCACTTCTTCATATCCGAACAGGGCTCAAAAACTTAAATAAAAATTGCCATACATATGAAATTCCCCAAGAAGTTCTTAAAAAAATTGGCAAAAAAGATATGTACTCATTTAAATTGAAAAAGTCTGACAGCGAAGAACCTTCCACTTCCACGGCGGCTTCAGCGTCAGTACAACGAGAAGCAGAATCAGCAGTAGAGACAGACGATAGTGAAGGTGATTGGATGCAGTTTTAAATAATTGTTATCAAATTAAACCAAAATTAAATTAATTATATCTTTTTTTCATGTCTAAAAAAATAGCACTATTTTTGATATTTTTTATCAATGTAGCACTATTTGAGATGTCATTTAGCACCTACCTAAGAGATCGAGTTGGCAACACTGAATATATGGTTTATAGGCGGATTTGTGGTTATAGTAATATCGCGATAGTAAATATCATTTCTTACGACATTTAAAGGGAAGTAAATTATAACTTGCGTGCTTAATGTAATAAATTATTAACGGTATAACGAGCAATTTTAGGAAAAATTTAATTGCGGTAAATTCCGTTGTTTATTGGCATAAACTTAAGGTTATATTCATTTCACTTAAAATCTTTAATGAAGTAGTCGGTTAGTCGGATAAATATTTTATCCTTTGTATCGACGTGATGTTATTTGGAATTAATATGCAGATTTCCTTTTTAATTTCTCGTAGCTAACAAAATATAATTTTGGGTCGTTTAATAAAAATGGATAATTAGTATGACGCAATTATCTTTTATGAAAAGCCATTTTATTTTTTTAACGTTGTCACCTTTCAGGTATATACTCTTTGTAAATATTTTTCCCAAACCTAAAATTCCCTTTTTAATAAATCCAGAAATCTTCTGCTTGATTCCTTCCTCCGTGTACCGCGGCTGCTATAGCGTCATCGTCTTCAAATGTATGGCCCCTGAGATGAGATCACTACGAGCTAGGTCTGGTGACTACTCTGGTTTGGTGGAGGTCTTTCCTTTAATTCGAAGCCAGCTTCTTGAATGGCAGAATAAATCCAATCAAAATAAATTATGATTCTTAAAAGTAATAAGACGAATATCAGATTAACCAAAGCAACAATAAAAATCAACGGTCAATTGACTCGATCATAACATTTCCTGATAAGCCAAACATTTATACATACATATTTATATTTTTTGTTTCCAAGAAGAGTTTATAGTATTATCACTGTTTATTGGACGCCCACATATATTACTAAAATTAGTGCGTAGTCGCAGGACATCATTACTATCTTGATATTTGACTTATAAATTGTAATATCGCATTTTAACTATTAGAGATTTTAACTTTAACGCTATTAACTTCAGTCAAACATGCTAAGCAATACAACACGCAATGATTTTGCCTTTCCATAAATACCCTCATTCATTTAAAGTAATCACTAATCAGTTCTATAACACTGTAGTACTGTAGTACTCATTCGTTTATTTCTTTTCAATTGTGTTTCATTGTTGTTATAATAACAAGATTGAAACAATGTTGTATATCTCTAATAATGTTGAATATTTTATAAACAATTTAATACATGAACGTAAACCTTATTTCTGAAAGTATACACATATTTCAAAGGACCTTAAACCTTAAACCTTTAATATTAAAGTTCTTTGAAAGTACCATACTATTAGTATTTACTCAATTTGAATAAAGTAAATACTTATAGTATGGTAAATATAAAAATAAGGTTGTGCCTTAAGGGATAGACGATAAATAGTGGGAAGAATATATAAATCGGAAAAATAGGATCCGGGATTCTTAGATTGAATGTATAAACAGTCTTTTAAAAAACAATGTCTTTAAGGTGCTTTCGGTTGAGTTTCTTTTATATTAATAAATAATAAATTATGTAAAAATGTATTTGGTTTAGATTGATTACTTAATCATTGTTATTAAGATTTTGTTTTTAAGTTATTGTACACAAATATTTCCCCTTATTTGAAAAAGTTCGAGTGAAAAATATTATAGTGTTTATAGCTAGAAACTGCTGCTCCTACACATTGAATAATACACATAATCACTTTTTATACAATAGCCAACAATGGAAAATCGTTCTTGTTATAAAAGAAATTTGTATGGATAAGTTTTTTAACCCTTTTAGTTAAATCAACCGCAAACTGTACCTCTAATCGCTATTTTAACTGTAATTGCCTAAAGTACATTGGTATTCAATGATAATAGAAATCCCAATGTATTGGTGCAATAAACACTATGAGGCTCAATTACTACTGTAATAACATCAGTCTGGACACACTTTGTATGAATTACTGTTCCACAAATTGTTAGCTCTGTAATTTACAATAGCGATATCGATTTCGATCCTAACATTAATTTTAATTTTGGACTATGCACCTGCTACTTAAATCCCTATAAAGTTAAAGCTATTAAAACTTTTCAACTCCCGGCTTAAATAGAATGCTATTAAAAAGTCTCAATAGTTATTAGCGTTTGGTTAAAGTATTTACAAACATATGTATGTATGCAGTTATTAATTCACATAGTGAAAAGCTGTTTGATAATAAACGTTTGTGTAAATTGTAAAACATATTTTAAAGCATAGATAAATCACATATATCAGTTTTAGGTCGTGAAAATAATAAACTATTAATATAATATATTCAAAAGTCGGTCATAGTTATATACATACCTACTTAAAGTAAAGAAGAGAAGAATAATTATAGCATACAATTGGATATTTACAAAACTCTTGGTCAGACTTTTGTCAGATATTAAATCCGAAAAGGCGAACAAAATATAGGCGAATAGTATTAATAAAATTGTTCTCTTCATAAAACTTTTGTTAATAAATCCATTCTCTGCGATAAACGTAGAATGTATAGGAGTACTCGTAAACTAATTTGAGATTCCATTCCATGAATATTAAAGCCTCAGATAGGATATAAATTTTATCTTTGTACAGTGTAAACTCTTTGTTTAAATTCATTCGTTATAACGAAAAACTGTCTAAAACATAAAAATAAGTTTAAATATTTTTTTGGTTTAAAGTCAAAGTCAAATCATTTATTTCAATTAGACCATCTAAAATGGCACTTTTGAACGTCAAAAAAAAAAATATTTAAAGAAGATTCTAGTTGCCCCTTCCAAAAGGTAGTTTCGTGTGGAGAAGAATGGGCAAGAAACAAACATATGTATGTATGCAGTTATTAATTCACATAGTGAAAAGCTGTTTGATAATAAACGTTTGTGTAAATTGTAAAACATATTTTAAAGCATAGATAAATCACATATATCAGTTTTAGGTCGTGAAAATAATAAACTATTAATATAATATATTCAAAAGTCGGTCATAGTTATATACATACCTACTTAAAGTAAAGAAGAGAAGAATAATTATAGCATACAATTGGATATTTACAAAACTCTTGGTCAGACTTTTGTCAGATATTAAATCCGAAAAGGCGAACAAAATATAGGCGAATAGTATTAATAAAATTGTTCTCTTCATAAAACTTTTGTTAATAAATCCATTCTCTTCTCTTAAAGTCAAAGTCAAATCATTTATTTCAATTAGACCATCTAAAATGGCACTTTTGAACGTCAAAAAAAAAAATATTTAAAGAAGATTCTAGTTGCCCCTTCCAAAAGGTAGTTTCGTGTGGAGAAGAATGGGCAAGAAACTCCACACTTACTCTTTTAAAATAAACACAAAACTCATACATTTCTTCACTCTTTATAATGCAACAGCCATTCTCTATTACGTAGAAATATTTTCATATTTAGACATGAACAACAATTAACAAATATTGGCATAGCAAAACACGTCAGGCAAAGTTAACAGAATATATGTGTTTAGAATAATTAACCTATTGATAGTAATAAAATTAGAAATTATTGGAATTGGTAAAATTTCTTTTTTTTTTTTCTTTTTTCCCTTATAACGACAACTCTCTATAACAAAAAAAATGCTTGGTCCCTTGAAATTCGTTATAAAGAGGTTACACTGTATATTATTTGCTTAAGGTATAGAAAATTTACGTAACTACTTCTCACCAAATATACTAGAGGTATTCAATAAAAAGTGATAAGGGCCATTACGCAATTTTCTTTTACTTAATGGTAATTTATGTTTCGACGTAGCCACCTTTCGTGTTTCGTACGTAGCCACGTATTAATGCATTTGGTATATCTATGTACTAAATCTGAAATTCCCTTATCCCTTTAAAAGTCGTGTACCGGAGCGATTATTGCGTCATCATCTTAAAAAAGAAGGCCCCCTGAGATGTTCATTTACCCGTGGAAACAGTCTGGTGAATATGAAGGATGTTCTATCAATTCGAAGCCAGCATCTTAAACGACAGCATCGCAACTTGGGCGCGGCTGCGTTATCTTGGTGAAACAAAACTTCAGCGACTTTGCCATGCCGATGCTTGCGTATTTTCTGACGGAACTTTGTTATTGGTCCGGTGTATTCGATCATTATCGTCCGTTGGCTTACCCAGAAATAACAGCCCCAGATCTTACCGGCGCGGCGGATGGAATTGCTTTAAATTTCTTAGGTCTCGTTTACCTAATTTTACTTTACTGAAATAGATAGTTTACAATAAATTAATCATAATCATAAAAGTTAAAGCGACACTTTAAAAACAAATAGAGAGGAGTAATAATACCTATATCTCTGTTTCACCAAGGTCATAATATTTCCGCGAAAAGAGTGGTAATCAATTATTATGTTCTAGAGTCTAGACATTCGTTAAACTGTTCCTTCGTAATGTGCGTCCGTAATTATATTTAAACAGTGAAACAATCTTAAAACGCTTTCGCACTTCAGTCTAATTAAACTAATTACTGTCATGTACATTTAGTTATTAAAATAACAATTTTTAAATCGTCAAATAGGAAAAAAATATATGTTTATGTACTTAGTTTTTTTTTTTAATAATAGATTTTGCTTTTACGACTTTGCCTGGGCAAGCGATATACTTATGTTGCTATCCAAGTGTATCGCATTAACACTACGAGTATTTATTGAACATCCCTCGCATATAGCTTAAGGTATTTGACGTAAGTCTCTTAAGTAAAGCATGTCAGGTTAGGGTAGGGTCAACTTAGGGTAAAACGAGCGTATCAAGCTAAGTTCTAAGTAAGACTTGTATATGTCAAATTTAAAACCTTTTTGTGACAGACATAGCGCCAAGTCTTGATTCTAAATTCTACCCAGAATTTACCCATAGACGAAGCGGGTATTGTCCAGCATTAGAACTTTACCTTTTCATGATTTGTATGTAAGTGTTAATATTTATTACAAATACGTTATATTCTGTCCTACAATGGAGAGTTATATAAGGATACTAGCTGACCTGGCAAACGTCGTTTTGCCATGTATATCATTTATAATAAAAACTAGGGGTGGATCGTAGAGGGGTGAAAATTAGGGGTTGTATGTATTTTTAATGCTGTATCATAAAAAAAATAAAAATAGTCTAAAAATTAAAAAAATATTAGGGGTGGACTACCCTAACATTTAGGGGGAAGAAAAATAGATGTTGTCCGATTCTCAGTCATACCCAATATGCACACAAAATTTCATGAGAATCGGTCAAGCCGTTTCGGAGGAGTTTAACCGCAAACACCGCGACACGAGAATTTTATATATTAGGTTGAGACACTGTCACTTGTCGATAAAGGTAATATAATATTAAAGATAAATAGTAAGGATATTTGTGGCACGTTTGCGTCCAAGTAGAAAAGGGTTCGGAAACTTAATAAGTTTCATGAAACGATACGAACATTTCGTAACCTAATTCTATAGGTTTCGTTATGAACATCAATCCTAATCTTCCTAAGTGTTTCGGAAAATGACTTAAGGTCTCCGTTGGGGCGGTCCCGAGATTTAATCCGATGATTGGCCAATTTCGTTTGAGATAAAAATATATTTGTATAGTTCAGGTACTTTTATTAAACCTACTGTGAAGTGTACTTACTTAAGTACTTACTTATACGTTTCGATCAATGAACAAGCAAGGGCAACTACTCCCAGCGATTTTAAACAAGTATAGAGAAATGATAATTCTAATTTTAGTTCGTGGATCTATAAAAAACTGTGCACAATTGGACTTGTAAAGGTCCAAATTAAAATAATTGTTTATTTCCCTGTCTATATATAGGTTTTGCAACTAAATCTCTAGTGCAGTTCTATAATAGTCGGTCTGAAAACCCAAAATATATATAAAGTTTCAATAATGTATAAAGTTGGTCGAAACCAGCTGCGTTTGCTGGATTATATTTAGGCCGGGGGCGTTCTTAACAATGCCTGAAATTAAATTCCCAAGTGACACACTGTAGCTCCATCAATTAAATCATTTTGAGTTTTGAAACATATTTTCAAGCAAATTTGGTTTGATTTGATTTCCTTAATGATTTCTATAGGTATAATTCACAAGTAAAATGCAGAGACGAGACTGCGCTAAGTATGACTCCCATATAACAAATCCAATATGTCATTATCTCCCTTATATTCAGCCTTGCGATTCTGTAACTCACTTTTCGAACTCACACAGCGGTTTTTGCAGCGGCGGTCACGCTCAAATCAGTCGTAAAGCAGTCATTTTACGATTTGGCATACTGATAAGGAGGGAGCTTGTAGTTTATTGTTACAGAAAGGGAGTTACAGAATCACAAGGCAGAGTCAACGCAAGTCATAGTTCACGATAAATCTCGACTATTATCTCACCCTAGAACATTGGAAATCAATCTCGAGACAATATTTGCATAACGATACATACACGAACATTATCCGCCAATAATATTGTGCCTTCGGCTAGAACTTAGCTTCTGAAAGGGGCACACTTTACATGAATTTGATATTAATTTAACTTCATTCATTTACGAACCCTTTGTAAACTTGAGTGTACTGACAAAAGGTGAAATTAATTATTTTTGTAAATATTTAAAATGATTATTTATTGAATGTTGTATATATTGTTTAATAGTATTTTTGTCCCAATGATTTTAAATGATGCTGTTCAGCTTGCCAGACAGTGTGGATGTGTATTAAAATTTATATATAATAAGGGTCTGTTTCACAATGTTCGGATAAGTTCTACATAAATTCCAAATTAGCTATTTATCACTTATTGGTAGGATAAACACTATTGTTGCGTTTCACGACTGTCAGATAGCGCTATTCGTCACATAAAGTCCATAAGTTATGAGTACGATGAAGTGTCAAATACCACAATTTATCTTCCAAATAATTTATGTGTTGCATAGCTATTTGGTACTTTATCCATACATTGTGAAACAGACCCTAAGTGTTTTGAGTTCTGCATATACTATGTTAAAATAACTCTCGTGAGTTGTCGATATATCGCGCACCTTCACTTTGATGTTCTAAATCTGGGCTTTAGGGTGACGTGTAATAACTCGTTATTTGTTAAATAATAATATTAAAATATATGTTTTAGGTGCAAACATCTCGGGAAGTTTGCCAAGAATGCAGGGTCGGTTCACTAAGTTACACAGACACGTGTGCCAAAGCCTTCGAGCGTGGTCCAAGGAGATTGAGGCGTTATTCCGTAGCGGTCCGGTAAGTTATTTACAATTAAAACGTAGGTGTTACGGTTAATGTATTTATCTAAGTTATCTTAGCTCATTTGTTAGTCGACATCGTAACTTGCGACTAAAACAAGCGTACTAAATTACAGAATAAATTTACATTTATTTTATTCGGTTATTTATTATATTTTAAAGAAAACTCTACAGACATGTAAAATATGTTGCAGCCATCTTAACTGCCAATTTACAAATTGCATATGGCAACTTACAAACTTCGAATACATGAAATGATAATGAAATATGAAAAGAGTAATGCCCGCCTTCCACTGCGAGCGGAACGGACCCATTACGGACTCCGCTATACTCGTAACGATGATTTTCATACATCTGCTTCCACCAAAGCGGAGACGAGCGCAGCGGAGAAAGAGAGTTGAAAGAGTCACATATGAGGTTAGCGAGTTGACCGAGTTTCCCACGGAAATGAAAATGTATGAAAATCATCGTTAGGAGTATATCGAAGTCCGTAATGGGTCCGTTCCGCTCGCAGTGGAAGACGGGAATTACAAAGTCGCTTGATAAAAAACTTGTGTAAGAACATTGTAACATGAAGGAATGTTTCTATAAAAAAATTAAAATACATTATTTCCATCAAGACGCGAATAGAGTCACTCCCTTAAACCCTCTTATTTCCCTAAATGTGCATGTGCTTACACCAAAGCGGAGACGAGCACAGCGGAGAGAGCGAGTTGAAAGAGTCACATATGAGGTTAGCGAGTTGACCAAGTTTCCCACTGAAATGAAAATGAAAATGTATGAAAATTATCGTTACGAGTATATCGAAGTCCGTAATGGGTCGTTCCGCTCGCAGTGGAAGACGGGAATTACAAAGTCGCTTGATAAAAAACTTGTGTAAGAACATTGTAACATAAAGGAATGTTTCTATAAAAAAAATTAAATACATTATTTCCATCAAGACGCGAATAGAGTCACTCCCTTAATCCCTCTTATTTCTCTAAATGAGAATTTGTAAATCCACGGAGAATTTCCATATTGTTCGAGATCCGAGGTAAGTCCGAAATTATGCAATGCGTCTGCTTTGTCTATTTGGGTAGTAATATTAAACAATAAATAATTGTTTCTATTTTGCTTGCTTTTGACTTTAAAATTACAAATTATGAACCCAGAAAATTAAATTACAAAATTAAATCTGCTGTCATATGTCATAGGTGTCGTATAATTTGAAAAATAATAAAATAAAATTGTCATTTTCTTAATGAGAACACAGTTTTTAATCAAAAATAAATGAAGTTATATATTTAATTTAATTCATAAATATTTAAAGAAAACACTTTTTACCGGATTGAAGTTATGTATTATTATAAATTTACAATTATTTTACATAATTTTAAATATTTTACATAACTTCAATCCGGTAAAAAAGTGTTTTCTTTAAATGTGTAAAGGTTTTGTCAATAAAAGTCAATACTATTCATCAAAAAAACATTGCCTACAAACTTTATGGTCTGGATTTCTGTATCTGTTTTGTTTTGTATTCTGATCATTTGTTTTTTCTAACCAAGCATCAGGCAAGTAACATAGGTCACCAGCATTCTGTGGCTGTCACGCGTCGTCGTCTAGGCATGCCGGTTTCCTCACGATATTTTCCTTCACCTTAGGGTTAGGGTTAGGGTAGTAGGACTCCTTTCTCCGCAATTAGACTCGTAATTGGTCCGTTGTGCGTACGAGTCCTGGCTAATTTAGCCAGCCTAGCTCCTTCCAGAAGCACAGAAGTCTCCTGGGCACTTCACAGGCTTCCCGGAGCGACCTCACCGTTTCGAGGATTTTTTCACGTTGGTTAGCCACAGCCTCGCATTCCAGGACTACGTGGGTGACTGTTTCCTCTGCGCTGAAATAGCCTCTGCACAGGGGGCTGTCTGTCGCGCCTAGGACAAAAAGATGTTTATTTAGGAGGCAATGACCCGTTATTGTCCCTATCATTGTTTTAAGGTTGGTTCTATTTAAGCTTAGTAGTCGCTTTGTCAGTTGCGGGTTTACTGCTGGCAGAGCCACTTTGGACTGTCTGCAGGCCGCACCATGCGACCATCGTTGTTGCTGGAGTTCAGCGGATCTCTGGCGAATCCAGGTTCGCACCAGCGAGAAGGGCAAAGGGAGGAGCGGATACGGGCCAGCAGGCATCATTCCGGAGCCTCTTCTCGCAAGCTCGTCTGCAGTTTCCTTCACCTTACGAGTGGATGTTAAATGCGCATAGATAGAAAGTCCATTAGTCAATAGACGGTGATCAAACGAAGCCAACACAGTTCAAACAAAATATAGCATAAAAAAATGAAACATATACATACATAGTTATTAAAACAACGACTTCGACCATTACAGAAGAAGACCTTTCGATTAATATCATAATATAATTATGTCTGACGCTAAAAGCAAATGATTATCACGATGGTCGTTTATATTTTTTTTTCTTTTAAGCCAGTTATTAATTATAAATTTAAAAAATCGATAAGAAGAAACTTGAATGTGAATATTAATACGAGTAAATACTTAGTAATAAAAGTCTGTTTGAAAGATTGATCCACTGTTTACAAGTAATTTTACCGAGAACAATATGTAAAAATAAATTTATAATTAATTAATAATATTTTTTTACACAGCAATTGAGCAGATTTCAACAAGCGTATGCAGGCATAAATCGCTCAAAATTCGTTCTAAAAATCCGATTTTTATGAAGTTTATTCATAGCGATTCGAGCCGTGAAAAACTAACGAATTTACGTACGATTACTCTTAAGAGTAAAGTTTTAGTATTCCCTTTTAATAATAGTTTCTATAATATTTTATTTAATCGTGAAATTTCTTAGAATTCTAATTGAAATATCTTCGTATAAAATTTTACCTCTTTCTAGGCATTTCGCTGACTGTTCGATGGCCGGAGTCTGTCTCGGAGGAACCAGCGTCTATGTGATCTTCATTGCCTCTTCTTTGAAAGATGTAAGTACATTTATGGTGTATTAAAGAAAATAACATGAAAATAATCGAGTTTTATATATTTATGAATAAATAAGTAGATTTGCACTTATGACATTAAAGGATTTCCTACAAATTGAGATATCTACAAGTATAAATATTTTATATTAAATAAAATAAATCAAACTAATTGGAATAACACAGTTCATGTGTACTTTATTACACTACAACAATTCTCAGCCCATCGCTTTTGTGGTCTTCCCACGTTTCTTTTTCATCCGCTGGAGATCTCAATGACATAATATGACATGTT
Source organism: Pieris napi (assembly GCF_905475465.1). Lineage (NCBI taxonomy): Eukaryota > Metazoa > Arthropoda > Insecta > Lepidoptera > Pieridae > Pieris > Pieris napi. The sequence continues at coordinate 4,326,297 of NC_062252.1, forward strand.
AACCTACTTTTACTCTTATATTATATATGTTAAATATATCTTTATTAGGAGATAGTTGTTGGATAAAATTGAGTGATAATGATAGGTCATTATCATTCAATTAGTCACTCAATCAACTTTGAAAAGCGTATACAGAATATCTACAACAATTGTAGAGCTACAGGTTTCTTTAGCAACGCAATAAAGTCTTTGCAGCGTTACCTGATAGAGGATTTATATCCACGCCATTATTATCCGTGTCATTAAATCTATATGTATGAATGTTCATAATTTCAGTCTAGGCATCGCATGAAATATTTTATTTCCTTATCTACTTACGTACCAGTGCTTCACGTAATATTTTCAAAGACATCTTCACTCGTGTCAAGATCCGACTAATCTAAGATTACTTTGAATGTCATTCACAATATTTGCGCACAATATTACATTATTACACTGCACTCTTGTAACTACGTAAAAAACTATTAAAGTAAATCCCTCAATATTTAGTCCTTATCTATCCTATTATACCTTAGGACTTGAATATCTCCGCGGGTTTTCAAGCAGGTAAACGTAACTGTCCCCGACTCGGTCACGGCGCCTCATCTCTATTGAGACTTGCCATGTACGCAGGACATGCACTCCCTCTTCCATAACTCACATACTGCAATGGACAGGATGATCGACACGACTGCATTTGACGAGTGCAGGCGCATGACAGTCCCCATTAAACTTTTCTCGTAAAAATTGAAACGCCATTTTTTAATTCTCACGCCCGAAAATGGAACCCGAAACCTCATGATCAGCCCTGCGATTCTGTAACTCACTTTTCGAACTCACACAGCGGTTTTCGCATCGGCGGTCCCTCTGAAATCAGTCGTGAAGCAGTCATTTTATGATTTGGCATTCTGAAAAGGTGGCAGCTTGTAGTTTATTGTTTATAAGAAGGAGTGTGTGAGTTCGAAAAGTGAGTTACAGAATCGCAGGGCAGTTCAGTTATTATAGTTCATAAATATTAAATACAACTCCGGGTAGTATAAAGATAAATGTATTTAAAGACAAGCAATGCAAACATCGCTACTGTACTACTATTATTCATAGATAACGCTAGGAAAAATACCAGTTCAATTCTTATCAATCCTTATCATAATAAGATGAATAGAAAACTGAGTTTGTATTTGTTATATATTATTATTGTTTAATAAATTTAGTTATCAAGGTTTTAGTAGTAAGAAAACCTCGCACTTAAGATTGGAAGTTATAACATCTATGAAATCTAATTAATCATTACGCGGTACCACGGTTGTGACATTACTTATTTATCAATTATATCAAGAGAACAGCTGTTTGCATTTGAAAGTACCATTAAAATAAATATATAACTGTTTGTTACCAATTTATTTATTTTTATAATTTAAATATTGTTAGTTTTAAGATAATGTCAATTAAACATGGAAAAGTACTAAATAATGAGGGTAACTGGATTTACTAGAAGAAAACTACATATTTTTCATTAGGTCCCAGAAATCGAACAAAGCGTAAATATTACATTCTGATTCATTATTTTGTGGTCGTAATTTTTACCATAATTTTATGAAAACACCCACTCTGCATAATATTATAATAAATTAATTCTGAAGTTACGAAATTGTAAAAACCGTAAAGAATGTTATCTGTGAAATTCAGCTAAAAATAAAAAAGGAAATCCCATTTTTCCGATCCGCACGTGCGCGGCTACCCGCATTTTACTCGTATATTTGAAAATAATTAAACAATTTTTAATCTCCGCTGCCATAAATCTTCCTGTTTCCACGTCACTGGCCACAGAAATGTATGTAAATGTATTTTAGAATATTTTTCTTTTTTAGATTATTAACTACATTATTCAATATGAATATAATATTTGACATACGATAAAATGTTACAAATTAGAATTTTCTTTTATTAATCTTTTCCTTTTTAAGTTGCATTAATGATATAAGTATTATTATATCCTTATCTGTCGTTATACCTTACACATTTATAATACACATTGACAAGTAACAGCGCCATGGAAATTAAAAGAGTTAAAATCAAATCGGTTTCAAATGTTGCAGAGTACCGAGTATCTAAAATAGTTATTTACCTACATCTCTAACGTTCTTTGCAATATGGCTTCATGTGAAAGCATCCAACAAGAGGTTGGAACTTGCTTATATATTTTATACTGATACGTTTATTTAACTGTACTGAAATAAAACATTTGTAGACTACGTGAGCAATACGTAATATATATTAATATGTGTACATAGTATTTCTATCTGCAGTATTTTTATGTAATTCAACAGTTTGAATAAATTTCATTTAATTTTGTTTCAAAATGTCATCTTTGCAACAAATGATTTTCTCTTTGTAAACAACCTGGTTCTTTAATTTTTTGTATATTAACGATAAGATATGCCTAAACGCTTCTACACTCAATGTGAATGAGCGTGGGACGCTTACGTGTTGCACTGTCCAAGATCTGTAAAAATAAGCTTCTTGCGAATAATTTAACTAACCGAACGAAAAACCTAAACCTAAAAACCTTTGGAGCAAGCAGTGGCGAAATTTCCTTGGAAACAGTGCGTAAATCCATAGCTTCGTGGCCAAACAGATTAAAGGCCTGTATAATGGTGGCCATTTCAAATAGAATATTTTTTATTTTTTGCGGAGACTAATAAATATGTATATATAAATTTTAATAATATTACATTACTTCATTAAAAATAACGCTTTTGTATTTGTAATAGAACTTATGGCTTGACTAGGTATGTCGTTATAATCCTCTACTAAAAGTAACAACTCGCTATATAAAATATCTCCACGCGTAACATTTTACGTGACCCAATTAAAAAGATTTTATTGTCTTAAGTTAGTTCAATCAAACGTTGAATTACCCACCAATCAAGCTTATCTGTACACGAGATTAAACGCTATGGTTGATGATTATATTAATTAAGACGGAGACACGTCGAGGAGAATCTATTACTTAAATTCTAAGTTAACTAAACACCTTGCAAATACTAATTCACTAGCAATAATATTATAATACGTAAAGGCAGCAGAAGAAATGTGGAGCTAAGTACAGCACAAGAGCAGCCCTGCGATTCTGTAACTCACTTTTCGTTTGAAAAGGTGGGAGCTTGTAGTTCATTGTTTATCAGAATGCCAAATCATAAAACGACTGCTTCACGACTGATTTGAGAGCGACCGCCGATGCGAAAACCGCTGTGTGAGTTCGAAAAGTGAGTTACAGAATCGCAGGGTTGTACGCGGCAGAAGTCGGTGGACACTGTTAGAAGAAGCATCTGCCATAAGGCACGCTGACATAAGTGATATTAACATTAATCTTAGAAAATCGTATAAACGTTCTTCTCAGCATGAATATGAATAGTAAATAATTTACTGTATATTTTCACACAAAGAGTGAATGTATTATGTTGTGATGTTCGTATATTATGTGTTATTTGGTTTTTCAGATGCTGGATCATCTAACAACGCTACAGTACTCAGTCGAAAGTTACTGCGCAATGTTGTTACTTCCCCTAGTATTGCTTACTCAAGTGCGGTATCTAAAGTTCTTGGTTCCGTTTTCCCTCCTAGCCAACATATGTCTGTTAATAACGTTTGCTATTACGTGCTATTACGTGTTTGAAGTTTTACCGGATGTTAGCAAAGTGAAATTAGTAGCTGGTATGGAAGGATGGCCTTTATTTATAAGGTAAAAAGGTGGTTTTTATGTAGTCTGTAAATTCATTTGCACTCTGCAATTATTGCCGAACGATTTGTATTGTTTGGCCTGGGTTTTAAAGAATTCATCAAAGGTTAATAAATAAACTCAGAATTCACTTCACATGCATTAATTTACACGATTTCATGATAAAATTTCATTTAATTAACTGAAATTAAGGCTGTGGTGAGGTTTTTTTGTAAAAGTATTCAATCCAAGATCTCTCAGAAGCACTTTGGGACATTAGTACTGATTGAATATCAATTTATTGTCACTAATTACTCTAATAAGGTTGGGCCGATCATTATACAAATATATGAAAAAAAAACTATTAATCATAGTTAATTACGAGTTTATTGAAATATCTGATGTTGTGATACCGGCGCCCTAGAGTTTGTAAGTCCGTGTCTATTCACAATGCCAGACGGTTCGCGAGTGCGTTGAATAGTAAAAATATTAGTTCAGAGAACAATATTGGCCTAGTGGTTTCAGCGTACGACTCTCATCCCTGAGGTCGTAGGTTCCATCCCCGGCACCCATCTTTCTATTTGCGCTGAAGGAAAACATGGTAAGGAAACCGGCTTGCCTTAGACCCAAAAAGTCGACGGCGTGTGTCAGGCACAGGAGACTAATCACCTTCTTGTCTATTAGATTGACAAATGATCATGAAACAGATAGTGAAATCTAAGGCCCAGACCTAAAAAGGTTGTAGCGCCACTGACTTTTTAAAAAATATTTGTACATGTTGGTGGTTTTGGATAGCGTATAAGGGAGCGTTCAAGTATTACGTCACGCAATTTTTGAAGATTATTGACCCCCCCCCCCCCCATGTAATGCGCCGTAACGGTTTTCTGTGCCCAATAGTAAAACGATTCGTGACCACCCAGTGACTCTTTATACCTAAAAGTTGCCATTATGTGGTGTAAAGTACTGGAAAGTCGAAAATAACATTAACAATAACGCTTAATTTAATCCCCGCCCCGCATCGTAACTTTTCACAAAAGGACCCCGACTCCCCCAAAATTCGTTACGTAATACTTGAACGCTCCCTAAGGGGAAAGACCTTTCATGTCTTTTTTTTTCTTTTTCAACCCCGGAGGTTTCTCTTTCGATCCAAGCTATAACTATATCATAATATTTTACAGAAAAAGTAAAATAGAAGTTACACCACCTACTTTATACATGTACTGCATTCGAAACAAAAAGTATTATTACCATTATGAGATACTCTAACTACTCTAAGATAGTTTTTTAAATATTTGACTCTGTGGTAAGTGTCCATGAAATATAACCTATTTATACAAATTTGTTTCAGTACAGCAATATTTGCGATGGAGGGCATTAATGTTGTAATGCCAGTAGAAAACGAAATGAAGAAGCCCCAGGACTTTCTTGGGTGTCCAGGTGTTTTAAATATGACCATGCTACTTGTAGCCATACTGTATGGTGTCATGGGCATATTTGGCTACTTGAAGTATGGAGAGGAAGTACTTGGCAGCATCACATTGAATCTGCCTCGAGATGAAAAGTATGTATTTTATCTTTATACAATTGAGAGGAATTTTGATCTAGAACTGAATATAAAGAATATTATCTGCCCATGTTAAATGGGCAGGTAATGTTTTTCATATATGAGTATTTTTCACAAACGAGTTTTCTTTATTTAGCTTGGAGGCTTTTTGATTTTTATTAATTACATATTTCAATGTTTACGGATCTGTGGTTATGTGATCATATATAATGTTGGTACCATTCCTAAATCACATTTTTATTCATAAATATTATAAAAACAACACAAAATCAAAACTGCCTCGCAATAAACTACAAGCTCCCTCCTTATCAGAATGTCATAAAATGACTGCTTCACAACTGATTTAAGCGCGACCACCGTTGTGAAAACCGCTGTGTGAGTTCGAAAAGTGAGTTACAGAATCGCAAGGCTGGTATTAAATTATGAACGATAAGAGTTGCTTGTTCGTAAGTTTTACGTTCGTTCTTGAAAATGGCAGATCAAAGAGTCCATCGTGATTTACATTATACATTCATTATATATACACTCTTTATTGTATTTAATAACTACTATTTTAATCAATAGAATTGAATTTAAATTTGAGTTATTAATTATTTGGATAATTACTTATTGGTTAATTATTTGCCAGACTGTGTTGTGCAATTACTATGGGGATTATAATGCCGCGTAGATTCGAACCCCGGCTGTTCGAACAAATGGATTGTTAATTATATGTGCTTCTAACACTCGCTCATTCTGTGAAAGAAAACATTGTGAGAAAAGGCATCACTTAGACCCATAAAGTCGATGGCGTGTGTTCATAATAAGTGGATAATATATTACATACAAATGGTTACTCAAAACTTACATCAACTAATCCAAACTTTGACAGTATATGAAATTATGTAAGGTTCAAGGATATCTAGACAGAGTTGATTGTGTCGCCGGTTTTCGCGTTATAATGACATTCAAGGGTGTATTATATCAAAATACTTTAGTTAATAAACTAATTGCGTATATAATTGGATACATCATATTGTAAACGGTTTTGTTTTTAATCGTTTGAATCATTATTATTATAGTATCAAACGTTATATTGTATAGACAAGTAATGCGGGAAAACATAAAAGAGTTGGTCTGGGAAATGTTTTCATATTATGTAACTACCATACTACGTAAAATCAGTTTTAAAGCAACTTATATGGAAAAGAATAGTAATATTTTATCAATATGTATATCTTTACTTATTTGTGCCTATTTAATGTGCCGCGATTCAAATGAATCCCAAAATCCCTTTTTGGGGAGTACTAGCGGTGTCTTTTTAGCAGAGCATGCCTAGAGGGAAATAAATAGGCATAAAATTGTTTCATTATTTAAATTGTAATAGAAATTTTATATTGCTACACAGTAACCTTAACTGGCAAATCACTCTCCTGAAATACAGTTTTCATTACATCGGAGGCTAGGATACATGTTTTTCATGTTATCAGTATATCTATAAATTATTAATATTACTTAAAATGATATTGCACATGATGATATGTATATACATTTTATTTAGGTTTTTTAAATTAAAATGAGTCTAGTTAAAAAATATATTGCGTGGGTAAACACGCTTCTCACTGAGGTGTAAATTGAATCTCGTCTGTTAATTATGTTCAATAGATTATTCACCCCAGCCTCGAATAAAGACATTTTGAGTGTTTAGACATTGTCTGTCGCTATTTCATATATTAACTTATTAAAATACCAAACATGAGTAAAATCTTTGTTGACTGTTTGGCTTTAAGAAAATTTTTGTTTTTTTTTATATGATTTACTTTTCATGAGCGCAGAAACGTGTAAAGGCAATTAAAGTAATTACTACTTAATTTAAGATAAGATAAAATACCTTTTTGTAGAGCTGGAGTATAGTGTTATTTATCTTTTATAAAGCTTTTTGTTAGTAATAGCTTTTCCAGATTTACTTCAGTATGTGACATTTAATAGTCTTGCTTTTCTGGCTTGAACGTGCCAATATTATCAAACAAACATCTTGTGAAAAGAAAAGATATCAATTTAAAAAATCACACGTCTAATTTATAACCTTTGTGTCAATAAACGAGATTTGATTATATTAATAAAATATATTTTACATACTCTCTGCTACACCTACAGCTTTTATCTAATTTCAAACACTTTATGATATAAATTATAAATAAGTAACCACTTAAAGTACCTTTTGACGTTTGGAAATGTACCTCTAGGTACATTAGTAGCTATCTATAGCTACTAAGATCTCAGTTCTAATTCATCTTCCGATAACTTTGTAATTAAAGTTAGTCGAAGTATGGATAGAATATAGGCAACTTTTAATTTCGACTCAGCTGTAAAATGAAATCGATTTCGCCTTTAGCGCTCAGAATAGACTTCCAAAATCGAGATTACGTGACTGGGCGTTGCTTTTATTTTGAGCAAGGTATTGTCACCGCACCCCGTTTAGCGCCTTGCCGCGTTGGTGGGGTCATGGTTTTAGTATTTAATGAGTCCCAAGCAGACGTACATCGGGGGATATGCGTAATTCTTGCAATAAAAAAGGACGCTACTTAATTAATTTGTGAAGTCCTTTTATAATCTCTCTATCATCTACATGTGAGTTTTACTCGTCCATCGCAGATGCTTTTAGGCCTGTATTCACTTTGATTAGTGATTAGTGCAGGTGATTAGTAGCCTGCGTAGTAAAGTGATTAGAAGCGTGTTTTTTTTTTGTGAGTGAACTGCGAGTAGTGGCATCGCGTCCCTTCCCCCTCACTCGCAGCGTGCCTGCCAAACTTTATGACAACTGAATTTGTAGGCCGCGGGGATAGCGACACAAAATAGTGGGTCTGATTACGAAATGTAAAAATGAAAATGATGAAACAAAAGTAGTGTAATTTATTATTATTCATACAATATGAGATTGACATCTGCTAGCCTGACATAAGCCTCGAAGGCACCCTTTGCGCTTCAGCATTATAGAATTGTCGGTTAAGGTTCTTTAAAGTCCAGTGTACAGAGAGAGACTTTTGATTTACATAGGAGTTTTGATTAAATTTATTCGTTCTCCATACAGATTAAAACCCTTTACCCAAGTAATTCGTTTTCCAAATTCACGCTTAACTCTGAATATTAATTAGCCTTTTAATAGTAAGCCTTAGTATTACAACCCTATTACAGGATAAAACATTCCATGAGATACATATACGTATGTAATGGAACGCTAATGATAGCTAATGAATAGCTTTATATTTACAAAATGAAAACATTAACTAAGTATTAAAGCTCTAACAAATATTAGCACTTTTGTCAGTTCACTCAACTCGTAATAAAAAAGGTCCGTTAACCTATGTAATTCATCGAATAATATGAGCCCTTTTTAGAAGGTTACTTCTAGGCGTGGGCACAATATGTATATAGTAAGGGCGGACGATGACGCTTCTTGACGTACCCATCGGGCACGTCAATATTCAATGAACACTAAGACTGGGTTCACACGGCATTGTCCTGCACGTTTTCTTAGTATTTGTTTTTTTAACGTACTTTCACCCAATACGAATAGCCGCAGTCTTCACACAGTTGGTTGTAGGTTTGTGATGTGCCAAAGCTTCCTTCACTCCCCGCAATATTAGTAACATATCGTTGAAATAAGTTTAAGAATATCAATTGAGAATTTTTTTTGTTATTCTATCTGTATGGATGGATTTTATATGCACGTTCTATATTATTTTTTACTACTTTCTTATGCCTCATACTGAATGTTGTTTGATGATTGGTAAAAAATCGGAAGTAAAAATTATATTTAAATAAATTTTTGATGTTGCATTATTGACCTGTTTTGTAAAAAGATATAAAAAATAATGACTCAAAAATGATTCACTTATAATGCATGTGGTTAAAGAACAACCAGGGTTTGAAGTTAAGATTGATGGATTATGATCTACTGGAAAATAATCCATTAAATTGTAAACCTTTGTCACACATTTTCGACAGGTAGCTTTTAATCTAAAGATATTTACAATTTTTCGGTAACAAACACAATAGTTAAATCATTAATAAATGGTTTGCTTAGTTTTCGTATATTACATTTTCTCCTGAGAATCCCAGAATGAATAGTATGGAAATAACGTTTAGGCTAATAAATAAGGGTCCCGTGTAATTGCAGGTATAAATACGAAACAGCTATTTAAAAAGACAGTTGCAATTTATTCGTAATAAACCAAGTTTAAAATGCTTACTCCAAATTGCAATTTGTTAATTTGCTTTTTTTACACAATATTGTTGTATACTTAGGTAACAAAGAACTATTTTATTAAATTATGATTAAATCCGAACCCATTGGTGCATTCGAGTGCATTTGAACACACAAGAAATTTCTTCAGTTCAGTTTTATCTGCATTTATTTTTACCGTCAAAGATCTGTTTTTTATATTGCATCGCCAGGAATGGAACCTTTAAAATTCATGTTAATTAAAAGCCTTTAAAATATAATTATCAAATAGCAAGATGACTTAATGTAAATAATCAAGTTAAATAAAAGTTGTTTACAGGGTGTAACATTGGGGCAAATTCTTTAAAACCCCTTATAAAGCAATACTCAAAAACAATCCTTTCGAATGTATTATAAATTCCAGCTGAATATTACAAATACTAACTTTGTGCCAATATAACATTCATTATTATTAAAAAGCAGTTGTAAAATAAAAGCCTAATGCAATATAATAAAATGGCGCCATCACAACAGCCACTAAAGAGATGTGATGCTACAAAATAATTGATTAAACCATAGGGTAGCGCACGCAATATAACTTCGATTTATTTATAGAATCTCGATAGTAAACGTCGGTGATAATGGACATTGTTTCGTAATAATTACATTAACTAGTAATGAGTTTCATATGTTTAATGTTATATGTAAATATTAATTGATTCGTCTACATAAATTTAAATTATTAGATCAAGTTTGAATAAGATAACTACGTTATTCATTAAAATAACTTATCTAAATATAAATTGGATCAAGTTCAAATTTATATTTAGTTCTCTTTCAGTACCGCTATATTTTGTTAGGTTGTACAGTAACATTTTTCCTTTTTCTTTAAAAAACAAACTGCTTTGAGCTACTTTTATTGTATTTCCATTAGACGCTTTGTGTTAAACAAATAACAATATAAACTGTTCAATTCAACATATTATGTAAATAAGAAATATTTTTGAAGTCACTTTAATATTGTATTCTTTTCAGACTGGCTTTAACAGCCAAAGTGTTGGTTGCAATCGCTGTATTCTTCACATATGGCTTGCAAATGTACGCACCTATGGATATCCTATGGTTAAGGATCTGTTCCAGAGTTGGACAGAAGTACCACAATCTAGGGCAGATTCTACTTCGAACAGTAAGCGTAACTCTAACAGGTAATTTTTTAAATCTAAACTCTTCAATAGTAGCTTCTTAAGGATGGATTCCGCCAACTTTCGATATTAAAGGGGTTTTTTATGATGGGGCATGATCTAAATACAAGGCCGCAAAGTATCTGCTTGCGTGTACCTGTGTATGTAACATTTTTTACATTAAAATCGAACTGTATTAATTTCAATTATCCCGTGGTAATTATTTAATCAGAAAAAAATCCTATGCAGAAACGATTAGTCCCTCTTATATATTGTACATATATTATATCTCGTTTTTCTGTGTCTCCCTGAGGTCGTGGGACCGAATCACGGCTGTGTATCAATGGAGTTTTCTCTCTTTTTTCCCAATTAGCATTTGCTCCTATTAAAAGAAAACACTTTTATACCGGATTGAAATTATGTATTATTATAAACTTATATTATTTTACATAATTAAAAAAATACCGTTTGCTCCTATTCTGAAGACAAACATCATGTTTCCTCATGTATGCGTCAAAAATCGATGACATGTCAGGCACTGAAGAGTGATTGCTTACCTGAAATAAAAGTGATGCAATCTCAGGCTAAACAATAATAAATAAATAATAAAAATCGTTTAAACAAACAAAAGTAACTTTTAATGATAGAGGTAATGATATATTTTACTGAACAAAAACTCTCTTTACTATTAAAATGTTTTCACTTTTCAATATTTCGTTTCAATATGCTAAATCAACAATAACACACGAGCATACCCAAAATATTATTTCGCACGTACTTGAACGAGAAAAATATTACGATTTAGAAATATCAAAGTCGCCCACTTTTATGTATTTAATTTGCGTAAGGCTCCATAACTTTGAATATACACGAGCCACAAAGCCTTACAATGTATTTTTAATATTCTTATGGAAAACTCGCTATAAAATAATTATTCTGGGTTATACGATAACAAAGAGCGTGGGTAGTTTCATATTGGCTCATTAATTTAAAAGTAACATCGTTTATATGTAAAAGTCTATTTTTACCAACGTTCTCATTCGTTTTTCGTGAACGATAATCAAATCAGATACGAAATTTTGTTTACTATAAATTTAAATATAGTAAAATTATTTAATATATCGCTTCCTTGACTCGGTAGTCAAAGATTTGGTTTATTTAATTCAGTACCAATAATCTTCGTCAACAAGTCTTGAGTCGCAGATGTAGTATTGTTACCTTTTACCTATATTAAAAATTCATTCCTCTTAATATCTTTATATTAGAAGCTAAATTATTTTCACCTTCACTGAAGGCATTAATTTGTTCGTACATCGCAGTATAAATAAATGATTTACATCTCTCGTCGTTTTTAAAAAGTATATTTAAGTAAGCCGGCCCTAATTGATACCACAACTTATAGAAATATATGTTTTCAGTTATGTTGTACAGGTACTTTTAAGTGAAATCTTCCACAAGTGTGGAATCAACAGTCACGTTTATAATCGACATCAAAAAACCCAATGAGGTTTATGATTGGGCATGTATTAATTTGTATCTGTATTTTATAGGACACTACGCTAGATGTAAATAATAAATAGATCATAGAGCAGTTTAAACTAGGGGTTAAGCGTGGGATTGTCGTACCTACTCGTCGGTTCAAAACCCAACTGAACCAATAAATTTTCATTATATCATGATATTATATATTGCTTAAGGCTTCTAAAGAAAATAATTTAACAGCAATGTGTGTAAATTTTTTTACAATGACATAAAAGAGAATTTGTATTAGATTTATGACCTCAAATTTACATATAGAAAGGAAAATCTTCCGCATTTACAAAGGTAAATAAAAGCCAAACTGAAAGTTTTATTAGAGGTTTTCATATCATACATAATCTGAACTCTAAACAATTCAAATGAGATAAAGGGATACATTACGTGACCCTGTAATATTCAGAGATTTGGCGGCCACTTTTCCGTTATCAGTTGTTTGAAATAACCAACTTGTTAATAAGTAATATAACTAGAAATAACATAACAAATAGATTATGAAAGTTCTAGCTGTATTGATAATATTAGGTAAGTAGGTAGGTAACTTGGCGGCTTTGTTAAACCAGAGATGATTTTAATATAGTAAAGATACCGAACTAGGTCGACCAAATGCACCTCGGAAACAAAAAAGTATTACAAAACCTTACGCTTAAGATTTGCATAATTTTTTGGCGAAAACAATAAATAATACAAAAACTATATTTTTAATTTTGTACGCCATTTGTGGTTTTAGAATCGACCCAATTTCATTTCGCTTTGTGATGGTCGCTTTGTGCGTTATCGGCTGACTGTTTTTTCAGATGTCAATGGAAAAAATATCGAATAATAGTTATTTTATAATTGTATTAATAATAAAACAAAATCCATATTTAGCTTCAGAGATTAGCGTACATACATTAATTATTAGTGAAATAATAAACAAATGGAGTGAATGAGAGTTAATGGCGCATTTCTCTATGAGTTACAGTTCGGAGCGTCGCGTCGTCCTTAACGGATATCCGACATTGATAAATGGTTAGGAGAATCTGTATGATACCCGAGCGATGTGAATTGCCAATGTATGTCTCCCACAAGGGCATAATATTGTCGTCATTCGGTAACTATGAAATAATGGTTGTAAATATCTATTCACTCAGGTCTGGTTGGTTGCTATTCGCAAGAAGAGACCGGGGCTAGCATATTTCTGTAATTAAGTTTATATATCAAATCGGTATTTGTTTTGTTAAACCTTACTTTCTACTCACACTTGGTTAGTTATTTAATTTTAACGTTTTGTGTTTTATAGTATGGACCCCTTTTAGGTAAGGACAAGCTATTTCCATTTAGATTTTTTTTAGTTCTTCCACCCATTACTCCCCATATTTCTATTATGTCGTCAGTTCATCGTTTTGTGGTCTTACCATATTTCTCTTGTCTGGAGGTGACACGTGTGGCTTCGACTGTCTTTCTTAGGTCTGTATACCTTACAATTTGGACTGAGATTTCCATTTCAGTTTCAGTAAGACATGGCTCAACACGTCTGTGACGTAAGTTCATCTACAGACTATGGAAAAATAATTAAAGGTATATTAAGGCTCGAAGTCCATCTGAAGCATTTATTCTATATTTTTGTTAAGGTTAATAATTAATATTAAGTAAATACTTTGAGTGTGTAGGTGTTTATGTATACCACATAATTTGTATAGCGACAGTACGTACAATTCGTAGCGCCGGTCGTTCTTCCCGCGCGCAATAAAATATTAACTACTGATTATGTTTAATTTCCTACACACTCCCTAACTAGGTGATCGCAACCGCGCTCACCTAAAAGTGTATTAACTGTCCGTGTATATAACATATTCTCAAGTAAGTGATTGAGATGAGATTATTCATTTAATATTTGAAATTGTATTAAGATTTTTTAACCTTCAACATTATTAATTCAGTACTCAAATACGAGTAAGTAACATTTAGTAGAAGCTCGGTTAAATGACACTCATCAATGAAGCTTTGTCAATAATTGAAGTTAATACCATCTTGTCAATCACCGTTATTTCCAATACACCGGAATCAATTTTTGATAGACGGGCCTCTTCCCTCTGCCCACTGATCTGTGCAGGATTTATTGGAAAAGTGACTATCGGGTAAAACCTCCATTAATTTAAATTATAAACTTTTATAGACGAATTTAATGGGTGTTAAGAAAGTAAGGGTCGACCATTTTATATAGCAAATCACGTTTGTTGTATCTTTCTAAAACCGCCGCGTACCGCTTATGCGAACTAATATAATTCTTACCCGTCATTTCATTTATTCACAAAATGTATATACTTTTTTCATACAAAGAATCAATATGATTACCATCGAACTATAACAACCATAACAAGATAGGTAACTTAGCACTGCTACGAACAAATTCTACAAGTGTTCTCTTTCCGCATAGATTGTAGTAATTACGTATTTTAAAAATAGAATGCCTATACTATAATTAAAGAAATAATGATAACCTCATCATCCGACAGAAGATAACGAATAAACCTGTATTACAGTCACCTATTTCGATATATAGTTACTTATCTATGATCATCTGGGGATGTTACCGCGCTTCATATTTTAAACATGGCAACTCAACATCGAGTTCAGTAAATAAATAATCCCCAAACCCTTAAATTTGTAAATACTTCAAAAGCTCAGATCAATCAAAGATCTTAACTCTTCACCGATCAAAGTTGTGTCTGCTAAAGAAACTCTGAAACCAAGTCAAATACAAATACATGTGCCTTGATTAAATCAATAAATCATTGCCTTAACATACATAACATGTTGATTTTTGGTCAATACACAAAACCTATTAACTATATAAGTTATTTATATTAGATTTGATTGACGCAATTGTTAACCAAAACATTTACAAAATTGGGCCGTAACTGTAAACAGTAAACATATCGATTATTAGTTAAATCTACTCGACGCCGCAGATTAATGTAGACTAATTATATGCAAAAGGTGTGCATTTTAATTGAAATTACAGACAGAGGGGAAGGGCTTACCTCAACGTCAGGCCCATATTTCCGAGGCTTTTTTATTGTGAACAACGCATTATGAATAATATTATACAAAGGCCTTAGTGACGCGTTTTTTTAACCGAGAAATCCTTCTCAAATGTGCAAATGATATGGAAATGTATTCTAATACATTTTGTCTGCTTTGAATAATAATTAATTTTATTGTTAAACTAACTTAAGTACCCTAGCATAAAAGCCTTCAGGTTCAACTTCTAAAGTAAATTACCATAAAGACATACAATTGTCAATTACGTGATACAGTAAAGAAATATGTCATTTTCATTTAGAAAACAAATTAAATTAAGGAACATAGACGTCATTAAATCGAGTTGGTGTATAATTTCTATTTTACGTTAATCTATTGCATTTATAATCGGCGATAAGTATTTATTTGTTGATCAAGGCTTTATTTCCGTAACGATAATCTCCACAAATTAAGAGAAATTATGGGGCAAAGGTGACATAAATCTCAGTAGCCGTACACATTGCCGCAGTAGCCGTGCTGTAAAAGACCTACCCTCAAAAAACAAAGAAAATAAAAAAATAAATATATTGAGATTAAAAAGTTCCAACATGTCTCAATGTTTTAAGTGTCTTGCTAAAATGGACGAGAAAAATGTCAAAGTAACTTGCAAAGGGTGTTGCCGACTCATTTGTAACAAATGCAACGGTCTTTCTGCGACCGAACTGCGTGTCTTTGGACTTCAGACGCACAAACTATCGTATCTTTGTAATGACTGTGAGACCGGTTTAAGACAAGTTCCAGAGTTGCGTAGATTGGTTACTGAGCTCCAACAAGAGGTCGAGGTTCTGAAGACCACTCAACCGTCCATTGTCAACTTGGATACTGTTATAAATGAAATAGAGGAGAGAAAGAAGCGCAGTTGCAATGTTATTGTGTTTGGTATACCGGAACTAAAATCATGTTCTTCAGAGGAAAGAAAGGTTTACGACAAAGCCAAGATAGCTGACGCCTTCAATCCAATACCAATCCCTGACCCCAAGATAGTGCATGTGTTTCGCTTAGGTAAACCGGCAGTCGTTAACCCCTCACAGCCACGTCCGATAAAAGTCGTTTTCGAGAATAAACGCGTCGCTACCGATATTTTAAAAAACAAGAGTAAAATTGGTAAACCCGTTAGAGTTTATTCAGATATGACCCCGTACCAAAGAGATCAGCTGAAAAGTCTGCGAGACGAACTTGCCCTAAGGATCGAAAAGGGCGAGAAAGATCTCACTATAAAATATGTTAACAACATACCAAAAATTACAACAATTACAAAAAACTAGCTTCACCTCATATAACCGAACTTAATATTTTATACACTAACTTAGCATCCATAACGGCAAAATTCGATCTTTTTCTTATTGAAGTTCAAACGCACAAACCTGCTTTGATAATGATAACTGAAACTCATTTACACAGTAAATTGACTGATAGTCTAATTAATATACCTCATTATACCCTATATAGACTAGACAGAGCGAATAGACCCGGAGGCGGAGTTCTGATATATGCCGCATATGAAATGAATAACATAAAGATTTATACCAAAGTAAATAAAAATTACCACGATCCACGTGTTGAGGCTCTATGGCTAGATGTCGAATATAAAGGAATAAAAATTCTGTTAGCTTGTGTGTACCGCCCTCCATCCTGCACTATGCAAGAATCCGACCAAGTCCTTTTCGATACAATCGATAAAGCGTCCTTTGAGAACACGGTACTTATAATAGGTGATTTCAATTTACCACACATAAAATGGCCTCTTAACCAAGTAAAAAAACTAGACAAAGTAAGTGAATCTTTCTTTAATATGTTCTCTAACAGCAATTTAAATCAATTCGTAAACCAAATCACAAGAAAAAGAAACGACGAGGAGTCAACGTTAGACCTTGTACTTTGCAATGACGATACTCTTATAAGTGAGGTACGTTATTATCCTCCAGTTGGAAGAAGTGACCATTTGGTACTCACGGTCTCTCTACAAATTATTGGTACTGAAGTTAAGTCTAAAAAAGAGACCCAATATGATTTCTATAAAGCTGATTATATTAGTTTAAATAAACAACTTGATTCATTGATTATTCAAGGGTGCTCATCAGATGATCTGTGGATCAACTTTAAAGATCAAATCCAACACGCAATTAAAAAATCTATACCTCTTAAAACTAAAAGCAAGAATAAAAACCTACAAAAGCCGTGGATAAATCACGAAATATTACATCTAACTAAGAAGAAAAAAGAACTATGGCGTTTATACAGAATAGCCAGGACTGATAGCATATACAAAAGATACAGATATATAAATAATTTGATAATTAAACTTACAAGAAAACGACGAAGTGAATTTGAATCAAAGGTCATTGATACCTCTTCAAAATCTTTTTATGCATACATTAGAAAACAATTCAGCTCTAAAACAGGAATTCCATCGGTTTTAAAAAATGAGGTAGATGAACTTGTTGTTGAGCCATCAATGATAGCAGAAATGTTTGCTGATAACTTTGAGTTAAATTACTCCCCAGAACCTGATGGACCAATACCGAACATCAAACTTTCCAGGACTGAAGCTTCCTTTGATGCTTTCTCGATTTCGAGTGAAATGGTTTTAAAATCCCTAGATACATTTGATGACACAACAGCGTCAGGACCAGACGGCATTCCATCCATACTATTAAAAAAATGTGGCAAATCACTAGCAGATAACATAGCCAAAATTATGAATGCTTCGCTAAACACAGGCCTTGTACCGTCTGATTGGAAATCTGCTGTTGTTGTTCCAATATTTAAGAATGGTAACAAATTATCAGCCTCCAACTATCGACCTATAAGTCTTACGTGTATATTATCCAAATGTATGGAGAAGATTATAGCTGAGAAATTAAGGAAATTCCTTTTCGATGAAAATATTATACCCTGCGAACAGCATGGATTTGTACCAGGACGATCTGTCGCAACTAACCTTCTCATGTGCCTGAATCAATGGGTAAGAAGTTTCGACCGGGGTGATCCTATAGATATAATCTACCTAGATTTTGAAAAAGCTTTTGACCGTGTCCCAGTTCGCCGACTTTTATGCAAGTTAGAGCATTTAGGGATCCGAGGAAAAATACTAGCCTGGATTACGAATTACCTTACGGAAAGATGTTTTCGAGTTCGTATTGGAGATGTACTGTCCTTGCCTCGACAAGTACTAAGTGGCGTTCCTCAAGGATCAGTACTTGGCCCTTTACTTTTTATTCTTTACATGACCGATCTGAAGAACTCACTACAGATTTCACATTCGATCTTTGCCGACGACATAAAATTTTTTGGAAATCCACTCTCCCAATCTCAAGCAATACAGGGTGGTTTAGATGATATTTTTGATTGGACCAAGCAGTGGCTGCTGTCACTAAATGTTAATAAGTGCACAATATTGCACATAGGAAAGAAAAATCCGCACATTACTTATAGCCTAGGTCAACAGCAGTTAATGCCAGTAGTCACGCAAAAAGACTTGGGTGTTACCATCAGTTATGATTTGAAGTGGGAATGTCACATCATGAATATAGTGAAAAAGGCTAATTCCATGCTCTATTTAGTGAGAAAATCATTCAAATGCCTGTCACCAAGAACACTCTTAAAGATATATAAATGTTACATTAGACCAATATTAGAGTATGCCTACAGCATTTGGGATCCTTATTTCATAAAGGATATTAGTATGCTTGAAAGGGTTCAAAGAAAAGCCACGAAAATGATAAGGTCATTCAGGAAGAAATCTTATAATGAGCGTCTGAAAGCACTTGACCTTACTGATTTAGGAAGTAGGAGATTACGAGGAAATCTCATTGAAACCTATAAAATCCTCACTGGCCACTATAATGTTCCAGGAATTGAGAAGCTCTTTATTTTAAGTGAAAATACACATTTGAGGGGTAGTTCTTTAAAACTTAAGACCACTCAATTCAACACAAATTCCCTAAAGAACTTTCTCCCAAACCGTGTAGTGGCCGACTGGAATAGGCTTCCGGAAAGTGTGATCAGTGCACCATCTGTAAACACCTTTAAAAATAGACTGGATAAGTTTCTCCAAATCCCTTAATACACACGCATCAGCTTATTAAAAGCTGCCAGTGTGTTAAGTAAATAATAATAATAATAATAACATATTAAATTACAGAATTGAGGTGCACATAGTTAATTATTATATTTTAATAAACCACTAATACAATTACCCTTACTGAATTATTATACATAACTTTGTGCCAATATACATGGTTAATGCATTTTAAATTTTTGAATGTGGGAAGGTAATTAATATTCATTTATTTGCATTGCAATTATATCAATAGTTCGATAAACATTTGCGCCCCTTGGGCAGTAATTGATTATTGATTCATGATTGATTGTATTGCCATTATTTAATTCCTGTATTTTGGGTGACTTAGATGCACTCGTAAAACTAGTCTTTGTATCTACTTTTTGTAAGTAATTGTACTCTTAACTTCCTAAGTTGTCTAGATAACCAAGTCCCACTCGCCGCGTTCAAGGTCCGGATACCTGCCCTGCGATTCTGTAACTCACTTTTCGAACTCACACAGCGGTTTTCGCATCGGCGGTCGCTCTCAAATCAGTCGTGAAGCAGTCATTTTATGATTTGGCATTCTGAAAAGGTGGGAGCTTGTAGTTTATTGTTTATTCATGGGGTTTACAGACGCAACATTGTAACGACTCACACTTTAGAAGAGAATTCAATTAATTTAGAAAAAAATATGTATATATTATGTCGCAACCAACTAGCTTAATTAGCTGTTCAATTAACAGCCGAGCCATTTAACTAACGGCCTGAAAGATATTCACCCGTAGCGTTTGTTACAACATTTAATAAACTGGCTGGCTAATGCTTAGGCCATTCGTACTATAGAGTCATTATTTGGCAGGAATAAAAAAGATAAACATATAACATAAAAAATATTTCTTTTAAAATTAAATTGCTTAAGTCAAATTCACGATCAATCAAGCTTATGTGACTGGTCGGCTGCAATGTGATTAACAGTTGTATTAATTTTCGGTGAAACAACAAGGGTTTCAACCTGAAAGGCACATTCATCAAACCCACAAATAAATCTGCTTGTCAAAGCGGTTAAGGAATACTTTTAAATACTATACACATTGATATATAAAAAACCCAAGATGCACAATCAACGTCTAAAAAACGTCCTCAAAAAATGAGCGCAACATTCTAAATTGTGCACTCATTTCAAATAGTCTCGCGTCTAATAAGTGGAGTCGATGTTATTTATTCGTGTTTTTTTTTATAAATAAATTTATGTACTTTTGAACTTTTTTGTGTGTAGTTTTTGACAAATATATTTACGCTATATAAAGTGTAAGTCAGGAGGTAGCCAATTTAACATTTTTTTTTAATTTAAAGAAAAAACTTTTTAACCGGATTAAAGTTATGTATTATTATAAATTTACAACTATTTAACATCCAACACCTTTTGTCTTCAGTCACCGTGACCACGCACGCTGTAAAGCACCCGAAAAGTCGGATAAATTTAAAATTATGTTAAATAGTTGTAAATAAAAAAGTCATGTTCGACTCCACTACGACCTTGTCCTACCGACCACGGTCGGTCGTAAAATTTTATTGCTTTAAGTACGTATACACTGCGTTGTAATAACAACTTTAAGCAATTGGCGTAAGGTTGATTTTGCAATAATATATGCTTGTAACATATACTGTTATAGACATACTGTTATAGAAAGGGACAGAAATTGTGTTTCGGGACACTTTCGAGCGTTACTTTTATTCGAGACTGTGAATCATGGGTTTTTTGTATATCAATGACTATACACTATTTTAAAACAACGAAACTAAAATTACATTTCTATTACAGTTATCCTGGCCATCGCAGTCCCTGACCTGGAATTATTGATAGGTCTCGTCGGTGCCATCTTCTTCTCGACGTTAGGAATATTTATACCAGCTATCATAGAAATTGTCCATAAGTGGGATAGAGGTCTCGGAAAATGGAACTATATATTGTACAAAAATTGTATTTTACTATTAATCTATGTTATAGTCCTCACATCTGGTTGTTATTCGGCTATATCTCAGATAATAGTTAAGTTAGGATCGTAATTATTATAGCCCCGGAATTTCACGAAACTTTCAGATTTTGGGACGAATTATTTTGAATTTCGTTAGTAAAAACCACATATTTAAATATCCAATAAATCAAAAATATTAAATGTTATGACTATTTACTAAGTATAAAATAAGTTCAGAGTAGCGTTCCAAAATCTCATTATTTTTCGAAAATGGGAAAAAGTTTATCGCGCCATACGTATATATATTTACTGTGTCAAATCCCTTACTTAAAAATATATGAACTTTTAAACGTATTTAAAGGCGTTTAATTGACACATTTTCACTTCAATTGTCTTGACTTGTCGCGTGTTGTATGCATGGTCACAGGTGGCTGAGCAGTGTCCATATTATAGTGCAGTAACAGCTAAATGCTAGCGCCAGCCTGTTTCCGAAAGAGGTATTACAAAGGAATTTTCCTTTATCCTTCTCTCTAAGTTTGTTTACTTTGATGCTTAAAATAAAGAAGTAATGATATACGAAGTGATCGTAAACAACAAAAAATAAAATACATTATTGTATATAATATTATTTAGACTACTGCTTTTTTTTTTTTTTTTTTTTTTATAAAACAGGGGGCAAACGGACAGGAGGCTCACCTGATGTTAAGTGATACCGCCGCCCATGGACACTCTCAATGCCAGAGGGCTCGCGAGTGCGTTGCCGGCCTTTCAGGAATCGGTACGCTCTTTTCTTGAAGGACCCTAAGTCGAATTGGTTCGGAAATACCTCAATGGGCAGCTGGTTCCACAAAGTGGTGGTGCGCGGCAAAAACTGCCTTGAAAAACGCTCAGTTGTGGAACGGCGGACGTCGAGGTGATACGGGTGGAATTTCGTACTCTGCCTCGACGTCCGATGACGAAACTCAGCTGCAGGTATTAATCCGAACAACTCCTCTGAACACTCTCCATGGTAAATGCGGTAGAAGATGCAGAGAGACCCCACATCTCTACGCAACGCCAAAGGATCAAGCCGCTCGGAAAGGGATTGGTCGTCGACGATTCGAACCGCTCTGCGTTGAATACGGTCAAGTGGAAGGAGCTGGTACTGGGGAGCCCCCGCCCAGAGGTGAGAGCAGTACTCCATGTGGGGCCGAATTTGCGCTTTATATAGTTGCATGCGGTGGCCCGGAGTGAAGTACCGCCTCGCCTTGCTGAGCACACCAAGCTTTTTGGAGGCTAATTTAGCCTTTCCCTCCAAGTGACCGCGAAACTGAACGTCGTTCGATATGTCAACGCCAAGTATTCCAATGCTGGCTGTGGCTTTAAGAAGAGTGTTTTCGAAAAGAGGAGTAGCGACAAAGGGTGTTTTTTTAGCGGAAAACGCGCAAACTTGTGTCTTCTTGGGGTTAAATTGGACTAGGTTTTGTCTGCCCCAGTCTGAGACTCCACGTAGTAGAGTTTCGACTTCAGACACAAGTTTGTTCCGGTACTCATCAACAACTGCCCGAGAAATACCTGCCCGGCCAGTGTAAAGAATATCCCCAGTGCTGTCATCCGCATAGCAGTGAATGTTGCTAAGTTGCAACATATCATTGATATGCAGAAGAAATAGGGTCGGGGATAGAACACAGCCTTGTGGGACCCCAGCGTTCACGGGTTTAAGGTCGGAACATGCTCCGTCGATGACGACCTTGATGCTCCGATCGGCCAGAAAGCTGGAGATCCAATCGCATAATTTCTCGGGAAGCCCATAGGCTGGAAGCTTCGAGAGCAGTGCTCTGTGCCACACCCGATCGAAGGCTTTCGCTATGTCCAAACTTACCGCCAACGCCTCCCCCTTGGACTCAATTGCTTCCGCCCACCTATGGGTAAGGTATACAAGGAGGTCACCAGCTGAGCGACCACGACGAAAGCCGTACTGAGAATCGCTAATCAACTGGTGACCTTCCAGATAACTCAAGAGCTGGCAATTAATAATGGTTTCCATTATTTTGGAGAACAAGGAGGTTATAGCTATTGGGCGATAGTTGGACGGATCAGAGCGATCGCCTTTTTTTGGGATCGGATGTATCGAAGCGGTCTTCCAGCACTTCGGGACAGTGCCGAGCGAGTACAGGTACCGGAAAAGGCGCGTTAAGACCGGAGCCAACTCAGGAGCACAAGTACGCAGCACAATTGGGGGGATACCATCCGGCCCGCTCGACTTATGAATGTCCAAGGAAGATAGTGCTTTGCGGACAGCACGTTGCCGGAATGTGATTTCCGGCATCGAGGAATCACACCGCGAAATGGTCGGTGGTGATCTCCCTCGGTCATCCAAAGTCGAGTTGGACGCGAAGAGACAGCCCAAAAGGTCGGCCTTCTCCTTCGCAGTGTGGGCCAGAGAGTCATCCTCCCTGTGCAGTGGCGGAATGGAGGGCTGACAAAAATTCCCCTGGACAGCTTTGGCGAGAGACCAGAAGGCTCGAGTCCCTGAAGGGAGTTGGGCCAATCTCTCGCCAAATCTGGCAATGTGCTCTGACTTTGCCTTAGTGATTTCTCGTTTGAAGGACCTGGAGGCTGAGTTATATGCTGTTTTAAGTTCGCTGGTATTGGCATCACGAGATTTCGCCGCTTCCGCCCATGCCTTAAAGCATTCTCGCTTTCGACGCGAGGCCGCCTTGCAAGAACGTTTAAACCAGGGCTGAGACTTGCCACCGATCGGCACCGCAGAAAATGGAATAAAGAGTTCCATGCCCTGCAGAACCACTTCGGCGACAGAGGCGGCGACGGAATCTGGAGCTTCCGGCGAAAAGCACATAGGCCCCCAAGGGTAGGACGCAAAGAAAGACCGCATCCCGTCCCAATCTGCTGACTTATAGTGCCAAATACGGCGACAACCCATAAAGCGGGGCCGTGAAGGGCGCGTAGATGGCACAGTACTCCGGACCACACAATGATCTGATGAACCCAATGGCGGGTCAACAGAGACTTGATAGTTCTCCGGATGTGAAGTCAGCAGAAGGTCCAACAAAGAGGGTTTATGACCATCCACATCTGGTATTCGCGTAATCGCAGGGACCATTTGTGTCAGGTCGTAGGCTAAAGCAAAGTCGTGAAAGGATCTTCCCGCGTGATCGGTAGTTTCAGAGCCGAGCCAATCGGCATGGTGGGCGTTAAAATCGCCAAGTATCACGATTTCAGCGGTAGGAACCCTTTCGAGCAGGGAATCTGTAGCCATTTGGATGTGCTCAATGAGTTGGTCAGTTTCGATATTTCCGCTATGGGACCTATACAGGCATGCATAGAATCGCGGATGGTCATCGCAGTCTACGCGCAGCCAGAGGTTAGATAGGTCCCTTCCTTCAAGCGTCCCGAGGCGACGAGAACAGATATCCTCTCTGACGTACACGCAAACTCCCGCCCGCGGCACAAATGAATGTTCCAATTTGTACCCCGGGTAGGAGAGGTAGGAAGTATCAGCCGGGGAGGAAATCTGAGTCTCGGTAAGAAAGAGCAAGGCCGGCTTCGCAGTCTCTAAATGGTAGTGGACTGCGTTGATATTGGTATTGAGCCCCCTAACATTTGTGAAGTCCACGGCGAGTGTGGACGGGGGTGCCTTTGTAGGTTTGCTCCGTTTGCCCCGAGAACGAATTATGTTATTTTTTCCGAGCGCAGAATTGCCCCCCCCAGAATACGAAGGGCAGCCTGTGCGTCCACCACCGGGCGCAGAGTGTCCCGGTGTTGGACGCCCAGAGGGGGATTCTCCACCGCGAGCGCGTGTGGTACCCCCCTGGGGTAGATTCTGTCTTTTTTTCTGCACCTTCATATTTCTTGTAGGGGGGGGGGGGGGGGAATGGGCTCCGGGAGTCTCTCTCACCGCACGAAACGCGAGTACAATAAGGCAAACTTATTGCATCACTTCACGCCGGTTTTCTGAGAGACAGTGGTACTGCCCCGGTCGTGCCTGCCCATTTGGCTGAAGCCCGAAGGCAACAGCATGGCACTCCCACTAGGAAGGGGTTGACTGATTGCGCTGATGAAATAACCTCTGTCACAGGTTATTTCACCAGTGGGCGATGGGGTCGTCACGTCCCGACGCCGAATAATCCAAATCCAATTAATCCAAATGCCAAGTGGGAGGAAATAGCAAAACACAAATGTTTTGTTTTCTGTTCAACCTTTTTGGCAAACTACCTGTATGTACTTACCTATGTATGTCCCTACTAAACGCTATATAACGCTAAATATTATGACCATCTTAGTTTCGGGTATACGTAATCTCTCAAGACGCTTTAGAAGTATACATAAAACGCCCAAAAGCTGAACTGAGATCTTATCTAGAGCGCTCTCCGTATTAAAGACTTGGCTTAGCATCTTCATAATCGTCGATTTACGAGAATAATTAGGCATAAGTCTATAAATAAACTAGTAGCGAAATTAACATTGGTATTCTGATTCATCGCAAATTAATAATCCGCTTAGTCGACTGACCACGATCAAATAGGGCGCTCGCTGAGTTATGAAGGTAAAGACGTGGGTTCTCAGGAAGGCTAACAAAAGCCTTTGGCCCCAGGCCCACTTCCTTCGCTTTTAGCCCTAAACGTTCGATATTGCTTCAATTTTATTTGTTTAAAGAGGTATGCGAACTTGTACATATGTATTTTACATAATTATATAAATTAAAACGTCTCTCAAATATTATGTAAGTTCAGTGAACTTTGATTATGTACGACTAAATCGTAGTCAGCTAGAAAAGCTCTTTTAGAACTATGTAAACTAATAGACAATATTAGTGAGAACTTAATAAACAATTGTTATCAATATATTTTTTTATTTTGTTGTTATAATATTTGTTATTACGAAAATCGTATATACTATAAAGTATAATCTTATTACCCAAGCAAGAAAGATACGTCCGAAGTACGAAGTAACAGTACCTTGGTTTGGTCAAGCAAGAACTTATTTAATTTTCAAGTACAAAAAAATAATCTTACATCTATGTATTTCAATTAGGTTTTGTATACTTGGTTGACACGGCACTCATTCATTGTACCTGATGATTAATTAATCTTTAACATCGATTTACTAGTGATTACCAGCTACCTACTGGTTTGTGGAGACTCCATGTTCCAATTATTTAAAAACAATGTAGCGAACTAGAGACATTCATCAATATGGCTTAAACAATATTTTAATTTAAATAAAGTTGGCAAGGAATTCGGAAATAGTAGCAGAAATATCTTTCTCCGGTGACTGTGTTCGCATTGCTAACAGTTCTTTAATTCAGCCGCCAAAGAGCCAAGCTATTTAGAATTTAGAGTACAGTGCATCTTGTTATAACTCTCAAAACCCGGGTCGCATGTCTGACACGTCCGAATTAGGGCAAGATTAGACAGTTTTTAACAACGGAGACAGGGCGGTGTACTAACTTCGCAAACTTCTTAACTAAAGCTTCCATTGAAATTTTAAAGTAAAAGGACTGCTGTACATATTTTTTATAATTATAACATTATGCAACGCCATCTAGGTTGTGTAGCTGAAAGTTTGTGAGTGTAGATTTGAAGCTGTGTTCAAAGCTGAGTCGTATGAGGAAGTAGACATCCTAATGCTATAAATTTTAAATTTTTAGGCTCGTTTCTTCGACAATCGCAAAGCAAACGAATATATAATTGTTTATTTTTTTCGAGATCTGAGCATTTCAAACTGTCAAAATCCATTAATATATAAAATATGAATTGGATTTTATTTTGCTTCGCTTCTCTTGCCAGTAGTTTTAAATAATATTACACCTGAAGTTTACCTATTTTAGAATAAGGAGAAAGGGATAATAAAACATCAAACTTAAATATGTACATTTTAATATTTAGTAACCCGCTTATATATCTGTGCATTTATTGCATATACGACATGCGTAGCTTAATGACTAAAAAGTATATATTAACTTAATCTATAAGTTAAGATGAATTTGTTAGTAGATCTATACTATGTGTGCTGTAGCATGGTGCAGGTGAGTTGCTTAATCTTTCGTTTCACTCTTGAAAGTTGCCGCGATTAACAAATTATGACATAGTATTTCAGCTGTACCACATTCGTAATATATATTAAATCATCAATAACTGTAGTAACTTAAATTTAAACCAGCCAGAATGTTCTAGTCTACAAATAAAATCAAATTGAAAGAAAAATTAAGCAAATGTCACCCGCACCATGCTACACTGCACATATACTATAGTGTAGTTAATATTAATGAAGAATTATTTACAACATACAAATATTTTAGTGTTTGTATGTCGAAAATTAAATTTATTTGTCAAAAAAATACTGGAAATAATGACTAGTATACATTGTAATAAAATATCAGGTACATCTGTGCGAATTTTAATTATACTAAACTTTGAACTGATCCTTGTAAAATGGTACTTAATCCCATGATAATCTGTGTTAGCAATTACATTTCTATAATTTTTTTAAAGTGGTTGAAAGTAATTTAAAACCATATAGGATTTAAATTTCATTACACAATAAATTATTCAATATTGGTACTTTGTGTAGACAATGTAGCCAACATTGAAATATACAGGGTGGTCAAAAAGTCGTGGATCAAATGCAAATAGGGGATAGATGAGGTCATCAGCTGCAAAAAATTGTTCTACGGGAGGTCTCTAAGCTCAACCCCTGCAGAGTTATAATTTATTTTGCGTTTTAATAAGAATATGTATTAACTTTTTTTACTAATTCTTATTGCGTTTGATTCACGACTTTTTGGCCACCTGTATATAACTTTTATTTTACTCCATTTTATAATATTTATCGGAAATGACTAGATTTGGACCTAAATATTAACGGAATTCGAAAAATAATTTAATTAATTCTATATCTAATCTCACTGCCTATTAAATCCAAACCTATTATAGGACGCAATTATATTTGGAGAATATAACTTTTGACTTCGCGTCCTTGTACTATAAACATCAAATTGTTAATATTTTGTCTTGTTTATTTATAAGTGACAGAAGAACAAGGACGAAATATTTGATAGCAATTTCATGTTAATACTATATATTACTGGTATGAGCTGGTATGACTAGAACCATTTTTGTGATTGTAATAAATTTTAAAATTAAATCAATATTTCTTTATTAATATTGCATATTATTTTAGCAAGCCTTATATAACTAATTATGAAAATAATATTTTGGTATCTTTGGTATGAGAGATGATTTTAATATACAAGCATTATTGCAATTTGGACGTATATAATAAATATTAATAAATGTAGGTGCTATTTAAGAGATACACACAACTAAATATAAAATGGCCCACAGACATTCTCTGCCACAATACTTGATTAAAAATTAAAACATTCTAATTCATCTGAATTAGCACCAACATGTTATTTTATTTGTTTTTTTTTTTAATATCGCAAACTCACTCTATAAACTCAGCTAAACTAAAATAATTTAATAACATTAAACCTAATAATAAGTTTGCAATTCAAGCATTTATTATTTTAGGAATTATAACAAATACTAAAATGTATTTTCAAATCTCTGAATCATTTCTTATCTTATATATACTTATCTTTCAAATTTGAATTATCCATCGCCATACATTGAATTTAAAAAAATACGGATATTTGTATTTTCTATAAATATCTCCTTAAATAAAAATCATCCGATACTTTGCAAGGAAAGTTTGAATTGCAATAATTGCTGAAGATTGTGATAAACCATATCTTGAGGGCCCGATATAACAAAATAGACAAGGCCAAGTATGGAAAGAACCGCTCTCCATATTGAGAAGTGTGTCCATGTGTGGTAAAACGTTGGTATTGTTGGCTGAAAACATAATATATAAATAACCTAATTATTATCATTATTAATAATTAATTAGTTAACGATATATGCATATTCTTTGAATGAGAGCTTCAAGTCCTAAGTTAACCGAATTGACGCTTAAATTTTGGTAGAGTGTGCGGAAAGAGAATGTGCATTTATGCGAAGTAATATAACTCTTGTTTGCAACGCGTCCGACCGTGCGAGCATCAAGATGAAGTCGAACTACAACGACGTCAAAAAAAAGGTAATGCTTCTGCGACCTCAAATCCCACGGTGGTTCTCTTACCACACTCTCTTTTTTTCTCAAACACAAATAAAATAAGCGTACAAAAACAGAAAAAAGTCAAATAAAAATATAAAGTTACAATATATATCGGAATAGTTTTACATATAACGAAAAGAAATAAAAACATGACAGCAGAAATTTAGGATAAAAGCAATATAATATTAGGGTCATTACACATAAGAGGACATATATACGGATAATTATAACAATGAATAACTAAAATGATACAGGCAGTTTGCAATTTGTATTAAGAAATCATTCCCCTTATTCATAAATATCTTAAATACCTTAATTTTTATTTCATTTTTCAAGATTAAATTTGTAACATTCTAAGCATTGTACATAATAAATTATATTATTCCCAAATTAATGAATATTGGACCCACAAAACAAATAATTCTAATCAATAAAATTACAAAAACTTATTACACTTTGAAAATCTCACCATAGTTACATTTCCAGTAATATTTCCCACCAGTGGAGCATACTGGTAGACCATCAGCTCATCATAGATTCTTGCAACAGAACAGACCAGGAGACAAGCACTATACAATATCACTAATACGATTGGCTGGAACCAAGGTTGTAGGCCACGTGTCGTGTCTATATTGGTAATATCTAAGCTGAAATGTAAATATTTCCATCATTAAATATTGCTTTTAAAAATTATATCGAAATAGTTGGTCAGAATAAGGCTTGAAATATATATTTCATGTTATGTAGTGTTTCCACCTCTTAGGTTGACCTTACTTTTTTTTTCTTAAAAATTTGCCTAAACGTGATCACTCAAATACGATAAGCCCGCCCATTGCCCCCCTTATTATTTATAATAAATAGTACTAAAAATTTCGTAGATTCATTTTATTCTATAAAATCAGGTAATATATAGAATATTGAAATTTAAAAAAATCACAGTAAATTCATAGCTTAATTGTAATTTCTGGTCATATTACACACCATAAATATTTATTTACACTTATTAACTAGGTCTTTATATGTTTGTGTTGCAGTTAAACTAAAAAACGATCCTGTCTAACATTAGCTGGCAAGGCTACATATTATCTCCATTATTGTTTAATATACAATTTTTATTGTATAATGCGAATAGCCCTAAATAGATGGGAGAATGGTGGTGGAAATTGGTATGGTAAAAATCAACAACCTTAGTTATGCCGATGACACCACCCTCTTGGCATCAAATGAACACGACTCAGCCGAATTAATTCAGAAAGTGCAGACAAGAAGTGAGAAGATTTGACTACACATGAATAAATCCAAAACTAAAGTGATGATAATCGATGAATCAGGTAAACTCACACGCCCAGTGCGCGCGTAAACATCTATTTACATTTCCGATTTACCTTTATTGTGCTAAATCCTGGAAAATACGGACATCTGTAAGGAGAAAAACAGATGCTCTGGAAATGTGGTGTTGGAGGCCGATGCAGAGGATTCCCTAGACAGCTAGAAAACAAACGTGTCCATACTAAGACGGTTACAGGTGAAAAATCATCTTACGACACTTTGTTACCAACGCATCCGAAGTTTTTCGGACATGTAACATGCAGAGATTCAGAAAGCCTAGAAGAACTCATCTTGACTGGCAGAGTGGCACCAGACCTTGAAGCCGTTCCCCTACTCGCTGGACCGATTAACGGTCTTAACATCACCCAGACGAAGAAGCTTGCCGATGACAGGGGAAAGTGGAAGATGTTGTGCGGCGCCACGTACAAGATCTTCAGAAATGAAATGTGCGACTGAAGAAGAAGAACATCAATCCATTCCAACGTTATAGGGCTTGAACAATAGCATCTTCGGTTTGAATTCAACAATTCTTGTGCATATAACGAGAAAGGCTATATAAAATGACACAACAACCAAATGAATGGAGGTAAAACCACGAGGCACAGCTAGTTATAAAAGTATAAAACTTACCGATCCAAAACAGACACCAAGCAGAGTACACAGAAGAAAT
The DNA here is from genome assembly GCF_905475465.1 of Pieris napi. Classification (NCBI taxonomy): domain Eukaryota; kingdom Metazoa; phylum Arthropoda; class Insecta; order Lepidoptera; family Pieridae; genus Pieris; species Pieris napi. Next base: position 4,357,686 of record NC_062252.1, read on the forward strand.
AATATGCTGCAACATATGGCATTGTGACCACGGCATGGAAAGATAAATGCCCAGCATCCAGGCTGTCCGAATAGCTGATGAGGAGCAAATGCATCAGAGATAGCCCTCCAAGTACCCCATGACAGGCACCGGCAAAGGCACGCCATGCTTTTTGGACTGTTAGTGCTACATCCAGTGGAGTTGGATCACCTAGTCTGAAATAAAAATATCAGTATGTTGTATTATTTAATTCAGTGGAGTATATTATTTGAAGTTTTATATTAAATGATCTTAAGAATCGTAGCTAGAGGGAGCGTTCAAGTATTACGTAACGCAATTTTTGGAGATTATTGGACCCCCCCCCCCATGTAACTCGCCGTAACGTTTTTCAGTACCCAAGTACAGTACTGTACCCAAGTATAGTAAAACGTTTCGTGACCACCTAGTGACTCTTTAGTTACTATTTTGTGGTGTAAGTCGAAAAAAATATTAACAATAACGCGTAATTTACCCCGCCCCGCATCGTAACGTAGTACTTGAACGCTTCCTAAAGTAAAAAAACAAAGAAGGAATTTGAAGGGCATGTAGTGTAGCGACACTTGATTATTTATTAAAACTATTTATGTCAATAGCTGGCTTTGAACCACTTCCTCGCAATATTTTTCAAAACTGGCTCATATCGAAAACATTGTAAGGAATTCGGCAATTTGTTAACTTTAAAATCTGCATACGTCAAAACTACGCAATAAAAATGCAACTTATGTTGTTTAAAGTTGCTTAGCCAAAAATGAATATCTGAAGTCAAGGCTTATCAAGTATTATAGCACCAATAAATTGTTAATAACAAAGCCAATGTAAACAAGAAACATATAAAATGAATCTCACTTCTCCGTTAGAAATATCTAATAATGAAAAAGTCAACTGAAATAAGCCTAAATGCATTTTCAGATTAAAAGCAATAATGGAAAGAACAAAAGGGTACAATATAAGATATTTTTATGCAATGTCAAACATACCTTGCATTGCAATAACAATGACATTACAAATTGCTAATAAAAATGTACATAGTGCAAAATTTATATTTTTAACTTAATAATGGGCACTTAATTTGATTGTTTAAATAGTTTATTAGGATTTTTATAGTTACATAATATATTTTTTTAGTGTGTGTTGTTGAATAATGAGTAAAGTTGTCAATCCATCATTTCATTTAAAAAAAATATCAGTGGCACTAGAACCTTTTTTTAGGTCTGGGCCTCAGATTTCTGTATCTGTTTCATGATCATTTGTCAATCTAATAGGTAAGTAGGTAATCAGTCGTCTGAAACTGACACACGCCGTCGACTTTTTGGGTCTAAGTCAAGCCGGTTTCCTCACGATCTTTTCCTTTGTTCCTTTCTTCCATTCGAGCGAATATTAAATGCGCACATAGTAAGAAAGTCCATTGGTGCACAGCCGGGGATCGAACCTACGTCCTCAGGGATGAGAGAAGCACGCTGAAGCCACTTGGCCAACACTGACCATTCATCAGTCAGTCATCATTTAATATTTTTTTAAATTCATAATAAAAAAATTACTTGCTATACCATTATAAATACAGGATATTTTTATTTATTTGTACCTTGCATATCGCTCCTCCTCTTTAGATTGTTGTGACTCCATTATCCTTTCTCTAGATACAACTCTAAATGATCCACCTCCTTGAAGATAAATCTTTTCAGGCCTATGAGAGAGGCCTAACCTGTCATCATTTGGTGAAGTTAGCGGCGATGGTGACGAGAATGGATTGTCAATGTATTGATCATGATACGGGACACTGGCTTGAATGCTTTCTAGCATAGTAGTTAGATCTGCAGGACGCGCTGAAATTAAGATAACACTTAATTAACACAAACTGTACTGGCATGCATTCATAGGTCAGACGTTTATGTTAAACTTGTAATGTAGGTATAAACTTTAAAAATGTCTAAGTGCAATTTTGTTATTCAATTTTGAAAGAAGTTTATATACCTTATATAATAATTAAAATTATTTTCTATAACATTATTAATTAATTTGCAGATACAAATCAATAATAATAACACACAGACAAAATTAGAATTGGTAGTTTCTCATATCTCAAATGCTCAATTTAAAAAGTACAACGATTGTATACAGCAATCAAAGTTAGTTATTTAAGAGAGATCAATAAATGTTGCTTAAAATTTCTTCATTGTATTTATATTTATAATTTAATATTCAATTTAAACAATAACAATAAAAACATTTTCATTTAAAAAAGACAAATTAACTTATAGAAAAACATTATACAAATTGTAACTAAAAATACTTGCCAGGTTTACTTGATTTACTTTTATTTGCAGTCTTAAAAACTTTTGGACTGACATTTCTCCCATTAGAATTATCATGCCGTTCTTCTCGAGCTTTTCGTCTTGTCTTTCTTGATTTATGACGTAATTCTCTACTTGACCCATTATTATTCTCAACATCGTGAGCTTCTATATCTAATTCACCACTCAATGTAACAACTTCATCTTTGTTATATTCTTTCAGATAATCATCAACCTGAAATAATATATAGACGACAATTATTAATAAACAGGCATATAAATTGCATATTCCAGAATAAAGCTAATGCTTACATCCTGGGTATAATTCCTAGACAATATATCATACAAAACTTTGCAATATACAATATTAACAGAAGTATATTGTACACACACACAACAAAATAACTAAAATTATCTGCAATTTTTCAGATTAGTGGACAACAAGAAGAAAAGTGCATTTGTTGATGTCATGTTGACAAAAAGAACTACTGAACCTTACCTTCTCTAAAGCAATAAGACTAGAACCGGGCACTTCAAAATCATGCAAATCTTTGTCTCTATGCCTCGAGGAATGCCTTTTCTTCTTTCTATAGGATGGACTACGCTTCTCTTTATGACTACTTGATGGTCTTGACAGATTCTTCATAAATTTATCCTCTAGACCATTTGGATCATGCGAATAAAAAACAAAAGACGGTGGTTTGTCAGTTTTCTTTATCTCCTTCTCCACAAAGCCCAATATACCCCTTTTAATTTGATCATGTATCGGTAACTCGGTGTCCAGTGATTCTTGTTCAGATTTTGTCCAGATCTCTCTTATTTTAGCCTTTTCAGAAACTTGCTCCGCCTGATTCTCTCCTGATTCAGCAGAAGCATGACCGTTTGATAACTTTCGGGAGCCGGATCTACTGCGTGATCTAGTTTTACCTTTGTGCTTTGGAGAAGGAGAACGGGCGGTAGAGTGGACTTCAGCTATTTCTTCTCGGGATTCCGAACCTTTTCCTGGCTTCATGATACAACAAAAGCGGAAGCTTACAAATTAAAAATCGCGTAGACGTAAAAGGATATTATTAACTTGAGATATAATTAGACGAAGTACCATGTTTACCTTTTAAAATCGCAAAAATTTAATATTTATAAAATTCATAGAACATATAAAATAAAAACAAACCACCTAAATCTATCATAGAAATAGAATTCAAAATTCTAAATGTTAAATGTCAACAGTTAACTTTCTGACGTCATAATGACGTCATTCCAAAGGCGTCGTGCAGTTGGCGCTTTTCAGAAGCATTTCTTTCGACGCAATGTAAAAATATATTAGTAAAAACATTGGTGTGAAGTAAAAGGTGTAAAATTTTATACTTACATTATAAAGTATAAACCTACCTATTTAAATACATGCGGCACGTAAAATTACGTATTTAAAAAAACTGTGTTTATTCAGATTATAATGTGTAAGATTTGGGATCCCTTTTAAGTAAAAAAAATTGTGCGTCAGGGTTCCCAAACAATATTTATTGTAGCAGTTACTAATCTCCGTGACCCCCTAGTTCACAAATTCATTTATTACTTTCAGGTAATCTATTGTTCCCATTAGTAAGCAGAAACAGCAATCTACGGTTATTTTGTTTGATTATATTATTACAATTAGTGTTGTTGGTCATTTTCATCTGAATCGCACTTAAAAACTAAAATCTAAAATTTTATGAATAAATAGGAATCTTAATAAATAAAAGCTGTTCAATTCCAAAAAGTGAATTTTAAGTACAATTTATAAAATTCTATTACCAATTAATAAAACTTTAGCCGTACCAGTTGGTGACTGGTCGGACTCACAATTTTGGAATGTAGACGACCTTTGACGACGCCTTGTTTTGGTGTATTAAATAATAGGAGAAGGCGGGCAGAAAATATGTGGTGCTAGTACATATTATAAATGCCAGCCGTGGTTGCAGAAATATACCAGGGACTATCGCAGTAAATTTGCTTGCACTATCTACTATTGTAAGATAGGGACCTGTTATACAATAGTAGATAGTACAAGAGCGTGGAATTTTGTTACGACAAAAAACTTTGTCCTGTCAAGCTCCAGGCTCCTATCAAGTCGTAACTAATTTAGGTTTTTAAAATATTATGTATTTTGTATACCAAAGTGATTCGCAGTAGCTTAGAACAAGGTAATGTATTCGGTCACGTCATTATTATGTTGACCTGTGTTATTAACACACAGCTTAATATCGGATTATATTCATCAGGGCTAACGCGTCATAGTTATTTGCGGTAACAGTGTTGAATACCACCGCACTTTTTTGACGATACTAATTATCTAGGAGTGTCCGGGGGACCTTCATTGGAACACCTCCAAGTGAGTTTTGCTCCGGAAACGCGTCTAAATATTTTTATAAAAAATTTAAAGTTTTGTGTAATGTATTAAAATTTGTAAACAATCCGCCATTTTCTACTTTTCTATTGGTTATAAGTGATGTGACGTTTACTTAAAAAAATCGTGTTTTTAATTTATCGATTGTTAATAATCGTTTTATTTATTTATCGATTATTTCCTCATTTTTGAAATTTAAAGTTATAGAATAATCAACATTGAAATTAACCTAATTTCGTGTTGATTATATAAATTTTTTATAAAAATATTTAGACGCGTTTCCGGAGCAAAACTCACTTGGAGGTGTTCCAATGAAGGTCCCCCGGACACTCCTAGATAATTAGTATCGTCAAAAAAGTGCGGTGGTATTGAACACCCAACCCTTATTTGCATAAGAATAATGTTAACAGTCTGATACAGTATATGCATTGAAAGCTCTACCGTAACGTTGACATAATCTGGAGTTTTTGATTCAATAAGGGCTCTAAATACCTGGCATTAATAAAGTTTGAAAGTTTTAAAATAGTAAACTTACCTACCTACACTCAGCTTTAGACTTGGACCAAACAACTAATCATAATAACACCGACTATATTACATAATAACAGCAAAACAGAATAATTAAATTATTTAAATTGATTCATGTTTTATTTTATTATATTGCTTAGTTACAAATAAATTACTATAAAATATAAGAGTCTTTCCTCTAAATTGTTCCATTTGGAGTACTTTTGCGATAAGGAGTTTAATTGCACAGGCGCCAATTACAGATTTAAGTTGACGCCTGGTAGATAATACCGGTGACCCAAGAGCTGGTGGTCCTCGCTTAACGAATAAGTACCGCAATACAGCAAGGAAATACGTAGAGGGAATAATGATCTTTTATGAAAGAAATTTTAGCATCAATAAAAAACATTAATAAATAATCACAGAACTAAATATAAAAATAGATATTCCAGTGCGCAGTGTTAATTTGGCCACACTCAGTACGTTAGCAGTGGGCAATCGGGCAAGCCTTGTGTATTTTAATTACATACACACATATGTGCAATTAAATTGCAATAAATACTTAGGTACTTAGGAACCGTAGCAAATGGAGGTTCACCCTTCAGAAAAGAGGCGTCATAGGTAATATATTTTCATAGAAAACATATTTTCATTGAAATTGTATATATTTCTAATAGTTGTTAAGAAATAAATAGGCTTTTTATTATATTTATTTATTTATATGTACATTCATATAGTAAAAAAACAAACAGAAGGTATCTATGTCCGCCAAAAAGTCTAAAATATAAAATGCAATGACCTATTCCAAAAATGGTTGCTTCGATTTACGTATAGGTATATATGCCAGCAATTTCCTCCTATTACGCTTTTAATTTTCTGCAATATACGGACACGAGAGAGGCAGGGAACAACATCATTCCCCTCCCCCCGCGGAGGTCGTACTCCCCTCTCTTCGAAAGGCACTTTCACTCGAAGAATTTCGTCGCTGGTCCAATGACGTCATATTTGCGCAACCTGATGCAATGTGAAGCTAAACTTATGCATTTCATATTCGGCTTTGTTTTGCAATTTAGGCTTGCATCTTCATAAGGTTGTACCGTTTAAAATATTTCTCAAAAATTTATAAAACTGTAGGTATATTAATACTATGAAAAACAAGTATATTTTACGTTTAGGCAAGAACAAAAACATCAGGATTTTGTTTTCAGTGTAATTACGTTCCTACCTACGCAATATTGGTATTACATCTTCGGTATAGGTACTTACATAACGACTTAAGTCGCAAGTCCTGTCATTAAAAAATATGTAGTCGTTTACACAAAGATTTCAAAGGAGGTTATCTTATCAACAACTAATTAAACAAAGAATTAAAAGTCAAATTACAGTTTTAAATGGCCATTTATTTCATATCAATATTACATTATTGATTCATATATTATTAGTTTGGTTGTAAAATCTATGAACGCTAACTGCGTCAAATTAAATTCACTTAATCTAACTTAGACGACCCGACACCGTTTGATAATAATATAAGTTACAGTTACATCGGTACATACATCCGATATTAATTTTGTCCCGAATAAATTAAGCGAGTTATTTATCTATTTGGCACAAAATTCGTTCATTCGCGTATTACTTCGCGGGTATACTTATAAAACTAAATTGCAAGTGTCCCTATGTTTACTCTACTGTAAACATCTTTCATATAACGTACACATGTAATGCAATAATCCAAATCTATACTAGTAATATCGTTAAATAATCTCACATAACACGTTTTGATTTATTTACAAACTAACCTAAAAGTTCATAGAACGTACTAGAAATATATCATAGATATATGGGATAAACATTACCGACTTTCGAAGTACAATTGAACCATTATCGATTACTACCGTACTCTAATCGTCGGTAAAAAAAACTTAATTCTAAACACAATCATTACCCGTCCAATAGAATTCTAGAGAAAATTACCTTTCTCGAATTGTATGGAGGGATTTCAATCGGTTTCTCGATTAAGGCGTACTCGCCTGAATCGACACCGATAGACATTGAATCAACTGTTTCGAATTTAAAGTTTTAAAATTCGTACAGTTTTCTACTCGTCCGCATTACCGCGGCTCTCGAACCACTATATACAACTATTTACAATGACATTACTTTCGTAATTTACAAACAGTAAGGATGGCAGAATTGGTAGACAAGCCGCTGACTTCGCTCTGTTTTCTTCATGATGCCTTTCTTGTAGTACTGTCTGATGCTTCTCGAAAGTTTATCGTAGTTCATAGCTGGCCGGTTCTTTCTCTTCCCCCACAGTCGGGCAACACGAACTGAATCTTCAATTTTGAAGACACCGTTACCTGTGTGACAACATTTGAATTAACCATTGTTTGATTGAACGTGCATGATAATTGGGTACTTAGATACGTGCGCCCGCGCACGCTCTTCTTTTATCAGATTAATACGTTTGCGAAGACAGCAAATGTTACTATAATAGCATTAAATTCACGCATCTTGAGCACAGGATCATAGGGGATGGTGAAGTTATATTAAATTTTATGTTCACTTTAAACATTTGCAAAATAAGACAAATTTATATTTGTACTTGTGCCTTATCATTAAACTGAAACTATGTTAAAATTACCATAACAGTAGGTAGTCGTGAATACCAAAAATAGAATGCATTAATATAAATTATAACGATATATACGGATATCTATGGTATTAGGCGAGTCACGAAGCTACCTTTAAGAGAGCTTTATGCCTGAAGGTTTATAGTACCTGATGGTAAATGGCTCGCTCACCTTGGCATGAGAATGTCGATATGGTTAAAGAGACAAAGCGCTTGATCAAAGGTTTGTTCAGAAAATATAATGGCAAGTTTACTTTATTGTTTTATCGGCAATAGTTCAAGCTATCGTGCAAAAGCTTTAATCAATTAAGCCTAGAAATAAATCGTAAGTTAAACAGTCACCAGTCCTACTAACTACATTACTGAAAATTATTATTATTGATCGTATCTTATGGATGACTTTGACAATGTACTGTAATGTGATGTAGATAGTTTTTAGCTATATCCTAATAATATTATAAACGCGAAAGTTAGTAAGTATGGATGGATACTGCTACTGAATAGATTGTAACTCTACAATAATATAGCTTATACGTCAGAATAACACAAAGGCTAAAATGTATAAAGAGATAGAGAGATGATCTGCGATGAGAAAGAGACCATCTGCGAGCTATTCTGGCATGCGCTGCCAAAACCGACAGAGTTACACATTGTATGATGCAAATGTGTATCTTAAATAGTCAATAAAATTAGTAGTTTTTTTCTACGCCATGCTAATATAAGCTACTCGAAATACTGCACAGACAAAGTCGCGGGCACCAGCTAGTCAGTTTATAACTGTTAGAAGTTTAATATTGTCGAATGGCTTTTTATGATATTGGTATAATGATACGGTTCGGTGTACAATAAATTATTTTTTTTCTCGGCGCCATGTGTAATTTACATTTTTATTAGAAACTGGTTTTGATAATTGAGATTGTTTAAAATTTATAATCTGTTATAACTTAGACCGAAATCAATCGACTTACTATAATAGCACAAGTGGTATTTATCTAAATTGAGAGTCATTTATTTTGATATTTTAATTGATCCTATATTCTGCTTGTTTTTGTTGAAATATATACTAATCAGCAGAGATTTTTTTTAAATATGTGTCCCTGGGCGTATCATGCTATAATGTTTATATATATATCTTCGTTATAACATACGGTAGGTATTAGACATAAACGTTTTTTATATGTAAATGAGCTTATTAATGAATAAGAGTGAATTGAAGGGAATTGAATTTTACACTTCCGACATATTTTTCAACGTCCATTAAAGACTTTTAAATATTCGAGCTTTATTTATTTTAATTTTAATATTTAATTCATTGCCAGTCACTTGTCAGTCGTGTAAGGAAATAATTATTTTGTCATTACATATACGTTTTTTACAGAAAATACTTGAACTTATTGACGTATTTGTTATGTCGACTAATTTTAGTAGTTAATATGGTTTTATAACTGAGAGTTTATTTAGACATAGACATACACATAGATCTCATATTTAGTTACTTACATTGTGATATATAATTAAACACCCATCATCTAATAAAAAAACTTGTTTTTTTTATGATTGGACAATTCACACCAATTGACCTAGTCCCATGCTAAGCTGGTGAAGCTTGTGTTATGGGTATGTACTAGGCAACACAGACTTCATGAGGTTCATAACGGACATTTAAAAAAAGTTGCATAATGTAAATCGTCTAAGCAAATTATGTCTAGAATTATAAAATTATGTATACAAATTTTTTTTTGTATTATAGTAATAGAAATATTAAGAAACAAAATAAGTATAAATTACTTACTTCGATCTAACCACCGTATAGCAGATCCATGTACGTGGGGTGACGCCAGCAATTCTTTGAGAAATTGCCATAAATGTATGTGAGTACTGCCTGTCTTTACTTTGCCTCCACCTTGACTTATGCTCGTACCAGCTGACTCTGAATCTTCATCTAAAACAAAGTATAGTTTGTTATGTATACGGTAAAATCCAGAGATATTTTATTTTAAGCGGTTTGTCGGGTTTATAAGTAATCTTATATCTTTGTCTAAACATATATTTATATTATACTTGTTATGATTGAACTCCCATGTAAGACGTAAACAGATTTTATATAGCATATTTTTTATTTTTAAAATATTTTTTGGGACTTTTTTCTAGAAATTTACCAAAACTTTTATCTGTTTCCTTTATTAAACTAGTATTATATGTAAAAACTTAAATAAAAATTGTTTTATTATTCTGAAAGTCATTCGCATTTGCAATGTTAATTTTATTTTAAGTTAAAAATACCTCATGTTTAACTTTAAATTGCTTAATTATTTGTAATATACGTATTGGAGAATTAAAACAGGTTCTAACGTTAATATTATTACAATGTCAGCTCATCTATCTTGATAGCGACCTTGCGTTCAACAAGTTCTAAAATCTAGGTTGTCGGGAAGATACAAAAACTTGGATATCACATATATGGTCATCGTTTTACTTAGTATGTAGTTTAGATTGATGGATAACTGTATAGACAGTATTTAATTGAGTACACTTCTAAAATAACGAGTGTTTATTATCGATTCATTGAACTTTTAACATCGATATATTTACTGTTTATGTATTAGTGAGGGGACACATTTAATCATTTATTACTTTTGAATCTATTTATTCAGAGAATGATTAGCGGCGATCAAGATCATGAGTAACATAACATTTTTCAAATTATCACAGAGCATGAAAACGACAGATTACAATTAATATAATGTTTACATTAGTGTTTTACAAAAAAAAAGTTTTTAAAACAGATTTACTTTAATTAAGTTGACCAACAAGATGTTCTATATAGATAATCTATATCATAAAACTGTATAAATGTTTCCTTTGTTAGATTAAATAAAACTTATTTAACAAAAACTCGCGTGAATCAATATTAGTTATATAGATAATAGTATTTTTATGATTTATTACATCCAGCATCGTTTTTGTCTAGAATTGCTGGAGTTACGATATAAATCTATCCTTATGAGGAATGCCTTAGCGAGATAATTGTCGATAGCTGTTTCCTGTGCTACTATCGACACCTTTTTACAGATCCTAACAGGGGAACGTTGATTTCTTTCATGATTCTAATTGATATCCGTTGCGACCTACATGTGGGGTATCTGTTTCATCGTTATTCAACCGGTCATTAGAAGCTTCATAGAAATAGATTTAATCTTTAAATTTTTAGTGCAGCAGTACTGGCATTAGCGAGCGACTCTCATTACTCAGGTATAATAAGTAAAATAGGTTTTCCAGCTATTCGCATTTTTTATAGATTTTAATGAAACATGCAGAACGCCATAGTACTAAAGACAATTAAAATAAATAGTTGTATCCGATAGTACTTTGTCGCTAGCAAGTAGGTAGTGGTTCGTGATAATATTTAAAAAAAATATAAAGCGGTATGCGATTTTAAACTCTTAGAATTTCTTAAGTGCGCAATAGATTTTAGTGCCGTTTTTCTCCATACCTAGATCGAAAGATCTCCTGTCTCTGAAGAAATTGACGGCCTTTTTTTTTAAATACACCTAAGTAGGTATAATATAAAACCCATGAAATAAACACGATAACTCAACATTGACCTCATTCATATATCTCACAAACACTACGATAAACGATTATCGTTTTGTAATAACTGTTGCATAGATTATATTGACTACATCATTTGTCATATTCCAAGCGACATTTTGTGTAAATCAAGCGTCCCTATTCTGTCTATAGATCGTCGTAAAGCGCAAACAACTCTTGGTCATATATCATGCCTCGTTTGTCTCATATGTGGGTCCACGTCTAACGGTTGATCACAATGTATCGGCGTGCCACGTTCAAACGAGCCATTTCTATTCGTATTTATTTACGTCAATTATTTCTTACCCAGCTTATCATTGTAATTATATTTATGTTTTTAAATTGCTTCCCGCTTATTCGCTTGTCTACTTTGTATTGCTAAACCAATGCAATACCCTATGTGTATGCCGACAATACCAAAATGGGAAATTTGGTATACGCCTAATAGGTTGGTGAGTTTAGTTGATGACGCATTAGATGCGCAAAAGACGTTAAAAGGGTTCTTCTTACGAAAAGTATGAAATTAAAATTATGTCGTATCCAAATTAAAATCACGAAAAATATAATAATTTACTAAACAAGATGTTTACATTGCCAGAAATGCTGATATAAAAAAATGCAACTTCCAATGTATGTGGTTTAAGTCAATGTAAAATATTACCTTCACTCGTATCTTCAGCAGAAGGAAGACCAACTGGCGTGGGCTTAGGGGAGGGTTGCTCCTGCTCTGCCCACGGAGTACTCCTCCAACTATCATGTCGTGCTGCTTTCCAGATCTCTAACTGAGCGTGTAATGTGCTTCCCGCCTGTAAGAAAATTTCTATTGAGAATTTTTGATTTATTACAAAACTGTCTAACGACTTTCCATACCATTAATTTTATTTTGCATTTTATGGGTAATATTTTCAAAAATTACACCCGTGGCAGAATACATATATAAATAATTAATTTAATAATATTAATACACAATATCTTGAAACTGCGATATCTTTATACAAAAATAAATGATGTAAATAAATTATATATAATTATATTTAAAGGAATTTATAATTAAGTTTGTTATGGAAGAGCTGACACAGGTATTTTTTTACTTAGGGTTCCCAAATCTTACACAATGTAATGCATATGTACTTATAATGAATAAACACATTGTTTTTTATAAACGTACTCTCTATAGCTCGCAAGTATTCATGTATTTGGACTTTCAAGCTCTTTATTAGCTTCGGCGACATTTGGAAGCAGACCAGGTTTATGCGATTTGTATGCAAACATAGAAAAGCTGATATCACAGCGACTTTCATCGGCCTTGGAGAAAGTCGATCCATTGGTGCGTATGATGACAACTATCTTCCCACTACAGGCATTATATTAGGATTACATGCCATCCAAGGAAAATACGAAACTCGTTTTATATGACTAAATCTTATTTACGCGTGTAGGATATTTATGACCTATTTTGAATAATTCAGTATCTACCTACTAACCTATGGTACCCAGGTATAATAATATTGTTTTTACTTCACAATATCACAAGAAAGGAGAAAAAATAAATGTAGATAAATACAAATGTGCGGTATTACTGCTAAAAGTAGATTCTTCCAGGCATACCGACCAGCCTTGCGATTCTGTAACTCACTTTTGGAGTCGAGACTTTGAGTTCGCAAGGCAGTACAGGAATACATCAGGAAATTCATGAGTAATTGACATGTTTAGTTTCCGACAGACGCTTTTTACGTAACATAAAGTTCAAGATAGCCTGTGACTACCTCGGTCCAGTCCAGTGCAGGCAGGGAACAAAATATAAATTCAAGTATAATTTGCTGTGAAGGAATCGAGCCCGATACTTCAGGTGCTTCTTTAAGAAACCCTCTGCGCAAACATTAATTTTCACTTGTTCACCAAATTTTATTTTATTGAAATTCATATCTACTTGGCAAATATATAAATTATGACGCAAATTAATGCTTATGATAATTAGTAATGCGCTAATCACGAATTACGCAGTGTAGATAAATACTTTTTACTACATATTAATGTATAAATTATTCAAGATCGGCTCCACAGTAGCACCGATATCAAAAAAATAACAACTGACTTTGAAAACAATGCATTTTTAATTTTGAAATATAATTCAGTTATTATTTCGGTAATAAATGTTTTTGGCAAAAAAACATGAGTGACAAAACTTGTCTTATATTTATTGATTTAAGGTAGCGAATGTAACCTTTTCTCCGATTAAAAAGTTAACTTATTTAGTAGATAAAAAGTTTTAATTCACGATTATGAATACGGCTATTATTCTACAATTTCTGTGTTACAGGAACAATTATATGGAATAATACTGGAGTACTGGTCTACAACATTAACTTGTACTTTCTGGGATTTCCAAAGAGAGTTCTGATTTGAGTAATAATTGCATAATGGTAACCCGATTCAGTAAACGGATTTCCTTACTCGCAACTATAGTTGACGCAACGATTTAAGGTTAGGAAACAGCTTACAAGTTTGAAATAAAATACATAATAACTAGGGTGGATAATTATAATGGCTAAGCAATTATGTAAAATAGGAATGAGATACAATAGATTGAGGTGACACTTTCGTTTTATTTTAAAAGACTGTTTATATAATACATAATACACTAGTATTATCCGTGCTGCTTCTTTGTCATTTAATGGAATAACACAAATATAAAGTACATATGTCACTACTTTTTAAGAACACTTAGCGCTTGGATTTCGAGTCATACGTATATTCTTTACCTTAAGAACTAGTACCAACGTTTCTCCGTATATATTTATAACTTATTAGACTCCAAGACAATAAATATTTTATTTAGTTATTTTTAGGTTTTATTACGTCTTAGCTATGATATAAATAAATATTTAATTCGATTCAATTACAATATATCATTATTATATATAGGACGTTGAGGTATGATAATTTGACCTTAAACATAGCAGGGTCATAGATTAAATAACCTAAAAATATTATCAACAACAATATTTGTGACTTAAATTATTGATGTCACGTGTTTAAATTTGAATTGTCAAATAATATAACACATTATTTTTCTTCAGAATTACGAGAAAATTAATGATTAATAACATAAGAGACTGAATCATAATATAGAAAATCCATTACACAACTTAATATTTGCTAAAGGTGAAACAAAAGAATCAATCACACATTGTGAAATATACCATACCTGGGGAGCTCTTTGGTTGAAATCTTCCTCACTTAAGGCGACTAATGCTGGACCATCCATAGCAAAATATTCTGTAGGCACCATTGGTAGGTTGTAATGTTGGACCGTGAACATCACCCAAGATTTAACGTCACTCGCACTCCATTGCATTGGATCTGGTAACAAATTAACTTTATTAAGCTTTCTTTGAAGTAACTGTTATCGTAGTTGACATTTTGACTTCTCTATCTCGTATTATCATAAAACTCCAACGCCATCCATTACCAATATTTACATTTAATACATAATTAGTTATATGACATCAAACTTACAATATTGATATCAAAGATCTTCATACCATTTATCTATAGACGACCGATAAATTGCGTAATCATCTATTCTCAGAAACGATTTACAGTTGTGATGTGTTTAAGCTATTACTTGGAAATATTTGATTTTTTATTATCATTTACCATAAACGTGACGTCATTTATATTAATTATGCTAATAACAATATACACTAGTTGTCCTACTAGCTATTATGTTAAAATGACACATTAATATGTGACCTCTATAATATAAAGTGACTCACCTGGTGATATGCCCAGAACTGTGCACGTGTTGTCAACATCTCGTTTTGATTGCTCAATGGCCATAGAAAGCATACGGTCTATATCAGGTGCCACCAAAACATCGTTGTCAGCACCTCCACTGCTTTCTTCCATTTTTACTGTTCCTAGTTCTATGGGAATTGGTCTCAAATTGTGCCTCTTTTGGAATGTTGTATCTTCCAGCGCTGATCTTAATAAAATGTGATCTCTTGGCTCTTCGACTTCTAATTTCGGCGTAATGTACTGATGTTGTATGCTGTCTTGCAGTATTTGATTCTCTTTCAATAGTTCCTCTATGTCAATATATTCTTCGTGTTGCGGAACTGGTGAGGAGTATTGATTATAACTGCTGTAGGAGGAGCCTGAAGGTGACAAAGGATAGGGTGAGGCAAAACCGGGCACTGTGAGCCTATTTGGTTCTTCTTTGATGAATATTGGAGAGTATTGGAATGAGTTATAAGGTGAAGAGGGTTGAAGAGCAACTGTGGGAATATTACCTTCGTCTGATGATGGCGAGGGTGTAGAATAGGCTTCAAAGTCGTAAAGACGCTCTAATAATTGATTGTCTTCTGGATAGGGAGGAGGTGGCTTGTTATGTGTAGGTGGGGAATGTAACATGGGCTCAGGTGGAGACTCTGCACCGAGTAGGCGCAACAGATGGTGTATGTCGGAGGGTGAGGCTGGTACGGCTCTTTCACTTTGAGACGCTGAAGGCGGGCTAAACCCGGACCTTGGTACTGTCTGTGGCATCTGTAAACAATGAACGTAATTTAAAACTCATGTGTGATAAAACAGGGCCTGGTCGTTATAGTGGTTTAAACCAAAATAGCTCATAGAGATGAGTTTTTAAAAAATAGAATTATTGTTTATACATATTTTAGAACAGTTATTGCGTACTTAGAATAATGCTTGCGTCAAGATTCGCGAACCGGCATAAATCCAGATGTCTTAAAATCTCATACCCATACTTTGTTTATTTATTTTACGTCAACGATTCCTATATTTAACGAATCCGCCTACTGTAAACTGCTATTTCAGTTTCCACCTGCATTATTAGTTTTGGTCTTAATTACCGATGTTTAATTTAATTCAACTAAAATTGAACTGTTGAAAATATGTAGGAAAATAAAAATAACTTACTCTCAACAAAGAAAGGCCCATCTCGATTAACTATAAAAATGAGACTGATTGACGCATTTTCCTAAGCATCATACAAGGATGAGGACCGGTCAGGTCAGTTTATCAACTCTTGTGATAGTATAAGTAGGAAAATTCTTTGCATTGTACAATTATCTAGGTAATTGTAATTTGATTTGTTTAGATGTTTTATTTTCAATCTGAATTTAAATAAACTTAGGAACGTGAAAATGCTTCGAAAAATAAACATATTGACTTCCATGTATCAACCTAAATATGAATAATTAAGAGAATATTTTTGTGGCGTAACCTGTTGCGTCAATACTAGGTATGCGGAAGTATATAGACTTACACACCTCGTAGGAAACAACCAACATTTTATTAAATTTATTAAATCGAATCTAAGGTATCAAGTTAACCAGGTGCAAAGTTTAATTTTACAAAGAAATATAAAATCGTCGATCGATCTATCTATAGCTATAAGACCCATCACATTTCCTTTCCCATTGCATACACAAAGACTTAGTTATAGGAAATTGAATCATTACCAGTATTACTTATTTTTATATTCGTAAAATGTATCTACTTTATTTTTTACAACAGCAAGTGTTAAGACGGTAAAGAAAAAAAGATTACTATAAATCCAATCGGCTATTGGCTAACTCAGTAATTTCTGATAGCAATACAGATGTTATTTTTAGTTATTAAGTTAAGAAATACATCTTAAATTAACAATTTAAATGTCAAATTTGAGTTCGCCTATTAGTTTGCGCCATAAACGGAAGTATTCGTGACCTGACAATGTCTGTTACAATTTAAACTAGACCTTGGGTTTTTCACGAACTAGCTCCTTTGTGCCCATAGACCGTCAAACTTAAGATATCACTTGTCAATGTACCATATTGATGTGGATATTGTTTGTAAACCATTATTGACCATAGATTGACAAATATTGCAATAATAATACTTAATTTTTTTTCCACTAACATCTTATGTCTATAGTTTGAATGGTGTTTAATATAATATTTAATTTCTCAGTTTGTTCGGGAATATAAAACTCTATAGAACTCTTTTCCACTTGATTCGAAATTCGAATTATTTGACATGTCAATCATAAATAACGGCCCACAGACGGTTAAGCTTTATAAAACAAAAAAGGGTAGTTATAAATTCAAATTGAACCTTACACTAAATCGTTTCCTTCTGGTTAATAATACAGTTTAAATTGGCATACGTATAACACGAAATTAAAATGCTCGAGAACAATAGTTTAGCATAATTTAACTATAACAATACAAAGCTCGTTATTAGATGTCTCAGTGCGATTAAAGTTAAATTGCCCATTAGTCTTTTGTACAACAAAGTTTTGCTTCGAATAAACAAAATTGTACAAGCAATTTTAACCTATTTGCTATGATAATAAAGCTCAAATATGCGTAGCTCTTAGCTTTTTGCAATGTATTTTGCTATGCTTTAATCCTTTTACGGTTATTAAACCAGGTTCAGCATGCATTAAAAACATGTTTGGACAACTTTTTTTAAAATGTGGAAATTCCGAATCACTACGACAGATTAAAACATCAAGCATAATAATTTAACATTTTATAAATATGAT
This sequence comes from Pieris napi, assembly GCF_905475465.1. Classification (NCBI taxonomy): domain Eukaryota; kingdom Metazoa; phylum Arthropoda; class Insecta; order Lepidoptera; family Pieridae; genus Pieris; species Pieris napi. The sequence goes on from NC_062252.1 coordinate 4,375,658, forward strand.
TTAACGCTTGATTACGTCATCACTTTAATCTGTATGGAATATATTAAAACACAAAAAAGACGACAGTTATCCTATAATGAGTAAAAACTTTCGTGTATTGTATTTGACATCAAAATTAAAATAAAACTCAGCATAATAAAATCCTACCCTCCAATACTGATTAGATATAAAGAAGGAAGAGGGTAAAGAAATAAGGTAAAATAACCCTTATGTTCTCAGTAAGACGGTTCTAAGACCTATCACTAAAACTCACTTGATATTCGCATTCCATTGTTCACTTGAATTAAATGCAAACACTCACTCGAAACTGTCAGCTGGTTGTCGCTAGTCCATGTTTGAGGTTAACCGGCGTTTAGAGGTTACACAATGTTACGTATCGCCCATTACCGCGTGTGTACCGCGAGTAGATCACACAGCCACTGAGCGCTGCGTCCGCGCACGAAGGCTTTGATTCAATGAACGCCTGCGTCACGCCGGGAAATACGCTTCTATCGATCTCAATAGAGCCTGCATCTTAACAATACGTTACTATCCATACGTCAACAAGTAATTAACTTCAATGACAGTTGTCTATTTTCGGTGGCCTAACACAATCTTTTCAATTGTTTCGTCAAGCACTCGGTACGATGTAATAACTTATAGGCAGCACGAAAACATTTCCGTACAAAGAACTTAATTATATTAATAAATATCAAAGTATCTCTGATAATAATTTTTCAGCTTTGCACACTTCACACAGGAATCTTCAGTCTCCGAAATTTGACAGAAGTTGTCGGTTTTCTCACGTTATTTACAATCTTACGCAAGACATTAATGTGCACACAGAAATATGCATTAATGTACAGCTGTGATTTAGATGCAAGACCTCAGGATTGAGTATCGCCTACCTAAACCACTAAGCCAACACTGCTTTGTGCAGCTGCGGTGATTTCACGAATACTATTGGAAATCAAGCTTCTGTATATGCTGGGCGCTGTTCAATCTTTCGAGTGTACGTTGAGTATCTGTCAAATTGAGGTAAACGAAGGTTGAGTTTAATCAGGTAATACGTAATTACCACAACCCAGGTCAAACTTTCAATGTGTTACAGCTCTTTACTTTCACAAGTGTTATATCAAACGCTCGCATTCTTAAGGTTAAATAAATTGAAGATTGAACTACGTAAAGAATAAGCTACGAATTGCTACGGTTCGTAGGCGAGCGAACATGTTGGACTTTCAGTTCAGTTTCCATGTAAATATTTAAATTATTAATAAAATTAATTAATGCTTTCGACTATGTGATCTTATTTAAAATAATTTCAAGGTTCGAAATTTAAATCTAAGTCTATTACAATATGATTTATTAAGTGTCTTAAAATTTCAGTATTTCCTTAAATTACTAGAAAAACTAGCGACCCTAAAACCTTTTAGGTCTGGGACTCAGATTTCTGTTTCGTGATTATTTAATTGTCTTAATAGACACGCATGTCATCTGTCGTCTGTGACATAAGGCATGGCGGTTTGCGATGTTTTCCTTCACCGTACAAGCGAGTGTTAAAGGCACTAACAAAGAGTCCATTGCCGGATATCTAACCATATGTTACTAATACCTAGTAATATAATAAATTAACATTTAGTATACATATTAATAAGGTAAGTTCCATTAAATCCTATTAAGAAAAACCATAGCATATCCTTTGGCTATGATAATTTTCCAAGTAGCGCACTTGTATAACAATTGTGCACGTTAGTCATAGCGTACTTAACGTCTCACATAATGTTATAGGTCCCATATAGCATAATTACATATAAATTAACACCTACTATTATGTATACTAATTTAAATATCACGTGAATTGTATCATAGGGAAGAACGCGTTATTTATGAATCCTTTTTGAGATATGATAGTTTAATTATATTATTTTTATGGAGATAATTTAAGAGGAGCTCGTGATGCTCAAAATTTAGTCTTGAGTTGAATTTATTTATTAGCATAAGTAAGTAGCAAAAATTCAATATTACCGTCACGACTATATTTTATTACTATGTTTAATATTATTTCATTTTAATGTTTACTTTGAGAGTTATATAGCCTTAAGCCAACTTTATTCATAAAATTACCAATAATTAATAAAGTTACTTTAATATTACCTTGCTATAGACAGCTTTAATCAAAGATTGTTGTGCTACTGTATTACTTCTGATTTAGGCATTTAACAGAGGAAACTAGTTTTTTCTACTACAATCGCGGTCACACTTATAAACCTTTTGGATTGGACAATGACGTCATTACTTCATTCATTGTCTAATTTTATCTAAGACGAAGCACGTGGGAAAAACTTTTGTCCGTGATATAATTGTTTACACAATAAACGTATCTACAGTTTTGTTATTTAGCAATAACTCAGCTTATTTCGATGGGATAAAGTTGAATATTTATTACCCTCTTAACAAATGTTGATTTATTCATGTTTTCTTAGAATTCTTCATTTGCGTAGGCTAGCGTGTTAGCGTCTATTTGCAAAGTACAGATATGAGAAAAAATTCACCTTTAAGGACTTGTTATTATGGAAAATTATATCAGTCAATTAGATTAAGTCTGTAGATATCGCAACTTTGATTCGAACATGTACAAGATTTGTTTTGTCACCTTATTACTTTTAAAACCTTAGCACTATTTTCGAGATCTCATAAAGATATTATATCTCTAAATTAAACATTTCGAAGGAATAATGTCGCCGTTTGAGTCTCATAGCAGGTTTAAAAAGAAGACTAAATAAAAAGAAACAAAAAATACAAAGGGCAATTTTGCTTTTGCTATTTTATCCTTCTTTTGGTTTTTTAATACTACGTAGAGACAATCATATAGCAAGTATATATTGTAAGTTACCATAATCTAAAGACGTAATTAACAAGGTAAGGTCATGGCATACCGCAAGGATCATCATTGGTGACGACTATATTTGACGTATTGATTGAGCCTTAGCGTGTGCTAAATTATTAAAATCGTAGAGAAACAAAAAGTCATAGTTACTCCAATAAAAATTATAATAGAACTGAAAAAAATATTGTACACGTTAATGAAGTTTTGAAGCATGTGAATTACATTTGAATATATTTTTGCAACATTGGCTAGTTTATTAATAGAGTAAAGTCTTGAATCAAAAACTTTTTGATTACTTTGTCAGCCAGTGTATTAAGAAAATCACGATTAAATTTAAATTTTAATAGCATCAAACGTTCAAGTTCAAGTCAAAATCCAGTAAGATTTGCCATTTATTACACTACATTACAATATAGATGATTCATAGAATCAATGCAATTCAAAATTGCACATGGTGAATGTGCAATTTTGCACGCATGCTTTACAGTCCAGAAAGGGTTATCTAACCCTAGGCACGTGCTTCGATTGAAAACTACTATAAACACAGGTTATGCAATCGGAATTGCCAATACAGCTTTACCGCCCACTCAAAAAGAACTTGGTTTGTCCAAAGTGTCGTCTATTTTTAGCGCGAATTACGCGTACTTCGTGACATCATCTACTTAAAAGTTACTGCTGGAACCTTATCGGAATTATTCCCTATTTATATAAAATTTGGATGGGCCCGATTACCACGAAATTGACACGTGCGTGTTCTATTTGTTATCTATGCCTCCACAGATAACAATACAGTCAAAATCTGTTATAACGACATCGAAGGGATTACTCATATTTGGTCGTAAAAGCGATAGTCGTAACAGCCGATGACGTTGTTATTAAGTACCTAATACAATAGAATTCAGCCGGGAACTTTGATTTTAGTCAATAAAACTGGTATGTTGTTCTAAAATCTAAACGATGTCGTCGTAAACGGTTTTGACTGTAGTTCCTTTGTGACATAATCTTATCATTGAATAATTTATGCTTATGATAATTCTGTACTTAGTAAAACTTTAATGATATCATTGTTAACAAAATTTGTATAAAATTGTATGTTTCCATATTTATTCAATTAATAAAATGGTTACTATGGCAACGTAGTAATTGTGATTTTAATTAAAAAATAGGGTAATTGAACCTTATATCTATATTATTTAAAGTTATCGTTATGCTGACACTTATCTAACTCACAAAATAATTTAATGGTTTTCTAATTATTACTAAGTATTAAACAAAAATCGACTGACAATTTCTTGTATTACTATAATTAGGTAATTGAAATAGGAATATCTACCTTATGTATGGATTTTAAATAATTAATTAATACAATAATATAATATTTTTGTAGTCATTAATTTTCATTAAGTGATGTCTTTTAAAATACTACGACTACATTTAGTCACGCTCCCGAAAATAAAATATATAAATTTAAGAAATTTTATATATTTCAAAGATTTATAATACCTGAATACGATAATATCCAAATTCTCTGCAATCAACCTCCAAAAAAGTCACCATTGCACATATAAAAAAATTGAGAAGTCGTTTATAAAGACGTGTCACTGCTCACGAATCAATCCCAGTGTATTTAAATTTAAAATCATAATTTTGATTATGAAATTATCAGCCGCATTATCGTAAAGGACAAAGGTCGTTGCGATAACTAAATTGTTACTATTCGGTGCGCATTCCGACGAGGAAAATATATACAATTAAACTGAAATGTTTATATTTTCATAACTTTGATAAAACACCACATGAATAGTTAATTGGCAAAGATAAAAAAATTACGTTAAAATACCAGCATCTTTCTTCATTGTTAATCTTTTAATTGCCAAAATCTTGGTATGCATATGTTAATAAAGAGCTAGGCTGCTACATTTGCCAATATTTGGCTTTCCAATACTTTATATTAATATTACAGTAACATGCTACAACTTAACGATTTAGGTAAACATATTAGAATTATACCTTTAAAAATATTATGTCTACTAAATAATAAACCCACTTTAAATCCAAACTGTTAAAAAAAATACATATCAAATGGATGTTACTTTTGTTATCTACGTTAGTTGTACGTGTAGTCTACGTTAGTTATTCTTATTTCCGTTTCTTTGTGTTCTGCAGTATGGACCCCTTTTGGGTAAACGCCTCCTCCTGAACTTTCCATATGGATCTGTTGTTTAGATCCTCCATCCAATTCTCCCCAGAAACCCTTACTAAGTCGTGAGCCCATCGATTTTTGCTGAAAGTCCCCTCCAGGGAGTGGCTTCGACCGTCCATCTTTTATCTGTGCATCTTCTTCTTCATATTCAGTTGTAAAGCGTGGGTTAGCGCGTCGGTGATCTTCGTTTTCACCCTGATGTGGTCACTTCGAATTTTGTGGATCTTTTTTCTTTTTAGAATGCTCCGTTCCATTGATAGGTACTAGTCACTTTCGACTTCATTCTTTCCGTGAACGTCCTCCCGCAGGCATGGGAGGATGCTTGTGTCCATAACAGACTATTTTAGGTCTAGGCTGTAGTTTCCTTTTAACATTTATTTTAATAACCAGTATCTAATCCAAGGTTTTATAACCCTTATTGCCATTTTTTCCTCATTATTAGTTATATAAAAGGATATTTGTTTTCCTAAATAGGTATACATATTTTGTAACATATTCTATTTTATTTCTTCCAATATTGATATATCTTCTTTTCAGGCTGTTGGTCATTATGGCTTCAGATCTCATGCTTCATATGCAGACTTCGTTACGTTCATTTTTAGACCAATATTTGAACTCGCCTTGTCCAGGGACGAAACCATTGGTTCTAATTCTTAGTACTGCCAAAATAGTGATGTCATCAGCAAACCTAAGATGACTAAGATGCCGACTGTTAATTCTACTACCTTTATGTGACCAATCTATATTCCCAAATATTATCATTTCAAGAACGACCACGAAAAGTTTAGGGAAATAATATGTCTAATTATTACATTGACTGTAGCTTTATTATTTCACATAAAACCAGGGTAAACGACCGATGTGGTGGAGTTGAGTGTGGTGTGTGGAGTGGTCCATTCAGATACTAAGTAGTGAAAACAAAGTGACATCAACCTTCAGATCCAAAGTAGTTCGAGGGATAAACATATTTATGTTTCGAAAGTATGAATGAAGCACTTGGAGATATTGTAATACATCAGAAAACGCAATAATGTCCAAATAATTTACCCAAAGAACCTTAAAAGGATGCAGGTATGCAATCTTGTATCCCACATATAAAACCGCAAATAGTAACTTGTATAATAAAATATATTTATATGTATATGATGTTTGTACCTATTCTTTTTCATATAATAATTTTCTTTTTACTAATATAAGTAAAAAGTAAAATCAACTAAAGCATGATTGTGATTTTGTTTCATTTAGAATTTATAGCAACAAAGCTTGCGCTCAAACTGGTTTCAAGGCTGGATTTCCCGCTTCGCCACAAAATGGCCGACCGTGCACACGATTTAATAAATATAAAACACAAATATTTTTTGGGACTCACGAAAGATATATATCTAGAAATAGTGGCAATAATATCATTGTTATTAATAAATTTAAATTTGAACATTGAAATAAGTATTCAAGTTGAATTGTCTTAAATATTATAGTTGATCCATGCTTGTAATAATTAATTTAAAGTAATGGAATATTTAATCTTGTTTTGTAATGTCAGTTAACATGAACTTATGTTTAGGAAAAGCCTAAACTGACCACTACTATAATATGTAAATAAAAATCGTAATTGTCTCCAGTAAGTCAGTTTTATGAATAAACAAGCAGATGTATGGATATATATTACTAAGTACTGAAATTATGTAGGTAACAGAAGCGCATTTAGTTGTTATTTGAAATCTAAAATAAAAAAACAACGCGATCAAAAACTGTTTAAATCGAACAAAAAGTAATCTATTTAAAACATATATATGCCGTTTTCTTTCTTTATGAGTATATAATATATACTATATATTCCTTTTAGAACAATTTGTCATCTCTACTTCATTTCAAGGTGCGTACATATCTTAAACAATTAGCAGGCGGAAGCGTAATGTAACACGATATATAACAATTGAAATCTTTTTATACCATTAATTGATTGTTATTAAACAAGATCAATTATTAGGTACAGCTTAAAGGACAAGCTGAACCAGTTCCGTAGGTACGAAGTGGTATACATACAAGGCCGTCGTGTCTTGACGCAAATTCCCTTTCACTAAATCGATTGGATATTATGCGTACATTGGACCTATTATATCCACAAAAACTCTGCAAGTCGTGATCATGTTTGTCTCAGAGTTTTCTTTAAACAAAAAATATATCTAAATAAGAAACTATTTCTGGCGCTATAACGCATATCTGAATGATTTAAGTGATTATTAATATTTCTTTATAGGTAATGGTCTTTCGTGTCATCAAAATCTAATATTTTTTTGGGAGTCGCGCTTAGCTCTAAGTCTCCAACACACACGTACCGCTTTCCTCCCGATTATTTATAACGTAAGTACTATAGATTTAACCTACGTAGAAGGCTATATTAATGCACCGACAGGATTCAAACATGCGACCTAATGGAGACTGCTACCGAGTCCAGTCTTGCATATTCCTCTTAATGACATTTCGAATAGTAGAGTATTCTACTTGTATGTGATATTAATACTTTAGCCAAATCTGTAGCCTATTCGCATAGAATAATAAATATACAGGAAAAAAGGGATATTAAAGCATATGGTTTATTTTTAGGTTTGTTCGATTCCAACCTTTTAAATCTATTTATCGTAATATTTTGTCACGTTTATTTATTAGAAAAAATATACAAGAGTAAAAGGGACAAGGTAATAGCTGTTTGAAGCTTACATTTAGAACCATTATTTCAAATTTCTAATACTATTTTAAGATTTTTGTATATGAGGGATACACGCGAATTAAGACGTAGTATTAATGGTATACATAGGTCGTTAACATTAATATAAACTTAACGTGTACAACGAAAAATGTGACATATTACAATATTCATTGGTCCATCTAGAAAAAAATAATATTATATAGTAAAACACCAAGTTATCTATATTATAATTTAAGGAAAATTTTTGATTACTATAAAACGTGCGCGTGCTTTATTTTGTTTATAGTTAAACATAAAAATATCGGTAGCATTGCTAATTTGCTAAGATATTAACGTATATGTGCTATTCGCGTTATAAATTAACATGTTTACCGAAATAATATGAATAGGAGATAAATGCTATATATTTTATATATGATTATTATTACGATTTTATAAATATCGTAAAAATAATTTATATGATAATAATAATATGTATTAAATGTACTAAAACACAGTGTACAATAACAGGAATCTTTACATGAAATGCATAATAAATCTTTAATAAACGTTTTGCTTTATACATGAGATATTCTTTGCAAATTCGTATCATAAAAAATATTTAAAAATATTAAGTTTCTTAGGCTGAATCATGTATGTCAACTACTTCTGATGCGCTTATGAATTATTAACAGATAAAAATTAATTAATTAAAATAATTAATTATTTAATTAATTAAATTATTAATTATTGACATTCCTGACTTCCTCGTTAAGGTAAATTTTAGAACTAAATTGAATAATTACGAGTATACTTATAAAAAGACAAGTGTACTTTACTAACAATATATTGATTTTATTTCGTTCAAGGTAGAATTTATCATCATTGTAAAAAATATGAACAACCTTCCAAAACACCAGATTACTAACATAAATTGCATTTCAATCGACTCTGACTCATAGAAATTTCTTAAGCGAGTCGGAATTTGCAATGTTCACTATTTTCCTCTTTAAGCACAGCTTTCGTAACATAATGACTCACTAAGGTTCATAAGATGCGAAAGCCTTTTATATCTTCACACTTCACAGCATCGCGTTTTGTCACAATAATATTAGAATGTAATAAGAACAATAAGATCCCGTGGGTAACGAAGGTGCTTATGACGAATCAGCTTAAAACTGAGCTTTGGAGAAGAAATAACAATAAAAAACTACTAGGTAGTTTAGTGGGAGCAGTATTTGCTTATAGGCTACAGCGTGTGACTCTTATCCCTGAGGTCGTGGGTTAGGAAAGGAAAAAACATCGTAAGGAAACAGCACAACTGGCCCCAAAAAGTCGACCGCGTGTATGACAGTGTGGGCACAGGACAAACTTTGCCTATTAGAAAAAATAAATGAACACAAAATAGAGACAAAAATCTGAGGTGAAGACCTTAAAAAGGTTGTAGCGCCACTGGATTTTTAGTAACTTCTACTTCATTTCTTTAATTTTACGGAGCATTATAAAACCTAGTGAGGTATAGTTTTTAAATTCTATACCTAGTTTTATTATAACGCTTTTCCTACAGTATACAATAATTATAAAACTTTGTTTGTATAAAGATAAATTTATTAAGTTGAATCTTGTATTATAATGGGTGGTTAGAAATTAAATTACATTGCATTAATGTTACATAAATAATTTAATTAATTTCAACTGAAGTTGGACCTGTCATAACAGACAAAACAATGTTGAAGAAGACTTCTTGCTCTCAATACTCTGAACTCACTCTCGGATAAGATGACGAATTACTAGAATAGAATTAAAGAAATAAAACACTCACTTTGTTGTATGTATTGAAAGCATTTATCTATAAATAAAACATATACCGCGCAGGTATGGTAGAAAGGTTGTATGAAAATAGACTTACAACGTCAAAGCCCATATAAGTAATTAATTTCCATAAACATTTTGTATAGAGTAAAGAAGTAACTCAAGTCACGTAACGTGAAAACAGAAGGCAGTGTCCTCGACCTCGATAAACGGTGAAAATCTGACCGCAAACAAGGCGCTGTTTTGCGAAGTTACGACATTTTTGCTTCTTCAGTTTTAACGTTCCATTTCTAAATTCTTGAACGATTTACATATATTAAAATCGCAATGTTAAAGTTGCATATACTTTCGAATAAATATATCTAAGTGTATTGTAGAATATACTATTGTAACTATACAAACTACGGCTTAAAAATTGCTTTAATTTTTTTCAATCGCAACCTAAAGTCATGGGGGAAGCCAAAGTCCTGGACCATAAGAGAATGGGACAGGACCGGAGTGTCAAGAAAGCATATCTGGATCGACGGACGTCGACCGGTCCAGATATCGCTGATAGGCGCCATGGAGAAGGACTTGGCGATTGGCAAGTAGCAGCGCAGCGCAAGATCGTCGGATTCTCTAATCTCTTGTCTCGGAGACAAAAACTAATTTTGGGTATTTGCGCGAGAAGAGGAAGGGCTATCAGTGTCAAAACTAAGTATTTATATTAGAACACTAAAAAGTCGATACCATCTTTGTTTAATAAATAAAAAATATATTTTATTATAACATCGCTCTGTAATTAGAGATTATGTAGTTTAAAAAATACTAACATGCTACAATTATTAATAAATATAATCACGACGGTATATTTCTTGATTGAGTGCGTACATAATAGATTTTTTTTAAATACAGTTATTTGTCAATTCCTAATAAATTTTCACAAATTTTTCGCACTCGTAGTGATGTTGCGGGCCACAGGAATTAACTTTATAGCAAGTTTAAACCTTAAACTACGAGTAGCTTCCAAACTGTGTCTTCTTTAACATATAACAGGAAAATTTATAAGAATTAGATAAAGACAATGATTGTCTATTATAAAATAACTAGGCCTCTGAGTGTGGGAAAATAATTATTGAGGTATGCGTAACAGTCATACTGGGTGACTTATACGTAGAAAGAATGTTGCTAATATTTATTTCTAGGCGTTTAAGCTTATTTAAATACAATGTACTATCAGCAAAAAACGATTTACTATTGTAAGATCAGTGTGCCAATTTAATAGCTCGTTAGTTCTTTTGATTTTAAAATTTGTCTATGTCGTCTGGATTATATAATGATGTATAAAATAATAAAGAAACCTATATAGGCTTCTTAAAAAACATGAGTGTAATAACTTTGAATTTAGAATTTATATTTTTCGATTTATATGTCACTTGTGTTTATAATAATAAATAAAATTATTTAATAACAATAATAACTAAATATTTATCGTATTCGTTTTATATTAATAATAGTAATAATATAAATATATATAATTATTTTACAAGAATAATTGTAAATACGCTTCTGCTGATCGTATTTCGCCGGCTTTTTATGATTCGAATATGTCCTTTGTATTGTATTGAACGTGTTGTAATTTCATTCATTGGGGAATCATGACTAACGCTTATATCTTGAGAAATAAAAAAATATCTATAAGCATGTGATTTTTTTTATTGATTAAAATATAATTATTTACGGGTGATTCACTAACTTTACTAACTTTAACTTGTATGCGCAATTCACTAAATTTGTAGCCGTGTTTTTGACATTTGATAGGTGACATCTGACAAAACCATGGCATGCAAGTCACGACCCTATGCAAACATCTTTTGTTTCAATTCTATAGTTTCTTTTTGGTCATTGATGCACTCGTTCTTATTATTTACCTAAAAAATTAATTATCAATAAATAAGAATATTAAGTCAAAGTCACGGATGACGGCTCACATTTTCATATTGATACTCTTTGGGTGTCTGTTTTAAAATTGACTTTTTAAATAAGAAATTTATAGGCCTTCATTTGTAATTGGCTGACTTTCATCGTCTTACGTTCATTGAACTGTCCAGATAAATATATAAAGATATATTACCGTATTTAATGTAATAATTTCAGAATAATTTATTATTACTTAGCAAGGACGTTTGATAAGACGTCACATTTAGTTTTTATCATCTTCTATCATTTTGACCTTACCTAATCTACTACGTTATATTATTGTTTAAACACACGAAATAATAAAAAATATATATATACCTTTAATTCCCTGTATTCTTTTTAAACAACACACATCATAAGTAATATCTATTACATATTTAATTTATTTATCCTCTTTAAATAAGACTTTATATAATCATTTTGTATATGGCTTGTATATGGCGAATCACGAAAACATAATCACAAATTCTAAATTCACCAATTAAATATTTATATAGTGTGGAAAACAGAGAAAGCTATAATAAGACCCCTCTTGCATAAATGAAGACTGAACACGCACAGTCTAGAATCTAGATTATCTAATTAACAAGAAGAAAATAGTTTTAAACTTTTTTAAAACTATTTTCTTATTATTAGTCTCTTAGCTATTAGTCTGTGGTTTTTTAATTGTTAAGTGCTCAGCGCTGTGCCTAACATACGTTGTAGATTTTTGGATTGACCTTACATAGTATAACCGGAGCGGAGCATATACTAAAAATATCTATTGAGACCTTCGTAATATTAGAAATTTCCATCACCTCAATCGTCACCCAAACGGGTATAGCGCACCTGACTCTCACGCTAGCAGAGAACTATGGCCGGGGCACACACCTGATGATAGTATTCCATTAAAGTTACGAAAAAAACGTAGTACAAGTAGTAAATTAATAACATCGACATAATACCATTTCCCCGATTGACAAGAAACCACGTAGTGTAACAAAAACTATTCTATATTTGGACAATAGCTATCATTAACTTCTTGCGTATCTCTTTCTTGCCATTTTCCATTTTAATGGACAAAGAGAGCGATGTAGAGCGAGCACTATACCAATGACGAAAATCGAGAAATAATATAAAATCTATAAATTAATAAAAAATAGTAGGTACTGAACTCTTTGTTAAGGCAGATTATAGGTTATATACCGACAGATATAAAAGAATAAAAACGACATTAATTACCTGTAGCATATTATCAATTTGCATATAAATTAATATTTTAAACAAATGGCATTTTTAATTTGTGACCTTCTATTACCAGACAGTTATTGGTTTAAATGATTATAAAATAATCGATTACAAGTGTCTGATTACCTGTGAAGTAATGATAAGAGGATTGAGTCAAATATATTTTAAGAATATCTATCATTTTGATTATAAAATTCATTAATTCACAATACATTTAAAATGTCAATTTCATAATTAATGTCATCACAATTGTAAATCACATAACATATTAAATTACTATGAAGAGATTTATTAGATAATTTATATATTATATGACATATTATAACACTGGAAGGTTATTCTAAAAGTTAACGACAATTTTTTTTATTATTATTACTTTTTGATTAAATTAGTTTGATAGATTTTATTAATTTTTTCAATATAACGAATCATAATAGAAGAATATAAATTAAATTATTACAAAAGTAATATTAGGTATATTGTCGTACTATTGCGTCTGATAGTTTTTTGTTTTCTTGCTTTAAAGCTAATTGCATAATAACGCTAACAAGTATCTTATAAATGAACAATCGTTGATCGCGATACAAAGAAACATTATACTGATTGTTAGTAGTTACAATCACACCAACAATAAGATAAAAAATGATTTTAATAAAACAACTATCACTTGGAAAGTTACGAGTAAACCAGTTTCAATCAGGTGTATATTGGACTAGGTTTTTGAAGCACGTAATCAACGGAAACATAAGCTGAAACCTTACTGATAATAACATTATCATCTACCTGGTGACTGGTCTTTTGTGGACTGGATTTTAGAAAACTTAAGTATTTTGTCGTCCTGGAAATCTTACAATCTGTTTCTTTACAGAAAAAGTAAGTTTTTGACGTACGAAAGTGTTTAAGTGTGTGAGTAACCTTAGATCTATGTTCTAGACATTGAATAAACTGCGTAAAACACTAACTAACGATAAAAACTTGGGACCAGATATCTGAAATGATCTAGGAAATCCAGAAAGGAAATAACATTATATATACGTAAAACTACTATCTAAAATAAATATATTTAGTGAAAAACTGGCTTCATATGAATCCTAAGTGGATATAACACTAAGCTACTATTAAACTAATCTTCAAATAAATTTTGATTACTTCCTTTTTATATTACAAGAGGGCGCTTTTAAACATTATTTGAAGTTTTATTTCCTATTGAATTTTAATTTATATAGGATTAGTATTGTTTCAATATAGCAAAACACTGTTAAACTACGTAAATAAAGCACTTAAGAGATAAGAACTTTATCACTTGTATAACTAAGTGTAACTTACATTAATTATTACGTTTATTATAAATAAAAACAAAAATATATTAATATATGTAATTTAGACAAAACACTATTTAATGTTAATATATTATGTATATAATTTTAATATCAGTTGAACGTTTAAAAGAGTAGCGCAAAAACATTGCCAATAAAATAAAACAAGCTTTAAAAAAATCAGTCGCCATTTTGAATTTTGGACGACAATGTTTTTTTAGTTAATAACCAGTATTAAAGGGAAGAGTTCGTAGTTTAAAATACATAGTCAGTTAAAATAATTTAGAATTTAGCAAGATTTAACACTAAAATAAAACATGTATAATTTTTCCTAGATGTATATTGGTTCTCTCAAGGCAGCGCCATCTATGTTGTCAAATTGTACTTAGTACTTTACTTAATCTATTAAAGGGTAAAGTGAAGGGTCAAATTAAACATCGCAAATACAGTTAATATGTAATTCTTTGTCAACTTGAAATATAAAAATGGTCTCTTTTAAATATTTTACCTTCGCTTAGACGACCTAAAAACATACTTATATAGATTGCTAAATAACCATTATCTATCCTGTCTCAAATGCTCTTCAAGACAGGTACAAATTACAAAATATAGTAATCAAAAAGTAGTAGTTATTCTTAAAATCGTACTATCAAACATTTCCACAACATGGAGATTCTTAAATAATGGAAAACTTCCAACGTGTGGCCACTGGCCAATTTATCGTCCGAAGCGACGCGTGACGAATCGCACACTTAAAAACAAACAATTTACATCTTATAAAGTAATTTCTAACGATGTCACAGCTCACGGGATGTGCTATGAATTAACAAAACAAAGATCTTTTACCCATGTGGTTGTATTATGAAAAACCGTTCACGTTTTATGCAAATACAGACTCGAGTCGCGAGCAGCGAGCGAAAACTAGAAAGTTACCCACACAAATGTACACGCGCACACTAAGAAGCTCTTTATACTATTACTATTCAATTTCATAACTGCTATAAAATATCCAAAACACAATTAAAAAAATTAAACTCACCGCTTCTGACTCCTCAGTTAGACCGTTCTCCCACAACATTTTATCGTAAACAAAAGTCACTTCCAAAATAGATTTGTAAAGTAAGCAATCAGTCCATTCCGTAGTATTTGTTTACAGAGAAAATTTTCATCCCGTTTTTATTTATATTTGAAAATTCCGCCGTGCGCGAGTGCTATCGGCAGTGCTTTGGCGTTGTATGCGCAAGCGGCCGATTCAACGTTTGCCAACGAAACTATCCGACGACGCACGAAGCCAGTCGACCGCGCCGACCTACTTTGTACTTCGAAGCGTTCCAAGCGGTCGAGCCATGATTTTTTCTCACATTTTCCTTTGAAATGCTACCTGTCTTTGCGAATGTGACAAAAACATGAACACGTTTTCCTGCGTTTTATTTTTCATCGCCTCGATAATGTTTTATTTCGAACTACTTACACTTACATCGAGTGACTTTTATAACTGATTCGAAAGAGTTATTTTAATGCAATTTGATTTGCAGATAATTTAATAGCGCCCTTACGCGTTAGATGAGATGCATCATTAAAACATTGAATTATTATATACATATTATATGTAATTTGTGTAAAAGCTGACCTAAGCTTTTCATCAAGTGGGTTTATATAAATTTAATTAAATTAATTATGAAAGCTTTTAACGCATTTACTAGCTCTTAAAGCTATAAAAATCGGATTGGCTACCACTTAAGCCCTTTAAATTAATCGGTGCGTTAAACGATTGACATTTACCAGCATGTTTCAAAGCTTCGTAGGGAAAACCCAGACAATCACTAGGTTTGTATTATGAAAGTTCGCTTGCAAGGTCGCAGCTTCAAGCAATTATGCAGCTGGATACAATGCAATTGAATTACAATAATGCAACTAAAATATATCTCTATATACTGAGCTGATGTTTCTAATCGCAGGAAAAAACACATTTCAGTGTCATGTTGTTCGTGTGCTCGTTATTTTTATTTTTTTTTATTGAGAAAAAACTTGCCAACGCTTGGCACACTGAGACATTGGTAAAAACAAACACAAAATACAATTTTTAATGTGACAAGCACTTATAGGCAAACATGACATAAATATAGAGATCATATAGAGATATATAATAAACAAAACAAACATTACAAAACAAAAAAAAAACAAAACAATTACTTATCAAAGAAAAAATTGTGCTGACAAACCCGAAACATTTATTTTCTAGGATCGAACCCTGGATGTATAATAAAAATTGAAATATTGGTAGTATTAGTAGCAATAAACAACCAAAAGACATAGGTAGGTACTATAGAAACAAGTTATCAAACAAAATGGCGTAATTATACTGCGAAGATTTAGGTCCATTGATTGATTATTTACTATAAAAATTTTACCAACTATATAAATTATGAAAAATACGCGACGGAATTGACTAGCTTAATCTTTCTACTTAGTTAATAATAAAAATGATTCGAGAATTGTTCTCAGAATCGTGATTGCTAAAGATCGTAACGTATTTCCCCCTAAACTTCGACTGTGAGTCGAATTTGTTCTTATTATACTAGAGGTCGCCTAGAGGTCGAAAATAAATTTCGAAAAAAGCAACCAAAATTAATTACATTTTTCAGTTTGAACTTTCTAAGAGTTGTTTTAATAGGGCTTTATAATCAATTAGGTGATTTCATTATAGAATGTAAAATATGTTATTTCAACAATTTTAATGTATTATAAATATGTAGCTTCTATTTACTTACTTCTACTTACTACTAAAGAAGTTTTTACGGATAATATAAAATTAAACTTTATCTATTGTCACTTATTGCAATTTTTTAGGTTCTAACCATATAATTTAACTCCTCTTTAAACGTCTCTCTATTGTAATTTATAAATGAATATTAACTGTACTTACATAGACATCATAATTTTTATACAAATATTAGACGCGTAACATACGCGTTGGCATTAATTATTTTTTAAATTCAAAGAAAAGTACAGTAATTAAAATTACCAACAGATGGCGCCATACGAATGCTTTATAACTATCAATCGCGCTATCATTATAATCCATTCTATCGTATATAAAATAACGTGAAGTTTTTATAAATGACGTTTAGATCGTTTGAAACGAGATTTATCTTGAAAGGGTGTATTACGGAATTCCGTATTCACCTACAAAATACTAATTATTTCACTTATGAGTCAGTGTTCACTTTTACCAACTCTAGTCTCTACTCTTTGTCTCTACTCTCTAGTACTCTCGTCTAGGGACTAAGGACTTAGGGAGTAGGGATGTGACATAAGACATTCTGCTGGATTATTTTTTTAGCATGAACTAGGGATGTGACATTCTGCATAAAAAAATCGATTTTTTATTAATCGATTATTTATTTAGCATGAAAAATCGATGAATAAATAATCGATTTTGTCCTAATTTTTGAATTAATTTCAAAATAAACACCCAAAATATTTTATTTTTCATGGGTTTTTTCATTCAAAATAAACAATAGAAATTATGAACACAAATTAACGTTTAAGAATAATCAAAATGTAAATTAATTTAATCTCGTTTTGATAGGTTTTAGGTGAAATTTGATAAAAGCTGAGTGTATGCCTTTTCAGTAGCATATTGCAGTATTTTTGTTGTCTTTTTAATTGTATGTAATCTTGTGCTGCTGAATAAATTTATTTTACTTTTAAATTATAGTTTTTCATTCAAATTTGAGTTTTTGTAAAATTAATTGGTTTTATCATCCTTTCGATGTTTTACAAAAAAACATTAATGCATCGAGTATATCAATACATCTTCAAAGAATCGGATTCAATGTATCGCATTGTAAACATCGATGTATTATATCGAATATCCCTTATAGTTCGAGGTCCGGGTTATAAAAGACCAGACATAATGTCGGGAGGTGGCAGATGAAAAATTGAATATGATTGATTTTCAATTATAAAATATTTTAAATATAAAAATCGCGTAAAAAAATCGATTTTTACTTTTCAAAAAATCGATTAAAATCGATTTTTTCAATAAACGATTATTTTTTCACATCCCTAGCATGAACATTGAACAATTGATTAGTAAATAATAGATTTTTCCTAATTTTTGAATTAATTTCAAAATAAACACCCAAAATATTTTATTTTTCATGGGTTTTTTCATTCAAAATAAACAATAGAAATTATAAACACAAATTAACGTTTAAGAATAATCAAAATCGAAATTAACTTAATCTCGTTTTGATAGATTTTAGGTGAAATTTGATAAATTCTGAGTAGTTTTAACAGAGCCTTTTCAGTAGCACATTGTAGTATTTTTGTTGTCTTTTTAATTGTATGTAAATATTGTGCTGCTGGATAAATTTATTTTACTTTTAAATTATAGTGTTCGATTCAAACTTCAGTTTTTGTAAAATTAACTGGTTTTATTATACTTTCGATGTTTTACAAAAAAAACATCAATGCATCGAGTATATCAATACATCTTCAAAGAATCGGATTCAATGTATCGCATTGTAAACATCGATGTACATATATCGAATATCCCGATAGTTCGACTATCATTTAACTTCAATTATAAAAATAATCGATTATTAATCGATTATTTTAAACATAAAAATCGCGTAAAATAATCGACTTTTACTTTAAAAAAAATCGATTTTAATCCTTTTTTTCAATAAATAACAATAATATAACTATCTTTGTCAAAAAAAATTGAGTCAGAACCAAATTTGCCACCTTGGTGATTTTGACCCATAAATATTATAACCGTAGTATTTTTTCTGTATCTATAATATATATCCGTACATGAATCTAATACAATATATTAACTTAAATAATTTCTGATAATAACATGTTAAATTATTCAAACCTTCAAGTTATTTATTAACGACTGCGTATTTATCGATAAATGTAGCATTACTCGGAAACAGGATATAATTAATTTACAATGCTCAAACAACCGTTAATCTAATTATTAATTATTTATGTAACTATATTTTAAAGCGTGGGTGAATAGGACCTTGCTATATTCTATGGAATTTTTAAATTTTTCTGTATTTATTATCTAGCCTATACCTGCAAATCTTCTGTCGGCGATTTACTTACTAAAAGATAATAGCAGGCCACACTTTATTATTTTGATATCTGTATTGTAACCGTGATGTCCAAGTGGGGTATAGAGTTACTGTGTCTGCTGCATTTAATTTTTTATATACAAGTACAAGTAGGAACAGTATTTTGTCCCTCATTTCCTCCTCGCGCATATTGAAAGAAAAAAAGGACCGAAATTCAAATGCACCACCTTTATCTAAAAACTACGACGACGATGTTAACACACCTTATTGCTTTACGATAGATCTCCATAAAATCTTTAAATCTTTCTCATTATGTAGAAACTAATTTTAAGAATAACATGTGACGATTTAAAATTTTGTATCTGTAATAAGAAAGAATGCTCAGGCCTTATCAGACAAAATATTATTTGGGTATCAAGCCTTCAATTTAGCTGTCGGATTGAGATAGAGTAATATCGATGTAATATGTTGAAGGTTCTAATCTCTCATCCAAAAAAGTCACGGTAACGAATTTTTATTAGACAACATATTATTTAAGAATGTCTGAAGGAAGCTTAAGTAATTCTTGCAATTTGGCTTTGCCCTGTAAGGTAAGAACCAGGAGTTTATTGATGGTACTCTATGCACCTCTGACTGACTTGTTGGGCGAGAATTTAGACCATAAGTTTGACAAATAAATAACTTAACTTATTGTTATGGCATTATGATAATTCATATTACATTTGCACGCCTGTTTATATATATTTATATTTTATGGCTGATGGTGCAGATTTTTATATTTAATCAAATCAAAATCATTTATATATATATATAGGTACACTTATGAACGTCAAAACAAGAAATCCAATCCAATCGCCAATCCATCTAATTAATTTATAATAATTAACTAATTAATTAATGTCAAAACTTCTTACGTGAAGGCTTAAACAGGCGCATAAATACCCTCCAAATACGTCTTCGTCTGCTTAGAAAAGAACCGTTTCAATTTAAATTATGATAATTATGGGCATACGGGTGGAATTTTTAACGCTGCCTAGATTTTTCTAACTAATAGGCATATCAAATAAAAGGAAACTTGATAATAATGCTATCTTTATTGTTTTTTTTGCTGCATCAATTTTGTTCCGCCATAAATTTAACCTCGTACTATCCCAAGGTTGGGCGTGTAAGCAGCGCTTCGGGTGATGAGATAACTATGTCAAAACAGCATCAAAAATGGCTATAACTATAAGAAGGTGTTGACTGACAGAGCGCATTCTTGTGAATTTCAATCACAAAAAACAATATCGATAAAAGCATTGATTGTACTGTGGCTAGCCGAAAACAAAATCTATTCGACTGTGATAATAATGCATTTAAATCGACCCTACAACTAAAACAGCGTCCGCCATCTAATCCTGTTGGCGTTGGGAAATACCCAATATAGCGTACTAATTTGATTAATAATCATAACAGTGACGCAAAAACCTTTTTATGGGTTTTCGCCAGGTTACTGCTTGTATGACAATAGTCAGCTGAGCCTGACGTCTTAATTTTTAGAACATGCCGATTACTCGCAATATATTCCTCAATCATGCGGCCTAGTTTGCATCAATAGAGGAGTCCAGTCATGTACAGCCAGGTTTCGATCATGCGACCTCACCGCCTCTTGTTTGGTTGAATATTAAACCAGCTGTTTAATATATGTAGTGTATAAGGTTTTGCATGAGTCTATCTAGATGGCGCTAGCTGTTACTTAAAACGCGCTATCAAAGTATGTTGAAACTTTCATATTGTCAGTTGGTATGTGAATTAAATGAGTTAAGAGCAATCGAAGAACTTTTGTTCAGTCTACTCGCGGACTCATCAGGGAGCTTGGATAGAAGTATTCTCCAGCGTTAATACTTAATTTCTAATAGCGAGTTATATGCAATCTCGTAGAGGTGAGTCGTACTCGCCAATCTCGATACAGTTGAAGTTCTCTCAATATTCTTAGCGCTGATGTTTCAACCTTGACTCTTGAGATTGCACGGAAGAAAAAAACATTATTGAAATATATTGGAAGTTACAGCTATGAGCTAACTCTAAACAGTACCTAAACACTACGTTACTTTACCAATTTTATCAATATGTAAATCTAATGTGAAGTAAAAACACAGAAACGTCTACGATAAATTTATTATTATTATTTATAGGACCCCTACAGTAACCTATCAGGAACGCGATCAGGCAGATCTGTGGCCGAGAAGCTAGGCAGCTGGGGAACTGTGTCAAAATCTCCCCTTTCCTAAAAAGGGACTTTATTTACTTAAAAGGCTTTGCGTCTCCCGCCGGGCCCGGGCGACAACTATTCCGGAAATATCTTTATGATATTTATGGTCGAGTCGGAGCCCGCTGGCTGGCGCGACCCGCGTTGTGCTATTTATCTTAGTGACATATTGGACAATCTTGTGGCAGAATTTTTTCGTCTAGTCTCGAGCTCCAGATCTCACCTGGCTCTTTCAAAAGTCGGATAGTTAACAAGTGGGTAAATTAAGCTGCAACTTAATATATTTTGTATAACGTCGTCTCTTTCAGTCAGAAAGTATTTACGCTGTAATTAAAAGAGATAGATTTATAGAGATTTATTTTATGAATAAGGCTGAGTAACAGAAAACATATTTAAATCTATATATGTATTATGATAAATGCTTTACAAAAATTCTACGTCCAACCTTGATTTTACGTTTACTATACACTCGACTATAACATATTATAAACGTAATCTGCTCATCCTATATACTTTAACCTTACCCTTTCATGCATCCGCACTCAATACTAACAAAGTACATATTGTAAATGGCCGATCGTCCTTTGAACAGGTTAACCTAAATATATTGAGCTTAGAAAGTGGTATAGTGCGTTAAAACCATCAATATAGCGGTGTAATAAACCGGCAATATACGGTGATATCACAAAAGACTGAAAAACTTAAAGTCTTAAGAGCCTAATTATTTCAGAGCAACTTTAATATTGCTAAAAGTCCTGAACTCAGTGAACTAATTACATATCGTAATCATGATAAAAAAAATTAAATCAAAATATTTCAATAGTTGTTTCGTCGTTTTGACAAATCCTAAGTCTTGATAGACACGGTTGAAAGAGAGGAGCAGTCTCGATGGAGATTTTGCTCTGAACGCCTAACAGCTCTCAACCCATCTGCTCATAGTCTAGCTGACTGATTGCAAGATAAAGACTTATATAAAAAAAGTTGTTTCGTCGGGAAGCGAACAAATAAGTTCTCTAACTCAGATATGGATGTATGTTTCAAGTATGTTTTGTCTTTATAAATTTAAAAGAAAGTAAGTACTTGACGCAAAATATATGCATGACGGAACAGTTTTAAAATATATTCATCAAAAATTTAGTAAATACAAATCTCTTATACAGTGTTTCTGTATATATTTTTACATTGTTATCTTTTTAGATTTGAATAATATATAATAAAAGTGTTTATGTATTTCATGTTTTAGAATTCTAGATTTATCTTTGACATTTTAATTATTATGCTATTCATGTTTTCTTTTTACGAACGCCTCATTCCGGTCCTATTTAAGTGTGCGTTTTAGGTGACCTTCTAAATATTACTTAGCAACAGACCAGACACCTGGCTTCTACCAAGAAAACTAATCGTTTACAAATTATGTAATTAAGTAAGAACCGGTCACGAACAAACATTTAAGAGCCGTCGAATGGCTTTTATTTACAGTGACTTTTTATTAGCATAATTATTCGCCTTTATTTTTCGGATTTCGCGTGAAAAACAACAACAGAAGAGCGAGACAACTTTGTTCCATACTGTATATACAAATGCTCTCTTTGTCTATTGAAAATCGCATTCAAATTTGTTACATGGGTAGCAAAGAAATAGCACACACATGTGACTTTTTTAACTGTATAAATAATGTTATGATTTTATATGTAGTTAGTACTAACAATAGTAAGATTTAAGAGAATAAAACGCTCGACTAACACTTACTCGACAGCTCTATATCAAATCATACCAGATCAGACTGCTAGGGCCTGCTTAAAGAGCATTTCATATCCAGGAAGCATGCTTTGAGTGGACCTCACGATCTGTCCTTCGCCAGCAGTCACCAAATCCGCAGATGGTTTGACGACGCTGCTTAACTCTTTCCTTAGTTCAGCACCAGTAGTACATTTGTGACAGGTTTGAGACGACTGAGGGATGAAGTAAGATGTTTTAATTTCTTAAACAATATTTTTTTGTAGTTAGAGGTACTACGCAATTTAGTCTGGGAGTCCATTGAAGATTTAATAAAAAAAATTGGCCTTGCTAAGTTCTTAGACCTGCCATGTCTAAATTTAAACAAACTCAGACCTTAAATATATTAATACACAAGCATGCGTTTGTTTACTGGCGGCTATAGTATTATTAATTGAATTAAGAATACTTTGATTATTTTAAAATCAATTGAAATATAATTAATTTTGAACAAAAGTCAAATTATTATTTCAGTGTAATAATGCGTTGAATTAGGTAATAATTGGTGATATGAAGATTTAATAAATATAAACATTATTAAGATGTCTATTAAATACCAGGTTGTCTAAAAAATTTTGATGTCAAAGTAATTCTCATTAATTTTCCATGGCATTTTGGCTGAATATATGAAGAAACTAACATCATTGTACTACATATTAAAAAAAATTACGTCAGTCATTTACGGTAAAGAGTGGGACTTTTGATAGTTAATTTTAGATTAAACTATATTTATTATAGATTTTTTGGTACTCGCGACAACCAAAGACAGTAGATAAAAACGAGTTAGCGTATCAATATTCAAGTATAAGCCAAAAAGCTCCACAAAAAATTGTTTACAGTCCTCAGTGTTTCCAAGGTCGTACTTGAATAAATCAAGTGATACGTTTTATTACATGTACCGCTAATGTATGCAAGTATAGGTACCTTACTGAAAACGAATTGTGTGTAAAATATGCGAATTGACTAGATTATCTTATGTAATATTGTTTTATATTAAAATCAACACCCTCGTGTATCAAAATTTACCAAATAAATGTAATTTTTTTCTTATATTTATTTGAGGGCGTTTCCAGATGCTAAAACACACATTCAAAATGAAGCTTCAAAAACCCTAAATTAATAATAAAATAAAACTTACCCCTTAAAAATTTACACAAGTTTGAAAATTATAAAAATCTTTACAATTTCACAAAAAAACTATTTATAACCTAAACCGTTAAATACACGGCAATCGCCATCCGTTCCTTTTTTTTAATAACTACCCACAACATATTTGTGGTAGTATACCCTCTTAATAAGGTTTAAGTTTCTATTTAGTTTTATTTTTTATATATTTTTGTTTTTTGCCTATATTTTTATGATGCTTTGCTAAATTCTATGTTCTAATATAATTGATGTATGTGTAATATGTAAATTGGTTATTATAATTTCTTGTACTTCTATGCATGCATTTTCAGAACTTATAAATAAATATTTTAGTTCTAATTTCAAATTTCCATAACACGTGGTTTCCTGTCTGATATTCATTCTCAAAAGTTCAAATATTTAAACGGTGACGTTGATGTCATAGGATATATGTTTGAACATCATACACACGTATTAATCTGAGGTCATGATACACGAGTATTGACAGAGACAAAAGAACTATATTATCTATGTAACGTGTGGCTAGTAATTGATAAATAGAGCTGGTAATCAGTCGCTAAGTGGTCCGAAGTATGATAAATTAATCTTTATATAATAATAATATACTCTATCATCTATCCAAAATAAAATGGCGGATTTGTATTGCTTGTCCAAAGTGTTATTTATATATTTACTCCATGAGATCGTAAATTTTACTTAACAGCGAGAAAAATTCATTAATTAAAAATACCTTTCTGTTTTATTTGGGTAACATAAGTAATCTTATGCCGTAGCAACAAGAAGAAATAACTCGAAAGAAGCTGTAAAACGTATCCAAATCAACGCCTCATAAATTTGTTTAGCAAATTCTTTGATCAAACATTTAGATCGGGGTTTTAAGTAGGCATTAAGTTAATTGAAATAATCGTTTTGAAAATCTTTACAAAATTTGTAGGTTTTTAAAATTAATTCTTAGTGATTATTTACTAATTGACACGTTACGATAAAGTATTTGCTATACAACTCATATTGCACAGAGACTATACATTTTCTGACAGGAGCTGGAGGAATCGCAAATGATACTAAATAAATATCAAAAACAACTATTTCATAAGTCGGTCAGCATTCTACCTGCAGCTGAGTTTTATCATTGGACGTCGAGACAGAATATAAAATTCCACCCCCGTCATCGTCCGCTATTCTATAACTGAGCGTTTTATAAGACACTGTGTACCGCGATATGTGGAACTAGCTGCCCACTGAAGTATTTCCAACTAATTCAACTTTAAGAAAGAGAGTATAAATTATTAAAAGACCAGCAGCGCACTTGCGAGCTTTCTGGTTGTGTGAGTGTTCATGGGCGCCATTTAACATCAGATGAGCCTCCTGCCCATTTGTTCTCTGTTTTTTTTACTTTTAATCCCATAAGGTGACAGCTTTTATTACTTTTGTACATTATATGTACATATTTCTTCATCTAAATGTAAATTTATATGATTTATTAGGAAAACAAAAACACAAATACCTTGTTATAAATTTATTATATTTTACAATAATTATATTCACAATTTACTAATTATATCAATAATTTACAAAACAAAGCTGTAGGCAGTGAAAGGTTATAGAAGCCTTTTTATTCAGTCGTATTTTAAAAATCGCAGAAATATATTTTAATACACATTATACCCGCTTATATAAACTAACTTAAAATTAATGTTGCAGCACTTTAAGCGATAACTTAATTATTATGTATCATCGTGATATCATTAAAGTATTATTCTCACAAAAGTAATAAAGATTCCAAGCTTATTTTAAGGAATATAGGTATAAAGCTAGTTTCAGAACGTAAGCTTAATCAAAAAGCAAGACTTGAAAATATTCAGAGCCGAAACTTAGCCCTGAGTATAACTCCCGTGAGTCAAAATCGTATTGGATTTGACATACGAGAGTTACCACGCTAAGCCTCGACCGAATTCGCTCTTGAAGTGTCTTAAAAATACCTATAGTTACCGCATCCGTAGAAAAATAAATACAAGTATCGCTTAGCTTATAATTCAAATAAATAAAAGCACAAGAACATAGCTTAAAAGCATGTGCAAAATGGCACCAGACTTAAAAATAGGAGAAAATCTTAGATTTTGCTACTAAGGCTCTATGGAATTTCCAATACATTAGCATTAAACTGTCCAGATTTATTAAAAAGCAGAGATTTACTAAATAAATAGCAAAATCTGCTGAAATTTAAAATGTGATTCGCTATAGAATGCGATATCACATAATTTTAGAATAGGGTCTTAAGAACCTAAGTAAGTACTTAAATTAAAAAAGTGTCGATAAAATAGATCGTTCGAAGTCGAAAAATTATTCAAAAGAGTGGCGTTAAATGACGATATTTCTAGAAGAATCCAAACCCAGAAGCCAGAAGCTCAGGAAATCAGTAAGGACCAATGGTGAGATTTAAAATTTTGCCTGGACTGTCTTCCGTGTGTCAAAATCAAATACACTTTTTGACATAAGGGACACAGACTTATCCCTAAGTCTTTGAATCTTACCATAGCTGTTGTACAAGACAAGTTTTGCGGTCGAAAAGTGCATACACATACACAAACAACTAACGACAATGTCCCAAAAAGTAACAACTAAAGTTATAGGGTAGTGAAAATTAAAATTAAAAAATAGATTACTCCCACACTACAATTTCCTAATTTTATAGGAACGTTCAGGAAATGAGTAGAGTAAGACAAGCTAAGCTTAAATATCAATAACACACCATTGCCCTGACATTGGCTAATCTACGTAATAAAAGGAAATGTTTTCATTAATTTATATTTAAAATTAATTGATAGAGTTCGACTGAATTGTATTTGAATAAAATATTCAAGTACAATTCAGTTCTGATTCTTTCAGGTCTGATTCGATACAGCCTATCCATCGAAATTTGAAAAAAGAATATGAAAACATTCCCTTTACAACACTATGTACAACGCCTATATACATCACTCGCAACACAGTGCGTACTATGACACTTTCGGAAAAGTTTTGAGTCCATGCTTAACTTATCCCGAGCCTCCGGATCCATTCGTGTAAGTGTTTTGTCCCGCTCTAAACACGTTCTGCATTGTTTGGGCGGCGCCCTGTAACGTACAAGGGTTTTGTAAGTAACTTATATGCTTTTGTATATCTAATAAAAATATATGATTTTAATTTATTTATTTATTTATTTATTTATTTATTTATTTATTTAGTTTAAGCTTATAACATCACACACAGTACTAAAATTACTAATTATTTTACAAAAAATCTCGCATCTAAAATGTGTGACAATTAATGTAAGCATAAGTTTCACAAAAAATAAATTAAACAGAAATAAAAATTACAATTAAAACATATACGATAGTAAAAGCACACAATAAAATAAAAAAAAAATTACAGAAATTTGTTGGCACTTAGAGCAGAAAAAAAAGAAAAATCATCATCAAAACAGCGAAATTAGGTTTGAGAAAGGCACTTGCAAATGCTTTCTCTAAAACCGATCAGCCCACTACCGAATATATCCAGCTCTGGATACGCTGTGTTCAATTTGTTAAAATCGCGAAGAATTCGAACGAGAGGTGCCTGAACTCCTAGGTTGGTTTTGGCAAAAGGAATTTGAAAGATATTATTGATTTTAAACCTAGGGAATGAGTGAGGGACGACAAATTTGATTTCCTGTAAGAGGTCACTGCTCTGTATATAGTTATTGAGTAATTTATGCAAGAAGGTAACACCGGCTAAAGTTCTTCGATTGTACAGAGATATCATATTAAATTTTTTTAGTCGCTGATGGTACGGGTGCCTATGTGAAAATCCTCTGCTTATGAAAGCTAGGTGCCGCGTAAAAGATCTTTGGATGCTTTCCACGCGTTGCGAATGGATCGCATATGGTGGATTCCATATAATACTGCCAAATTCTACATGACTGCGCACCAGAGCGTTGTACAAAATTGTTTTAGTCGTACAACCAAAACAATCCGCATTCCGTTTAAGAAATCCAAGCATTCGTGTGGATGTGGTGACTACTTTATTGACTTGTGATGTAAACGTTAATTTTTTGTCAATAATAACACCCAAGTCACGAATCTCCTGAACCTCCTGCAATGGCGCGCTGTCAAGCTTATACACAGTAACAAGTGGTTTTTTTTTTCTTGTGTATTTAATATGAAAGCACTTATTTATATTGAGGATCATACCATTTAAAAAGCACCAATGTTGTATACCATTAAGATCACTTTGAACTAGAGCAGCATCACAGACAGTGTTAATAACTTTATAAATTTTTAAATCATCAGCGAAGAGAGACGCTTTACAGTGCTTTATATGATTCCTAACGTCGTTTACAAATAGTAAGAATAGCAACGGTCCCAAATGGGATCCTTGCGGAACACCAGATCGCGCAATATAGGGAGTAGACTCAGCGCCTCCAACAACTACTGACTGAGGCCTGTTACGAAGATAGGACTTAAACCAGTTCAGCAAATTCTCTCCCATTCCATAACCACGAAGCTTCTGAATCAGTAACGCGTGACTGACTTTGTCAAAGGCATTGCTAAAGTCAGTATATATAGCATCAATCTGGCGCCCACGATCTAATTCCTGACATGTTTCAGTCACAAAAGACATGAGGTTCGTTTGAATTGAACGGCCTTTTCTAAAACCATGTTGCTCATCAATGATACAGCCGTCTAAACATTTTGAGATTACGGGATACAGGACAGACTCAAAGAGCTTGGAAAAACAAGATAAAATACAAATAGGACGGTAATTTTTTACGTCGGTGATATCTCCCTTTTTATACACAGGTACAACACGAGACCTTTTCCATACTTCAGGAAAAACACCATCTTTAAGAGATCTATTATAAATAATAGTTAGGGGCAAAGATAACACAAATCTGCATCGTTTTACAAAGATAGGAGGAATTGAGTCTGGTCCAGGTCCTTTGTTAGCATCAAGACCTTTTATTTTCTTAGATATTTCATCTTCTCTGAAGCTAAGAGACATTAGGCCATCAACATTGCCAATTTCGTCTGGAGTGGAACTGCCAACAAGTGATTCATCACATGTATATACAGATGAAAATTGATATGCAAAAAGATTAGCAATATCAGGTGATGACTGGGCTGTAACATTGTCCATTTTCATGCAAGAGGGAAGCGATGAGTGACCA
This sequence comes from Pieris napi, assembly GCF_905475465.1. Lineage (NCBI taxonomy): Eukaryota > Metazoa > Arthropoda > Insecta > Lepidoptera > Pieridae > Pieris > Pieris napi. The sequence continues at coordinate 4,405,175 of NC_062252.1, forward strand.
CCTTTCCTATTTTTAATAAAACTCCAAAAACATTTAGGATTATTAGGAATACTTGCCTCAATATTTCGCTTATATTTAGTGTAGCAATCATCATAAAGTTTGTGACAACGTTTTCTAATAATGCGATACTCTATTTCGTCTCGAGGATTCTTGTATATTCGATACCTCTTACGTGTTTTTTCTTTTTCAGCAAGTAATTTTATTAAGGAAGAACTGAACCACACCGGATACTTAGATTTCTTGATGGTCGTTTTAGGAACAAATTTGCTTATAGTGGTGTTAAGAATTTTGTAGAACTCAGATACCATATCATTAACATCATCATGAGCGCGTAGGCTATCATTCCAATCAATGGTTTTCAGATCCCCTATTATAGACACATAGTCAGCTTTATAAAAATTTAGTTTAGTGTTACCTCTCGTTCGCAAAAAAGATATTTTAGAATATTCAATACTTAACAATAAACTAGGATGATTCGCGTATATTTTACTTAACGAGTCGGAGGGGGCTGATACATTAATACTAGACATATTACTTAATACTAAATCTAAGAAACGATCATCGCTATTACCTATACTATTAAATTGCTTTAGGCTATTCATAGACATAAAATCAATAAAGGCAAAGCCAAGTGTATTGTTATAATTATAAGGTGTCATAAAAACTTCATTATTTAGCGATCTCCAATTAATGAACCCTAGATTGAAGTCACCTAGAATAATGACGTCATCGCTTAAGTTTAAAGCTCTGTCAACGCTGTCTAAAAAATGTGTCAAAGTCCCAATCTTTACAGGGGGAGGCAGGTATACTACACATATCGAAAGTTTCTTTATTATTTTATTAATATTTATTTGTAAGGTGACCCATAAGTCCTCCACATCCGATTCCCATGCCTCAACTCTGAAAGAAGAAATTTCTTTGGAGACTCCCAATATGACACCTCCACCATCCGATTTGGTATTGGTAGAACTTGAACGATCTCTACGATAAACAGTGTATCTATTGTCAAATAATTCCATGTTAGAAATACCAGATTTCAGCCAAGTTTCAGTAAGAGCGATGATCTTATAATTAGAAGTTGACAAATACTTGAGAAAGCTTGCCGTTTTAGTTCTCAACCCTTGTACGTTTTGATAATAAATTTCAAGCATCATAAAAAAAAATCAGTGCGTTACTAGGCTAAAGATACAACAAAAAGCTTATAATCTAATATAGGTACTATACTATGTTAAAAGATTTAAGGTTTCGTTATTCTTAATAAGCAAGGCTTGGCAGTTTTCGTTCTTTCTTGTAAAAACGCGTCCGTTGCGAACCCATACAAATTTATACTGCTTCTCTTTTGCTTTCAAGCGTGTGGCCGCGTAAAGAGCATTGTTAACTGATGTTAGATGTTCAGATACATAAATAGGTTTCTTAGTTCCTCCGATACCAAGATGATGAGAGTTCAATTTATCTTGTGGATTCTTCCTATTAAATTTGCTCACAGCAGCCAGAACAAAGTCACGTGTACGCGGGCTACATAACTTGGCTACCACGGACCGAGGCCTATCACTGCTATTAGTTATTTTAGCAACCCTTGTTACGTGCTGAATATCAACTTGAGTGAGGGGACAGTCCACAGTCTTGGCTATACGAAGGACAGTTTCAAATAAATTTTCTGACCTATTCTCAGGGATCCCATTAATCAATATATTATTCTCCCGGGCATGTAGTTCAACAGAAGTTAGCCGGTTCGTTAGGTCAGCCACATTAGACTTTAACCTCTCATTATCTTTTTTTAGATTCACTATTGCGATGTCCTTCTCCTCAAGAGAAGACTTTATATCCTCAAATTGTTGACTCAGGAAGCAGATTGTGTCCTGGAACCCAGCAACCCTTTCAGTGAGATTATTAAGTTCCGTTGTCACTAATCGCTTTATTGTCACAGTGAGGACTGAAGATAACTCCTGTTGTAAGATATCTCGCAATTTATCTTCAGTGACATATGGTTCTAGTTCTGGAAGTTGTGAAGGGGGTCCATGTTTTATTCGCTGCGTTACTTTAGAGCACGGAGGTTCACTCTCCGGACTTGCTTCTTGTGAGCTCCTACTATGTGGGCTTCCATCAGAATTTTCACAAGTCAGCAATGACGTCCTTGCATTGCTAACATTAGCCGGTTTCCTAGAGCATTCGGGACATCTAAATGACGCCTTTTGTCTTGCGACCATCTCAACAAAGCGCTTGCGGGAGACATTAGCACATTCTAGGTCGTATTTTAACTTGCAGATATGACAGCATAAAAAATCCTTTTTTGGTAGCTCAATATGACAGCTAGCACAACAATTTGAAGGCGCCATAGCAACTATTAATAAAATAAAAAAAATAAAAAAAACAAGTGGGATGCCTGGATTGGAACCACGTCAGAAACTATACAACGATATTTATGCAGCGCTCTGTAACACTGAGCCGAGCGAGCAGTCGAGTATTTAGCCGAAATAATAGTATATATTCCAGTCCAATAGCGGAGTACAAACGCACAACGCGTCACCAGGTTGAACAAAAACTCGACACTATTTCACTGAATCTATGCATATGATTATTATAATTAATCAAAAAAACTATCAGATGCAAAGTAATGTTAATGTTATGATTCACTTGCGTATTTATCCATTTAGCGTATTGTTGATGTTTTAAAACGGCCACTGCACCAGAACGCTTGTTATTATGTTGAAAATTTGATTATCCCATTAACACAACAACTTGGAAAAGTCACACACTGCACTAATTTGCCTTGCTTAATTAATTTAAAACAACATTATAGCAATATAAGGGGAATTTCTATTTTTAATTGTATTTTTACACGGGAGCCGATGTGTACGGTACCCACACTTCTCAAATATAATAGACAAAAGAATTAATATAGGGTTACTTTAATGATCTTTGTTAATGCCAATTATAATTGTTATATTGATTAGTAGTTCCGATCCTGAAAAAAAAAACACAAAACGCGAAGATCAACAAATTTTAGTCACAATTTGTTTTTTGTAGCGTTGTCCTATTGTAGCATGTTTGAATCGCTGAAAAAAGTTTTGGATGAATATAATAAATAGCTACATAGCAAAATAATAGCAGATTCTGGCACTATTACTATAAAAATTAAATGAACAACCGAACATATTAAATGACTGAAATGAACTGAGGTTAATTCGTAAATTAAACCATAATTAAAATTTATATCAGCCCATTGTTTTTATATGTTTTGTTGTCATAGCTTAAATAGAAATGAATTCCATTAAATTGATATATAATGTTTTCCCAGTTACATCAAACATACATTTGATCGTACAAATTGACGGACTGCTGCAACTTAAACATTATGGATAGTATATTTTTTTAGCTTTAGGATAACCGAGCATCTTACAGTTTTAGTCGCTAGAACCTACTTCCTGATGGTAACTAAATATTCACGATTCAACTTTGACATAGTTCTCTGGAGTTTTCACACTTTGTGAAATTACGAGTAGTTACCTGAATTGCCGCTCCTAAGAACTGTGAAAATGCCCTGGTAACGTTGATGGCTGCGGAAACTAACTGACCTCTGCCAGGAGGCTGTTCCACAGCACTAGGAGGCTCCAAAGGTATCTACCAGTGAATGATGTGTTAATTACATTAGCACATAAAAATCACAGAAGCTACGAGCTTTGATATTTGTTTCAAATTTGCAAAAAACGTGTAAAAACAGGATTTATTTTTAAATTGAATTTGAAATTCGAATTATTTCGGAAAACTACATATACTTTTAACCCATTATAAAATAAAGAGGTTCTATGTTATATTTTTCTTTTTTTCAAATAAATGTTTGAAATTTGAAACACATAGCAGTGATGGATTTGTGCAATGAAAAAATGAAATGAAAAGTGCATGCAAGGTTAGTACACATTCATGGCACACTATGTACATAACATGAAACATTAATATTTTTAACACAAAATAATTAGAAATTTATGTATTATACAAATATGTCAAAGATAAACATTATAGATTAAGTTATAATGTTAATAGTTTTTCATATTTACAACAATTTCCATGAAAATCGCATCATATTAATAGATTTAATTTAAAATATTATAATTTTTTAATATTAAATAAACCACAATTAATTTCTACAATCTAGTAAAATATTGGACATAAGATTTGTTATTATAGCTCCAATGAATTCAGCATAAGCATTAAAATACAAAGAAAAATAGAATTAGACAGTTAGAAATTAATTGTACGATAATTTTACTCACCGGTCTTAAAAAAACACTATAAAATAGCTTACACTGATTCTGAATGAATGTACTATATAACATCATAATTAAAAAAACTCCAAAATATAATACCAACGAAAATCTCAATTTGTAAAATTATATTTATAATGTACAAAATAATTTATTAGTAACAAACATAATTATGTAATGAATTATAATAAAGGTGTAGGTGTAATATCTGTGCAAAGAAAGTTAGTCACATGAGTAAAAGATCAAACTTAAATTAATAAATACATGTTTAATCACAAAATATTTAAAACGAAGCGTAATTATTTACAACTATTCTACATAAAACACATTGTGTATTAAGTTATTAAAATGTAAAACATAAAATACTTTAAGTATTAACACAAAATCCGTAGTGATGTGAGTTTAAAATCTTTTGTGAGATAATAAATAGTAGCTATCAAACATAAGCTCCACATAAAACTTCTATTTACAAATAATTACAAATGTACATGTTCAAACCAAATTCTTGATTATAATTTAATAAGACCTACTTCTGTTCCAACACCTCAACCCCAATTACATAAATTAAGTAAAAATGACGGAGAACCCACTCTGTTTGCGGGCCTTTCATCTGCATTACCAACGAAAGGCCCTGAGCCGAACCAGTTCAATCTAGAACTGGTTGCTGACGCTGATTGCGCTGGTTGATTTCTTGTTGGCGCTGGTCTGGACTGCCTGGGAGCTTGTGATCCTGGAGCAGTATCTCTCCACTGCTGCCACAACCAACTTAAGCCATCCAATATAGGCCTTCGTGGCGCAGGAGGGGGCGGAGGGGGAGTTGTCGTCCGCCTAGCCTTCGGCGTCACGACCACTTGATTGAGTAATGCCTACGATGTTATATTAGTTCTAGATAATACCTAAATGATGTGTTACATATTTAGTAGAAATAAGTTATCTTGAAGCTTAGAAAAGTAAAAGTTTAAATGAGTGATGACAGACAAGCGTAGGTAAGTTACTCGCATGAATGCGAAGTGAAATATGATTGTTAATACTCTCTAATTAAGAAGAAAAAGAAAAGTTAGAACTAACAGCAAGGCGAATTTGTTCGTCCAAAGAACTTGCCGTGGTTGGACCGAAACCTTGCTCCTTCAGTAGAGCCGCAAGCAAGGCATCGTTGCTATTCCCATACTCTGTGCTTAGCGACATAGACGGTTTTGTAGATTCTGACATCATTCCTGCTGGTTGTGTTTTTTGTATTAATTTTTTCAACGCTTCATCCGACGAATGTCCTATAATTATATACAGTTTATTATATTTTAAACTAATGCTCTAGCGTTATTAAAACTAAAAAAAAATAGCTTAATTTTACCTGTGATAGCCAGTTTACTTCTTACGGTGGTCGTTTCTTGAGCATCTTGTAGTTTTATTAATGTTTGCAATAGTTTCGCATCGTCATGTTCATTTTTCAAATCGTCTTTAACAGCTATTTGAATGCCATAAGGTACCGTTGATGATGGAGTTCTCTGGGTAGTTTGGGTCTGTGCTGGTTTCTGTGTTAGAGGGTCAAAGGGTTCATTCAGAGGTGATGGTGAAGCAAGCAAATTTGATAAAAGCTTTAAATCATCGTTTACGCCTTGTGGAAGTTGTGCACTCACAGTTGTAGTAGGTAAAGTTGGTATATTGAATTTTGAAGGATCTTGACCAGTTGCTTTTAAAAGTGCTTGTAATAGTTTTGTATCTTCTTCAAATTGTTTGATGTCATCTTCAATAGATGGAATATTTTGTCGAGGTGTTGTTGTCGCTCGTGTAGTTGTAGTTTTTGTTGTAGTCGTTGTTGGTCTTGGTGTTGTTGTTGCACGTGTCGTTGTAGTTGTTAGCCTTGGTGTTGTAGTTGTCATTACCTTTGTTGTTCCAACGTTTTTGCCGACTTGAATTTCATTTAGACTTTTTTCAACAGCTAATGCAATTACACGATTGGCCAGTGATGTTTCTGGGTCCTCATTTTTAGATTTCGTACTAAGCACAGATTTCTGAAAAACGTATGTAAAATTATATTTCCATGAACCATGTAAATTGAACATTTCTGAATTTACAACATACCAAATTTTTTAAAAAGAGGAGGTCCTCTTCATCTGAATATGTGGAGCTACTAGGAATTTCAGTGGTCACAGTGGGTCGATTAGCTGTAGTAGATTGTATTCTTACATTAACAGGTCGAAATGTTGTAGATATTCCAATATCTTCTGTGGTTGGCTGTAAAGTGGACACAGTAATAAATTGGGACCTAACGGTGGTAGTTGGGGTGATTTCCGTAGTTGTGTATACTGGTCTAACGTTGAAAGATGTAGTTGATTTTGACTCCATCGATGTTGTTAATGGATTAGAAGCTATTCTTACATTAGATGTCAAACCAGATATTATGGGCATATCACCACCATTTTTTTTTCCAGTAACTTGAAGCAATGCTTGTAATAGTTTAGTATCTTCTTGGAGTCTTTTAAGATCGTCATTTACTATTGATGATGATGTTGTTTCTGTCGTAGTAGGCTGGGTTATTGGTATAGTACTTGGTGGCAGATTTGATGTTGTTTGAAGTGTTGTAGTTCGGACGCTTGGTTTTAATGTAGTTATAACTGCTTTAATGTCATCTAGTGAAGGTAGGTTGAGAGAGGCAGGGTCTCTACCAGTGGCTTGGAGTAAAGCTTTTAATAATTTAGTATCTTCTTCAAACTGCCGGATATCATCCTCAATAGAACGAACAGTCGTTGTCATTGTTTTTGTTTTTGTTATAAGATTATTATTGCTATTTTTACTTTGAGTTGCCATTAAAAGCGCTTGCAATAACTTAGCATTCTCTTGTTGTTGATTTTGTGCTGTATTGAACTCGGATATTTTTTTTGGATTACGATCGTTAAGTAGTGGTGGAGAACTTGTTTGTGTTTGAAACACGGTATTTGTAGCGCTACCAATAGGTACAGAGGTTGCTGTTGGTACTCGGTAAGTAGTTGGTGCAGTTGTAGTAAATTCAACACCATCATTATTTATTTGCAATTCGGGTAGAGAAATTGTGGTAGCAACCGTAGTTGGTTCTGGTGGAAAAGTTGCACGATCGTTGTTTAATTCTGTCATTTTAAAGTTCTGTGCTTCAGTGGTAAGTTCTAGTTCATTCATAAAAATAGGAGTTGGTGGTTCTTCGTTTACTTTTTCCGAGTTGGTTACGGAAGGTGTTGTAATAAATGGCTCTATTGTGGAAGTTGCAACAGTATTACTTTCTGTATTCATTTGTATTTGTGGAGTTTGTGTATTAACTTCAGTTGTGCCAGATATTGTCACTGTTTGAGTATTAATAGCCGTTGTTACTCGCATAGTTTTAGGAGTAGCCAGTTTTAATACGTTAGTTTCTTGTGTAGAGGGCACAGTAACATCCTCAATAGGGATAAATTTAAAAACAGTATTTCCAGATCCGTCATTGGGCTTTTCAGTTCGTATTTGTTTCGTCTGTAATGTTAATGACAAATATGAATATTTTTGAAAGTATTTTAAAATAATTATAGATTATAGAGTAGGTATTTGAAAAAATTAAGTTCGAGACAAACATTAGAATAATCATGTCACTTAAATGTGTTACATTCACTTCCATCACCACTTACCTTCTACGAAAACCAATATTAGAGTATTTATAGTAATGTTAAAAAATCATTAACATGCAATGATCTTAAACGATTAAAACGATAAAATCTTTAACTTATCTATATTTAGTCTAAAATGAGCAAAGCTATGTAATGATGTGGACGTAATTTATGATTATACCTCCGGATCAATATCCAGTGTTAATATTCTTGGTTCAGGAGTTGAACTTGTCATTGAAGATATGACCATTTCCTCTTTAGTCGCCAAGGATATACTATTAAGCAGAATCTCATCAACAGAAGGTAGCATTGTAGTTGTGCGCAAACTTAAAACATGCGAGGCAGTGCTTTTTTCAGCAGGTGGCAGTGTGAAGGTAGTTATACCCAATGAACTGCTATCTTTTATATTAAGTGCCGATGAAGGTATCTGCAATTATGAAATAATATGTTATGCCTCGCTATGTTATTAATAAGCGTTTGGTGTCCCAAAACATGCAAAGCCTACGATCTTTCGAACCTTCACCAATACACCTTCTAAATTAAGTTGTCTATATAGTGTAATTGCATGAGGAAAATAAGCACCAAAGCAGAGCACATAAGCTAAACAACATAAAATCAATACCATTACTTGCAGGTTATTTACAGTGTCGGTGGTTAAACTGATTTCCTTTTCGTTATTTGGTATGTCTGTGGATATCACAGTATTAGTGGAAACTCGGATTGGGTTAGACTGTGGTCTGACAATGGCTGGAATATTATGGATAGGGCTGTATGGATTTTTTAGACTCCATGGACTAATTGATAGTACGTCAATTTTTTGCATGATTCGTGGTACTCGAGTTCCGTTCGGAAACTTGCGTATTATTGTGTTATTTGGTAGTACGCCGTAAATGATGTATGGACTTGCTTCTGTTAATGCTTCCAGTGGGTTATCGTTAGGGTCTTTACGTACCACTGTATTGTTAGGAAGTATTCCAAAAATGACAAAATCTTTTTTTGGAATTGACGGTCGAGTGGCCACGTTTAGCATATTGCTGGTTGTTTTAAAATCTGCTGATTTGCTCTCATTTATTACTGTCGCTGTGGTGGTTTCAATACCTGATGTTGATGTGTCTTCTACGTTGGCTATAACAGTTGTATCAACAACAATTCTGGGCTCTGCTATTCCAGTTGTAGTTTCAAAACTACTTGAAGACGCAAGGTTAAACTTCTCATTTTCTATTTCCTTAGAATTAGATGTTGTTACAATATCTTCAGACACTGTAGTGGTAAGTACTGAATTGGCAGTAGTAAAAGCATCAGCAATTTCGCTAATAGTTTTTGTATATGATTCGTCATTTGGAAAAGCAATACCATCTATGTTTTGGGTAGTGAGATCTAAGTCATCACCGTTGAGATTATTATCAAGGGACAAAGGTACCGATGTAAAAGGTACGGGCGATGTGGAACTAGAGGTACTTTCAATAAAGTTCAGAGTGGTTCGTTCAGTTAAGTCAGATTCAGTGGTTGTAAAGTTCATTGTATTTATTATTTCGGTCAGCCGATTAGATAATGAAATTTTGGGTTTATTTAGGATACCAAGAGGTGGATTAGAAATTTCGTCAGAATGTTTACGTAGGAGATCCTCAATCATTTTTAAAACTCGGGCTTTTTTAGATAATACCCATAATTGGAGTTGTGATACTTGACTTGGATCTTCTAATACTTCAGTATCATCTAATTGGTTAAAAGACAACAGATTTGCTAAAGAGGGTGATTGAAGTTGGGTATTTGATATCTCTGTGGTAATATCTATTAAAGGATCTAGGATGGATGGGGTAACTGGTTCCTTGTTAGTAGAGGTTTCGTCTAAATTCTCTATATTATCAACCGTTACCCTTGCGGTAGTAGACTCGGTATCTTTAAGTGTATTGATTAAAACGTTATTTTCAAATCTTAGGTCACTATCTGATTCTGATTCTAAACTTTGTACATTTTCTAACGACTCAGAGCTATTTACAGGTGTAGTGTTTTCAACATCTACTTCATTTTGTGAATTTAGAAGCGTTTCAGTACTATTTACAATTATTTCTGCGGGGCTAACATTTTGGAGGATTTTATTATAAATATTTGAACTTTCATTTAGATTTATGTCAATATTTGCAGTATCGTTAATATCCTCCAAACTGTAAGGAGTAGTCATGTAAGGAGTATCATCTTCTACTTTTGAGATATTATTAATAGCGCTGGGAGTCAAAGTATTCAATAAATTAGTCATACCTACTGATAATCTAGATTTACTTTCATCGTCCATACTATCGATAATACTTCTAATATTATTTGATAACATGCTTGTTAGTTCAGTAGATACAACTCCATTATTAGATTGTAAAAGATCTGATATACTGTTATATACCGTTGTTGATTTGTCAGTCGACGTCAAACGAGTAGTGGGCAGAGCAGTTGGAGAGTTTTTATTTGTCGATTCAGTTTCGGAGTATAGAACTTTTATTGCGAATGGTTTTCTCGCAGATATGGGAGTAGTAGGATTTGGAATAGGAACAGTTTTGGGTGAGGTAAAAAAACTTGTTTTCTCATCTTCTGCTTTTAGTGACGGTGTAACATTGTCCCCAACCAGCAAACTGTTAAACACAACTGGTTCAGTGGTTTGTACAAACTTAGCATTTGTGTTTAAATTATCCTTTGATGTTACCGATTCCTGACTTGCAAAGCCTGTGACAGTATTTACATTAACGTTACTACTCACGCCATCAAGTGAATGCATTGTATTGATTTCGTTGATATTTTTTGGTAATATTGCAGCTGTTGTTGAAATTCGAGGCTTGGGCGTAGACGTGAGTATATCAGCCAAAGCATCGAATATAGACACTGTTACTGATGGTGAATGTTGGGATACTTCAACGTTTGATACTTGTAAGGGTTTCGCCAAGCTCTCGGAAAGCCTCAAATCAGCTGAATACAATGGGCGATGGGTTTTTGTGATGGCTATAGCATTCATATCAGGCCCTAATTGTATTTCTTCACCCTCTACCTGAAATGAAATGTGTTCTCACCCATGAATATAGAAAAAAGAATAAATAGTATTGTATTTATAAAGGTACCGAACGTGCCAAGAAAGTCAGAAATATAGAAATTACGTGCAAAGACCAAAGCCTCTTTATTTATAAATGAGGAAAATTGATTTCTGCCATTTAAGATTAAAACAATACAATATTAAAATGAACAATATTTAATGTCGACAAAAATGTTAGTGGAATGATATTATTTTACATGATATTTATATTAATTTGTTTACCGCACCGCATTGAAATGACATGTTTTAATCTGTAATTTAAATGCGGTTTATATTAAACTCAAAGATACTCAAAAAGACTTAACAAATGGTATTAAATGCAATTTAAACCGTCTCTTTGAAATACTTTATATGCTAAACATTAAGAAGTAAACTAAATGCTAAAGTGAAGATGATGCGATGATTTTTCTAAATATTTTCATTAACCAGCTCTATGGATGATTCGTGAGTATATGTTGGTGAGGTGAAGTTCATTCTTGACATTATTTCCGTTGTGTTATTGGAATAGTCATTCCCGAACAATATTGGATCTTCGATGAACTGTGTGTACTCGTCAGTCACGAAGAATTTCTCCCATGCCTTTAGCAATAAGAAACTTCTCGTTACAATAATTTAGCTCAAAGTATTATTATGTTAGTGTATTAGTTTTATGGAAATCGATATGAGAACGATTAGAAACGATCACTCGAACCAGTGGAAAAACGTTTTATTTGTTGTTTAATAGTACTGAAGGCAATACAGTGAATTCAGTCAAAAGTGATCATTGCTAAATCATAACATACAATACTATTAGTACGTTAAAAATATATTTTCATAAAGGGGATTTGGTCAATGAGTCAGTCTTTACATATTTTATGGTTAACATAATGCACTGTACATAAAGTAGAAGTTCTAATAACTATTATGTTATATTATTTGTAAATATGTAGTGAATGTGTTACTTACAGTTGTTGATGGTGTTACAGTAGGAACTGTGGGTTTGTAAAAAGGCCTATCTAAATAAGAACCTCTATATTTTGAACTAAACTTATGTTTTGGTTTTTCAGGTTCTTGTGATATCTGAAATTGTTGCGTTAATTATGTTGAAGTTTTTGTGTATTTGTTGATACAATGATTGACTCTGTATAAACACAAATACTTACGCTATTTGCAGGACTTTCTGTTGTCTTGGAAAAGGTGTCTCCGTACTTTCGAACATTCCGGTCTTTACTTTTGAAGGAAGGAGTATTCGTTCCTTGAACTTTAGCTTTTTCTTGTTTGCGTGCGTATTTCCTGGTTTTAATATTTCTTATTTCTGGTGTTGCAGAAGTGATGGCTTTTTCACTTTGTATATTTTCTTTGTAGTTGGCGTGATATTTTGGTGTCGTTATGTCCGTGTTAATAATTAATTTATTTTCACTTTCTTCAGCTTTATTAAGAATCTCATTTTCTGTACTATTTTCTTGCATTTCTTTACCTTTAAGTACGGGTGCAGTATTTTCTGCAGCTTTAGTTGGCTGCAGTTTATCAGACAAGCTTGGGCCATTGAGATAAGTAAAAATTAAAGGCATATCTGCAGAGTTTCCAACTTTTTTATCTGCTATCGGAGTTTCAGTGTTTTTTTCTATATAGCTAGTTTCTGTCAAATACAATTTTGTGTTATTTCTTAATCGGGAATAATATGTTGTACTTGGTAATGTTCTTCTCGCTTTTAAATTATTTCCTGATTGTACACGATCATGTTTACGATTTTCATTCAATGGTATTACAGTGATATTTTTGTTTACGGGATCGTTTTTACGAGAAAAAAGTGAGGAGCGTATGACCTGCTTTTTTGGCAGCGAGTCCAGTCGCTTTGTTTTCAAAGTAATGTCTGTTCTTGATGGTTCCGTTGAAGATAGAATTCTTTTGCTAAATTTATATGGATTTTCAAGGCTAGGTCTTGTTGCATTATTTATGTTTTCAGTTGTCGATTTAGTTGCATTTGGTTTTTTACTTCTGGATAAGTAAGTACCACGTGGACGAAAAGGAATAGACCTAGATTTCGGTGCCTCAGAGGTTGTGGTCGTGGACGTTAATCCTAATGATAAAGCTTCTTGTTCGTCACCCTTCTTACTTTTTTCTTCATTTTGCAACTTTTTACGAAGCTAAAATATACAATATGATTATTGATATAAATGTACATAAAAATTAATCTATATATTTAACAGCTAAACCAATATGATACTCTATGTAGTTGGACTACAATTCTAAGTACAGTCAAAATATTTAGCTTAATATAAGCTTAATTCCATATGAATTATCTAATGTTAAGTTTAGTTAAAACTGTTTAGTTTACCCGAGAGTTTTTGTCAGTGCCAGGATCCGTAGTGTTGGTTTGAATAGATAGTGCGTGAGTTTTGGAATCTTTGTGTGATGCTTTCACTGACAAACTCTCGCCTAAAGAAGAGTTTGCTTGTGTCTGAAAATTATAAGTGACATATTGTATTATTAATACACTGTATAGGAATTATGTTAACGAGCTGTGATTGTTAATATGTAATAATATGAAATTTTAAGCGGCTACACGGATTCCATAATACTAACCGCATTTTTAGCTTGTATAAGAGCTTTAAAACTCTCCGGGTAATTATCATCCTCGCTTATCTCGTCGGACATTTTCGAATTACTTTTAACCTCAGAAGATTTGAAATAACCGTTACTTCTTGTGATTGGTCGTCTTACGACTTTCGAGGGTTTAAGTGTACTCGATGTTAATACTGATTCCGTGCTTGGTTGAAATGTGTTCTCAGTCGCTTTAAAAGTTGTTGAATTTATTTCGCTGAATTCAGGTTGACTTGTTGTGTCATTCCTTTGACTAGATTTTTCTACCTCATTTAAAGCTGTTGTTATACCCACTCCAGTTAAATTTGTATCTGTTTCCAATGTTCTTGTTTTGTACCTCAATTTCCTTGAATTTCTTCCATCGCTTACTCTCGTAATTTTTGTTTGTTTAGCTGGTGCAGTAAAGGTATTTGTAGTACCTGCTACTTCTAAATCAAGAGCTCTCGAATTGGTCCTTGTATTAATTCGTCCTCGAGGTCTGATTTGTTTATAATCGTCCACAGTGCTTACGGTAGAACTTCTTCTTCTGAATTGATTAGATGGTGCAGTTGCTCCTGTAGGAAGAATTTCATTTGTTTTTGTTATATCTGACCTAATTTCAATACTTCTAGGTGACAACGTTACAGCAACTTTATTGGATGAACTTTCTGGTTGATCATTAAGGGGAGTAGTAGTAGGCGTAAACTTTCTTCCACTTCCACGGGATCGTCCTCGAATAATACTCTCTCTACTTAAGATACTCTCTGTAGTTGCTTCTTTCCCAATTGTTCTAGATCGAGATCGGATACTTGATCTCCGGGATTCAAATGGGTCATTTTGTCCAGATTGCACTTGTATTTCCACGTTAGGTGAAATATTATCTTTTTCAAGTGTCCTAACTCTGCTTCTTGACCTAACAGTGCTTGATTCTTGTGTTTCTTCCCTTCTTCTTATGCTTCTTGATCTATACGTCGGTATGTTGTCTTCGGTTTTATTCAAATTATTTGCACTTCTATCAGCAATCGTTCTTCTGCTTGTTCGAGATATGCCTTCACCCTGAAACGAGATAATAATGGAATTATTATTAATTATCAATTAAATATAAAAGCAATATACATATACTATCATCTCTTAAGAGCTAGCTTATAACACATCCTAATTTTTAAATGTGCTACAATTTAACGGGCTTGCCAATAACTGTATGATAATGAAAGGGGGAGGGGCTCACAATCAGTGGCGTAGCTAACAAGGGGCTAGGCGGGGCAGTGCCTCGGGGCCCTCAAGCTCAGGGGGCCCTCGAATCCTCACCAGAAATCTCGTTCGGTTAAAAAATGTTAAAAAAATCATGCTGTATCAGGAGTAAGTAAGCTAATGTCAATAAACTTTTTTGTACTGGTCAATATAGTGGTTCAATTTTATTTGATTTTACCACTCATATTGATGTCCGTTAAAGTCAATAGCTCGTGTCAAATCTAAAGATTTCGGCTACAGCTCATTGTATAACGCGAATTAGATAGCAATTGAAAACAAAACCGCATCAAGCCTGGATTTAAACGAAGTCATTGATACTTTTGCGAAAACTTAAGCTAGGAAAAAATTGACCTAGACTGAAAATCTCTGACCACGCAATTTATTCTTTATTTTAGGGAAAGTTTAGAAATCATTAGGGCTTAGGTCGGGGCTGTACGGCGGATGGTCTAATAATTCTATGTTTTCTTGCTCTAAAAACTCTTTTGTTCTGTGCGCGGTGTGAGAACTCGAATTGTCGTGATGGAGGATGATGCGGCGGTTGCTGTTCTCTTTACGGAGTTCAGAAACGACCTGTGGCAAACAATTGCTAGCATACCATTCTGCATTAACCGTTCTTTGTCCCTCGAGAGGAATAGTCGCAACATGGCCGGTTTTGGAGACAAACGTGGCCACCATTTTTTTTGCAACACTCCCCGAACGAACAATTTTCGTTGACTTTAACTCATTTTCGAACACCCAAACTCGTGACTGGTTTTTTGTGTCGGGTTCGTACGCGTGTATCCAGGATTCGTCACCTTATACGATGTTGTATACAGCATTTGATATAGTAGTCCTGCGTAGAATCTTTCGAGGGCTTCATCACCAAATACAGAAATCATCCGGTCAACACACTGTTTTTGTGATAAACAACTTCGAAAGTCATAATAAATCATCGCTCTTGAATTTTCTCGAGTCAATTCCATTTTCTCAACGACTAAACAAGTTTGACAAAACTTTGTGAAAATACCGAGAATCTTTTTAAAAAAAAAAATGGTATTCGATTAAAAAAAAAAGGAGATTTCAATTAAAAATATTTAAATATGACAGGAACAGTGGTATTATTCCATTCCATACTTTTAGTGCAGCCTATGTAATTGTAATTTATGTTGTTACTGTTTAAAAATTTTATTACCTGCCCTGCACACAAATAAGAGCTTAAGTAGCTTAGCATTTTTAAGGTATTTGTATATTTCATATTTTTGTTTGATTAAACCTAATAAGTTTACATAGCAGTGGGCCCCCATTTTTTAATTTGCCCCAGGGCCCTTGGTCACCTAGCTACGCCACTGCTCACAATTATGTTTATTTGTTATGTATGATATAATGGGTCGCTTAGGTGCATTAGTAAAACAATGAAAGTGCATTCCAAGTTAAACAATAGTTGGGACTTGATGCGGATACCGTAACGGTACCTAACAAATTTATCTTGCTCAGTGATATAATATAGTGCATAATAACTGTAATACATTATGTAATTACATATTATTCAGTGAATCTTCAAAGCGAAGTGATCTCCAGCTTTATCGTAAATGATTTTTTTAACATCAATACTTTTAATAAATGCTATTCTTTACTATATTTTCTTGTATTTAACAATATTTATAAAGAGAAAAGAATGAATTTCCCTGTAAACGTATTCAAACATATGAATTAGACTGGTAGCAAACTAGGTTAAAAGTAATCGGTCGATAATGACTATTTTGCAACAGTCAGTTAAATGAGTGTCCATCCGTAAAATAAGGTTGATATGTTCAAGCTGCGAATAATAGTAAGTAGAGCGTAAATATAAGTACTAAGATAATAAACATGAATCAGACTATAAGTCCTTTAAAGCGCCTAAATGTAGATACATGTAGCAGTATAAATTAAAAGATGGGAGGACGATCTGCCCAAAGAATGGAGAAGGTCTGTTAAGGATAGAGAGACGTGGAAACCATTGGGGGAGGCCTATGTCGACAGACAACCTGACCAAAGTGGTTGCTAATAAATTATTATTTTCGCTATGTAAATTAGATTTAAGAATAATACTGTTAAGTGTTAAATAAGAATAGCTTGGTAGTTAAAAAGGTCAGCGAATAAAGGGCTTTTATTATTATTATAAAATATTATTAGGATTACGCGCAACACTGCTGCAAGATTTTTAGAAGACATCGTGAGAAATCCAACATGCCTTAGGGTGAGTATAGACCCAAGTCAACGGCGTTTGCTCAAAAGGCTATTCACCTACTTGCCCATTCGAAGAAGCAAACGATCAAGAAAGAGATACAGAAATCGGAGGCCTATGTAAAAATAAATGCCGCTATAATCTTTTAGGTTTCATTTTAACGGAACTAACATCAGGTTAATTGAAAACGTAGTTTTCAAATCCAATTCTATTTTAAATTTCAAAGGTACAAAATTGAGCGGCTGGAAAGGGTTAGAATTTTCGCAGAAATTTTACTTATAACTCTAGGACTCTTTTGCCTCTCGCGAACCTGCGTTTATTTATTTGAACCAAAAATAAATAGCATCCATATAACTTAACCACTACGGCTCGAACTAGGGTGTGCATGCTATCAGAAAAAGTTTTGGGTTGATTATCAGTTAAAAAAGTTCTACGCGATAATAAGGTTTCCAAATGTTAGAAGAATTAGATTGGCTTTAAGTATAAGTGCTAAATGATAACCGCTACGTACTACACCATTATAATTACACTGCTATATCTAAAGTACTCATTTGTCGAATCAGTCGAATTTTGTCTAATCTGTCATGAATATCACAGTCTCACAGTACTCATATAAGTACTGAGTACTAATATGAGTACTGTGAGACTGTGTACTCAAGTTAAAACTGTGTAATTGAACTGATTTAGCAATTATTTTTAATGGGGTAAGGCAGTAAACGTGACACCAAACATAACCACGAAAACTTATGATGATAATTCTTTACTACACATTAGTTGACCTTCATCTAACCTTTGGATATCACAAAAGCCCTGACACAAAGTCTCCTATTAAAGGTAAAGTATTCAGTTTCAGTGTCAACTGAAATATAAGATTGTGTTCAAGTATGCGTTAAATTGATCATTTTCAATAGTTTAACATGATTATTGAATTATATATATTTATGGACAAATATTATATTTCAAGCTTCAAATTTCCAAATGATATACAATATTATTTATTTAATGAGTAGTGTGGACTCAGTTTCCACACTAAGACGCAAATTTGTTCCGTTGTGCGATAGAAAAGTATACAGACGCAATGTTTTTATAACTTTTGAAATACTTGTTCAAAAGTTATAAAAAAACATGAAACTATGGTCACCCGATCAGCCAGTCCTTGATCGCCTTTCACCCTATGACAGATAAAGACTTTTGCCTTTTATGAATGTATATTTATCACTGTATGAGCCTGGGAAATTTTTTATGTCCAAAAGATATTATAATAAGAATGTTGTGTACTTGACCCTTAAAACTGTACATTACGTGTTTCCGTTGTTTAATTAGCCTTTATGTACTTTGATTTCATTACGTCATATGTGGTAATTTAAATATATGTTAATATAGTGTTGGTCTAGTTGCCTCGTGGCTCTCATCCCTGATGTCGGAGGTTCGAACCCCGGCTCTACAGAAATGCACTTACTGTCTATGCGCATTTCACACTTGCTCGTATGGAGAAGGAGAACATCGTGAGGAAACCGAAATACCTTAGACCGAACGACGGCGTGTGTCACGCGCAAAAACCTTTCTGTTTATTAGAAAAAAACAAATGTTCTCAAAACATAGAAAAATGTTCTCGAATAAGAGCTGAGTCCCAGACTATACATTGTTTATTTCTCGATTTAGAATACCCTCCTCGTTAATCCTCCAGGATATCAACTAATAAGAGGGCGATACTCAATATAAGTAAAGGAGCTAAGAAAGACTGTCTCTGACCGTTTTGAATTAAGTTAAGTCTTGACGTGACGTTTGATTGAATTAAGTAAGGTTAAATGTTACACTTCGTTATTACCTGTTTGTGCTTGGACTATGTTGTAAGAACTATGAGTTCTACGCATCTTTTCTATGTTATATGTTATAGTATATAGACGGATAAACTTTGTTGAAATACAGAGTTTTCCAAATAATAGAAATAAAAACGTAGGCGCAGTTCTACGGATGGTCCACAGACGGGGAGTTTCTTCGTTCTCATGCAATTATAGTTTGTAGTTATTTTTATATATTAATTCATACAATTTCATATCATAAAATTACTACTGGACTTGCATGGAACTCGAGTAAAGAGTGCCAGGGCCATGAATTGTTACTGTTAATGGTAATACTGTTGACTTTTATTTAATTTAATTTCCTCTGAACGTAATGCTATTGTCATTTGTCGAACTGAAATAAAAACAGTGTATTATATTTTAATATTATATCTTTTTCATCCGTTCGTGACTTGCACCAGAACCTCGTGACGGGCATCACTTACATCACACTGGCTAGACGATACCCTTCTAACTGGTTCGAATGTTACATAGCCATTTAGCCTTACACTTCTTAACCGCATTTTTAAATTTCGAACTATTTTCGACAGAACTGTGCCACAGATCATAATATAACATTATATAGAAAAACTAATCGACAGAATTTGTCGAGTTTAATCTAAAAACCCTATCGACCAATTATTATCAAGCGATGCAATGATCCAATTACGATGTTAGCCAATAACAATTAAAAGATCATCTCGTTTTGAAAGTAATTTTTGTGCAGCATTGTGATCTGTTATTATCTCAATGTATATGCAATATCGTTTTATATGTCAAAGGTAGATAGTATCATTGCTCTACATCGTGACTGGTGCACATATGCTCATGTGGAAATCAATCTTATGTATCTCTTGTCTACAATTCATGCTAATCATTGATCTAGATAAATATTTTTAAGCATTTCAGTTCAGCAACGTTATTTAATATGGTTAAAATGGTATTAGTCCATTGAAATGTGAAATGGGATGAACATTTTTCAGGGGACGCAATTTTATTAATGGGTCAATACAAGCTTAAACCCAAGTTTGTGGGGATGGCGCCCTTGTCCCCCGCCATCTTGGAAAAGGGGTGAAAACACGTTTTTAGCAATATCTCCTAAACTATCCATCGTACAAAAAATGTTCAGTTTGGCCCTCAAATTGTAACATTTCAATGGCTTGGTCACATTCATGAATGTTTTGTTACTTTTCATTATTAGCATTTGAGGATTACACATATGTAATCATTCTTCTATCTAAATTATACATCCGATATTATATCTTAATTTATGTAAGATATATAGTTGTACATATATATTTAAACTGTTCAACAAGCTATCCTCTTAAAGATCAATGATCTGTAAAGAATTTTAATATAGAAGTTCATATTGAAGGAATCGCCAGAGCGAAAGTGGTCTCGTATCACTTTCATGCGAGCGCAAACCGGCTGACTTTCAATAATGTTAAAACTGTATTGGTTTACGTATGTTGTAAGAAGTTGGTTTGTCGTCTAAGTAGAGGGAGTCATACAGACTCTTAGTCATAACAAGTGAAACACATGTTTTGAAGGAGATTTTGGATCACAATTTTCTATAATCTAGCTACGAGAAAGATGAAAGAGCACTTCCCATCTATATAGTTTAAAGCCAATTGTAAAAAAAATATTCAGTTTTTTTTAGCTTGTATAATTGTATAACCTTACATTCTTCGGACACGTATCTCGGCGTGGTGATCAGTCCATAGAACGCCTTGTCTTCCAGGGGAAGGTGGAAGGCACTAGAAGGTCACCTAAGCGTTGGACTGACCAAATCAAGTCTGCCGTAGGAGACTCACTCAATCAGTGCAGCTGGATGACCTCTAATAGGCAACGATGGCGAAACGACGTAAAGCGCATCACATCTGCCCCTTCTATTACCACTTCCTAGCGATCACGACCGCTCTGTCAAGAGTGCACCGGATAGGAAGAAGAAGAAGAATTGTATAACTGTTTTTAAGATTAGGGCTGTTATAACCAAGTAGGTATTATTTTATGTTCTGGTGGTTGGTTAGATTAGTTTTAATGCCTTTGCTTTGCCTTCAACCATTTTGAATAAATATTTTCTTATTAAAGTCCTGATATTGAAAGTAAAATAACCAGGATATGTGTCCTTGATATACACCTATAGATAATTACTAGTTAATTATAAGCAATTAGTAATTGTGTAAGTTATAATTATTTATACGTATATGACAAATGAATTTATATATGTCATGAGAACAATTAGTATTTATTAATGTCAAAGTAAATAAAAACTAAGCAGATTGGAATTGTGATTTTTGTAAAATCGGATCTACTATTATTTCGTATTGTAACAAACATTTAAGGTTGAAAATTTGCACTTTTAACTTTCTTAATTGTGATGAAATGAAATCACCAATAATTGATGTCATAATTAATTTCTATATATATTTTTAAAATATAATCACTACCTATGAACATACAAAATAAGCTTAAAACAAAGAACAATTAGGAGTGTATTTCTAGCTGAGCAGCGTTCAAACCCAGCTGTGCACAAATGGAGTTTTCGTTAAACACCTGAATGGCTTCGTTCCGACGCCCCAACCAACATAGTGGTGTCAAAGATTTGTTCCTAATAAGAAACTCAAATGTTTATAACCAATCGGGTCACAATTTCAACAAGTTCAACTCAGCCTTGCGATTCTGTAACTCACTTTTCGAACTCACACAGCGGTTTTCGCATCGGCGGTCGCTCTCAAATCAGTCGTGAAGCAGTCATTTTATGATTTAGCATTCTGATTAACAATAAACTACTATCTCCCACCTTTTCAGAATGCCAAATCATAAAATGACTGCTTCACGACTGATTTGAGAGCGACCGCCGATGCGAAAACCGATGTGTGAATTCGAAAAGTGAGTTACAGAATCGCAGGGCTGGCCTGAGGACTTTTTTATTGATGTTCACTTTACAATATAAAAATACGTTCTAAAAATCAAACCAGAACAGTAACATTTACATAATCAAAAATGTTATTAAGTGAGAGCGTGTCTTATGTACCATTTACGAAAAGCAAATAGATCTTATCTAGTGAAGATCGTCACGGATTTCCGTAATGTCTTTATTAAGAAAACATCCTTTTTTTGTGAAGAGAAATCTCTGATTGTACTTGCTCGTACGGTAAAGAAACGTTCAGATGTAGCCCACCAATTTTCTTGCAAATAATTGCTTCAACAAATGAAACAACTTAAAAAATGTGAAGCCATACATGCAGTCGTTATGTTTCTTATATGTATTCAAAAGTATCGCTCTTTACGATCCTTACGTATTATACTTCGTAATGCCTTTTATGTTCTTAAAAAAAATACTGTAATTGATAAATAATTTTGATGTTTTTTTACACTTACATAAACTCAAGGCTTTTGGAGTGATTCAGAGGGATTTTAAATATGAAAAGAAATATCTTTATCTACATTCACACTTTTTAAAATATTATATTTTAGATAAAATTACGATAAATAAATCAAATCTAAATTTATTTATTTTTATTGATTCACATTTATAGACTCAATATTAAAAAAATAAAAGGTTAAAATTTGCATTACCAGATACCAATAAAAATAAGTAGAAGAGTAAGATTCTTTGCCATTTTTTTCAATCCAATAAATACAATGAAAAAAGGACGATAACAAGTATTTATTTGTTGTTGTATGTTTATGTAATTAATATGTAATATTGTATTTTGTTTAATTTTTTATGTATTTCGTTTGATTTTAAGCCTAATTAATCACGAAATCTTAGTCATTATAATTTAGATTGACCTAAAGTTAGATGTCTAGACCGTTACATAAGTCTAATAGGTATAATGAAAGATTCATATGTTAATGAAATCACATAAATATTTGCATATAAAATATTTATTTACGAAACTTTCATATGGCGTAAATTATTGTAATTAATCATGTGTTATTGGGGCGAAACAGAATTAATTATATCTAAGGGATTCGCACTAGTTACGAACAATAGTGGAACAATTTGTCGCTGGGTATAATTTGTATAAAATATACCGTATTTAAAACGTCTAATTGTGCTTATTAAATTAAAAGTATTGCATTAATTATAGATACCAATCCCATCGAGGGTATATCGTTGATTCAAAGTTACTTGCGTATGGCACTTGCAGCCCCGTGTACGATTGTGACGAAAAAAACCGACCAAACGGTGGTTCATTTACTTTCCTGACATTTTCCTGGAGTACAGCCCTGCGATTCTGTAACTCACTTTTCGAACTCACACAGCGGTTTTCGCATCGGCGGTCGCTCTCAAATCAGTCGTGAAGCAGTCATTTTATGATTTGGCATTCTGATAAACAATAAACTACAAGCTCCCACCTTTTCAGAATGCCAAATCATAAAATGACTGCTTTACAACTGATTTGAGAGCGACCACCGATGCGAAAACCGCTGTGTGAGTTCGAAAAGTGAGTGACAGAATGGCAGGGCTGATCGCAGCTGGTAAAAATCTGTTACAGAATTGTCAAATATATCAGTAAGATGAATAGCACAAGAGGTAACGTGGGGCCAGCCAGACCGCAGGCTCCGACTCGCCCATAAATATCATGTTAGTTTGGTATCGTAGTAGTACTAGTTTTCTTATTACAGTGGATACAGTAACTTGAATTAAAGTTTTTTTTCATTTAGCATGAAGAAAGAACACAAATAAATAATTTAAGCAATCTTTTATTTAGAATTTAACTGAATGCGATTTGATATAAAGAAACCAATCTCTCTTAATTAAAGTCTTTGTAGTCTAAATGGTATGTAGGTTTCGGCCAAATTTATTGTAAAGACACATTATTATTCAACCCACACTTATTGGTGAGCTGAATTGGTGATATCATTAATTATGCTCATTTAAAAAGGAGTCATTAAAATAAAAATTATGCAAAGCGCTATCATTGATACGATACGCAATATTTAATTCATTTCAGACCGCTGTCGGAAAAAATAGATTAATACATTATAAAGTATTTTTGTTTTACAAAAAAAGTCTAAAAGTAATGTTGAAATGAGTTCATGGATAAGGCCTTATGAAGGCTCTGTTTAGCTATGTATGCCTGGTACCTTGAAATAAGTATGAAATATAATTATTTATGAAAGGAATCCTTAAGGCCTGTGTTGTCTAATTAATAAATAATATCTTGAACATCGAATGAGTTTAATCTTTATTCGGTTGTGAGAGATGATATAGATTAAATTTCTGTTAAATATTATAGACAAAGCCGATAATATGAGATTTTCCTAAAACATACCTTGATTAAGTTAACTTGAGACCTTTAATAATAAAAGTAATCTCGACCCTGAAATACTTTAAATAAATAAAACCTAAAATAAATCATAACATTTATTTATAATAAAATAATCTACATGTAACCTTTATTCGATGATATCAAGTGTCGATCCAAAATTAAGAACAACCTTGACATTTACATAAGAAGCTGCATTCAATGATGTCATATATTGTTTAATACACATAATGTCAAAATTAATGGCTGATGCATGTCAAATGTCATCTGCCCATTAACATAAGTGGAGCCTCTGTATCTGAATTGTTAAAATGTCATACAAAATAAAAAGATAATGAGAACGCTCATTATGTCCAGGTAACTTATTCATAACAACGATGGCATAGTGGATTCAGCGTGCAACTCACATCCCTGAGGTCGTGGGTTCGGAGATCGAACTGATCGGCTTTGCACCAATGCACATTTCTGTCTATGTTTGCATTTAACACTTGTGTGAACGGTGTAAGAAAATATCGTGAGCGCCATGAATAGCCGTGAAAAACCGGCTTGCCTTAGACTCAAAAATTCCACGGCGTGTCTTAGGCTCAGAAGGCTGATTACTTTCTGGCTATTAGAAAATACGAATGATCATGAAATAGAACAGAAATCGGAGGCTCAGAAACATTTCCATTTATATTGAACGCAATGTAATTTCCAAAAATTATTTCCCTAAACGAACGGTGACTTTTCTGATTGTTGTGTAGTTCAAATATTAATTCTTACAAAATACAATAATATACGTGTTAGTAATAGTATACGAATAAATAAATTACACAATATTACTCTTGAACAGTAGAGAAGCTCAAAAGGTCATACCATAATCATCCCACAACAAACCGTATAAGAAAACTTAACAAAATACAAAAATTTGAATGAATCATACCATCCCACTAGTACCATTAAAGGAGACCTCCAAAATAAATATCTATTAAACTATTTGTCCTACAGAGTTTAGTTGTTTTAAAGCATTTTAATAAAGTAAGTTTAAAACTTAGTAAAGACGGGATTTGGTATGGGATACTACTTGTGTGGACACGTTTACCCCGTTTCACATCCCTCGGACAAGAAAAAAAGCTGGGGCAGTCGTAGCAGGCGGATAATAATAAAGGGCTCAAATATAAGAATCTTTCCTCCAACTTCGATTTTGTTCCCTTTGGAGTAGAGACCGTTGGGCTGTTATTAAAGTGCTCAGGCGCTAATTAAAGATTTAAGTTGGCGCCTGGTAGATAGTACTGGTGACCCCAGAGCTGGTGCTTTCCTCGCTCATCGCTACGTACACTGCCACAGGGACCATACTTTTGAAATTTTATTAATTTTTAATTTATTTTTATTATTACTATGTAGGTTAAAGTAGTTAAAATTTTAAATATTGTATATTTGATAGTTTTGTTAGTAAAGTTAGTTTTTTTAGTTTAACTATAATTTTCGAATAAATTTAATTTTGAACTCTCTGCTCGGTATACTTACTAATTGACGATACAAAAGTGATTTTATATAATATATATATATAATTCTTCTGTGAGTGTGTATGTCACTGAACTTCTCTCAAACGACTGGACCGATTTTGATGACATTTTTTGTGTGTGTTCAAGGGGATCTGGGAATGGTTTAGATTCACAAATCAGCCCGCCAGATGGCGCTGCAGTCGGTACTTTCATACTTTGCTTTACTAATTGCTTGAAATATCATGCAGGACAACGTCTGTCGGGTCCACTAGTAATATATATATGTAATAGTTTTAGTTTGCGTCGATTAAATGTATGTCATGCGTAAGTCTAATTATCTTATTTTCGATTTTCTCTTGCATATGGGACAGATGAGCAAAAACTATCACTTTCATAATATACATCATTAGTCTCATTAGACTAACCTTAATAAATTAATTTCAACACTTTCAAGTCATCAAAAGTAAATTGCAAATGTAATTAATTTAATATTGACCTTAAGATCTTTAAATGGAATAAGGTCGGCTAAGACACGCATTAGTTTTAATGTAATAATAAATATACAAAACAAGCCGTAAAAGTTTGCTTACAAAAGTAAACATATATTTATAAATAAGTCATAGTCTAGCCGATTTGTTCTCGGCCTTTGGGAGGGTTGTGCGGTACCGGGCGAGTGCCTAAACCGTACATGGAGGACACGGTCGAATTTCTAAAGACAAGCACGAATTATAAAAAATCCTATACTTGACGCTGGCTAATGCACAAATCGTGCCAGAGCCATAAAAAGTTCATTTTTTTCTCCTATATAAGACGTATGCATAAAAAATTAAGGAATATTAAATCAATATTGTCTTGATGGTCATGGCACCCTGGTAAGTGATGTACATTGTACAAAGCTTTACATTGATTCGTTTGCTTGTTAGTAAAATTAAATAGTAAATACGTTGTGACTTAGTTGAGTGTTTGAGTTTGTTTGTGAGATAGCCGCAAAGCTTTCGGATTCTCAAGAAAATAAACACCGTTATCCACTGAATAACAAACAAAATTTGTGCAGACATAGTATCTAGGCTATGTATGTGTTCTTAAGTAGATATATATAATATTATGTGTTCTTAGAATCTTAAGTAATTTTATAATGAAAATACATCTAATATATAAAATACTTGTGTCACGGTGTTTGTAATTAAACGCCTCCGAAATTACTTGACCGATTTTCGTGAAATTGTGTGTGCATATCGGTTAGGTCTGCGAATCGGACAAAATAAATTTTATTTTTAAGAATAATTTTTTTGTTTTTATTTTTTAATGACACAGCATACAAAATACATATAACCCTTAATTTTTACCCCTATTTTTTATTATAGTAGATAGTTATTTTTATTGAACTAAAAAAAATCCTAGAAATAATATACATGAAAAAACAACGTTTGCCGGATCATCTAGTAAAGCATATAATAAAAAAAATCAGTATTAAAGTCGGAAAAGTTATATACAAGTTTCTATAAATAAATCAGTTCAATATTTTATTATTGAACTAAATTGCTCCGATTAGTACTAGACTTTCAGACTTGTCCTATTAAGACATAATTCATGACCACTTAAATATCTGTTATTAGAATCAATTTATATTTTTTTCATAAATAAACAAAAATATAACTTGTCATTCGTACAGGTTTTAGATTGTGATAAATACATGAGTTTGATTCCAAACCTCAAGAAGAGACCTCAGTAAATATTGTACTTTATTTATTTATTTCTTAATTGTCTTAGCTAATATAAATTAATAATAAACAGAATAAATTGTTGAGGATACAAATACACATAGAGTCTGGCTAATAAAAGAAGATAATTTAATTATTTGAAACTTTTGGATGGCAACACAGAATGTATGATTTATTGTCTTGATACTTCATGCAATCACTCATTTTTATTTTTATATATTTTTCCGAATAGTTAACAGGCTTAATAGCCTAAACTTTGTTTTATTTGATAGAATATTTCGTTTCTTTAGCAGGAATTTGATTATTCCGAATAAAGTTGTGTTTTATAATAAATATAGTTTTAGCTTTCCATGCAATGCTAGTTATTTTAAGTATCAATAGTAAAAGACAAGTAAGTTTAATCCACAAAATATATCAAACTTTTAGGGATTCAATACTATTTTTTTTTTAATTTGCCGCGCTTTTTCGTTATCTTCTTTACTTAGATAGACTCTAGTAGTTGTATGTTGTACAGAGATTATTCTTTACTGATACACCTAGAGTTCTTAGGCCTGATTCCCGTAGAAGAATGCATTGTTTCAATTTAGAAGTAATAGACCAGTGCCGATAATTTTTGAAACCTAAAAAAATTACAGTAGGATGAAACCCATTAGAAAAGCAGGGGAATATGATCAAAATGAAAGGAAAAATAAATTACGGTCGATCTGAGGTCGGGAAGGGGTCGGGGGGGGGAGTTTTAAGGGTAAAAAACGGTTTATCTCGATTTCCGGCAAAACTAAAAGTCCTATCGAAGAAAGTTAAATGGCAAAGTTGTAGGTAATAAAAAGATCTAAAACTTTTGTATTCACACATTTTTCACATAACCTCAAAATTTATGTGAAAAATTCAAAAAACCAAGTTTTTGGTTTTTAATTTTTATCTTTTACAAATATATTTTTTTTTTAACGAAATTTGGTCAAAACTTACCTTTCTATGTCCCAAATACACTGTAATTTATTTGATTAAAAATATTTATTTTTTCACCTTATTTTGAATTAATATCGAAAAAACACCCTAATTTTCAATCGAAAATTCTGACGTCAAAATTTCAGCTTTTTTCAAAAAGTTGGTGTGCTTTCAGTTCGTTGAAATCTCTACTTTCCTATGGTAAAAAAATATATATATACTACCATAGTAAATCTTCTCAGAAAATGCAAAAAATCGTATGCAGTAACGCCCAGACCCGTCATCCCCTTCCCTACTTCTCTATGAATCTTCTTTAAACTATAATCAGATGCCTATTAATATATATATTATATAAGTTATATATACTCAGGTATATATAACTTATATATACCTGAGTGACCTAAAAAAAAATTTAGCCTTTAGATGGGCTAAAATTTTCGTATTTCATAGAGAAGTAAGGAAGGGGATGACAGGTCTGGGCGTTACTGCATACGATTTTTTGCGTTTTCTGAGAAGATTTACTATGGTAGTATATATATATTTTTTTACCATAGGAAAGTAGAGATTTCAACGAACTGAAAAGACACCAACTTTTTGAAAAAAGCTGAAATTTTGACGTCAGAATTTTCGATTGAAAATTAGGGTGTTTTTTCGATATTAATTCAAAATAAGGTGAACAAATAAATATTTTTAATCAAATAAATTACAGCGTATTTGGGACATAGAAAGGTAAGTTTTCACCAAATTTCGTTAAAAAAAAAATATTTTTGTAAAAGATAAAAATTAAAAACCAAAAACTTGGTTTTTTGAATTTTTCACATAAATTTTGAGGTTATGTGAAAAATGTGTGAATACAAAAGTTTTAGATCTTTTTATTACCTACAACTTTGCCATTTAACTTTCTTCGATAGGACTTTTAGTTTTGCCGGAAATCGAGGTAAACCGTTTTTTACCCTTAAAACTCCCCCCCCCCGACCCCTTCCCGACCTCAGATCGACCGTAATTTATTTTTCCTTTCATTTTGATCATATTCCCCTGCTTTTCTAATGGGTTTCATCCTACTGTAATTTTTTTCACTTTTTATTTATTTTAAAGGCTATCTGCACTGGTCTATAAGCGCATCACACTGGGTAACTTTAAAACATACACGATGCAAGGCTATGTGAGAATTAATGGAACATTTCAAAAAATTAATTACTTTTTAACTGTAATGTGTGAATCAGACCTTTAAATAATAACCTTGTTCTTCTTTTAAAGTAATTTATTTTTATTAATAGTTTTATCTTTTCATAAAAATACGAATTGAAACTTCAAATTGTGTGTATATGGGTATTTGTTTTTAAACATTTACGTTTAAAATCAAATACCACATTATTTAATAATGCAATATGATCTTGCAAAATCAAAAATATGAACTTTATTTAAATTTTTCTCTTAATTTTATGTTTTATTATTGTTATACAGAGGATGACTCAGCAGACTATCACCAAAGAGGTTCCATGTATGGTATACCAGCGTAATGCACTACTATGCGTCGTCCCTATGGGAGATTCTAATTTTGAATTAGCTGTGGTAGCGCACGCTTTAGCGCGTGCGCGGTGCTGACTGCTAAGTTTTGGCGCCATTCTATATTTAGTTGCCTTTTTTCTTAATTCTTGAGAATTTGGTTTGGCTTATAAATGTTTATCGCATTATTATAGTAAAAATTAAACTACGTCCTATATTTTATATGCAAAAACAGGAATGAATGGTATGGAATTATTTATTCTACGTATTTATTTTCAATTTATAATATTAATTGCTGTCTAGTGTGCTTGCAGTTTGTACCTACATAAGTTTATTTATCAATTTAATGCAAAATAAAAAAAATAATAATATGTATTTTAATAAATACCTTTTTAAACACTGTGTTAAAATTGATTATAACACGCTATTTTTTGGTGTTTATTATATTCATTATTCTATACATATATCGTACTGTCACGTGATACTAAACTGAGCTTATATTTTTGAAGTAATATTATTGCATACGATAATTTTCATGGATAGAAAAGTAAATGGATCGTAGTTATAGTCATTTTAAAACTAGTATAAACCATATATGTATAACGCTGTATTGTGTTAAATTTCCTTATGAGAACGGGATTCTTCTCAAAATTATTTATACGATCATTTAGATAGTAACTGTTTAAGCATAGAGATAGAGCTATATATTATTTAGAAGTAACGGTTGCTTAAGCTATTAAGTAGTATAAGTTAATCCCCTATCCCTGTGTCAGTCGTTAAGTAATCGGTGCACTGAAACTTATCATTAGAAAACAGTTCGGAGTACGGCCATAAGTAAAAGCTTAAATAGAGCGTTTCCGTGCTCCTACTTATGAGAACTTATAAAGTGACCTATAATCAAACCGTCGCGTCGCATGAAGAGCGCAATTAAATACAAGTTTTAAAAAATACCGGTAGGTACCTATTTGGTAATAACGTAAAAACATGTACCGCCAATGATATAAAGAACTTAAAGTTCACTTGTTCAAGGAAAAAGTGTCCTCAATTTAATATTCAAATTCCATTTAATGTGTAACGTGTAATTATTTCCTGTCGTATAAACTAATTTGTATCTAAATCAATTTCAATATCTATTAGTATTTACTACAATCAAAATGCTAATTTTTAAAATATATCATTAAGTAATATATGGTTTCGTAATAATTTTTTTCTTCAAAGTCAAGTAGGTGATCAGACTTCACTTCGACACGAGACGGCGCCCAGGAAATAAATCGCGACTCCACTGATTTTTTTTACGCCTACTAGGCGAAGGCGATATGCCAGAGGCACGGAGCAATGCGCATAGGTAGCATATACTGATTAATATCTGGTAAGCACCAGTCAAAATGTCCTCTGATGAAATAGATAATGAGAAACATACGGAAAATAGGTGCGGGAGTCAAAAGCCGGAATCCCGTCTGTAAGGAAGGAAGGATCAGTCTAGCTGTTTCACCGCACTATTAATTGGTAATCGTTGGGGCAAAAAGAGAAATAAGGCTCTGAAGAGTCTGAAAGGAGGATCGCAGGAGGAAAATGCCGTCTGGTCACTCGTGCCATCCCTATTAGCAATTAGTAAAAGATGGGACAGAGATTTTAGTTCGGATATCCACTAGCATCTCGAAGCCTCACCACGCCACACTCCCTGAACCATTGCACAGCCCTAGCGCAAAAGTCCATAAAGGATTTCCCTTCTTAAAAGATGAACTCTTTTAAGAGGCCAGGCCAATACTGCTTACATTAATTAAACCAGATAAAAACAACATTAAATTAACTGAACTTTATTTTTTACATTCAATGTTGTGGTTATAAATTGGTGCAATCCGCAACCTTGAGTATCCGGAAACCTAATCTGGTCCAAAGAATTACAGGTAGCAAAACAAGTACCTAAAGATCACTTGTTTGACGTGTAGAGTACCACTTACATATTCGTATATTCTTTAAAGTTGTATAAAAAGATCAAGAGCGGTTTGATAGTAACCAGCTTTATAAAAATCAAATATCTTACTTAGAAAATTAACGCGACACTAATGACTAATTTTAGCGCTAATTCGTATGTTGATTAATAAGATAAACATTGTCTT
The DNA here is from genome assembly GCF_905475465.1 of Pieris napi. NCBI lineage: Eukaryota > Metazoa > Arthropoda > Insecta > Lepidoptera > Pieridae > Pieris > Pieris napi. The sequence goes on from NC_062252.1 coordinate 4,437,033, forward strand.
AATCGTACACTGAAAAAAGGTGCTGCGTTATTACTCTGTGTTTAAACGTCAATATTGTATTAAGGGGAATATGTAACGACTCGAAGAACTCTATTTAAATTATTGTATTATATTGTATTGTTTAAATATCTACATTATTAAGATCTACATAAGGGGGCGTCCATAAATTACGTGAGGTGTTTAAGGGGGGGAGGGGGTCGAGTCAAATCTCATTTAATCTTACGTTGGAGAGAGGGGGGGTCTCGGCAAATATCACGCATTTTTTTTCTGATTGAAAAAAAAAAATAGGAAAACGGTTGGCCCTAAAGGCCATCTCTGCAACTTCCCGCTAACTCCATATCTAAACGCTCAACATTTTACTTATTTTGTTTTAGTCGTAAATAAAAGCACGAAGCAATTTTTCTTTTCTTTTTACAACAACAATCCAACGCGTAGACGACGAATTACGTAAGAAACCCACATTTTGAAAAATCTCACGTGAGATTGGGGGATGGGGGAGGGGGTTGAATAAAATCTCACGACATCTCACCGGGGAGGGAGTCACAGAAAATTTAAAAAAATACCTCACGTAATTTATGGACGCCCCCTAATATCTACATTGTAAGTATCCTATTGGTTTTTATTCATAATAACGGCTGTAATGCAAATAAAGCAAAAAACGTAGATTTTTGTTCCTAAGTCATGCCGGTTTTATCATTAAGTTTTTCAATGCCTGTTTTTTAAATTCTTTTTTCAACGGCCTTTATTGAGAGATTAAGATTTGCAAAAATTGATAAACTAGAGTATTTATGAACTTTTTAACCATCAGCGAAAAATTTGATGTACGTAGATATATTTTTTTGGTGTAAAAGCAAATCAGATTGACATCTTACTTAACTACTTAGCTAATATGGTTCGCTAAATAGTTAAGTAAAATATAATTCATCTCAATACAACATAATTCAAAAAATCAAAACCGCACAATGTTTTATAGCACATAGCTGACTAAATTATTGCGATGCGTTTTAAGTAATGCGTTTGAATTGCCCAACACAATGTTACATACGGAATAATATGAGATGGTGAACGTGAGACCACTGTATATCTCTTAAATATTACTCATATACATATAATAAAAATGTTTTGGTAACATTGACGATTTTAGTAGAATAAATTTGTATAATTTTTATTTATCCTTTTCGCCTGTTTTACGATGACGTCGTGCGTTTTAAGCCCAGCGTTAGCAAGTGTTAAAAAACCCAATAGTGCTGGGTGTACTAGATACACATAGAAGAAAGGTATGGTAAGGAAAGTGTCTTGTACTCAAAAATCATGGCCACACGTCATACATATATACATACGCCTAAAGGCAGAACATTCTACGTGCTTAAAATATAAATGAGATGCACAAAATGCATCCCTCATATTAGGGGATTACCGGACCATAACCATTGCCAAACACGTGCGAAGTCGTATAGTGTTATCTATACCAACATTCAAACTAAAATAACGCAACAATCTTACAATCATCTCTAACACGACTGTTCTAGTAAAATTCTTATCTAATATTCTGATGTTACTAAGTAAAAATGAAAGTTTAAAACTTTATAGAACACAGGCACTTTTATGTTAAATAATATGATTTAATCATAAAATTATTACGCTAATATGTTATTTTGGCAGACAATTCAAAATATAGTTGTTACAAACACTAATTAGTTAGATTATAAAAGTCGTGTTTTTGTTTTGAATTAGTATTGATTCCATTAAAAAAAGATTATTATCCAGGTATTGAAACGCCAAGTTTTGAGTTGGCTTCCAAACTTAAAGATGGTAGTGATCGGCAAAGTAAACTACTCCAAGTACCTTTTACTTTTCGGGACCTTAAGAGGAATAAAACAGGATTTGGTCCATAAGGTTGTAAGGTGGCTGTATGTGAAGCAGTTATTGACAAGCCTTGGTATTTTTTTTAACTTTTTCATTTGATTTTGGCCTTTATCCATTGATATACAAAAAACCCAAGATGCACACTCAACGTCAAAAAAACGTCCTCAAAAAATGAGCGCAACATTCTAAATTGTGCGCTCATTTCAAATAGTCTCGCGTCTACAAGTGGAGTCGATGTTATTTATTTTTGTTTTTTTTATAAATAAATTTATGTACTCTTGAACTTTTTTGTGTGTAGTTTTTGACAAATATATTTACGCTATATAAAGTGTGGGTCAGGAGGTAGCCAATTTAACATTTTTATTTAATTTAAAGAAAAAACTTTTTAACCGGATTAAAGTTATGTATTATTATAAATTTACAACTATTTAACATCCAACACCTTTTGTCTTTAGTCACCGTGACCACTCACGCTGTAAAGCACCCGAAAAGTTGGATAAATTTAAAATTATGTTAAATAGTTGTAAATAAAAAAGTCATGTTCGACTCCACTCAATACCTTGTCCTACCGACCACGGTCGGTCGTAAAATTTTATTGCTTTAAGTACGTATACACTGCGTTGTAATAACAACTTTAAGCAATTCGCGTAAGGTTGATTTTGCAATAATATATGCTTGTAACATATACTGTTATGGACAGAAATAGTGTTTCGGGACACTTTCGAGCATTACTTTTATATGAGACTGTGCATCTTGGGTTTTTGTATATCAATGCCTTTATCGCAAAAATAATCTACCATATTTTATCATCGGATTTCGACGATGCAACTTGCTTGTGAGATCATAAACCTATGTGCCAATCGATGAATTGCGTAAGTATGTTATGCATCTGCAATTCCATATTTAAACGATGCAATTTCGTTGGCTATTGAGTTCAAACTACCGAATTATATTTCGCCAAATGTCAAGCATTATTGGTCAATAGGGATGAAAATTTCTCTTTGTAATCTGCTATAAGTCGATTTTCTGGATTGGATGCAATTATTATGTATTAAACGCCAATGACACATTGTAAATAAATTCATTTTGTTTACGATTAATAAGCATCAAATGAAAAATTGTATTTGTCCCCTTAACAAAGGTAAAAGTTAATAAAATATTTTTTCCATTTTTCTTAGGTAATCTTTAGACTGACGCATCGATATTTTTTCACATTTCGTAACAGATAATTTTTAATTGTTAGTATTGTTTTAAATAATTTCCAGATTAAACTGCCTAATTATGTGCAATGATTATGCATTGAAACGATTCATTTAGACAACAACTGGTTTGTACTTTGTACTTAAGGGTAGTAGGGCATACCACCCTCAAGTACACATAAATGATACGTAATCCCAGCAACTAGGCGAACACGTCACGGAAACTAATATCTAAAGGAATTAATTAATTAATTCTCAAATGCCAGTATCGTAAAAAAAATTATTAATTTCCTAAATTTTTTTATTGAACTATAAATAAGAGATATCAATTGCTTTAATTGCACAGTATAAAATTTAAGCTTAATTATCTAGAATATGACCTTTAAGTAGACCATCAGTCTCGATTCAGACGCACTAATTTAAATGTCAAGGGAAAAATATAATGGATTACACTATCACTTGACAGCACTAACGTAGGTGCTTCCCCGCAAGGATTTCGACAAAATTTCAAACTTTCTTGATATTGTAGACCATGATTACGGATAATTATTGAAGCGTAAAACAAAAAAATCTAACAAGTTTTCTATGCATTGTTTTGTGGTGTAACGTAAATGATTAATTTTCACATTATTAGCCTTATTTGCTAGTAAAACCAAACGTGTCAATACTAAAATAACTTAATATTATTCAATCCGACAAGGTCGTCAATTACTTAAATATTGAAATACTTTTAAGGTCCAAAAATAGCCGTATCCATCAATAACAATTACATAATATCATGTGACTGCTGTTAACCTTGTACTTATTTCAGGAAGATATAATCGGATGACATTTTATATATGTACTTGTAGACGACAGTTTGCGACATTAAAATATAAAGGTCTTTTTAAATCTTTATATCAAAGGACATCTTAAGTTTTTATCTATATCCCAATTTTGTATATGTGTTATTGTATCGTTACCTATTCAAATCCCTAAAACATCTTGTCGGCTTTAGGGTGTTAGTGCTGGTTCACACGATGTTTTTCTTCATGTAAACAAGTATTATACACATAAATAGAACACTCTATTGGTGCAATCGGGGTTTAGTCTCGCCCAGACTACGCTATGAGGCTCATATAATCATTCTGTATAAATGTGCGTCCATATTATAATAGTCTATAATTTTAATGTTCCGCTTTTATTCAGCATATACAGCTGTCGTTAAGGTAGTAAAGGCGGAGCAAGTTACTGGCTCGTAGCTACTGGCTTCCTCATTCTATAAACAACCAGATTAGTCTAAGAGCTTATAACTCAAATTTTTAATTGAATTTTATTAATGTTTATTTAATTTGGTACATTTATGAACATTATATAAGCAGTTTCAATTACTTTTAATAACACCTTCTATTGATGATTTTACGGCGATATAAAATATATCATTTAATATTCTCGTAATCTCTTCGAAGCGACCTATGTATTGAAAGTTTAATGTATGTACCTATACAATTGACCAATAATTGGTAGTTAAAGTTTAATTACCCGGCTCTTACACGAGACGGACTTAAAAATGTCATGGTGATTATACCATTCCGAGAGACAACAATAACTATCGTGCAGTTTAAAAACTGTTTGTTGTGAAGTGAATGTCAAATAACATTTTTTGTCATTCCGATTTCGATATTAAGATTTTCGTACTGCACAAATCCAAGATTCCAAGAAGGACATCTTTACGGAAATTTAGGGGACTGGTTGGGACAACAAATTAAATTTCATATACAATCAGGATATTTGTAAGGAACTAACACCGGCAAGTTATTGTCTTGTACGCCAATCATTGATTTAACGTAGTAGTAACGGGTATGAAGTTGCAGACTCGTAAAGATCAACAAGTATAATTGAATGTTTTGACTAGTTTTTGTCAAATATTAAATTCTTAAATGGAGGATGAAGAATTCTTTACCTTTTTGCTTTCTAATGCTGCGTTTGAAACCTCAATTACCTGAAAAAATTAAGTTATCAATGTAACAAAAATAAAATTAGGTATGTATGGCGTGTTATAATTTAAACACAAGAGAATCAGACCACAGAGGTTATTATTTTTTACTTCACCGTGCAGCTCAAGATAGAATATTCAAATATACCAGATTGTGAACTTTTATTTTACTAACACTCGAAACTGTTCGATGTAGTTACGTTTTGGTATGTCAACAAAATAAAATAAAAAGTATTTTTCCTGGGGTAATCATATTTGACATATACAGTAAAGATCGCCTTGAAGTTTTCTAGATCCTAGTATGAAATGAAGGTCTAGATTGTTATTGTAGCAGGCGGTCAGCACAGCTTAAGAGGTGAGATAAAAACTATATCGCCGCTAATTCCGTAGATTCATAAAGGACAAGGCAATCGAGACTTGCCTATTACTTATACATTATAATTATTGTACGTTAAACTAGAACTATTAATATATTATTTAACTGACTGTAAAATTACTTTTCGCAGTGTTTATGTAATAGAATTGTATTATAATAATATGTATCTGTTATAGTGAAGCACAATTTGCGCGTAGCTTAAGCATCCTCGATAATATTGCATTAAAGACTGATTTCTTTCACACCGATTTAATTTACAAGGGTTACATTATTCATAATTTGTTACAAAAAGGGTTTATGTTTATTTTTTTCTTGTTTTTTTACGGGTATGTTCTTTGGTCAATGTACCGGTAAGAACGGTTCGGTGGTCGTAGATACACAATTTTATAGATCCTTAGTACTTATCTCGTTTCGATATATCCTTAACAAGAACGGCACACAATTGTCAGTCGTAAGTAAATGGAGAAATTATATTCGTTTGGGAATAATAAGAGAGGGTACACCGATAACCTACTGATACCTTGCCTTACAATAGTAACATAACGCACAAAACACTCAATTAAACTCACTCACTCAAATTATAAAATTGATGACGTAACTACTAACAAACATAATTGGCAAAAAGGTAATCAAATATAACGCGTCCAATACAATCCGAGTGGTACAAAGTAGTAATAAAATAAATAATAGTTTAAAAAAACTAAAACACACGCTTTTAAAGCACATCAAACTAAAAAGTGAAAAATAATTCCTAATTTAGGCTGAAAATGGTAATGAACAAAAAATACTGGTATTATTGTGAAAAAGCGTGGCTATAGACGAAAAATATGGCACAGAGCGCCCCACATTATTGCATTGTCATCGATCTTTGACAGGTGCATAGTGCAGGTTGAATAAAATCTGTCCGTTTAAAGTGGGTCAAAATCGAGTCCGAAGGAGTCGGTTACATACATACATACATACAGGTGAAGCTAATATAAAGCGTGTAAAAATGTGGCGATCGGCAGAGTTAAAATACTTAAAATCACCCTCATCAAAATTTATGAAACTAGAATTATGAATTTCGAACAGTTACTTTTTGTAACAGTAATAAGTGCATTAGTATGAATTAACGGTAAGTAAAGATAATAATTAAATAAATATTTAATATGAAAATTCGAAGAACTTGAGAAACTCCTTTGTAATGTGTTGTTTAGCAATTATATAACATTTACAATTTTAAAATGGTATTTAATGGTTTCGAGCTTGTATTTTTGAAGTTATACTTCTTTAGGCGCGTTATGAAAAATTGATGAGAGTGAAATTTTAGGATGCGCGCGCACCGTGACACAAAATTAAAAGAATGAAGTTGCCCACGGAAGATGCTACGGCATTGGACATAATTTAAAAACAACATTCGAATAATAATATAATTTATGTTACACTTAATGTAAGAGAATAATAATAAATATTTATTTATTTAATTTTTCAAATGTAAACTGAACTTTATTGACTATAATGACTCCTTTTCCCGTCTTTGGTTATTTAATTGTAATTAATTATTTGCATGCAATCAAACACTATTTTTAATAATGGCAAAGAAGTATAACTTCTTACGCGCGTACATAAGTACACGCACCCTTTTTTAAAATATATTCAATTGTTAGTTAACAATAGTATCAAAAGAAGTCGTACCCTTTTGTTAAGGTTCGGTATAATGAACGAATATAAGAATTATATAAAGTCAATAACACATAAAATATGTAAAATAGATATGTTGTATTGCATTAATAAGGCGTTACAAGGTAATCAGCTGATGGATCAAAAGCCAAGTTTACGGTTTTACCGTGGAGCAAATTACCACTTACAACTACCGGGGGTTAATCGCGGCAAATAAGCTGGGAAAATTCTAAGTTCGATTTCCGTGAAAATTATTTTTCAAATTACAATTACTTATTTTTTCTCCTAGCTGCTGATACCGTAAACTAATGGCGTCTTCGGCTGTTATATGGGTTTGCTATTCTTTTTCATGACGTATTCTTCAAAATTTTAAACTCAATCACATCATAGCCTCAACTGCTAAGAAACTTCAATTTGTAAGTGTGAGATTTGTAAAAATTAATTATTCCGTTTTTGTATGTATTAGCGCCGCGCTCTGTCAGCAGCGACTTAAAACATGCACATTTATTTAGTCTGGAGCCGATGAACTGTTAAGTAACACGCAAATAATTAGTAAGATATAGTATGTAAATTGGTATCAATTCTCGCAATGGCCAGACACCACGTAGCGTAACTAATTGGCTAGCTTTTTCACTTTTCAGAGCATTCAACTGGATTGTCGCAGAATGATAATAATTATGTAAAGGCAATCAGCAACCGAATTAAGATACTATCTCTTAGGTGATTAATTAACTATTAATTACTTAAGATGTCATGTGGAACATGTTGTAATGGTTGCAGCTTCTTACAAACATGGTGTAAAACAAAAAACCTGCGATTAAAAGAGATTAAGAGTAGCGGAGAGTTTATTGCCAGTTAAAAAAAACGTTCCGTTCTACGCCCTTGATTTGAGAACTAGCAGTAAATGTAAAATTAGAAGCATTTAATATATATTTCTTTTTTGACATTTGATTTTTTGTAATACTCAGAGTCGTCCATTAAATTATCTCTTGTGGCATTTATTTTCTGGAAATATATGGCCCATATGACTCAGGGATAATGTGGCATTTGAATGTCAAAAAAATATTCGAAATCGTTGCAGTAATTTTTGAGTTTTTTTTTTACAAACATGCAAATCTATTCTTTATATATAAACGAATTATACATTTAAAAAAAGATAAAAATAGGTATTTATTATTAAAGTAAAGCTTACTCTACTCAGCTTTACTTTAAATTCACATCTCTGATATAAATTTCTCTGGTATAGTAGGATCCAAAATTATATCTCAATTTTTATTTAAGCCATAGTTAATAGATCTTATCATCAAATAATAATGAAAGCATTTTAAGCTTTTACAAATGAGTAGATAGCAATTTTGATAAATTAATTTTATTAATATTTTTTTCTTAAACTTCTGTTCAGTTCAAAACCTAATTATATTTATCTAAGATTCCATGATCTAAGTGCATTGAATGAAATGAATTACTAAATTATTTATTACACACTTAACCTACATTCTAAAATATCCAACTTACAAAATATCAAAAATTACTGTCAGTTAACTACATTCGAAGCTAGGATTATACTTGCTTTTTAATGGATCGAGCAATGCCAATGCATAGTCAGAAGACTGAATATTTTGAAATACAGCTTTTACTATGCAAGTTTTATTATACCTACCTAACTATTTTTTCTACTAGATAAAAGAGAATGAGCCATAAAATTATTAAGCCTAAATTAGGAAACAAAAATTACATAACTTGATATAACATCAAATGTTTCAGTCTGGCCAGTTTGAAGGAGATAAATAAATTTTTTGCTAGAAAATAAATAAGCTATCTATAGTATCATATACATACGTATTTTTATTTGTTCGCACTTAGGACAGGCTAAAGTTATACCCCCCCCAAGGTCCAAGCCTTGACGTGGCGGGGGGGCTCTAGTACTTGGAGTGCAAGCCAGCACTTTAGGGAAGCCGATTGGACCGATGGGAAGGTTCTCAGTAGGCTTCTTTAAATAGAAGAAACTTGATGAACAACAGGCGCGTGAAGCACGTAGAAGTAGTGTTCTTTGAGGGAAGGTGTGCGTCATCTATTTTCGCACGTGGGATGGCCGGCTTGCAAAGCCAGCGTTTTTGGTGTATCATGTTATCTGGGGTGTAAGCCAGCACCTTGGGGAAATGTATCGACCGAACTTTTGTAGTAGCCTTTAAAGGCAAGAGGTGCGTTTTATTGCGTACGTGGGATGGCCAGCTCGTATAACTGGCGTTTGTGAATATCAAGAGCATTGCTCTTGGCACACTGTATTTGAAACTTGTGGAGTTGCCAGACTTCCATAGATCACGACCCCAGGTGGCGAATAGGGGTCCTCGCACTCGCCCGCGGGGGTACCGGTTGGACTTCCGACATCCAACTGGCGTGGACCAAAACTGGTGGGCTCAGGGCGTGCCCCCGGTTCATTTTGAATCGGTAACGACCGGTGTTGAGCGCATATTTTTGCGTTGAGTTGGTGAAGAGCTTGCGTGTCTTTTTACATTAGTAATGCTCAGTAGCTTCTGCATATTGTAGATGACCTTCTAGGTCAATGGCGCGACGGATCTGGTGACTGCGATAAGCAGTTTCTGGGTGGGTTTCGACTCTCCGTCGGGCAACCTGTTACCTCCGGCGTGTGTCGTTGTCATGTCTAGCGGCATGCTTGTGGCCAGGGGGGCTTGCCTTTATTGGCCGGCCCTGAGAGAAAGGAAAATCTCAATAAAAAACCCTTAAATTCCCGACATTGGGGCGCCTTGTAGGTTTTGCGCGGTGTCGGTTACCTGTATTTACAGGTGGCTGGTGAGTAAAGTCAGTCGCTAGCGGCCAGCCCTCGGATACCACCCGTCCTCCGAGTGGTATAAGGGTTACCTAGGTGCAGGGGGCACCACCTGGGTGGACTGTGTATTTCCCCCATGGAAAATAATTTATGAAATGACAACAATAAATAACAAAAAAACCAAATCAAAAGAAGATGTTAGTGTGGAGATGCCGTGTGATGCGGCTGAGCAGGAGGCTGGAGTGGCAACGGCGGGCGATCAGTTTGTTTTGCCAGCGCCCCCCAGTGATATTATGTTGGAGTGCCCTGAGATGTCGGATTCTTCCACATACTCAGGTGTTGAAGCAAGGGAGTCTTTGACAGTTTCATCGCGGTTTTGGAGCTCCCGGAAGCGTTTCAGAGAAGTCGCTGACACTGATTCAGATATCGCTGGAGAGGCGACTTCAAAGATAACGCGGCGTAAAGGCAGAGGTCGGCCATCCACTAAGGGCGAGAATGTGGATCCGGTTCCTGCTAATAAATCTGCCAAGTTGAAAGAAACTAGAGCTGAGAAAAAGGCTCGCGAGGAAGAAGAGCTTTTGGCCTTGGAAATTAAAGCTCGAGAAACACAATGTACTCTATCTTCTGTCTTGGTGTCGGAACAGGGCGAGGATATGTCATTGGATTTAGTAAAGAGGATTGAGGCTAGCCTGGGAGTTGTTGAAAAGGTCGCCACAAAATCGTCCAATATCAAAGGACAATGGGTCCATATGGCTAAAAATGCCATTGCGGACATGCGGAAGGATATTGGGGTGCTTGCTAAACGTTCAGTTTCTGAGGAAACTCGATCTCTGCGTGAAGACAACGAGCGCCTAAAAAGCAAATTGAGATACTCCAGCAGGATATGACGGATCTTCGGAAACATGTTGGAGTTAATTCAAAGGAGCCACCGCTCACTCCTTCTCTCCTCGAGGAGTTTGAGGCAAATCTGATGCGCCGTATCGGGGATAGATTAAATGCACGGTTTGAGAGTCTAGAGCCTAGGCTTAATCCTGCACCTGTATTAAGACCTTCTCTAGCCGCGGACCGACGCAAGGTCGTTGGGCCCCCTAGATTTGAGTCAGGTCAATCCCAGGATAATAGACAGGTGAATAGTAGAAGCTTGGTGCAAGCAGCATCTACTGCTTTGCCCCAAGGACCATCCTCTATTTCAAAAAAGAAGAAAAATAAAAGAATTGCTGGAGAGGAAATATTGGCCATTGAAAAGGTATCTGCTATTACTCAGCCCTCGCCTCTGCAATCGGCTTCCAACCTTTCTAAGGAACATTGGTTGATTGTTGGGAAAAGAAAGAAAAGGAAAAGGAAGAAAAGGGAAAGGTCAGGTGCTGTGTTAGCTCAACCAACTGTAACAGGTTTTCAGGCACCAGTTAAAAAGCCAAGACTGCGTACTCCCCGAACAGCTGCTGTTGTTGTAACTGTCCCGGTGGAAATTCAGAAAAAAGGCGTAACATATGCGGAGGCTATTAAAGAAGCGAAAGGCCAGATTAGGCTAGAAGAGTTGGGAATTGAAGCAGTTAGGTTTAGACGTGCCGCAACTGGTGCTGCCATTATACAAGTCACTGGTGAAGGTGGAGGAGATAAAGCAGATGTTTTGGCTAAAAAATTAAGGGAGTTGTATGGTACGAAGGGCATCCTTGTATCGAGGCCTGTTAAATCTGTTGAGGTAAGAGTATCAGGCTTAGACGATTCTGTTACTGCTGACGAAGTAAAATTCGCTGTGTGTAAAAAAGGGGAGTGCTCATCCGATCATGTTAGAGTTGGCGAAGTTCGTCAGGATAAGTCAGGTCTCTTTGCGGTGTGGGTGAAATGCCCGGTGGAAGCTGCAAAGAAATTGTCTGAAGGTCGTCTGCTTGTAGGCTGGACTTCAGCTAGGGTGACGGTGCTGCAACAACGAGAACTTAGGTGCTTCCGCTGTTTGCAAGCTGGTCATGTTGCAGCTCGTTGTACGGCGGAAATAGACCGTAGTAAGTCTTGTTACCGATGTGGCCAGCCAGGCCATCGTGCTTCTGTTTGTTCATCCAAACCACAATGTCCTCTGTGTATTGCGGCAGGTAAAACAGCTGATCATCGACTGGGGGGGAAAGCTTGTACGGCTCCCAGTCAAAAGATGCCGAGAAGATTCAACACGAAGGTTTCAGTAGAACCAACCTTAAGCGGTGACATAATGGAGACCCAAGAAATTGTAATAAGTTAGTATGGATCTACGCTTTATTCAATCTAACCTGAACCACTGTGCAAGTGCTCAAGACCTTTTAATTCAGAGTTTGACACAGTGGATCGTTAATATAGGGATTGTTTCAGAACCATACATGGTTCCAGATAAAAACAACTGGGTCGGTGACCGTGATGGTCTTGTTGCGGTTTTTATAAATGATGTCAACTTGCTGTCAGTTGCTTCTACAATGCAGGGTAGAGGTTGCGTTGCTTTAAAAATTGGCAGAATTGCAGTTATTGGTGTTTATTTTTCCCCAAATAAAACGCTTGCTGAATTTGAAACGTTTTTGTCCGAACTGGGCTGTCTGGTTTCATGGTGTCGACCCCTCGATCTTATAGTCGCTGGAGATTTCAATGCTAAATCTACAGTGTGGGGGTCTCCAGTATCTGACGAACGTGGTGACGCTTTGTTGGATTGGCTAGCAACTCAAAATTTAGTGTCACTGAATCGGGGTAATGTTCAGACTTGTGTACGTATGAATGGTGGCTCTATTGTGGACGTTACTTTTTCAAGTCCTGCTCTTGCAAGTCGTGTTTATGGATGGAGGGTGTTGTCAGAAGTTGAAACTTTATCAGACCACAAGTACATTCGTTTTGATATCCTCGATTCCACTGTAAGCTTACCGGGTCCTGCTCCATCTGAGATAGGTCCTAGATGGTCCCGAAAATATCTAGACAAAGATGCGCTTACCGAGGTATCCTTAGTAGAAGCTTGGAATCCCAAACCTTCAAATTTTACAATTGATTCTGAGGTAGAATGGTTTAGGGACTCACTGACTCGTATCAGTAACGTTGCTATGCCCCGGATCGGTCCCATCTCACCCAAGCAAAGCGTCTATTGGTGGTCATCTGAACTAGCCCGACTACGAATGGAGTGTGTTAAGGCGCGTCGCCGTTACACGCGTTTTAGAAGAAGGCATCTCAGTTATCGTGATCCGGACGAAGAGGCAAGTTTATATACTTCTTATCAAGAAGCAAAAAGGGCTCTTCGGTTGGAAATAGCTGAAGCAAAGGATAGGGCATGGAAGGAGCTCCTGAACTCTTTGGATTGTGATCCTTGGGGGCGACCGTACAATATTGTCATGAGTAAACTCCGTCCCTGGAGGCCGCCGCTAACATCCACAATGGAGCCGACGTTTCTGGGGATGGTTGTTACATCGTTGTTTCCTTGTGATTCTACTCCTTTTATTAATGTTGACTTCGATCATTCAGAAGATATTCCTGAGGTGTCAGAGGGTGAGTTAGGGGCTGGTGTTTTTAAAATTCAAAACAAAAAAACCGCTCCTGGTCCAGATGGATTGCATGGAACGGTTTGGGCGCAATCTCTTAATAATGGCTTATTTAACAGATTTCGAGATCTCCTTTCTGATCTTTTGAGGAAAGGCATATTCCCTAATAGCTGGAAAGTTGGACAATTGCTTCTTCTTAGGAAGTTTGGGAAACCGGTAGATTCACCTTCGGCCTATCGACCTATTGTTTTACTTCCTGAGGTGGGCAAACTGTTTGAGCGAATAATTGTCTCGCGCCTCGAGAAGCATCTTCAGACTATTGGTCCAAATCTGTCTGATACTCAATTCGGTTTTCGGCGTGCTCGCTCTACAATTGACGCTTTAGCTAAGTTAAGGGACTTGTGCGAAGAAACTGTCTCTGGGGGTGGGGTTGTGTTGGCGGTTTCGCTAGATATTGCGAATGCGTTCAATACTATTCCCTGGAGAGCGATTATGGATGGTCTCCTTTATCATGGTGTGCCTGTGTACTTACGTCACGTAGTAGGAACTTATCTCTCTGATCGATCGATCATTTATCCAAGTCGGGAAGGTTGGAGATGCTATCAGGTTCGATGTGGAGTTCCACAGGGGTCTGTTCTTGGGCCCCTTTTATGGAACATTGGATTTGATGCAGTCCTTCGAGGTAGACTGATGCCAGGAGTAGGTTTAATATGTTATGCGGATGATACACTTGTGACGGCCAAGGGATGTAATTATCAGGAGGCGAGTTTGTTAGTTACTGCTGGAGTGGAAGAAGTAGTGACTCGTATAAGACAACTTGGTCTTCGAGTCGCTCTACAAAAATCAGATGTCATATGTTTCGCTAGGAGGTCACCACCTAGAGGCGCTGAGATAATAGTGGATGGTGTTCATATGGCATTAAAGTCGACGTTGAAATACCTCGGGTTGGTTCTTGACGCCCGATGGACTTTCAAGGCTCATTTTGCTGCCCTGGAATCCAAGCTTGATTCCACTGCAATGGCATTGGGTCGTATAATGCCAAATATCGGTGGGCCAGGCGGGGGCTGTAGGCTCCTTTATGCTGGAGTGGTGCGTGCAAAGGCGCTTTATGGGTGTCCGATATGGGCAGATAAGTTGTCTTTTTACAACAAGGCTTTACTGAGACGGTCACAGCGTAAAGTTGCCATAAGAATTGCTAGGGCATACCGTACCGTATCCTGTGACGCGGCATGTGTCATAGCCGCCACTCCGCCTTGGCATTTGGAAGCTTTGGCTTTGGGTGAAATTTTTTGGAGACGAGCTGAAGCCAGGAGTGGTGGTTTTGACCCACCTCTGGAGGTAGTCAAGGTCTGGAAGGAGGAGTATCGCCGCCTAATTTTGCTAGAATGGAGGGATGAGTTAAGTGAATGTCGGTTTGGTTTACAAACCGTTGATCTTATTCGTCCCTTCTTGAAACACTGGGTGGACCGACGGTGGGGATCGCTTTCCTATCGGCTCGTTCAGGTTCTCTCTGGGCATGGATGCTTTGGGAGTTACCTGCATCGAATCGTTGGGAGAGAGGCGACACCTGCTTGTCATCATTGTGACTGTAGAGAGGATACGGTGAGGCACACTGTTGAGGAGTGTCCGGCTTGGGACGGCTTTCGCTCGGTCCTTGCTGATAGCATTGTTGGCAATCTGTCGCTTCCACTAATTATCCAAAGAATGGTGGAAGCTGACAATGACGGCCCATGGAATGCCTTCAAGGCTTTTTGTGAGGCCGTCATGACTGAGAAAGAGAATGCGGAGCGTCAGCGCGAAAACAATTCTGATGCTCCGCCGGTAAGAAAACGACGAATGGGGCAGCGACGCCGTGCTTTCGCACGTCTGCCCTAAGTTAAGATGCTGATGATTTTCTCGTGGGAGGAGTCACGTTGATATTGTGGCATTCGCGTTTGGCGGGGGTAAGGATAGGGCACAGCTGTTACCTGCCTCCGCCCTTTGGCGAGCCGAAGGCAGCCGTCAGGTTTTAGTGGGTAGGTGTGTAAATATTATGTCTGAGTCCCACATAATCCCTGCTAGAGTAAAATTCAGCAGGGATATGCGTAAAAGCATTTCCTGACGTTAAAAAAAAAAAAAAAAAAAAAAAAAAAAGGCTAAAGTTATACAGCCCTACCGCAACGTTTAATTTACTACTCCTTGTTCTCCTTTTTTATTATGCCTTAATTAGTTCTTAAGAACTTTACAAAGCTTCTTATACTTACATTATTAGAAATACCTAACATATGCATTATTACATCCTTTCGAATATGATTCAACAAGTTCACAAATATAATAGTCTTAATTAAAAATTTAAATTCAAAACCGTTACAACTTAAATCCAAACGAGAAAATACTAATATAATAACAAATTATCAAAAGCATAGACTTTATCTATACTAGCAATCATAATCCAGACATTAGATTATAATATGTGACCTTACATACAATATTTAAATGTACTCTTCCAATAGATGTAATCTCGAATGTTCTAATATATTTTTAATTGTTACGATAACACGAAGCGATCCATTGTCCGCAGTTTTGGATTACAGGATGTTAGTCAAGCGGTTTCGCAAACTATTATTCAATTATCTTTATACCATCTGTTACCTTTCACTGGTAAGTGATTAGATAATGACATTTATAGAAGGATATTAAAAGATTCAGTGAGAGAAAGATACTGTAAAGAACTGGCTTACTATAAGCATTGCTTAAAAGAATCGAAACTGCGGTCGGATAAATCTACTTCAATTAACCTTAAGGAGACACAAGTTTGCGCGTTTTCCGGTAAAAAAAACATTTGTCGCTACTTCTCCTTTCGAAGACACTCTTTTTAAAACCTCAGCCATACTTGGCGTTATTATATCGAATGACGTTCAGTTTCGCGGTCATTTGGAGGAAAAGGGTAAATTTGCCTCCAAGAAGCTTGGTGTGATTAGCAAGAGCAATAGTACGCTCAAAAAAGCGTCCTACCAATTCTTAAAAACGTACTTGCAAGCCCTCTGGCATTGATAGTGTCTATGGGCGTTGGTATCACTTAACATCAGGTGAGCTTATTGCCCGTTTGCCAAGAGCAAACAAAAAAGAAATAAAGAGAAGTTGCGTATCTACTTCTTTAATATGTCCTCAGGTACCACGTCAGAGCGAGGTAAACCCACTGAAACCATACACCTTCTCGGTACTTCCAACACGTCTGAGACATCCAGAACATCGGATCGCATTGTAACCAGATTGTAAAGAGATTAACCTTACTTACTTATATTATTATATTCATAATATTTTAGTATATCTGAACCTTTTTTGTATGAGTAAAGAATGAAGTAGGTAGTGATGAAACTTGAAACCCAACTATCTTCTAAATTGAATATAATTGATCGTATACTTTAAACTACTGTTCAGTAAAGTCCACTTATAGCCTAATTGAAAAGTTACCAAACTGGTCATTGAGCATTGTCGTTACATATATTGTATATATCAATATACATTCACTCTGATGAAACGACGTTAAAATCGAAGATTCGATGAAACGGACTTTTGATTCTTTTATATTTTTATACTCGCAGCTAGATATAGATAGAAAATATATATATATCTCAGGGAAAATGTGGAATTCTAATGGTGAAAGAAATGTTCAATTCAAATATTTTCTCTTAATAATATCAATATAGATTATTATAGACATTTTGATATCTTAACATTATAAAATGTCTCAATTATTTTGCCAAATTGTAGGCAGAAAATCGTTGAACCTCATTCGTATATTTTTTGCAGACAATTTCTTGAAATTTCTTAAATTTTTTAAAAGAACAATAGCAGGAAAAACCCTTAACACTTTTAATTTACTATCCCTTTATTACGTTACACGTTTGTGTTGTGTTGCACCAGTGGTGGTTTTATGAGTAATTAACACTAGAATTGAAGTCAAAAGTCAAAAGCCTAGTTATCCTCATACGGATTAGAACTAAATCGAGGCAATGCTAGTAATTATATAACTCCACTTATAACTAGAGCTTTTAATTACAACAACAAGTATGAGAAGGCAAAATGTTAAATGTTAATATCGCAGGTGAAGGCTAAGTACGTTATTCCCTTTTTATAAAATTACTCATAATCATTCTACGGATTTTACGCCAATATTTTTTTACTTTTATTTTACCGTGTTTGTTAACAATATTTTTTTAATAACAGAAAAGTTCAACTCATTCTTACATTACTAAGTTTAAACGTAGTAACGTTTTGAAATTTAAACCAAAATAATTTTAATTTTTAAATTTGGAACACGTATTTCCATAGTTAAAACGATCGCCCAGAGATGACCATAAACAGAAAAATCAATCGACCAAAAATTATTCAAACGCAAATTAATTACACTTGTTTAATCACATTTAGTCTATCGAATAATTCTATTGATTATTATCTGTAACAACTGATATTAACTGTATGCGTCATACTGTGAGCGGTGTCCAGCCAAGGTCTTTAGAACTTAAATTAATATCATTTATCGTTATCGTTTAGACACACGACTGGGTTTCTACGGACGAAAGGATATGCTTAATGTCATTCGATTGGACTAAATAAACCAATTATGCAGTTAATTGCTACATAAGATTCCGATTTAAGCACGCGTGATAAACCATACCTACCACCTACGGAAAGGTTTGCTTAAATATAAAGCCTTAGTAGATCAGCTTGCTTAAAATGTATGAGTAAAAGTCACAACCTACTGGATGACGAAATATGAAATAGCAACGTAAAAATAAGAAAAGAGATTGAAAGATTCATTCAGGAAGGGTAGCTTGGATCGCCTTATTGCGACTATGTATCGCTTTTTATTTAAAGTTTATTTGTTTTCTTACTATCTGTTTTTTTTTATATAAATAATACCTTTTCTACTCCCCTGCCATTGTGTCCAGGGACTTTTTCTATCTCTAAACTCCACGTCACACATCTCGCGAAATACTTACTATCTATTTACAATTGAGTGTTGTTAAAAATATAACCTTTGTTGTTAAAAGATTACCTGTAGTTACGAAATGTCGAGGTAATCATATCTTATACAAAATAACCCAAGTAGGAATTGGTTTAATTTATACGCTCGGGGTTTTCCAAGATTGCACGAACGTATTTTCCATTGCATACCAATAAAAAAATGTCAAGTGAAAGAGAGCAGTGTTGGCCTAGTGCAGTGATTCCCAAAGTGGTCTATATCGACCCCTAGGGGTCTATGACAACCTGCAAGGGGTCTACGTCAGCAAAACAAAATTTGGGGGTCCATGAAATGAAAATGGGGGTCCACGATAGTGGATCTCAACACATACACTGATAGTACCTATTTACTTACATCATACAATATCAAAACATATACATTATATTGACTTATTGCTTATGTTATTTTATTTATAGTTTATTTTATGTTTATTTAATGCTACGTATATTATACATAACAGATGCAAAATTTTATTTTGAGTAGTTTTAATTTAAATTCAATTAAAAAATGTATAAATTAACAATATTAACATGTGTTTTTACTTTAAGTTTTTAACACTAAACTTCACTACAGTTAGAAATATACAGGAAATCAATATCAGGTAAGTAGGGGGTCTACCCAACACGGAAAAACATAGCAAGGGGTCTACGACACAAAAAAGTTTGGGGAACTCTGGCCTAGTGGCTTAAGCGTGCGCCTCTCAACACCGAGGTGCGTTCAAACCACGGCTGTGCATTAATTGAGATTTCTTTCTATGTGCGCAATTAAGACTTGCGATATGGCATAAACCCAAAATCTACGTCATGTGTAAATATACAGAACTCTGATCACCTACTAGTCTTTAGAAATAAAAAAGATCACAAAACGGTCATCTGCGGCCAAGACACATATAGGGTTATTACGCTTTTGTATTATTATAAATGATCGATTTTAATTGTTTATTTCTATTTTTGAAAAGAAGTAACGAGGATTAGTCTACTTCGCAACGCTTTCATATTTCTTCAAACATCTAATATCACAACATTATTGCATGTTTATTATGTCATGCATTTGCTATTGAAATCTAAGTTTAAGCGGAAGCTATATGAAATATAATTTCAGGTTCTAGACTAGAAGAATCAGGTTATGATTACTAAAGAATTATATCACATCTTGCGAATGCATCAATTAGATTATCTATTTTGAAGCCAAATCTCGAGTGGTAATCATTTAATATTTTAATGGATGCTGTCTAATTTAGATCATAGCTGATTTTGTAAGAAAACCAAAATAATAAATTACAGTTTCATATTTCCATAATTTGATTAAACAATTTTATTTATTAATTTGATTTTAATGAGTTGACTATGCAGCGGAGGATAAATAATTCAATAAAAATGTCCTTTTGGTCCGGGAATAAAACGCTCCTTCCATGTATGTCAATAAAACACTAAAGCAACTATTGGTTTTAATTTTCTTTTATTATTTATATTATTACATAGGTTTAAGCAAATTTACATACTATAAATGATTCTTATGATTAGGTTTTAATAAACGTTTTAAAGCAACGAGTGGCTTATACAATATAGGCTTAAGGCAATTAGAGTAACGCTATTAAAATTCATAAATATACATCATAAGCCGAAAACTGTAATTATGATAGCAATTTTAATACTAAATGAGTTTAAAAATGTGCTACTTCCACGCACTGAATACCAGACGCCATTTTAACTTAGCATTTTTATCGGGCAAATTTTTCGTTTATATCAAAACTATATTTCGCGTAGTTTTTTGTGGAAGAAACGTAGATAAGATTGCTTTCCTAAGCCCTGGTGGTCTGTTCGAAACCCAGCTAAGCAATAATGGATTTTGCGACTTTATAAATATTTTCTCATACAGAGAAGGAAAATAATCACGATGAGACCGACCAAACCTTGTTGTCCTTTCGAGGTTGGTTCACAGGTCTGACCGTGTATGTGTGTAGAAAAACGGATCAAAGACAAGAATTAGAAAGAGTTAGAGATCAATTTATTATCAAAGGGTAAGGTTCATACTTTGAACATTACCTAACAATGAGCGTAGATGATTCTAGGCTTAGTAAGTTTCATTTGAATATTATAGTTATATTTTTAAATTCTTATGTAATGAATATATTTCTGTATTAAATACTGCTTTTGTTCTCACTTGAGATATTTGAATAAGAAATTTATATTTACATATAAGTTCAGTGAACTTACATTCGGTTTAGTTAAATTATAATTAAGGCTGCGTTTGTAAGCAGCGCATTAATTTGTAAAAAAAATCTTACGTTTAAATTCACAACTGCAGTATTACGTACTGCAGTTGTGAAGTTGTGAGTTGTTTCTACAGTATAATAACGATTATAGTATTTAATGACCATTTTATACACAAGATAACGTTTTTAAGGAAGATTATTACGACAGTACAAAGATAAATTTTCCAACTTTCATATTATGCCCACTAATGCGAGGTGCAATGAATACAAAATATATAGTATAGTGCAGGGAAAGTCATTTATTGGTATACGGAAACGTTCAAGAAAGCAAACTGAGGCGTTCCAATGCAGGTTGGTGAAATGTAATGGCAACCATTAAATTTTACAAAAATCTTGCCTTAAATGTATTTGGGAGAGTCTAATGGCATTTCTTGTACGTTCTACACTCTTAATTTTAGTATTGGTAATAAATATAAGTCTTTCGAATCTTTATTTACGTTCATAATTTTACATACCTAAACATTTTTTTCTTTGGGAAGACCCTGTGTATCTTAAGGCAAAAGAGATACGAATGTTAACTACACTAAAAAATTAAAAAATATTTCTAGAGTATTATTTGTTCGTACTAATGATATTTTTATTGTAATTAATATCTAGTAATAAAGACAATTGAGGTTGAATACTTTATTATTATATATTTAAATGATAAATAATACGTTCTAATGCTATATAAATGTTTGTCGATTATGTATTAAAATGTAAATACATAGGCCGAGGGTGATAAGTGCGTGCCCAAATAGACTTTTCGATATCATAATTATTACAATTTTGTTCGTCGTCTAATGAATAATCTCCTAAGTCTATTATTCTATCAATTTGTTATTGTCTATTTATCTTACCATTCCGTTGTCATTTTTGTATATAATTTGTGCTGACTTTATTCTTTTCTTGACTGTTCTTCTGTTTCAATTGTTTTTATTTTTTTGTTTTCATATGCACATACACATTTAGAGTTTAATTTTAATCTATATTAAAAAGTTGCTGGGCCAATTTAAGTACGAGACCGGATGAAGTATCCGCAGGTGAAAGTCTGGCCATTACTGACAGAACTGTAATTAATTAACCTCAGTTTACGGTTAAATTGTTGTTGAATGACATAAATATCGAACGTAATTTTTATTGCATCACAAAGTTAGATGCTCTGATTTTCCGTGTATTAAAAATATTGACCACATTGTTAAAAGAAACAATCAATGTTTTTATTAACAGGTAACATAGGTAATAAAAACTGTAATCTCATAAAACATTTAACTAAAATAAAATAGTTTTGAAAAAATTGTAAAATGATTTTTTTTTTTGAAATATTGTGAAATGAATTTTTGAAATATAGACACTTTTTTTTGGTTTTGCTGTATGAATTTATTATACAAGACTGAAGCTGAGGGAATGTATGTAATTTGATGTAATAGAGTTGTAAGCGCAACCAATTGACCCCAGGAAATAATTTCTTCTAATTACTTAATATTATACTGAAAGGCTAAGCCTACCACAACCAATACCTGTTCAACTTAAAAATATAAATTATAAATTCATAAAATAATTAATAAAAATGTAATTTAATTAAATACATAATGATTCAAAACCTCTAATTATTAAATAAAATCTTACTTTAATTGGTTTCAATTCCTTCACCTAACCATTAGCCCAATTCAAATTTACGCAATAAACAAAAACTATGAAGATTCCAATTATACTTTGGCATTGACCATTCGTAGGCAAAAACGCGGCACTGCGATGAAATTGGTTCCAATAGACCTAGACCAGTATTATATAACATGACATTTACATAACAAAATTACATATTACTGACTAGACATATTTCTAAATTAAAGGATGATTCTGAGACAGGTTTGAGATTGAATGTAGAAATTTAATGTGGTCTTCAAACTGCTTGTAATAAGGAAACGTATAAACGGAAAGTATAAATTACCCTTTAATTTTATCTATATAAAATAATTCTATGAAGGATTTCTAAAATTCTTATGACCCCTATGTAACATACTACATAATATTAAAAAATTGAATTGTTCGCTTAAGAAACTTAACGGCCGGGTTAAAAAAAAATTACTAGGAAATTGTTAACGAAACACAGTAAGTGACATTTAATTTCTTTTTATTCCAAATAATTTTTCGATTTTTTCCCCCCCTTGTGGGGTATAGGACCCACGTAGGGAAATCCTGGTCTAAAAAGTTACAGGACGTAGCCAAACATAAAAAGGGTTTTTATGTTTATAATGAATATGTTTTACACATTTCGCACTTGTTTATATTATTATTTAAAAAATTTAAGAAAACTTTAACTATAAACCAATCTTTTATTAGGAAATTGTTATTATCATGTTACCATAATAAGACTTTATCAATGGTATATAAGGTTTAATTCCCGTTGAAGGTTGAAGTTAGAGGCTTTGTTGAAACGGAAGTTCGATTTGACAATACAATAGGGCTGAGACAATGGACGTCACAGTCTGTTTTATTAATTAAGTATTTTTATTATGAATTAAAAGCGTTGATAAATAATAATAACGAAACAATAGTAGCCAATGAAGGGTGTATTCTACGTAAGATATAATACTTTTTGTGTAGGAACTCATTTAGTAGATCATTTTCTGATAAATCTTAGCACACATCACCATGAGAATTGAGATTAGCCTGAATGACAAGAAAATCGATCAGTATAATTAACACATATTATATGTGTTAATTATACTGATATATATGAGAAAAATGTTTTAATAATAGGGCTTTCAATGATTATATTTCTATAATTAATTGACAAATAATTATTATTCAAATTTGGTGACAGGATCAGATACGTGCATGAACATCTTTTGAGTTTTGGAGACTAGCCGACATACAAACTGATAGTAGCAATAGCTCATAGTGTATCTAGTAGTAGGTGTGAAAAGTAAAATTATTTTATGTATTTTTTTCTGTCATACCTTAGATTAGTCTCAATTTGTAACTTTGCGTCGAATTAATTAAAAGCAAATTGATTGAGTATTACTGAGAACCAAATTTGGGTTTTGTAACCGTACGTATTATTTGACCATCTTCAATGTACTTGATAAGGTATATAACGCAAGTCAAGAAAACAACACTGTCATACAAAATTAATGGAGTGATATAAATGGAACTTTCTAAGAAAATGGCTTGCAAGAGTAAGGCTTATTATAATTATTTCTACAGATGAACGAAAGCCTACGTTTTCCAAATAAAACCTCATTTCTTATTTAAATTTTATATAACACACCGTGTTTGTTTATAAAGATGATTTAAAAATTATTTCTATATTTATTAATTTTAATTTATTTATGTTTATGACAAATTGTTTAGAAATTATATTTCTTTGAGTGAAACAACAAAACATACAACTCTGCTTTCGTGGCTCAGGCTGTGCAGTGTGCACTATGATTAGTCATATGAACCCTAGGTTCAATTTCAAACAAATAAAATCTAGTTTCATAACACAAAAGCAAGATAACAACGACTTCTTTATATTTATGGACTAAATTATGTGCCGGGAGCAATATTATTTAATTTTAAAGTATAATTTACCGAATTAGATTAACATAATCTATAAAATCAGGTAGATAATAAATAAATTTATGATTAAGATAATTAAATTAATTAACAATAAATCATAAACAGCCATACGGGAGTCGACTCTAAATATTCTGTCTTTGCACACTTTAAACATGAATAAAGCTAGTTGTAATCTTTAAAGTATACGCCATTATATATCATTATACAATACACACTATCATTATTATAAACCTCAAGACGTGAAAAGCAAAGTGCCATTATGATGTGCAATTTGTTATTTATCGTAATACCTAACCTACGGGGCTTATTTCACGATCCTTTCTAAAATATGATTTCAGTGATTTAGCACTATGTATTATTACTTTGATTAATAAGTAATCATTTAATTAACTAATACTGAAATTTAGGTATATTGTGAATACGAAGAATATTATAACCATACGTACGGATGACGTCAGGTGTGAATGAATTTTAGTTCAGTAAAATTTATAGTAATCACTAGTCTATATATATAAAAATGAAACCCGTTTTCCGTTGTCACGACATAACATGAAAACGGCTTGACCGATTTGTCTGATTCTTTTTTTATAATATTCCTTGAAGTACGAGGATGGTTCTTACGGAGAGAAAAATTAAAAAAAATGAGTGATAAAGTCTAAAAACAACACTTTTCTATATTCCCATACAAAACATTCGCAGTAATATTTAAAGGCAATTTGAACTTTAATACCATATCATAAAGTTCAAGTGTTAGTGGAGGGGTTTCGGGAAGGTAAATTTTTATTTTTTGACATAATGTATTTGTTGTATTATCAACTTTCTTTTTTTTATCTTACTAGCTAGACCGGTGTCCCGAATAGCAGAATAAGTATTTAAAAAAATAAGGAATCGACTGTTAGGCGGTACGATGTTCGCCAGGCCAGCTAGTATATTATAAAACAACTAACTGCCCCCGCGAACTTATTTTCTCCTTGATGCCTAGCCTACCTTTTTAGTACATACCATGGAACATTTTGCTATGCTACCCCAGAGACTGTTCGGTTTTCCGGAATGAAAACTTTTTAGGTTTTTCGGTGTTTTTTCTCTACATAAACCTCAGATTTCAAGTTATAAGTTCTTAACTAACAAAATAAAATAGTGGTTGATCGTAGAGGGTAGATGAAAATTAAGGGTTGTATGTATTTTTGTATGCTATATCATAAGAAAATAAAAACAGAAAAAAAATTCTAAAAATAAAAACAATTTTTTTTTGGGGTGGACCCCTTATCACTTAAGAGTTTGAAAGATAGATAGTAGCCGATTCTCAGACATAGTGAATATGCATAAAAAAATTCATAAGAATCGGTCAAGCCGTTTCGGAGGAGTATGGGAACGAACATTGTGACACGAGAATTTTATATATAATACATAATAATTATAAAAAAATTATGAACGGAAAACATCATTAATTTGGAACATCTGTTAGACATACATTGTCTTTTTTACAGAACAGAGGGCCAACGCTCACTCGATGTAAAGTGATACCGCCTCCCATGGGCACTCGCGCCGCCAGAAGACTCGCAAGTTTGTTATGTTTGGGTTAAAAAAGCAAAATAAAGAGTATATGACAGAATCGTGCCTCTAATACACTGGTAACAGAGTCCAAATTGCATCGAAATTTTTTTTTCACAAATTTCACAACTTTAGGCCTATTTTTTTTTGTAACTTATTGCTGGTGTAATAAAATACAGTTTGTCTTTTAAACTTTCAGTAGCTTATAAACTCTAACGGACACGATTAATAACCATTTAACTACCAAGGTCATGTGACAATCTGATATTACTAATAATTTCAAGCACGATTTTATCACTAACAAATAGGCATAACAATGGTAAAATTGTTATGATCAAAATCTAGTAATAATGAAGGTTTAAGTAAGGTCCTGGAGACTTTCAAATATAATTTATAACATATGAAATATATATGTTAAATAAATAGTACGTTTTGTACTCTAAGATAAATCTTATTTTATATACCTGAACAGTCCTGATGGCATCGGTAGCTACGAAAAGCAGCGTTACCGCAACGCCGCACCACACGCCGGCCCGCATCGTTTACTGCAAAAAAAATAACTCTTTACACCGACATATCTACTAAATTAGCAGTTTTAGCAGTGGCGTAACTATACCACCTGGGGCCCGTGGCAAATTCTTTTGATGGGGCCCTATTAGTAAAAATCGTTTCACTCAGTTTAATTTTAATAAACTTCGAGATTTTCAGCGTACTCAATTACACGTTGTATATGTCCGACTAATGGCCATAGGCCTCTTAGGCGAGAGGGAATTGTCTATAGTCCCCGCGCTAGCCCAATGCGTATTAGAGAGTTCACATCCATAGAACATAATATCTCTTGGGCAGGGGCCCTCTTGGTTCGGGGGCCCGTGGCATTTTGCCAGCCCTGCCACCCTATTTTTACGTCACTGAGTTTTAGCCTGTACAAGCATCGGCTGACAGATTTTTCTCTTTATGTCAGTGAAACAAAATATTGTAAGAAAAATAATTGCCTATAAAAGAAAAATGACCGTAAAACAAATACAAAATCCATAAACGTTGCGTGGATTATTTAATAACAAAAAACTCTATCGATCATATAATAAAGTTTATTTATTACTGAGATTGATAATCAGGATCTCTCATCTATAATATAAGTATTATTTATTTTAGATAGCCTTTTTACACGACCAATCCATATTTTACGCACGTGTTAATTTAAGATTAATTAAATAATTATTTTTATTCTCTACAGCAAGTATGGTCTGATTAAGAAAAAAACTAACCCTTTATTGGATTTCCGTTCTGAATATCACAACCTTGAGCTTTCGCGATATTTTAAAGATTACATAATTGTTTGTTTATTCAAGATATGACTCACAAATTTACTAATAAATAAGATTTTTATTTAATTGGTTTTTACTTAGTTGATAAAAAAGAGAGGAGTTATATAATTACATATATTTTTATATTATACATTAGGTACTTAAAAACAGTTCAACTTCATTCACTTCACTTCATTTTTTTAAGTTTTGTATAAATAAAGGCTTAACAAACCAAATCTCCGTTATTCTATAAGAAAAAAAAGTACATTTTAAACGTAAGAATTATATTAAGGCATTAAATTTAATATCTACAGTTGTACAAAGAACCATACAATAAATATTACAAACAATAGCCATTGAGATAATCAAACTGTCTAATTATTCATTGGAAGATAAAGGCATGCAAATTACCTTCTGACAATAATAATAATACTAATTTGCAATGGTCAATGGCCAGGGAAAGTGCACACGCACAGTCATTACTCGCTATACACTACTCAGTACTCATACTAATTAATGTTTGTCATTAACACGATAATATTGTTAGAGTAATTTAGAATAATAAATGTATGGGGTATATTATTTTTGATATAAGATGCGAAAGTGTTTCCTACGCAAGTTTACTTGTAAAGTATTTTTTTTATCCGGGGTCAATAAATACTTTATACCTACTAACACTCAGGTGAAACTCAGGCTGACCTAAAGGTTAGTGCACATGCACGCAGCGGTTGTTGTGGCCATCTGCACATGCCCTTAGGACCCTAACCAAGTAGTGGTTTCAATTTTTACGTAGCCGGTAATAAGTAACACAATTTGCAAAATCATAATTTTGAAAAAGAGTTTTTACCGCGGTTTCGCGACTTTATTCAATATTTTAATAGATAGCTGATATAATAAAAACATGAACTACGTTAAATACACTCATTCGCAGACGAAGTAGTCGTTTTAAGCTATTCTATAATTGCTTTTGCAATGAATTCTAAAAGAATTTTCCATCAACGATTCTTGCGTATTGGCATAAATCAGTGATCTGTGAAAGTTATTACAAAAGTTACTTTGTACAGTTTTGAACCCAATTACAATATACAATTTAGACCATAAATTTCATTTGACTAAAGAAAATATAAGGTGTTTGTCTATTAGCTAGACTGACTTTTACAAGTTTATGATATACGAGTATACACGTACACAGACATTTTTGTAATGTTCCTTGCTTAAAAAGTAAATTACACACTTGCTCAAACTCAAACTCAAACTCAAAATATCTTTGTAATAAACTGTATTTCTTTATCTTAAATTAACATAACATTAAATCGATAGATTGAGTGTTATGATCATGGCCGTGAATCTATTAAAGAAGTGAATATTCCTAATCGTGTAATAAATATTCATTAAATATTTATTGAATCGTTTGAACTTGATATTATATAACATTTGACACATGTAAACGGTACTAATTATAGCGTTGAGAATGAAAGTAGTGAAAGCGCTGAACGTGTAAACGAATTTATATAATTAACGAACGGTTTAAAGAGAATCAACGAATAGAAAAACTAAACATGCAAAAGTTATGTTTCAA
The DNA here is from genome assembly GCF_905475465.1 of Pieris napi. Lineage (NCBI taxonomy): Eukaryota > Metazoa > Arthropoda > Insecta > Lepidoptera > Pieridae > Pieris > Pieris napi. The sequence goes on from NC_062252.1 coordinate 4,465,641, forward strand.
TATAGAGCAATGTAGGGATTAAGCGTGTGACTCTTTCTGTCCTGCCTTGCGATTCTGTAACTCACTATTCGAACTTACACAGCGGTTTTCGCAGCGGCGGTCGCGCTCTAATCAGTCGTAAAGCAGTCATTTTACGATTTGGCATTCTGATAAACAATAATCTACAAGCTCCCTCATTAAGCTGTGTGAGTTCGTAAAGTGAGTTACAGAATCGCAAGGCTGCCTTTAAATGCTAGCTAATGTTTTTTGTGTTATGTTAACACTTGACACTAGATATCGCGACGAATTCGGCAAATCAAAAATTTTTCATACGGTCATACTTTGCGTCCAGTGTCGGCTCCTACCTTTTACAAAAATTGACGTTTTATCTATTCTTACAACATTTAAGTAAACAAACAACATATTTTAATACCAGTGTCCGCTTTATATACATCCTCATGTATAAAAAAGTGCAGTTTTGTGTGCGTGAGTGCAATGTGCAATCCACCTTGCCATCTAGGTGATGTGCTTCGTTCTGATTGTTCACTGCGCAACACGATTGGTAAATTTGCCCATCCAATTTCTAGGATACATGTCCTAATATTTACCGGTTATGAATTTTGTAATACAGTCAATTGTTTACATTTTCAAAATCTGTTAACAAATTTCATTTACAAGCAAACGGGTCGGTTCAACTAGTTATAATTGCCCCTATTTCGTGGCTTGGTTATTAAGTCATATGTGCTCTTGAAAATATTTTTTATTAAAAGCAAAGTATGCTTCAAACCTTACTTTTCGTATATATTCTAAGCCAATTTTTTAAGAATAACTGTGTATATTATGCGACCTTGATTTCGTATGTCAAACCTAAAATTTTAGAACATTTCTAAGAGCTTCAACGCTTTAAACAAAAAGTGTAACGTTTAGAACAGAAAACATTGTCTACCAATGAAAATAAATAACATTCAATTATACATTTTTGTGAAGGCTACTTTCATAACACAAGAATCCTTAGACGATAGTGCACTTGTATTTTAAACTTGAAACAAATGAATGAATGAGAAATTTCCCACAAAGATTCATTCAATTGTTTAAGCCATTACATAATTTGAAATATTAGCGGTAACAAATACCTTATTATACTTGTTACTCTCACCCGAGAACGATTACTTTACTGCACTAATTTTGGTTGAATAATGTTTTCTTAAATGAGTCGGGATTTTATAAAAAACACTTAGTCAAACTTTAAATTTAAATTAGACATAAGTAATTATGCATAAGTATGTTGTTAGCTACATGTACTAAATCAATTAATAAAATATATGTTAATTTAATTGAATATAGTTTTACATTATAACGAGATTTAATTAATAAGCCGTCGGAAAGGTACTTACTTAAATTTTCGTGCATTTTAATGTAAAATTGAATTTTAATAAACGGTCTAGCATATTTTCTTAATAATTTTAATCACTGAAACTGTATGGAATTATGTGAATAAATAATAATCATTTTACGTATCATTGTCAAATAGATTACCAACCGAACGACGAAAAGAAAAATTAATAAGTAAAATTTACTTAGTAATTCTAGTCATAAGAAAATAAGGAGCTAACAATGCCATACTAATAAATTAAAGTCACAATGGTATGTTATAATAATAATAATAATTATTACTTAATTATGAATGCCTAGAGTTGATGTCTAATAAGCAACGGGTCACGCACCATGGTCAAAACGCACATCGTCAGCATGCGACAAGATCACGACACAATGATTAAGTTTTTATATTACGCAGATTACATCTTATCATTATAACTGAAGACTCCCACAATTTAAAGAGGATGAAGGGATTTTTAAAAACTACTTAAAGCTAAAATTATATTTTATTTTGAGAAAATATGTACGCAAGCCATCTTGGCTATCAAAATGTGAGCAATTGATTTGAGAATTTCGCAATATTGACCACATGCAAGTGACATTAGATAATTAATGTCAAAATAATTTTAAACACAAAACATACCTAAACGAAAATCACTACTCGCCGTTTTAAAAGCTACAGAATAACTAAAGTTTAAATTGCATTTTGATGAAAAGCATCCACTTTTCAGATTGTAAATATCCGTTGGCGTCAATCTTATCTAAAACGATCAGTTAGAATGACCTTATCTTAGGATAAGTCAATTATGCTGATACATTAAGGTTACAAGGCTGGTGCACAAGGTTGTATTGGATATTAGAAATTGTGAGTAACAGACAAAAGCTTTCCACTGAAACGGTGGCTTATTCAGAAGAACATGGTGTAAGGGAGTAATAAAAATATCAATTATCAATACTTGATATTGATTATTGACCCCCCCCCCCATGTGACGCGCCGTAACGTTTTTCTGTACCCAATAGTAAAACGTTTCGTGACCACCTAGTGACTCTTTATATCTAAAAGTTACCATGATGTGGTGTAAAGTACTGGAAAGTCGAAAAAAATATTAACAATAACGCGTAATTCAATCCCCGCCCCGCATCGTAATGGTGGCTGTACACATTCGGCGAGAGCTTCTCGCCGGGAGTCTCGACCGAGAGGACCGAGAGAAGAGCGCAGCCTGTACACACTCGTTACGTTAATTGTATTTAAAACACCGTTAATAATGGACGTGGCAACCGCTGCTGCTGTTTGTCTTTGTGCAATGAGTTATTATAATTTTCTTCACGTTAACCATTAAAAAAATACGAAGCCATGGCGAAAAAGAAGATGGTCACTATACACCGCAACAGAAATTGGTAATTAGGATCATAAAGTTTTAATATTATCCAAAATTTAATGATTGAACGAGTGTGTACAGGTCGCTCTCGTTTTACTCGCGAGACCCTTTGACTCGTGCGCAAAAAACCGACAGGCGACCGAGAGAGGCGAGACCAACTGCGAGGAAGCAAGGCGAGACGAGAGCTCTACTGTACACTCTCGCACTCGGCCTGTCTCGGGGTGTCTCGACGAGTGTGTACAGCCACCATAACGTTTTACAAAATGATAAAAGTAGTTTCTTTAACATGCCTTGTTTATTTAGATTATTCACGGTAAAGTTTGTTTTACGCAAAATGAATTGTCAAACCTTGAAGCAAATACGAACTTATTTTAAATGCGTGTACTTTTACAACATGTCTTCATTGTTAATTGAAAAATCTAGATTAAGGTCTTTGCAGATCCTTTTTAAACCTATTAGCTGAGTGTGAAATCAATTCCAAGGTTGATAAAGCCGTTTATTGTCTGACAAAGATCTACCTGTATCTACATTGTATTAGAATATATTGCATTTACATACAAAGAATTATAGCGCTTTAGATACAATTGTTTGTTTGATTGCTACATTAAAACTTTTGTTTGTATCTTTTATCAAAAAAAATCGAATAATTTTTTATTTAAAAACATAAGAAGTGGAGATAACATTTTGTAGTATTTTATTTGTTTTAAATTTTATTTTAAAACATGTCAACATCGGAATAATTTCCGTGATACACGTGATAAAAGTAAGAATACTGAAAGATGCTAAAACTTGTATATCTATATATCTATATATATAAAAATGAAACCCGTTTTCCGTTGTCACGACATAACATGAAAACGGCTCTACCGATTTGGTCAATTCTTTTTTTATAATATTCTTTGAAGTACGAGGATGGTTCTTACGGAAAGAAAAATTAAAAAAATTGAGTGAAAAAGTCTAAAAACAACACTTTTCTATATTCTCATACATAATATTCGTAATAATATTAAAAGTCAATTTGAACTTTAATACCATATCATAAAGTTCAAGTGTTAGTGGAGGGGTTCCGGGAAGGTAAATTTTTATTTTTGACATAATGTATTTGTTGTCTTATCAACTTTCTTTTTTTTATCTTAGCTAGACCGGTGTCCCGAATAGCAGAACAAGTATTAAAAAAAAAAAAAGAATCGACTGTTAGGCGGTACTATGTTCGCCAGGCCAGCTAGTAGTATATATATATATATATATATATATATATATAAATGAAACCCGTTTTCCGTTGTCACGACATAACATGAAAACGGCTTGACCGATTTGTCTGATTCTTTTTTATAATATTCCTTGAAGTACGAAAATTGAGTGAAAAAGTCTAAAAACAAACCTTTCTTATATTCCCATACAAAATATTCGTAATAATATTTAAAGGCAATTTGAACTTTAACACCATATCATAAAGTTCAAGTGTTAGTGGAGGGGTTCCGGGAAGGTAAATTTTTATTTTTTGACATAATGTATTTGTGGTATTATCAACTTTCTTTTTTTTATCTTACTAGCTAGACCGGTGTCCCGAATAGCAGAAAAAGTATTAAAAAAAATAAAGAATCGACTGTTAGGCGGTACGATGTTCGCCAGGCCAGCTAGTTACTTATAATAATAAATAATTATTATTAAATGAGTAATGAACGAAAATGTGTTTCGTGAATGTTTCTTAATAATTTTGCTCACGCAAGCTTCACAAATGCTTTTATATACTATTTAGGTTACTATTACTTATTTTTTTGGACAAAAGACATCTGTTTTCATTTTTACAATAATTATTTGTATAATTGCTTTATTTCAATCGACGGCTAGGCGAGTTATTTTTAAAATCCCCTACTCCGTCAAATAAAAGAATAAGTTTTTTCTAGAAACATTACATTCTTTGAATCCCAATCGAGTTTTAAGTTTTGCAACATGAAAAACAACTTATAAGTGTTATCAACTTCCTCTTACCATTCACTTGTAATCAATAAATAACGTTTATATCTAGAACAATGTTTGTATGTGTGCGTGGCGTTTGTATGTGTTCAGCCTTCGTAAAAGCTCTTAAATGTCGCCGTCAAATGAGATAATCAGCTTTTAATTTGATGACTAGGCATTAATGCATGAAATGCTAACGAGATAAAAGACGTTGCATAAACTTTTGATACTATATAAATATTTTAATGGTATAAGTTTATGTGCGTTTCGTTAGTTTTTGTATAATAAAGTAAAATAGTATGAAAATCGTTCATTATTACGAGAAATAAAGTTTTTAAGAGCAACACCAATGATTTTAAATTATTTGTCTGTATTCATTATATACAGCATAATATTACAGTAATTATTTGTAATTAGTGTTAACTTTCATGTATCGTTTGAAATGTAATTAGATTATGTGTAATGATATTTGGAAGAAGGTTTTGGCCAAAGCCCATGGATACCCATATTGAGCATTCTGAATAACGAGCTATCCAGACCTAGCTCGTTAGTCAGAATGCTCAATTAACACAATATCAACACACACTTAAGGAAATAAATTTTCCTTATTCTAATTGAATCGAGTTTTTTTTCTCTTTTCGTGATCTTTGCCTAAATGTCAGTAAAACTTGTATTTTTTCCTTTACCAATGTTTCTAAGTGCCGAGCGTTGGCAAGCTTTTGTAAATAAAATAAAATTTGACGAAGTAAGATATTACAAAAACTGTTCACGTCAGTAACAGCTCAAAATTTAGCAGAGCAGTCGTATTTTCACATAATATGGCATAATAGTAATTATGAAGTTATTGTAACAGCGTTATTTAGACTGTCATTATGAAATTAGCAGTGATGTGTTAGCTGATAATTACATGCAAATTGAATATTGCTTACATATAACTGCTTACTATTGCTTACTACTGCTTACTATATACTAATGACATGTTTTATAATGTAATTTTTATCTGTGTCCACAACCTACTTGTTTTGTAATTTTTTTATCTTTGTCACAGTTCACACAAATCCCAGTTTGTAAATAGTGTATAGGGGGCCTCATAGCCTAGCGGTCTTATTAAGTGGCAGCTAGGTGAGGGGTACCGGGTTCGATTCCCGGTTCGAGGGCAAGTTTTAATTTAAATTTGTTCTCAGCCTTTGGGAGGGTTGTGCGGTACCGGGCAAGTGCTTAAACCGAACATGGAGGACACGGTCGAATTTCTAAAGACAAGCACAAATTATAAAATATCCTACACTTGACGCTGGCTAATGCGCAAATCGTGCCAGAGCCATTAAAAAAAATAGTGTATGCTGTTCCTCTTCAAATTAAGAATACAATTGTATTTCATCTAATTTAAAACGGACGGAAACCATTCTTATTTAAGTTTTCATGTTAGTTTAAAAGCTGTCAAAATGTGTCCACATCTGGGAGGCAACAGATCACTGTAACGAAGTAAAGTTTCAGAAACATTATCATGAATATAGAAATGTTTACATTCCCGTACATAGATTTAAATATTCCCACAGATGCTTAGTATTTTTGTAAGCGAGAATAATATATTGTAATATTAATAGATTAAATTATTTACATCACACATGTTACAAGAGTTATGTATGTTTGCACATCAATTTGTCTTATAGTCATTAATCACGCTATACTCCACTTTCGATCGTTGCGTGTTTGGGCTTGCACTCAAAACGTTTACTAGATCACAGTCCTAGTTTTAATATTAGTTATAACGAACTAATTGTTTATTAATATACAAAAGTGTTGATAACAGGATTAGTCAAATCAAAAAAGGCCAAAACCGCGAAAAATAGTGTTTCAGAGATTAATTCCTCTTAGATCTATAAAAAATTATTATTTTTAATAACTGACTTTACGTGAATTATAAATATAATCAAACTTTGTGTATTCTATAATTAAACGGTGAATCAAGCCTCATAGTGTAAATTCAAAGGACTGCCAAAAAGCACATCGGTAGAGAAAAAACGTTGGCTCTACAGTTTGTAATTGAAAATTCTACTAATCATTGAAAAACACCTATAACAGACTTAAACGTGACTATAATATATTCAATTATTTAAATTAAATTTAAAATTATAAAACTGTTAAATTAAATAGTAATAAAATTGTTAAATATGCAAATTATAAGAAAAAAAGAAATATTAGTAGATTTGCATAAAGGTCGATTATGAATATAAAACATTAAAATGAACTCAAATAAATTGAATTGTTAATAATTTGTATAACTCTTCAATTTTCATACGATGGAATTCACCGAACTTTCTAAAGCAACACTCATTGACACTTTCGCCCGTAATACAACGTAATACAATTATGCACTTTTTAACTTAAACGTAATTGTATAAATATTTAACAATTTTAAGCCTTTAATTACAATGTTTCATTTTTCATTTGCATTAAATGAGTTTAGGATTTATACGAGTAACAAATTGGGAAAGTAATGTAGGAATCGTTTTAAAAAATGTTTATATGAATAATGCAGTACATATTTGATGTCAGCTAGTTTTTATATTAGACTAGCAGACCGGCCAAGCGTTGCTGTGGCTAAGGTTTTAGTTATATTACATAGTAGTAACCTATTCAAGGGAAACGGTAGGAGAACACCAGTCATGGGGACCACCATGCTTTTTTGGTGGTTATGCCATTAAATTGTAGCTTATGTGAAACGTTGGTACTTTCTACACAGCGCCATCTGTTAGAATTGTATCAAATAATAAACAAATATTTGCAATAAAATAATATTGCGGGTATAAATTGAGATGTAAGCTATCCTATCTTTTAAGTTAGATCAAACTGCACACGATGTGCAAATTTGATTGAAATGGCTTCAGTAGTTTAGGAGTCCATAGCGGACAAACAACGTGACACGTAATTTATATATATTAAGATTTTATACTTAACAAGTTTAAAGTATATTACATAATTAAAACTGTATAGGATATCTGTTATTTGGATATTCATAAGATCATAATTTTAGTACCAAAATCTTTAAAGTTTAAAAGCGTCTGTTAACAATTCCAAGACGAACAAAACAACCTAAAATAATTATAGTTTCGCTGAGAATCGAATTTTGAATATAAGTATTATTTAAAATCGAAATATTTTTTTAGTTTTATATTTCACCCTAGATATAAATAAGTTGGTGCCAAACTCCACATAGCAGGTACCAAACCACTTTCTAAACTGTTGCAAATGCAGTCAACTTGACCTACATTTTGATATAAATTAAAATTGGCGAATATTTAACTGCGTTTAATCTATTCTTTTCAATAACACTACGAACCTTTATAATTCCTCGCTCTTCATACGTTTTATTGATGACTATTTATGGGTAAGTATGTACATCGTCGATCTTTGTATCTAAAACATGTTGCTGTCGTTAACATTATTGGTGGATAGGTATGCTGCTTAAGCTCACAACCGATATAATGTCGAATTATGTGCACTAGTACGAACCAAATTTTTTTTTTTTTGGAATCTCGTTGTTGGCCTTAAGTCCCTTTTTAGCTCAGCTCGGGCTGTTTTGGCGAGCGTAGCTCGGCCTGAATATTAAATTATATATCTTTTTTTTTTAAAGCAGAATAACATGACTTACTAGCATGGGGACGCGCATTCGAATTCAATGGAGTATCTTAATAAATGCGCAATATTTTCACATGGTACGGCGAATGAAACTTCGTGAGGTAACCGGGATGTCTTCGATTGAATTAAAAGTGTGCGTCAGACACCAATTGATTACTATTTAATTTTTTATTTAACATTTGCCATTACCAAAGTTATTAACATACCCCACAAATATACGTTTAATACAATTTTAAACATATTACACATACCCTAAGACACGTACTAGTCTATCTCATTTAAAGCCATTTTGTAACATCATCACGTTAAATTGAATAACTGGAGTTCTGACGAAATCGTAGCTGCGTAGAAAAGACATCAACGTGCGCAAAGTATTTACTTAACATTAAAAGCTTACCAAACACCGGTGTTGCATTAAATGTGAATACTGATAAAGATGTTATTTTTAAAGAACATTGGAGATTTAGAAAGCCCGAAAGGTTGCAATTTTTTTTTTATAGTCAAAGTGCATTTGCATATAATCATAATCGAATATTGGATGTTTAATCTAACCCTTATCACTCACATGTCATTTTGTGAATAAACAAATAAAACATTTTATAACGAATTAATACCATTCTGATTGTTGATGATTTTTTCTGCTTTAAGTGCCAACAAAATTCTATAATTTTATTCTATTTTGTTGTGTGCTTGTATTATATGTTTTGATTGCATTTTTTAAATTTCAATTTTTTTTTTGTGAATCTTATGTTTACGTTAATTGTCACACATTTTAGATGTAAGATTTTGTACAATAATTAGTAGATTACGTACTGTGTGTGATGTCGTAAACTTAATAACTAAATAAAAAAAAAATAACCAACAACAACTCAACACTTCAACTCAATCGGCTTCCATTTTCGCGTCAGTTAGAATACTAGTTACTAAGAATTAATTAGTATTTGGTAGGTATTTATTTAAACATGTGTCTAAAACAGTCAAATATGTTCATCATTCTGTGTGATCTTCATAGGACTTACGAAATTTTTTACAAACAAATTTGCACAAAGGTTGATGACTTAAGTTGTATAACTAAATCTTTAAAAGGACGTCACTTTCACTGCTCTTTAGTTATGTATCGTCTTTTAACGTGAGAATGCTTTACATTTTTACTTTTATTCAATTCGTAGAAATAAGTTCTCAGTCATCATGTTGTAGATAAAAGTATAAAATCTAAATATTGACGGAATGGCCAATGTCTATGGCAAAGAATTTTCTGTGAGAAACATATTATGTTATCTTCATTCAAAATCTATGACTTAAGTTTAGTAGTAAACCTGAACAGTGAACATAATATATGAAAATCTCACTGTTTAAAAACAATTTTGTTATAATGTTTTGTATTAGGATTTCATACAATTACGGAGCAAACCTTATTTGGCCAAGTAAATATATCATATTGATAAAAAAGGATTCCTTGTTATATTTGCGACTTTTTACCTCACAGATGAAAGCGTCGGGTTACGCTAGCTTTCTTTCACCTATTACCTCTATTTTTTCTTTATAAAGTTTTGTATGGTAAACAATGAGAATACTACGTAACATTTTGTGGTCTGTAGAAATTGAATCACGTATTCCAGATATGGATTGCGGTGGCTGACAAAAGGACGATAAAAATTTCTATTGTTTGAATTTGTGTCATATGTAAAATACATTTTAAACTGCGCTGCGTCCGATATCAATTGTATTAAGACTTAAGATGACTTGTGTTAATTAAAAACAATGTTTGTACGTGATCAAAATAGGCTGTTTACTCGCATGATGTGAAAATAAAAATATGAGATAGAATGGTAAAAACACTTTGATATTTTAAGGTTGATTAGACCTGACATCCAACTTTAATATCAATATATGTAGCGTCAATGGTGCAACGCCTGGGCCATTTCAGTTAATAAGGCTTCTATACTACTCTATAGGTATAACCCATTTGATTATATTGTATGAGATTCTTAATTTACGTTACTGTTGAAATTTGCATATTAACCTATATACAATATAAATTTTAAGATTAAAAAAGATATATTTAACGAATATAAACCTGAATTTATTCGTCAGCGATAGATTCTTTGACTCTGCATGAATTCTGTAAAGCTAAATAGTGTAATAAAGAAGTTTTATTTAAAAGTTTAGTAATCAAACAGCAGTGTTGGACTAGGCTAACACTGCTCTTTGATTCGGGTAAGCGTACGACTCTCATCCCGTAGACTGTAGGTGCGATCCCCGGCCCCGGATCAATGTAGAACTTCGGTGTATGTGCCCAGCACTCTGCGGTAATCGTACGGTGAAGGAAAACATCGTGAGAAAAACCGGCATGTCTCAAATCCAAGAATCGACGATATGTATCATACAGAAGGCTGTCTACAAAATAAAAATGAGCAAAGGAACGGATGGTTTCTGAGGGCAAGACCTCCAGACAGATAAATAATCAAAGATTTCTAATTAGTATAACAACTAAATAATGTCAAACGTAAACCACATTCACTCTCTTTGTCGCGTAATTGACGAAAAGTAAAGATTTCGCTAGCTGTTTGCTTCAGTGAGTCAGAACAGACGCGACATCTCGTTACACCTGCTTGAACACATACTGAATTACATGAAACACGTAACATATATTATCTCCATGCACACTTAGCTTTGGAATGTAAGATTTTGGTTTAAGAGAAAACTCTTTAAATTTAAATTAACGTTTTTACTCGTTTTTCATGTTTAACGTGAAACTTGGGTTCATATGTATATTTAAAATCATCTAAAAAGGTAATTTAAATAATTCAACTACTGAAACAGACCTTACTCAGACTACCTATTAGAGGAATAACGTTACACAATTGAGGGGAAGAGCACTTGCGGTACAATAGAGTAATTTGAAGTTACAGATAATTGGAGCGAAATAATTGATTAAATATTAGATATTTAAAATTGTGTAATTTAGTAAGTAGTAGTTTGTAAGTTTCGATGTTATCATAATTATTGAATAATAGCCAATAAAGTTTATAGATATGGATAAAAATAATTTCCAAGCTTTACCAATATTTTATTGCCAAAGAGTTTATTTTAATGTGTTTATTTGTGTAATTTATGGTCCAAATATTTTTTATTTCTTATTAGATTTTTTGTATCTGGAAAGTTACGCTAATAAGCATCAAATCTACAGGTAAAACAGCAAGACACTGCTAGTTAAAAATTATAGTAATAATAATATTTTTTTATTGTATATAATAAAATTTACATGGCACAAAAAGTCAAACGATACAGTAAAAAACAATGTACATTTGTTACAATTTTAATGTTGATGTGTATTTAATGTTGATTGTATTATATTATATTATTTTAAATAAACTTTTAGCGAACCGCCACCTGAGTTTTCTAGAATAAACTGATCATAGGAGTAAGATTGCTTTTACGTCTTTTGAAAATAAAGATAATTATTCTTAGAAGTCAATATAGCGTAACATGAAAAAAATTTTTTTTAAATATTATTTCATAATTTATTTAGAGCTACAGAATATAATTTTTGATTTCGTTTATTGTGGGTTATATCTATTCTCTGTTATTTAAGTAAATCACGCAATATTTTGTCTTTGAGCTCCACTTATTTACCCATCAGAGTAATAGGCAAAGCCAGCTGCCCCTTACAAAATCAACTCCCAACAATAAAAATGAATGTTTTGATGATTCTGTAATGACTGTCATAGGTTTGAATGAGAAATATTTAAACAGATATAAAGGCAAAAACACGCAACTTCGATCGTTTATAAACTGGAAAATATACTAATAACAAATACGCGACAATGCGTTCATCATCAGGGATAATGTAGACTTAATAGAAATGAATCTGCTAAAAGAAATTTTGAAATCAGTTTAGTAAACAGTAGAAGTATTCTCACGAAAGAATATAAACTTAGAACTTGAATGTTGTATGTTTAGAATACAAATATACTAAAATAAAAAATGTCTAAATATATTCCTTTATTTATTAATATCAAAAATTGTATAAAAAGAGGATAGCGTCTATACTTGAGAACGTATAAAAACTGTATTTAATGGTGATTTATTCCTACTCAGAGGTCTTAATCGTAATATTATTGATCGATACACTTTCTATGATCAGTTTACTTTTACTTTTAATACAATATTTAGGCGTCGATTCAAGTATAGGAATAGAAATACTTTGCCTTTAATAGAATAATTGATTCAAAGTGACAAAATTCTAAAATGGTCATGCGGAGGTGAATTGTCCTCTTTTATTTAATGTAAATGAATACAGTTGATATCGTTATGGAAGAGCTAGAAGTAATATTAAAATCCTATTATAAATTCTAAGTAAATAATAATTCTTTACTAAAGGTGTTATATGTAATTTCATAAAAGGTCTACTTTTATACTTGTTTATAGTAACGTAATCGATATTATATGCGCACTTAAAATACAGTACTTTATTTATATATACTTTCACCACTATGCTCTAACAAAAATAATACAAAATATTTTATAATTGTCTTAATCTGAAGGTCACTTAACATTAATTCATTCATATTTGTTAAACATTATAAATATTTCCTGTCTTTATTTTTCAGTCTCCAAATAAGGATTAATTAATTCATTTGTGGGATGTAAGTAGGTAGGGGTTTATAGTAAATTAAGATAAATAATAGTTGTTTTAATATAGACATATAGACAATAAATCGTTTAAAGCAACCGATCTAGAATAGCATTTGTCTACAGCATTTTCTGTGACAATACACGCCACGCTTTTTAAGCTGCTACTGAAGAATATAATAATAATGAACAATAGAAATTTGGAGGGAGTTTTAAATGTTTTATTAAAGTTTTTAGAATTATAGAAGATTTTTTTTTTTACAAATGGTCAAACGTTTCAGATATTTAAAGAGTCAAATTTAATATTGTGTTAAAAACTCTACGGGAAATTTAAAACTGACTTGACAGATGTTTTCAGATTTTGGAACGTTAATCATAAATCTCTAACTGCATCTTGTGCAAATAAATCATGTTATGTAACAATACATAGCAGAATTTTAAGTATTAAAAACATTATTCTGTCTCGCGCGTGTTTGCTTGTCCTTTCGCTAAAGACAATATTAACCTTTTACTGGCGTAATGAAAGCACACCGTTACAATTATCTTGAATTAAAATAAGTTTAGTCGTGACTATAGCCACACTCATGGTCGAATATTTAGAAAGCGAAACATACTAAATTAAGTACTGTTAGCTAAGAAACAAAAGTACTTTACGAAAATAAACAGTGCAATACTGCATTTACTAATCTTAACAAATTAACTCACCTTATTGAATGTATTTCAGTTTCATAAAATCACTTATTTATTAAGTGGAATCCACCATCATTATCCTCACTATAAAACTGTAACACTATAAAAAAAGCACGTCACATAAGCCCGCTTAAAGCTTTCATTTCCGAAATTGCGTTCAAAAACCAATCATAATTCGTTATCAACGATGTCAACGTTCTCAATGCAATCTGGACACTGGCAAATGTCACAGATTTTCAACGGTTTCCGCGCGAGTGCACTTATTGCAAAGTGAAATAAATCGGTTTTTGAACGCAAATTCAAATTGGCGGGCGTTGTGCGTACATTTGCGTACGTGCTTGGTTCACGCTATGACACTACGGTGCGCGGCTTACGACTGTGGTCACTTTTGCTCTCTAGACATTCTCTGCCCACCTGGCCGCATGAGTTTACACCACTTTACCACGACCTCCACCACGTAAACACAACCCTTCTAAAATCGCCGCTACGCAGCTCACGATATGTCAGACAGCTCCATTTACATACATCATGGAACCGGTTGCGAAGCTTTCAGTTTCAGTAAAATTTAGATTACTTAAAACCTCTTTGTTTATAAATACAATGATTTTCTATGGTTTGACCGTTAAAAATTTCGTGTCATAACTACTGTGTGGTAATTACATAATTTTTAAAGGAAAATATTGGAGCCGGATTTAGAACAGTAACTAAAAGGTTGTTGCGAATTCTTTGTCCATAAGAGATATTGCAACTTTTTCGAAATAAAGCAATCCGTAACTTTTGTTATACTGTTACTAAAAGAACATACATTCCAATGGCGCTACAACCTTTTAGGTTTGGGCCTAGGATTTCTGTATTTGTTCCGTGATCATTTCTAATAGGCAAGTGACCTTCTGTGCCTGATACACACCCTAAACATTTTGGGTCTAAGGCATGTCGGTTTCCTTACGATGTTTTACTTCACCGTACAAGCGAGTACAAATACAGATATACACATCGACAAAAAGTTCATTGATGCACAGCCGGGAATCGAACCTACGATTATAGGGATGAGAGTCACACGTTGAAACCACTAGGCCTACACTGCTCATGCTAACTGAAAGGGTCATCAAGTTTTGTACTTTTTCCATGAATAAAAAAAAACGCGAGAAATTTTAGTAATTCTTCCCCCATTAGAATGCTGTATTATCGCTAAGTATCAAAAAAGGTTTGAAGTTTCTAGCAACTATCGTTGTTTGGTGGTTAGGTTTATTTGGTTGACCTCAAGATTCCTTTTGGAGGGGATTTTCATTGACAGCTTTATTTTTATTTATTTTTTTTGCATTTAATATACAGAATAATATTACTAAATCATGGTGTAATACATTTGAAAACCTTAAAAAAAATAAAATTTCTTAAAGAGAATCTATGAAATATTGGCATTTTATATTTTATGCAAAATAATTTATTGAAATATCAAATCACGGATATATAACATATCTTCCTTTTTCCATCCCTCTAAGTCTGGGAAATCTAAAGTTTTCAATTTGTATTAGTAAACACTTCAACGTTCTTTCACTATAGACGGCGCGACGTTTGCTTTCAATGTACATAGCCGAACTTGCGTTACAGCGCGGGTCTGTACGTCATGCTCAACTCGACGAAAAAAGTACTCGATTTGAAGACATTTATTTACTTTGTCTATAGAGTGAGAGAATATTCAAAAATGTGGCTAAGCGCGGCAATGATGTGGCAATTCAGAGAGGCTTGAACTCAAACTTGGGCTTAGTCTACACCAAATAGTTCGACTAAGTTGCGAATCTGACGCCACCAAACGGACAATTAAAAATACACATAATAATGATGTATTAATAAATGATAAAAATAAAATTTTCTTTCTAAATATACTAATTTATTTATCTGTCTTAAACTGAATTTTCGCACGTCTATTATATTCGATTATATAAAAATTATCTTCATCTCATTTGATCTTGAAATTACTTTCTGTTTGGAGATTTATATTCTCGAATTGATATTTTATACAAATTTAAAAACGTTTACCAATACTTCATTACATTATACATCGCAGATTAATTTCTTAGTATGTTATCATACCAAAGACAATAGAAGTTAGACTTCGCGAAGTTTAACAAGAGGTTTTTTTTTAAACCCTGGCTTAGCTCTGACTGCGAACGTCTTACAATATCGTCTCCTAGTCTAGTCTAATAATTGTTGGAAATATTGGTGTAGTATTTTTATTATGTAGATAAGCTCTGAGCTCACAACCGTTAAAATACCAAAAGAAACCTTTGAAACTTAAATATTGAAATTTGATTAGGAGATATTATAATTAATTAGTTGAAACGCTATTTAGTATTTTACGGCAAAAAATTATTAATTTTTCATACATATAGCGCCATCTATGCATAGCATAAGCTAACTTGACACATGTGAGCGTCGTATGGTTTCAAGTATTGTAAATATATTTCTGAACTAAAACAATTAATTTTTGCAATCAGACACTGTTTTAAGAAAAAATAATGTTACTTAATTTTTTAATTAAGATTAAAAACGGTAAACCCTACAATGTTTGTTTTTTTTTTACAATTAAAACTTTAATAACGATAATATTACTCAGATACACTGTCGAAATATCGCACGCCAACCAACTATATTTGTGTTAATGAAGTAATAACTGTCCAAATCAATATTAATTTTATTGCAATACTATTCGATTATTGCATTAAAACAAACGAAGACTGCACGCTATATTGTAATAAGTTTACACGACTATTTTGAAACAAAAGAAGTATTAAATGGGACATCATATTGCTTATTCAAAAAAACGTAGAAAAGCTATACTATTGGACCCGGATGTTTTTTTTATTTATAAAAAAATTCCGTGTATATTAATACGTTAAGGGCGATTTACATTATCTTAGTGTTTAGGAGAGTGCTTTAGTACAACTTGAAAGGCAAGTTCTTTAGCGTAGCGTTTACTAAAGCAAGTAGCGTTTACATGTTTCAACTAAAGTACTATCCTAAAGCACTCTCCTAAACACTTATGATAATGTAAATCGGCCTTTACAAATTATTCATAGGAAATATGTGAATCGTTGAGATGTAACAGGCGCAAAATAATGTATGAAACATTAATTCATAACACATGTTTGCTGTGTAATAGTGTTTTGACTAATTCCACTTTGTAAATTTTCATTTTGTCTAATTAGTCACAGCGTATATATTTTAGTGTTTGGCTAATTATGCAGATAGAGTAGGAAAATGTTTATATAATGTATTTATATGGGTGCAAATTTTATTATTACCTGCTTCTACGATTACCACATATTATTTCAAGTAAGTATTAAAAAGTCGTGTTGATATGGCTTGATAATAAATTGTTATCTCTTTTTGTGTCAAGCTCAATTGTTTTAGTACCACAAAACTAGTGCCGGCGCATCGTGCCTTGACTTTCTAAAGTCTTCGGATTCAAAAATCATATACATACTTTAAAAAAATACAACATCTTACTCAGTCGCTACATTAAACAGAATACTTTTTGGGGCTTTTTAGGGTAAACTCAAATCTTGCAGGAGGTGGCAACACTGACGCCAAACTATTCATTCATTTCTATCAAGTTAAAAGTAATTATTCTAGTCTGTGGACTGTAAGTACAAATTTCAACTTAGAAAATAGCAATTAGCAGTTACTAGTTAAGTAGTTGGTTCATGAAATTATGAACTGACTGAAAATAATATTATGATAATATATAATTAAATATTAATAAATACACATGACTGATAGTGAATCAGTTACGAGTAAAATAGAGAATCGACTGGCGTTATACGTCTACAACTTTTTGCTAACAGCTGACCAAATTAAATTATAAGACCAGTGACTCAGGCAGGATCTAATGAATTATGGTAACTGTGCTCAATGGCAATGCTCACAGCATTAGTCTTTAACAGCCATGCCAGTGGCTAGGAGTTCTGGAAATCAAGAAAAAACTGTTGTATCAAAAGTTTTGTAAGTATTGATGACTTGTGACTAATCGCATGATTTTCAAGCCTTGGAAATTACCTTGATCAATGAACCATAGCTTTATAGTCGACAATCAATTACTTTAATAACTTTATATTGTGATATTTTGACGATACTATGCACGACGTCGGAAGTTGTTTAACAACTGAAATCTATGTGTGTTATCTTATCAGAGAGATTATGTATTCAAAAGACTGACATGCCGTGTAATGGGCACAATATTGCAAATCAGTACTCCTACAGAAAAGCAGAAAGTTGTTTTGGTGTGATAGTCCGTGGGCCTATGGAACGAAAAGAACTGACCCTAAGTTTTCATAATCTTATTAAACGAGGTAGATTTTGTAGTGTGATGCTTTTGTGTTTGTTTAAAAAAGTTTGCTGTGAATTTTCTTTGAAAAATGCTTTACAGTGTTTATTCATCAATGGTATTTTTACAGACATTCTACAACTAAGCAATATCCAAAATATTAATAGTTTCAATAGTGAACTTACAAAAATGATTTATATTTGTATTTTTTTTTATTATGTAGATTCAGTAACACTAAATTTGCTTATCAATGCTTTATTTATTAACCATTTGGTATGTAGTTCTTGGGGGTGTACTTCACTACTTTTACTATTGTCAAACTGAATAAATCAATTATCTATTGTGTTTTAAGAACAAAGAAATAAAGACTATCTTAAAATAATTAGAATTATTATCTTTTTTTAAAAGAAATTGGTCTTTTATAATGCGACAATTCTGCTTATGCTTATCTTTCATTGTTCAAAAACAAAATATTTATATCACCAATTTATCAGATATTACACAGTAAAATTAAATCCATAATAATATATATATGTATCTAGTAAAGCCATGAGTGTGGGTACAACAATATTATGAATGCATAACATATTTTAACTACACTATTTATTTTTATTATTAATAGTATTTTTTTGGGTTCTACAAATAATTTATCAAAATTTTAAATATATTTAAAAAATAACAAAAACAAGGTGTGGTATTTTGAAGTTATTTTGTTGTATGTATTAACTTTTTTTTACACAAGCATATTATATATGAGTAAATTATATGTATATGGGTGATTCTCTTATAAGAGGTTACTATGGTGGCAATCTATTTAAAAGTGGTTTTTTAATCTATATGTTGCTATTTTGTGCAATGAATCACTTCTCTTAAATGTCCTTTATTAAATAACATTATAATTAAATGTCTCATTAAAGCATATTTTTGTAAAACTCGTTTTATAGTCTAAAAAAGTCTCTACCCTGGCCTGTCCCCTTACCGGTTTCAGCTTAACTAGCATACAATACATACAATATTTGTATTATTTGCTAAAACAAACTATGTTTACCACAAACTTAATAAAATATACTTAAATATTATTAAAGAAAAATTGAAAAATATTTGCTTATTTTCAATAATTTTTAAAACTTAATTGTTGTCCCGCTTTTTTTGTGTATCTACCCTGGCAATATTCGCACGCTGCTACAATATAAAATATAAGACGGCCACATTACCGAACTCGCTCATTGACAATTAACAACGTGAAGTTCGCAATACTAAGCACAGAAGCGGTTAGATCGACGCAATTTGCCAGTTTTTGTGTCACGTCCGTGCGATGTAACGGTTTCGCAAGGTCATTGTGTCTCTCCACTGGTAAGTAATAAAAGTTATAATAATCATTTTATTTATTTGCAATTCCTGTCCTAATTTAGTAATACTGTTATAGTCAAAGCTTACTTTATTATTCATTGAAAACTTTCTTGGATAAACCAAAATAATGTATTACGTCTTTCCCCTGGCGTCTTTCCCCTGGTAAGATTACTATCAGGGGAGAGACTTACTGACCAGGGGAGATATGTATCATAGTAATTGTGCCACCTATTTAATGTCTGTGTGTTGCACACGCCAATGTGGATCTGATTCTTACGGCACTATTCCAAGCCAAAGTTACATCAATATCAAACCATCAAAATCTTCTTCTTCAAATTTGTTGCAATAGGTGTAACGAACAGTGTCTATCGCGAGAATGCATTGTAAAAATAAAGGACTTCAATACAAAGAATTTGATATTAGTAAGCAAATTTTTGCAGAAAGTGGGAATCCAAGACTACCAATATAACTGATCCTAAAAGGCATAAGACCAGAAAGGTGACTAAATATTTGAAAAAGGTAATTCAATTCTATCTACGTGATTTGATTATACAGTTAGAAGACAACTTGGAGTATTTTCTTCACCATGAACTGAATATAGTCCACCAACATTCTGCTTTTAAAATTAATAAGACAAATTTGACAGTAAGAGAAGCAAATTCACGTGAACCTTAGTGACTTTAAACAAAATACGCAGAAGAAATTCAAGCATTCCATTTTAGAGGTGCACGTCAACAGATAAGTCTGTACACAGTTGTAACTTACACGAAAGAAGAGGCATCAGGTGAAGTAAAGACAACATGCTATTGTTCGATGTCACAGATTTTGTTACATACGCCTCCAGCTATATGGGCACACTTACAGCCAATTTTGAACAGAAGTAGAGATCCTCCATTTTTGGAGCGATGGACACAATATCGCACTCATTTAATAGAAGTTTGCCCAGCTCTTAGAGACTTTACCTGCAATTACCATGAAGCTGGACACGGTAAGGGAGCTCCAGATGGTGTTGATGCTGTTTGCAAAAGATCAGCCGACCTATTGGTAACTAGTGGCAAAGATATGGCATGTCTGAGCGATTTGTCAGATGCTATTCAGAAAACTGTCCTGGCATTAATGTTTTCGTTATGACAAAGATATTTTAGACAAAGACGCTTTGCTTGCTAGTGCTAAAACACTCATAAAGACTTTTGCTGGTACTTTGCGCGTCCATCAGGTGTCATGGAACATTGAAGATCCGACAACATTGAAAATGAAGTATTTAAGCTGCTTTTGCAATGAAGATATACATTGCGATCATTTTAAGCTTGGTGTCATGACATACTCGTCTTATAAAAAATCTCGTCTCCGAGTCGAGGATGTTTACGTCCCTGATTCAGAGTCCGAAAACGAGACTCCTTTTGATATTGAACAAATAATAACTTCAAAAGATCGCAAGCACCAAATAAAAAATATTCATCAACCGTTGACATCCAAAGAAACGCTTAAAAACGGCGCATTTAGTCTGATTAATAATAAATATGATAAAAAAATGTTGCCTGATTATAAATTTCAAGAACAATCTTTGATAAAAGTTGATTATTTCAATTGTATTCTTTGTTTTATTGCTTCTAATTATCTCCCATGGCCAAATACGTATCTACCCTGATCTTCATGTATCTACCCTGCCTGATAGTATTTACCCTGGCCCTCTAAAAAGTGACAAAATATGTTTTAAGTAACTTGCCCTTACGTGAGTAGATACACAAACGAGCCAAAAATCATAATATATATGTATAATGGATAAACTCCAACTTTTCTCCTCGGCCGTCTCCCTCATAGACGAAAAACCTCTTATATAAGAACTACCCATATATAATATGTATGTGATGATTAGAAATCCAATAAAACAATACTTTTGAAAACCATGTTAATAATACCGCTCTTATTTTTTAGATGAAGAATTATACAGTTACACAAACCAAGGTATGGAGACCCCAACTCCGTCATCACCTGGTGATTGCCTGCAAGGAATATTTCAAAACCTGGACTCCTTGACACCTGGAATAGACTCTGATTTTGATGAGTGCCTTGCAGTTCCTGAGTCTCTCTCTGTTATAGAAATAGATAAATGTAAAGAGGAAACTGATGCATCTGGTGAGATATTTATACAATTTTGTTGGAATATTTTCTTTGGTCATGTATGGAAAATAAATGTAGCATTTTGTTTTTGAGTATACTTCATTCTGGACTAGTATAATCTCATGTTAGATGAATATGTTAATTTTTAATATGTAGAAATTCCGCTACTCTGAGATGTTTTCTTCTTCAATCTGTTTGACCCTAGGTCTAAAGTTTCATTCTGGATATGTCTATAATTATTTTTGTGTGAGAAGGCATATGCTGATCATGTTTGTAACAGATCATTGTAGGGTTTTTTTTTAAATTTCATTCTCTATGAATTTACTCATGTGTCCAGCCTATAAAAATTATAAGAATCAGAAATGTCCAACCCGGCTCTAAATGCTTATGAAACAGAGAGAATGCGGATACATGTATAATTTTTACATAATTTTATTGGAACAATATAAATATGTTTCTTTTTATCTTTTTATTTTTGTTATTATCGTTTTACAATCAGGTATGACTGTGAATGAATCTTTGCATTGACGCTAAACTTTATCAGTAAAATAATATGAATTCGCTAAAAATATTGTTATAAGTAAACTTATTTGTGAAGCAAAGAAGCAAAAAGCTCTTACTTTGAGAATAAGTCAATTAAATATAAGTTATGATACACTAATCTTTCGTTTACAACATATTTATGCGTGTTAACTATTTCTAAATGAGCTTCATGTCAAATCAAGTGCATATTTTATGAATTCGCCTTATAGACTTAATTAATTTTTTGCTAAAATAACTTGTTATCAAAACCCTTATCCATTTTTTTCAGTACCTCTAGCTAAATCAGTGCCTTACAAAAGCATACACTCTACGCCAATAAAATTCAAATCAGTGCATAGGAAAGTGTTCATTCCGGGTGTTGAAATAAAGGTCAGATTTGTGGAGAATGAAAGGAGTGTTACCACACACCTTCTTAATCCTAATCTGTGAGTATGACCACTTTTCATACATAAAACAGATCTTTTTTAATTTTTATTTATTATCAATGTAGCTGAGTCTCGAGGGAACCTTATAAATATTTATGAACCAGAATTTGTTTTAAACTAAAAAATCTCATAACTCATAAAGGAGCGTTCAAGTATTACGTAAAGAATTTTTCCTTTTGTAAAACGTTACGATGCGGGGCATTGAATTACGCGTTATTGTTAATATTATTTTCGTCTTTCCAGTACTTTACACCACATAATGGTAACATTTAGGTATAAAGTGTCACTCGGTGGTCACGAAACGTTGTATTATATGTACTACGGGTACCTACAGTAAAACGTTACGGCGCGTTACATGGGGGGGGGATCAATTATCTCTAAAAATTGCGTGTATTGCGTAATACTTGAACGCTCCCTAATCAAACTCAATCAATCTACCTCGGACGGAATTTATTGAGGTTTTCATCAATATCTAGAATAATTCATGAGGAAGGTTTAGATATATAATTTTACAAAGTTTACTGGTCACATATTATAATAAAATATAATCTCCGCTAAAAAGAATTCCTTAATATCCGCTACAATTCTTTACTTATATATCTCAAAAGGTTGATCAGACCGCTAGCTGACTCTAAGACTACTTAGTTATTACAATATAGTACATGTGTTATATACGATAAACGTAAAATTTTATCCATTAGACGAAACTACATGACGTCATGACTTAGATAAGGCCCCTACAACGAAAATAGAATGCGGTCATTGACGTATACCGTTTATACTATGGTTTGTAATATGTTCAACCATCTAATTAAGTCACTTGAAGGTTGGAGGAAAAAACTAACCATAAGAAGCGATTAAAAATAAACAATAATTATTTTCCTTTATTTCTTTCCCATGTAAAGTGTGATACATGTCTTAATACAGGAAAGTCTTATCATTCAAGTAACCTTGCAAATATTATGACATATCAACTGGTAGTTGCTAACACGAAGGCATGCCATGGGTATTATTTTCTTAAATGTATTACATGACCGTGGATACAAGTCCTTTAGTCGAATAATATAGCTAACAATGTTGCTAGTAAATATAATTGTTTTTGAACAAAATAAACCTCTTTAAGCTTGCTAATAAGCTGGCTTTTTGAGTATATGTGTAGGTACCCTAATAGTAACTTTTGCGACCGTTGCTTACTGATGATAACTAAATGTATTTTTCGAGGTTTATAATTATAGTGTCATTCTTTAATCGCATAAATTGTTACTAAACACATTAAAACACTAGCGCGGTCACAGATTAGTAGAATATAAATTTACCATCCATTACTATTATATATAAATTATACGACCACGATTTGGTCCCAAATGGATACCAATTCATAGAATTGACATTTGAACTGTATCGTAATTGTTCCAAGTTTTTCGAAGTGAAACTTCTTTATCGGGGTTGGAAAAAAATTTAGTGTAACATTTTTCGGTTACGCGTCACATGTTTCAGTTACGCGTCACATTTGACCGTTACGCGCGTCTTTTTCTCGTCCCTACCACGGTTGATTCGAAGAGATTCTAAACCATTAATAACAAAAATTTATAATAACTATAACAATGATACTAAAAATTATATTACAATTTATGAAATTCTGTAATAATCTTAGTGGTAATAAGGTAAAATGAAATAATTGTATTATTTGTATTCAAGTCTGTGATATTAAAAGCCTTTTGTTAAACTTTATCTAATTTAACTTTATTTAACCAATTTCTGTAAAGTTAGTTGCATATAGATAATTTTTCGAAAAATAAGGTCATAAAGAAGTTTCACTTCTAACGTGTGTACATTAGTACACGCACATTTTTTTTTTCTAGTTTCAAATTATTATGGGGTTCAAGTTTTCCATACAAAAACGTATTGTTACGTTATGACGTCAACGCTTTTGTTCAAGCTAGGTCGTTGAATGCCAGTTGTCGTTCAAAGTACAATCCAAGAATTAGTAGATAAAGATCTATCGCATATTAACAGTCAGCGATTTGACGTCGCCTTGTATTTTTCTCTGTATAGACGAAAGTTCATCACAGTCAGCTAAGAAGTTTACCGAAACAGATAGTACGTACAAAATTTCATATTCCAAATGATATTGGAAACGGCAATACACCCGCGATCCCTTGTATTAATTATGAAACACTATTAACATGACATTTTTCAGATATACAATAAACCTAGAGCATGGCGACTTCAAATGGACGATAAAAAAGCGATACAAACACATACTCTACTTGCACCAACAACTGGCTTTATATAGAACGTCTTTAAAAATACCATTCCCAACAAAATCACACAAAACAAGACGAGCCAGTTTTAAAAATACAGTCGATACAGAGGAAAAGGCCGAAAGAATAGCTTTGGAGGCTCTACCTCGGAGTAATTCTAAGAAACGAGAAGGTAGACCGAGGAAAAGGAAAGGTGCTCTGCCAAGGTAATTATTGAATTATTCTAAATTTAAATAATAATAATCCAATGGTGCTATAACCTCTTTGGTCGAAAGAACCACAGATATTTAAATAGACAGCTTGTTCCGCCATAGGAGATTAATTATGAATGAAATTTTATCGCCACCAGTTAAATACTTATCTCTAAGTTCTGTTGGCTATCTGATCCTCTTAATCAGTCACATTTGATTAAATTTCACTTAAAATGTGCAAATATTAATTTAATTGTAATTGCGACTAATTTACTTTGGCGCGGATTTTGTTAATCAAAAATGATTTATGTTTGAATTCTGACTATTTAGCCCCAAAACATTGAAATGATAAAAAATGAGTTTAGAGTATGGAAGATTTGATAACCTCCTTAGGTTTTTTTAAAGTTGGTTAAAAATAACTTTTAAAACTAACAAATTGTAAAAAAACTTCTGGCCAGGATACCGACATCAGATCATTAATTTCACCATACTAAAGATAGATAAAACGTTTATCAAGGTTATATCTGATAACAATTGACAATTTTTCTCAATGAAGTGTGTCGTTTTCGCCATCACTTTTGTAACAATGTGTAAATTACGTCTTGAAATGTTTAACATTCCTTATGATACTAATTTCCTTTCATTTTATTATTCTCTAAAGTGATCAGAGCTATGACCACTTCTTACCAACACGTAAGAATTATACGAAATTATTAAAATTTCCGCCAGGAATTGACCAATACATTATGTTGCATACAACATAACCAGGAAGGTTTAAACATATTGACTCATTTATGAGAGATTTTTTATTCGTCATACATAAAGTAATTACGAATGATTAACATTGAACTGGATAAAATCCAAGTTAATTAGTAACCATATATAGTGTTTGGTTACAGATTTCCTCGCAAACCCGAGGTGATGATTACGTATGAAGGCATTCAACTTCGTATGAAACAATTGGAGGAATATTTGTACAATCTACTCAATATATCCATTTATAGAAATCACCATGAAACTGTAAGTATTTTACATACATCGAACCTTTTTCTATTAAAATTTAATGATCGTATAGAACAATTCAATTCGCATTTTATAAATAGAAATTACCCTGGATTCTATATTTCCCCATTTAGGCCGAGCTACCCTGGCTATAACAGCCCGAGCTGAGCTGTAAAGGCCCTTAAGGCCAACAACCAGATTCCATTTAAAAAAAACGATTTAAAAAAGAATTTGTTGTTTTTTTAAATGAACAATCTTTTATTCCTAAGGCGAAAAATTCAACTATTAAATTGAGCTCCCATCGCCCGTCTATTTAAAACAGGCATGTAGGTGATGATTGGGTGCCTCTCAATGCAAAATGTTTAATCAGGCCTATGGTTTCCTGGTTCCATGGAATTATTGCAGTGTAACATATAATTTTTTGTAGAAAAATATTGTTTTCTTTTGCCTATTCTAAACGAATATTCTTTTAAAAAATAGGTGGCGTTTTTGGAGGTCTCCCAAATGTCTTTTATATCGGAATTGGGGTCCAAGGGCAAAGAGGGCATTATCGAGAAACGCACGGGGTCTACCAGACCCGGTCAGGCTGGTTGCAACTGTTTCGGGCTTTTGGGCAATATGGTGTGTGTTCGGTGAGATTGTTTATGTTCTCATGATCATGGTCTTAAATAATAAACGAATAAAATTAGTTTCCTCAGGTCGTTGTCGAAGTCGATTTGCTTTATTAATATTGTATTGATTTTTTTTGTATTATAAATTAGGTTTCGTACTCATACAATTCTTCACAAGTCTTTTTTTCACTGTTTTTAATGGTTTGGAAGAGAATTGCATATTTTTTATATAAAGTTTATTGTCAGTATTATTTTTTTATTCTTGTGCAAAAACTGTAAATAAAAATAAAATAGTATTCTAGTTTAGTTGATTTAGTCACATAAGTTTCCACATTTCCCGTGGTAGGAAAGGTCGCGTTTCAGTAGCGAAAAACCAAAAACTACCGTTGCGCACAAATGGCTAAACTATTTATTTATTTATAAAACAGTATTGCCACAGTTAGTTATAATATGGACACAATACTTAAAAGCAAAAATGGAATAGACATACGAAAAGTCAATTCGACAAAATACAGATTTAACGAAATAATTTTTTTTTTATTATAAATTATACGTGTGTTTTTATAGTAAATCTTTTGTCTAAATTATATTGTGGTTGGCCCAATTCTGTTTTATTTTTATTTTATTTTTTTATATTTTATAAACTATAGGTTAGTATAGTACATACATTGTTATTTTTGATATAAAAATTATAGCAAGTTAAAAGAAAGCATTCCTATTATTAGTCACTTCTATTATTTTTAATATTAAAACAATATTTCACATAATATATAAATTGTAATTTTCCAGCTGCAATTACTTCTGCACAGCATTGGTATGCGCAAAATTTCAAGAGCGATGGTTATTTGTCAAGGACACCTTCTTTGGGTATATTAGACCCAGCGATGGTGTCATCAAGGGTGTCATGTTGTTTGACCAAGGGTAAGGTTCTAATATACTTAATAGAAAATAATAATGAATTTTGCTGCCTATATTTATTTTTCGTTCCATGCAGCTTGGTAAAAAGTTGTAAGTACTTAGTTTTTAGATAACATTGAAATCATAGTTTTTCGTATTAAAATGCGCTTATTTTTTTCTAATTATTTTAGATAAATATAAATTATTCGTGATAGCGATAATATGAAGGAATATAAAAATATTTTTTTTAGGTTCGAAGTATCAAGTGGTATGTATTCTACTGGTCTCAGCAATGGGCTTCAAATTTTGAACCAGCACAGACAGTTGGTCATCAAATGCTGGACCAAACGGAAGAGTAAAGAGTGGATGCACTACTTGAAAACTGTTGCTAACCAATCTGGTGAGTAGGTAGATGCTGAAAATAAAAATTATTGAAGATATTAATATGAGAGATATGAATTTGAGAACTGGCACTAAATGTAAAATTAGAAGCATTAATATGTATTTCTTTACTGACAAGTCATAAGTGTACAATGTGTTACCCATATGATTAAATGATTTTTGATTTGATTTGATATGATTAAACTTAAATGTGTGCTATATTGGTTTGTATAATTTATCCCCTCTAAGAGTTTACGACTTTAAAATTTGATTGCATCTCTTTCTTTGATTTTTTTTGGGTGATCAGCAGAAAGACACATTTTTTAAAAGACAAGATTTAAAAAAAAATATTGGATCTTGCTTTTTGTATACCAATGTTGAACACAAAGTTTATTTGAAAAAAAATTTCAAAAATGTGTAGGAACCAAGCTTCACCTTTCACTATTACTTTTATATTAAATTATATGTTTCTAAAATAAACTTATAGCCGTATAATTTTTGTCATAACACTAACAATATAAAAAAATCTGTAGCTCGTGACTTCACATACCCGAACGTACACCATTCGTTCGCGCCCGCGCGTCCGTCTACGCCCGTAGCCATGTTCGTTGACGGATGCGATTATCTCTCCGCGGTAGCTGATGCTATGGAATTGGCTAGAGAAGAGATTTTCATAGCGGATTGGTGGCTCAGTCCGGAGATTTATATGAAGCGACCCGCGCTCAATGGCGACTATTGGAGGTTGGATACTATATTGAAGAGGAAAGCGGTATGTTTTTAATTATATCTTTATAAATTATACATAAATCAAAATGATCAAGTTTAGTTCATTATCAGATTTGGATGATAATTATATATCGATCAATAGCAGAAATGTCTGTTGCACGTTTTGTAAGAAGAACCTCTAATAAAAGATCTTAAATAAACTGCTTTAGAAACACGTCTATTAGTACACTAATTAACATAATTTGGATGATTTCAGGCTCAAGGCGTCAGAGTCTTCATAATGCTATACAAAGAAGTGGAAATGGCGCTCGGTATCAATAGTTTTTACAGTAAAACCAGATTGGCGACTGAAAATATTAAGGTAAGGTATGGTGACAAAGATTCAGAGTCGTCCTTTAATAAAATAAAAGATGTAATTAAATTATATTTAAATATATTTTAAGGAATTTATAATTAAGTTTGTTGTGGAAGAGCTGGGAACCCTGACACAGGTATTTTTCTTTTTAAAATGGTTCCCAAATATTTTACATTGTAATGCATATATACTTATAAGGAATAAACACATTTTTTTATTTTATTATTTAGCGCGCTCTCGACTTTCAATGTTACCATAGTAATTTAGTTTTTAAAGAAAATATAGATCATCTATTATAAAACAAAATTGTTTTATCATAAATGTTCATGAATTGTAATGCGTACATTTTGAAATTTACTAAAGTTTAGAAAAATCATCGCTGATCTTTTGTAGCTGTTTAAATAAAATAAAAATTTCCTTCGCTTATTTTCTTGTATTGAGACACAAATGGGCGGTTGGATCCCAGTATGACACCATAAATGTTTTTTCAGGTTTTTCGTCACCCAGACCATGCTAAGGTTGGTGTTTTCTTCTGGGCGCACCACGAAAAGATAGTTTGCGTTGACCAAACTGTTGCCTTTCTTGGGGGCATCGACCTATGCTATGGACGATGGGATGATTATAGACATAGGTATGTAAACGGTTAATGGTTGCACCCTGAGGTCGTGAGTTCGAATCGCAGCTGTGCCCCAATTAAGTTTCTATCTATGTGCGTATTTTCGCTCGTACGGTGAAGGAAAACATCGCGATGTAACCGGCATGCCCTAGACCCAAATAGACTACGGCAAGTATCAGGCACATAAGACAGATCACCTATTGCCTATTAGAAAAAATACGCGTTAGAAGTTATACTTCTTTGGCGTAACAAGACATTAATATTTTATTTTTTTTTATTTTTCGCCTCATTCTACGTTTGTTGAAAAAACGACCCTAACGAACGACCTAGAAAAAAGGTATTTAAACATACATTGAAACTTTTATTATAACACATTATCTAGTTAAATAAAGTTTATTTAAATATCAAAAAAAAAATTTCTACATAATTACAGAAATTGACATTTTTTATTTTAAAATGTTGTCTATGCTAACTTCAAGATGTCGGTTTTTTGTGACGGTGTGCGCGGGCATCGAAAAATTTACTCTCATAATTTTTCTCTAATGCGCCAAAAGAAGTATAACTTCAAAAATCTATTAAACACACAAATCTGAGGCCAAGCTAGCGCCGCTGTTTTTTTTTAAATAATGTCATCAACAATATTTTTTTTCTAAATATTTTTCTGCCTTTGTAACGTGTATCTGCTATATGTGTGTGTGATACTTTATATAATAGCTCTATATATGGTGGGTAATAAATAAATTATATTCCCTATAATATGATAAATCAACAGACTTACAGACCTCGGTAATATATCGCAGCCGAAATCAACAATAAGAAGTAAGAAGAAAACTTCAAGTTCTCCCGGAGGTGGTCTGTTCGTTGCTCGTGAGAATAACATGGATGTGGCAATTGAACTAGCGAAAGCCACCAAGGATATCGTCATTGGGTATAACGAGTAAGAATACAAATTGAATAATTATTTTATAAATAAAAATGAATCGCAAAATATGTTGCAAAAAACTCGAAGACGGCTGAACCAGTAGGTATTTTTTTTTTCTTGAAATTTGAGGAAAGATTTATGGAGATATTTTTATTTTATTTCGTACTTAGATTTTTAATGTTGTTGTATATGCTACTAAAAGGGTAAAGAGCTACTTGGTTCTATTCCTTATGTCTAAGTAACTATTCTTTTCTCACAGTGCTTGCTTGGAAAAGATCGCTGAAATGCGATTAGCCCTCCTTAATATTTAATTATTTCAATTGTTCACTACTTTTTGCAACGAAGTGTAAATAAACAATAATAATTTAACAAAAACTGTTAGACTATTGACATTATTAAAATTGAACTATTAATTCCGGTGTACACACAATAATTTGCTTCCCGGAAATGCTTTGATATTCACAAAATGAAGATGGAAGAACGACAGATAATGTTTTAACTAATTTATTTAGGGTGATTCAAGAAGAGATCGACCAAAATGCACAAGGTGAAACGGAGAACGCCCCGAATCCTGATTTGCCAGTCCTCGAACCCGGAGACCACCTTCTCATAGCTCAAGACAAGGATGAAAAACAAAACGTACTAGGCAAATTAACAAATAGAGGAAAAGATTTCATTGGTATAATTTACCCGCCGTACGAAGAAGAAAGGAA
The DNA here is from genome assembly GCF_905475465.1 of Pieris napi. NCBI lineage: Eukaryota > Metazoa > Arthropoda > Insecta > Lepidoptera > Pieridae > Pieris > Pieris napi. The sequence goes on from NC_062252.1 coordinate 4,496,740, forward strand.
TGACAAGAAATTTGATGACTCAGAAAGAAAGAAGGCAGAGAAGTATGCGAGATCCAATGATGAAGTTCTTTTGACAGATGCACTGGGTTTGAAGGTGGATGGAGTTAAACCTACACCGTTAGCGCAGGTATGTTATTTTTATTTGCACAGCGTAAACACATTTATTTATTTTTTATGAAGAATAACTTAGTGTCGGTGTCGGAGGGTGGTAATTTAATAATTTTCCATACATTTTCATTTAATGAGAAAAGTAGTAGAAGTAGAAAATTAGTACAGTGAATTTTAAACGAATTATTTACCTGTCAAAATATTGATGTAAATATGTTTTTTTTTATCGTTGCAGGTCGTTGAAGGGAGAGTTATAACGGAAAGTACAAAGAAAGTTCTGGAAGGAATGGAGGGGAACTCGAAAATATGGATTGGGAAGGATTATGTCAACTTTATAGTGAAGGACTTCAATAATTTGGATTCACCTTTTGTTGGTAAATGTTTTATTATTTAAGAATTAATAGTAACTAATTATAATATTCTAATCGTTTTTAATGTTTGGGAGATGCAACGCCCCATAACTAAATTATATGATTTTAATTACATAAATTTGGAACCAGCTTGTCTTTCGAAAAAGTGTACCGATTCTTAATACGCCGACAACGCATTTGCGAGCCTTCTGACATTCACATGAGTCTCCTGTTATATAAAGAAATCCACCTAATCAGGTCTATATTCGCACTAGTAAGGCTGTTTCTCCACTGCTCCGGTCCGGCAAACGTTAATTACCGATCCGATTTAGAAACTAACAACAGTACTTACGTGCTTCTCCACTACTCCGGCATCCGGTTTTTAACGATCCGATAACTTGCTAGATCGGAACGCGGTGTTTTATCGGTCCAAGTATATCCAAGAGGTTATAAATTATTATTCATAGGTTTATTTATAGTTTCTTGAATTTGAAAAAATCTGGATAACCCGGACCAAACCAAATTATGTTGCTATTTATTTATATTTTTATACCATAGTATTAGTGAACTATTTATTAAGTAGATTTTAATATTTCAAGATAGACAATATAAAAAAAGTAAACTAGCCAGGGCAATAAAATATTTAGAATATAGAACGTTTTATTAATAAAATTAAGTATATGGGTTTTAGTTAATATAAGTGTTGCATGGTAAATACACAAGTATCGATTATTGTCGGATCGGATATAGTGGAGAAGCGCAATCCGGCCTTCCGATATTTTTCTCATGACTCATTCCGGTATCCGACGTCGGACCGGAGCAGTGGAGAAAGGGCCTAACGCCCCGTTTTTAATGTATGTTAAATAAATTTGTAGGAAATTACTTTATTAATTAATCATTCATGTGATTCCAGACCTTGTGGATAGAAATACAACGCCTAGAATGCCTTGGCACGATGTTGGTGTGATGATACAAGGCGCGGCTGCAAGAGACGTCGCCCGACATTTTGTGCAACGATGGAATGCTATCAAATTGGAAAAAGCTCGGTATATAAACCTTTAAAGTTTTATTCTCTTAAATCTTATGTTTTAAAGAAAACACTTTTTAACCGGATTAAAGTTATGTATTACTATAAATTCCGATACCAACTCCGGGGAAATAAATACAGATAATGGAACTTTTTCTACAGCTGTGATACTTTTTTGACATTCAACACCTTTTGTCTTTAGTCACCATGATCACGCACGCTGTAAAGCACGTGAAACGTCGGATAAATTTAAAATTATGTAAAATAATTTCAAATTTATAATAATACATAACTTTAATCCGGTTAAAAAGTGTTTTCTTTAAATTTGTAAAGGTTATGTCAATAAAAGACAATCTAATGTTCTTGGTTCGATTTTTGAAAACCAAAGTGAATACTGTTTTGAATTAAATTGTATGTTTTTTTTAATTAACAAACTGTTCCAAGGATAAAAATAGGGATGAATTTTCTTGAAGCATGTTTTTGTTCCTTTTCTTAATTTCCAATTAACGATCTATTTTCTATAAAGAAAACAAGCGGTGCTACAACCCTTGGTCTTGGCTTCAGTTTTCTTTATCTGTTTCTTAATAAAAAATAGGCAAGTAAGTGATTAAGGTGCCTGACACATTTCACCTTACAAGGGAGAACTAAAAGCACAACAGTAAATACATTTATTGGTACACTGCGGGGTTCGAACCTACGACGTAAGGGATGAGAATCCCTATACCTACTACTTCCTAATTAAAAATATAATTTTCATTTTTAACCAACTTCAAAAAAAAGGTGTAAACCATTCCAATTCAAATTTAAAATCATTTATTCATTGTCACAATGTCCACTTATGATCGTCAATAAAGAAATACATATGAAATGCTTCTAATTTTACATTTACTGCCAGTTCTCAAATCAAAGGCGTAGAACGGAAGAGAAGAACTGGCATTAAACTCTCCGCCACTCTTTTTAATCGCCAAGTTTTTGTTTTACACTATGTTTGTAAGGAGTTGCAACCATTACACCATGTTCCACATGACATCTTAAGTAAATAATAGATAATAATTAATAAAAAAACAAAGATTTGTCCTCTATCAGCATGAGGCATGGTGAAATAGGAGCACGCATTTACATTCTCGTGGGAACAACACACAAGAAAATTCGATGTATATTCAGGATCATAGTTATATCAGAAATCCCCTTGTACCAAAGCTACAATAGGTACATATGTTTTTTTTTTCAGGCAAAACAGTAATTATCCATATCTACTCCCCAAGACGTATACGGACATCAAGCCTTTACAAGATCTTGCCGAGTTATTGAGTATTAATGTCAATAATGTTTCCTGTCAGGTAAGGCATTTCGATTTGTGTCATAAAAAATGTCAATGGTAGAAACAGTATTGCCCTGCCCTGGTCATAAGATTTTTTATTACTTTTTTACATACATTAGCCTAAGCTGGTATTTTTTTGGGCAGAATTAGCGGTAAGTTTCTCTCGTATGTAATTTTTTTGATATGTGAGAGTCACACTTAACCCTGAGTTGCCACTATATCGGAGGATTCATAAAAAAACCATTTTTTCAAGTGTAGAAAAGTAACTGTTAAATGTGAAATTATGATATATTATTAATTGAATTGTAAAATCTCGAAAATTTGCTTAGGGTAGCGTTCAAGTATTACGTAACGAATTTTGGGGAGGGGGGGGGGTCCCTTTCGTAAAACGTTACGATGCGGGGCGGGGATTGAATTGCGCGTTATTGTTAATATTATTTTCGACTTTCCAGTACTTTACACCACATAATGGTAACTTTTAGGTATAAAGAGTCACTAGGTGGTCACGAAACGTTTTACTATACTTGGGTACAGTACTGTACTTGGGTACAGAAAAACGTTACGGCGCGTTACATGGGGGGGGTCAATAATCTCCAAAAATTGGGTGACGTAATACTTGAACGCTCACTAGAGCAAAGACAACAAAAAAACAGTGTCAGTTTTTTTTTCAATAGTCAATTCTTCTCTAAGAAAAATATTCAAAAATAAGCTTTTCAAAATGTTTTTAGGTCCTGCGAAGTGTATCCAGCTGGTCTTGTGGTTTCCTGGACCCTGATACAGTGGAACAGAGCATACATGAGGCGTATGTCGATACAATAACGAGGGCTCAGCACTACATCTATATTGAGAACCAGTTCTTCATCACGCTCTCGAGGACGAATCCCACTGTTCGGAATCAGGTACTCCCATTATATGAAAACTGATTGGAATGTTTCATTTCTGTTAGTAAGTAATAAAATACTATAAAACCTATGAAATTATTTTGGAAAATCGTGCTTTAATATCGAACAAGTACAGTAAAACAACGGATCATTTTTTCTTCTTAAAAGCTGACATAAAAATCACTTTTCCAGATGTAAAAGCCATGAACGATCCCAATGATATATCTAAATATGGATCTTGTATACGTGTGTATGAGAGACAATGTTATGTTTATCACTTATATTATTAAAATTTCAATATGTCATAACCAATAACACTATGATTTCGTATGTCGTACAGTCTGACGCTTTCTTCTACGATATTTCTATAAAAATCTCTTTCCTAAAAAAACTAATTTAATTTTTGTTACATTTTATTACGCTTTAACTATCATTATAGTTTTACGGTAGTACAACTTATTAAATCTACTATACAAAAAACACAAAGACATATATACATTTTACTTATATTTTACATATATATATTTTATTTATTTATAAACATTTATTCATTTTACCTATATTTTTCAAAATCAGATAAGTAAGAATAAAAAAAATTATTATTCCTAATGGAAAAGGATGTTTAGTTAAAGAAACGAGTCCACAAGTCCGTGTACAACAGTACTGCACATAATAATTTCTACGTAACACTTAAAATTTTATACTTAAACAACTTTTGCACAATAAGAATAGGTTAAGAAAATTTTGTTTAACATTGTTGTGAATGTATATAGTTTTGATTAGTTAGTTTGTTTCGTTAATTTTTTTTTAAGAAAGTGGTTAAACATTTTGGGAGAAAAGCGTTGAGCGAAGAAAGTTTTTTTTGGTTTCCCAAAAATTATGCATTTCCATTAAGTATTGTTTCATTGTACAATTTTGAAGTAAAGAACCGATATTTCTGAGTACATAAATTGGAAGAAAACTAGTGTCAGGGTTCTTATATACTATGAGAATAGCTACGCTTTATAATATAGGCAATAAAACTAATAATCAAAATATTGCAGATTGGTGAAGCTTTATATAACCGTATAATGCGTGCGTTTCGTAGCAAGGAGATATTTCGCGTATACGTCGTGATGCCCTTATTACCGGGCTTTGAGGGAGAAGTAGGAGGTGCTTCTGGCACCTCTTTACATGCTGTTACGCACTGGAATTACCAGAGTATATGCAGGTATATGTCTATGGCTGTTTGTTTCTATGCTATTTATGGAAGGAAAACTGTGAAGGTTTTACTTTGAAACCTATATATTGTAAGTAGTTATATTTATTTCCAAAAACTAACAGTACAAAAAACCACACCACAGATTTAACCTTGAAGAGCTACACTAAAGTACAAATTCATTATTCATGAAATTAATTAATATATTTCGTCTCTTTCTGTCAAATCGTGCTTATGCTATGATGAAAAGATCCTTAAGAGTAACAGCGGAACCAAACTGACAATATATATGTTTATGAATAGCTGCCCCCGCGAACTTCATTTCTCCTTTATGTGATTTTACTTAGCCTACCTTTTTAGTACATACCAACATGGAACATTTTGCTATGCTACCCCAGAGACTGTTTGGTTTTCCAGACTGAAAACTTTTTAGATTTTTCTGTGATTTCTCTATATAAACCTCATGTTCAAGTTATGAGTTATTAATTAACAAATAAAAATAGGGGTTGATCGTAGAGGGTATATGAAAATTAAGGGTTCTACATATGTATTTCTGTATGCTGTGTCATAAAAAAAATAAGACAAGAAATTTTGACTAAAAATTTTTTTTTTTTTGTGTGGACTCCCCTTATCACTTAGGGGCTTGAAAGATAGATAGTAGCCGATTCTCAGACTTACTGAATATGCTTAAAAAAATGTATAAGAATCGGTCGAGCCGTTTAGGAGGAGTATGGGAACGAACATTGTGACACAACAATTTTATATATGTATTAGATTGATGATTATTGAAGTGTATATAATTAACCAATTTTAGGAGTCGTGAGGCCATAATAACCCGTTTGTACGAAGCGGGACTTCCAGATCCAAGCGAATACATAACATTCCACGGGCTTCGAACCCATTCTTTACTAGATGAAGAGCCAGTCACCGAACTGGTATACGTTCATTCGAAGTTACTCATCGCTGATGATAGATATATTATCTGTGGAAGCGCTAATATTAATGACAGATCCATGATTGGCACGAGAGATTCGGAAATCGCTGTGTTGTTGCAGGTAAGTTAATATATACTATTGGCATATTAAATAATATGGTGGAAAAAGCTGCCTATTCGGGTGTAACGATGATGAAGAGACTAAGGTAGTCGTTATATCTGAACGTACGGACAGGTAAAGAAATTGTATAGAAAAGTTTCATTCATGGGTGTCTATGGGCTGCGTAGACTGCCCTTTTTGGTCGTCCCGCAAGCTCGTTTGCCCCCCTATTATATAAAATAAAAATCCCAGACTATTTTAGACATTTACGTGTTTTAACCAATCAAATTTTAGGCCAAAAATGCCACTACTTTAATAACTTCTGTTTATATTAATGATTGATTTATTTACCTATTTCTTTTGATACCAAGAGATCCATATGTTTTTCAAGAACAAGGAGGGTTAGAACGTAAAACGAAAGAGAAACCATATGTTTCATTGGATTTTTGTTTTTTACTCTACTTTAGTCGCCTTACATTATCACCTGGTCCGATAACGAATCGAAAGAATTCTAAGATCTGTATATATGTTAACGTAAAATTGTAAACACCGTTAGATTGTAATCTATCTCGCGAGATTATAAACTGTCGAAAGATTGTGAACCTCAGCGTACTGCTTACAATTTAACGTATTATTATTCGGTAGATTGTACTACACTAACTTAGTTATCATTCAAACTTCTTTGGTCAATTACAGATTAATTTTACTTCCCAACAATTTCATATAACTACCGAATAATAATACGTTAAATTGTAAGCAGTTCGTTGAGGTTCACAATCTTTCGACAGTTTACAATTTCGCGAGATAGATTACAATCTAACGGTTTTTACAATTTTACGTTAACATATATGTATATATATTCCAGGATGAAACCTTCGAAGATGGTGTGATGAATTCCAAACCTTTCCCAGTTGGTCGGGTGGCTGGTGCCCTCAGAAAGAAGTTGTTCCGGGAACATTTGTGTCTCTTAGACCTGGATATGGAACAGATGGGTATCAATATAGACGACCCATGTGCTGAACAGTTCTACATCAATGTATGGAAGAATACATCAAAGAAAAATACGGAAATTTATGAAGAGGTTAGTTTTTTGTAAGGAACACAACAGTGGACATACATATTTCGTATAAGAATAACTTAACAGAGAACGATTACGGCTTAAAGTTTAAACTATTTACACATAATCAGCTAGTATTGGTGTCTGGTTTTAGGTTCAATCCCCGGCGAATTTTTTTTTTGAAGTGAAACTTCTTTATCGACGTATGGGAGAAATTTTGTAGAAAATCGTCACGTTTTTCGGTTTAACGCGCCATGCTTTTTGAAGTCAAACTTCTTTATCGGCGTTGGAAAAAAATCTACCGTACATTTTTCGGTTACGCGCCATCTTTTTCTTGTCCCTACCACGGTTGATCCGTAGAGATTCGAAGCCATTAATAACAAAACTATATAACTTTTTAGTGTTGATAGTCACAGGCTTAAATACTCAAAATAATGAATGGTGTGATTAGTACAAGCTGAAAATTATAAATTAATTCTATATAAAACTAGCTGGCCTGGCGAACATCGTACCGCCTAACAGATTCTTTATTTTTTTTTAATACTTATTCTGCTATTCGGGACACCGGTCTAGCTAGTAAGATAAAAAAAATAAAGTTGATAAGACAACAAATATATTATGTCAAAAAATAAAAATTTACCTTCCCGGAACCCCTCCCCTAACACTTGAACTTTATGATATGGTATTAAAGTTCAAATTGACTTTTAAGTATTATTACGAATCTTTTGTATGGGAATATAGAAAAGCGTTGTTTTTAGACTTTTTCACTCAATTTTTTTTATTTTTCTCTTCGTAAGAACCATCCTCGTACTTCAAGGAATATTATACTAAAAAAATCAGACAAATCGGTCAAGCCGTTTTCATGTTATGTCGTGACAACGGAAAATGGGTTTCATTTTTATATATTACTAGCCGTTTCGCGCCCGCTTTGCTGGACGAATTAAAATTAGAGTTTTTAACAGATGTTGACGTTTTGCGGTTCTAGGAAGCCTCTTTTGTTTTTATTAGCGGGAAAAATTTTCATAAAAGTAAAACAGAAATAAAAATAAATAGCCATAAACCATCTAGGAAAATTTTCGCATCGAATGGTGGTAGTTTCATGTCGATACGATCAGTGGTTTAAGCGTGAAAGAGCCTCAAACGAACACCATTTTCTTTTTATATATATAGATATAGATTTATCCATAAAACCTTTTCGGCTTATTTTTAACCGACTTCACAAACCAATGGAGGAGATTATCAATTCGATGTGTATTTTTTGTGTCAGTTTTATTATAGTATTAGCACTTAACTCCAAAACGCAGATTTTTAGTGAGACTATGATTTCAGGTGTTCCACCCATTACCGACGGACGCGGTACACACATTCGCCGAGCTAAAGAGATATCAAGAGGAAAACTCGGAGACGCTATGGCGTAAAGACCCGGCGCTGGCGAATAGGAAAATAGACCTTATACAGGGCCATTTAGTTGACTTACCGCTTGATTTCTTGTGCAATGAAACGTTGACGCCTCGCAATACTTCCATGGAGGGAATGCTGCCTACATCTTTGTGGACGTAAAATCAATTTGTAATCGTAGATGGCGGAAAATTAAACTTTGTTTGGCCTTTCGGGCCCGTTAAGATAACTTAATACAGCAAATAATTTTGTTATGAATAGCTTTATATACTAATGAAATTACAACTAAATCCTTTATACAAATTATTTTAATTACACTTAATAATAAAACTATTTATTTTAACGAAAAAATGAGATTACTATACCTATTTATATTGATGAATACAAATGATTATTAATATGCAAAAACATTAATATAAATATCCTAATGGGCTACATTATACATACATAGATGGCGCTCTTATTCAAATATATACATATATTATATTGTGTCAAGGTTTATTTTACAATGTTCATAAATATACATTATCAGTTTCGCTTTTGGTTCGCGATGGTTATTGTATGCATGCCTATTTTTCATTCCATTTTACACTTAATGAGAACTTAATCTACCTCTTTACATTCTGTATTACCTTGCCTTTAGATTTTACTGTGGTACTAGTAAATGTTGTAACAATTAAAGTAGGATTTTATTTAGTATGTAAATAGATTTAGTAAGTTGACAAATCTATATTTAAGGTAATTTAAAAATATATTTTGGATAATTCGTGCAATAAAGATATTTTTATAATTAATATAGTTTAATTTCCTTATTAACCATTATCTTATTTTAAGATTACAATATAAAGGGGAACCTTGTTAAAAGCATGGATAGTCTTTTTTTTTCTCCAGTCAATTGGTCCTGCAATAGCTAACGCAGCATATTCTGACGCAAGTATCGATTAGGTATACCAATTCCAGAGATACTATGAAAGTTAAACGTTAGGTAAGGTTAAGTAAGACCCATCTAGTGACGCAAGTTAGTTATTCTTGTTAAAGTAAACAGTTTTCGTATTATTACTTGAAACTAGATGGCGCTATTATCAAACCTTTCAACAAAAAGTATTCACTAGATGTCACTTCTGCCCGACGGGCATTTTTTTATTTCTACGATATTCTCAACATCTTACAAAAACAAATAAATGTATTTAATATTCTTTTTATACACTTTTTTTTACGAATATAACATTATTTCATGGGAAGAGTATGAATTGATATTAATTCAATAATTCTTAAATTAAATTTTTATTGTTTTTAAATCGATATTTGTAGTGTCAACAATATTTGCTCCTTTATTGTAAATATGTATCTCTTCGTCTAAGATAAAAGGCTAAATTGTACGTAGATAATATAGCTGGCTAGCAAATTCAAAACCTATTTCTGTCAAAACATGATACTTAGGTTAAATAATTATTTTTCTTAAACACCTACAAATACAACTTACACATACGTCACACTGTAAAAAATAGGAATGAGAGACAGAGAGAGAGAGAGAGAGAGAATACCTATGAGCTATACCTATATGTTCGTAATAAGTATGTAGCTATAATCAAAAAGTTTCTAATATCATTAAAGACCTATTTTTAATCGATATCAAAAACCGGAAGGAGGTTTACAAATCGACGCGTCAGTAATATTGAAAGTCATACGGCCAAAACCAATATGCAATCTCAATCCAATTTTAGCTGTCATAGACTGACAATTCAATCCATTTCTAAAGAAAAGCATGCCAATATTCAATACATGGACTGAGATACCAATCTAATTATTCAACCAATCGTTCAGAGGGCGGATAAGAGATTGAAGATTGCCCTCTGTATGAAAATGAATGTTTACTCATGCCAACAACCTATCTGTCCATTTTGACAGTGCTTCGATTGGCCAAATCAATCTCGGATTGCTATCGGTGAAACTCGTATGATTTGGGTTTGGGATTGCGACCTAACTTAATATTCATTGGGAAAATTTATTCATCTTCGTCATCTTCCAGTTCTAGTGATAGTGATTTGGAAGTTTAAATGCAATTATCCGATTGGGATAGTAATTCTGAAGCTGGAAGAAGACAACGTACTTCTGTGCGAAGACATAAGAAGACAAGAATTTATTATATCCAGGGCCTGAATGACGCCGAATTCACATTTAACAAAAGAAGCTTTGGAGACACTTTTACACAAAGTGATGTCTATCATATATGACTTCTTGCAGGTTTCATCTTTTCATCAACTTTTGTAAAAAAAAAAAAATATTAGCTACAACCAAAAATATTTGTTACTATAGATACTACCTACTAAATCCACTTCAAAACCTCAAGACTCCAGCAGAACATCTTTATAACGAATCTCAAATACGAAGCAGAAATGTGGTGGAAAGGACATAATATGGTGTTTGGAAAAAATCGGTTCCCCAAAATCGGTTTGTCAAAAAAGGTTTTGCTTCAAGTATCTCGTGTACAAGCCGTGATAGTGGCATGTGCAGTGTTGCACAATATTGCTATTGATATGCGAGATGAACATTTTGAACTACTGCAACAAGTAGATGATATTGATCAAAGCGCAATTGACAACGTGGGAAATGCAAGTGTGCGAAGTAATCTTATAAGTGATTATTTTGCTTTATTACTATAATATTTTATAAATTACAACATTTTTGAGATAAATTAAATAAAAATTCAATGCTTTTATTTAAATAAAAATACAAATTTTTAATACAATACATCCTCGCTCCAGGCACAAAATCTATTATTTTTCTAATTTATTTAACAATATATTTTTTTCTATGGCCCATAATTATCTTTTATGCTCTCTTTCTTCCTTTTCAAATGCCCATTGCTTTCTCTTATTTAGAAGCTTTTCCTTTCAATTGACTTTCATTTCCTTCGACAGACAACAATATCATGTCTTTGACTTTTTCCTCGATAGAGATCGGGGTAAGAGGAGTAGCAGCACTAGGGCCACCTCCTGTACGATATGTTTCAGCATGTATCAAGGCAGACTTTTTTCTTGTAGCCCTCTTTAAGCTTTAGCACTGCGAAAGTTTACCCCACTTGTGCTATTAAACAGCGCCTCCAGCGTCTTCCAGCACTGCTCTTTCTCCTGCCAGGTGACTGAGTCACTCTTTTTATTTTCTAATATATTTTTATGGTCAGCAACAAGCGAAGTTAGAAGGTCAACTTCTTCCCGGCTGAAATTGACGCTTCTTTCACGTTTTTGCGTAGACATTTTTTTAAGTTAAAGAACCAACCTCGAATCACAAAAACAAGATACACAAACTACTCAGAGAAAATTTATATTTGTAATAATATGTACTAAAATACTCAATAACCTAACAAACAAAAATACCATATGAAAATGACAGCCCGTTTCGTTACAAGTAATATTAAATGACCAACAAAAAGGTTGAGGTTCTATGTTTTTCTATAGAATTCTGTAACTTTTTTTTTTTTTTTTTTTTTTAATATTATGGCAACAGCTTCAACTTTATGCCAGTTTCAAGTAAAAGGTTGGGAAACTACACGCGAAAAAAAATAAACAAAGAAATAAAAAAGGAAATAAAGGGATAAGCTGGTTAAAAATAAAATATGTACATAAACATATTACATCTTAATATTATTATAGATTATGAAAGAAGATAATACATTATAATACAATAAAGGATAAAGCAAAAGGCAGGAGATTTTAAAGAAGTGATTGTAAAGAATTCAGAAAGGAGGTACGGTCATATTGGGAACAAGAAAAGAAAATATGGTCAAGGTCACCAATATCTTCTCCACACTCACAAATATTACTATCAATAATACGAAGCCTTGCTAAATGATGAGGTGTACAAACATGTCCTAAACGCATTCTGGAAATGATAGAAGTGACAGTTTTAGAACTTTTAACCTCAAAGAACCATGGTCTACTGGGGATCCTGGGTTGAATTTCAGCATAATGTTTGCCTTTGAACTTGCTGCTTCTCAACCAAACATCATTCCATGACTCCCAAAGATGGGTTTTCGGAAGAGCAGCTAAATCATGACAATAATTAATGTATGGGACTATGTCTCCATCCTTTATAGCTTCTTTAGCAAGCTCATCGGCTTTCTCGTTTCCTTTAATTCCACTGTGACTTGGAATCCATGCAAAGATAACGGTGTAATTTCTTTGAGAACATATTAAAAGCTTATCACGTATTTCGCAAATAATAGGATAACAAAGTTTCATTTGGAAAGGAAATTTTTCAAGAGATTGTAGTGCACTTTTTGAGTCTGAAAATATGATTGTACTTTTAGATTTTAATAAAATAACTAGTTCTAAAGCTTTTAAAAGAGCAAAACACTCTCCAGTAAAAACCGAGGATTCAGGAGGAAGTTTAATCTTTTGAATTATTTTATGTTGCCAATGAATTAGACCAACTCCAACACAATCATCAACAGAGATTTTAGAGGCATCTGTAAAAATATAATCCCAACCTTCCCAATTTTGTTCCTCAACGCTACTCATGAAACGAATATTTGTTTCCAGAATATCTTGCTTACGGACGCCTATATTATATCTTATATCCGGATCAAGAATTAAAGAATTGAATTGTGTCATAAATATGGGTAATGATGGAGATCGATGAATGCGGCTGTGTAATGTTAAAAATTTACGAAAGCTTATTATTAGACATGGTAATGATTTGTGACGCCAGTAACGGGATGTATAAATAATATTGTTCAATTCATGCAGCCTTCCATGTAGAGGGTGGTTAGAAAACTGCATAGATTTGAACAAGAATCGATCACTTAAAAATTGCCTTCTTAATTTTAAAGGAGGATCGCAGCATTCTACTTGTAAAGCATTGGATGGGCTCGATTTCATTACTCCTGTCACAATTCTCAAAGCTTTTGACTGAATGACATCAAGTTTTTTACTTCCCAAGACACTTCCTCCATCTAAGAGAAATGTGCCATAATCTAAAACAGATCTTATAAGAGCGTTATACACAAGTTTCATAGAAAACGGATGAGCACCCCACCATACACCTGAAAGGCATTTCATGATGTTAAGCAGCTGTGCACATTTCATAACAACATGTTCATAATGGGCAAGTCCAGACAATTTTGAATCCAATATAACTCCTAAAAACTTAATTTTTGTTTGGAGTGGCAAAGATTGACCATTGAAGGTCACATTTATTATAGGAGTTGTGCGTTTTTTGGAAAATACGACTATAGAACTTTTGGAAACTGATAGATCTAGGCCATTTTTAACTAACCAGATATTAAGACAATTAAGTGAACTAGACATGGAATTGCAAGCCTTAACCACAGATTTATCAACGGAATAAAAAAGAAGATCATCTGCATATTGTAGCACATTTATATGGGAATTTATAGATAATTCTAAATCATACGTGTAAATATTATATAAAAGTGGGCTTAGTACCGAACCTTGGGGAAGGCCTTTAAAAACTGTACGCTTTAACTCGGTAATATTACCATCTTTCTGAACGATTAATGATATGTATCTGCATGATAGTAAATTGATGATAAAACGTATTAATAACGTAGGAACCTGTAGCTCTAATAATTTGCGTTGTAGAATAGAAATGTTCACATTATCATAGGCGGCAGAGATGTCCAAAAAGGCAGCAACAATATCTTCATCACGCGAAAAAGCTATGCGAATATCTGTGGTCAATATAGCTAAATTGTCTATTGTAGATTTTGACTTCCGAAAACCGTATTGACTATTGGCTATTAAATTATTGTTTTCTATAAACCATTCCAAACGATTCTTCACAAGATGTTCAGCAATTTTAGTTAAAACGGAGGACAACGCAATAGGCCTATATGAGGCAACATCATTGGTAGGTTTGTTAGGTTTTTTAATCGCTATAACTTCTTGAGACTTCCATGTTTCAGGAATATTACCTGTGACCATGACGGAGTTTATTAAATTTAAAAAATACATTAAGGCAGTATCACCAAGATGAGATAAAAATGAGTACATAATACCATCCTGACCAGGAGATGAATCTTTAACATGTGAAAGCACACCTTTCAATTCATGTAATGAAAAAGGAGAGTTTAAAGAGGAAGTGTCATCTATCAAAGACGATTCCAAAGGAAAGTAGATCGATTCAGCAGCTGATGGAGGAGCTAATCTGTCTAAAAAGGCATTTGTTAAAAAAGGGGGAAGTGAAGACGATGATAAAGATTCTTTGAAAGCAGATCGAAAACGTTTAATACTTGTCCAAACTTCTGAAGGGCACGTAGAAGGAGATAAAGAAGTACAAAAATTTTTCCAGCCTGCCTGCTTTTTATCTCTGAGGAATTTACGTGTGGTACTAATAACTTCATTGAGAATATCTAAATTTTCATTGGACATGTCCTCAGCATAGACTCTCTCAGCTTCCTTTCTTCTGCTTACAGCAACCATACATTCTCTATCCCACCATGGAGGAAAAGGAATCTTATTAGACGGATTTCGTTTGACAGAAAAAATCTGATCGGCAGATTCTATTAAACATGTAGCCAAAGCTTTAGAGGAATTGGTCTCACCACCGCTAACTAATTCAGGCAAATCATTTATTTTAGATTCGACAAGGATTTTAAATGCAAGCCAATCAGCATTATTTAATTTATATTTCACACGAGGTTGTCGTTTTTGATAAGGAGAGCGTCTAATAGGTGAGGATATGATAATCGGGAAATGATCACTGCCAAAAGTAGATGATGAAGTGTACCAAGAACGAGAAGAAGCAAGATCTGGAGTACAAATTGATAAGTCAACCGCGCTAAGCTTTTCATTAGGCTTTGTACGTCTGGTTGGTGAGCCAGTATTAAGTAAACACAAATTATGTAAATCTAATATTTCAACTAAACGTACACCATTGGAGTCAGTAGTGCCACAACCAAACATTTGGTGATGAGAGTTAAAGTCACCCAATAGAAGGAATGGACGACTAAGTGAAGAAAGTAAATTATTAACGCTATTGAGAATAACAAAAGAGGAACGAGCTAGGTAAATGGAAACTATAGAAATATTATCAATTTTTATGCCGACAATATTAATGGCATCATTAGAGATTAATGAAGAAAACGCTATTTCAGAAAAATTAATTGAGTTCCTGACAAGTAACGCTACGCCACCATGGCCATCAAATCTATCATCACGCAAGCAGGTATATCCTGGGATCCTTAATAGGTACCCTGGCTTCAACCACGTTTCAGATAACGCAACAACAACGGGAGAATGTTTATTTATCAAATATATCAAATCATGTTTCTTTGGAACAACACTCCTGCAATTCCATTGAATTATCTTGGAATCCATTATTTTTAATAACATTAACTGATTTAATTTTTTCATTAATAGAGGCAACGTGGGACGGTTTCAATAAGTTTGAGTTTATTAAACTAGTTAATAATGCTAGTATCATTTCTAATACATCAGATTTTTCTTCTTCTTTATTTTTGTGTCCAACCAGAGCACTGCCATTTTTAGGCTCTGGAACTTGGAAATCTTTTAAAACATTATAATGAGCAACACGATCATAACCATGTTGTGGTTTACGAGGAGAGCGAGGTTTTAAGAATATTGTCTTTTTATTTGAGGCATTAGTAGAATTATTACGAGATACAGACTTCGCTGCGGAAGAATATACGGGTTTTGGTACTTCCGGAATTGTTGAACTTAATGCATCTGCGTATGAAGGCTTAATAGAAGAAAAATATTTACTGGCTTCGGCATAAGACATGCAGCTCTGAGCCATTTTAACTTTGATTTCTGTCTGTCTCACAAATTCTGGACATGACTTATCTATCGCTGAATGGGACCCTTCGACTTCACACATTACACAGTACAGAGGATCTTTATCTGACCTGTCACATGATACACCTGCATGTTGACCTCCACAGTTATAACATATTGGAGTCTTAGAACGACATTGAACTTTGGTATGACCATAACGGCAGCATTTATAGCATTGTATGGTAGGATAAATATATATTTCTACTGGAAGAGCATTATAGCACATGAAAATCCTTTTTGGTAAAACTTGCCCATCAAATGTTAATACAACTGATTCAGAGGGTTTCCAAGAAACCGAGTCATTAATTTTTACCTTGCGATTCAAACGTCTTATTTTAAGTATTTTGCCGCAGCCTATAGGTACGGATACATTTTGTTGAACTTCCTCTACACTCCAATCTACAGGGACCCCGCGAACTAGACCCATTCTTGTTACGCTGAAAGTGGGAATGAAGGCTTTTAACTTTTTCGTTTCCAAAAGATTGCAGTTAAGAAAATTATTGGCGTCTTTATAATCGGAAAAGCCAACTACGCACCTGTTTCTTCCTATACGCTTTACACTTCCGGGAACAATATTATTAAATTTGTTCTGCTTTAAAAAATTGCCAAATGTTATTGGATGGAGAATGGTCCCGTCGTCAGGTGAACTTTGAATACGTTGAACATGTATAAAATAAGGGGAAACATCGGTAGAAACATATTCAGTACGGCCAATCGAACGGGGGTCCGTATTGGTTACTGAAGTTGTGGTGTTGTTTAAATTTCCCGCGTTAGAGTCTTGAGAGATATTTGAATTTTCCGTGTAAGATGTTGATGGTCGAGAGGATGTGCTATGTGAATTATTATTATTTTGCAAGTGTGGAGATGACGTGGATTGAGATATAGGTTTTGAAGTAACCTTTTTAATTAAAATTGACTCATCTTCTACATTGCATAAGCTTTCGCACTGACAGTAATCACCGCTAGAACCACTACCTTTCTTTTTCTTAATTTTCGTACATTGCCGACAAAGGCGCAAATAACGTGTTCGTTTACGACTTCCTTCACCTGTTTGAGATGATACCGAACAATCGGTATCCATTTTGTCAAATTCATCTTGTGAACCAACAGATACATTTGATCCCACAGGGAGATTCAAGCCAACAAGGCCATCATCCCCCCGACCTAGATCGGGGGGCTTGTTCATACAATATTTACAGAAATTACAAAAACTTACCGACTACACGATGACACTATACACAAATATGATATAAAGATTACATATAATACAAAAATTAAAACTACCAGCTTATCCTCTGCGTTTTAACTAGTAAAATTAAATTAAATATTCAACACCGTGAAAAATACGTCTACCATGAACGAAGTTTCCCGCGCTTTCTTCTGTAACTTTATTTGTTCGTAACAAAAAAACAAACAAAACGTTGCATAGCTATTTGCTACTTTATCCATACATTGTGAAACAGACCCTATTAGTCTTACTTATTTTATTTCGTTCCAAAAACAGCAAACTTTTGGTATGCTTGAACACAACATATTGCATTGAACGAAACGCGGTCGAGAGGCAAGGATCACGCAAAAGATTGCTGTCAATCTTTTGTCAAATAAACAATCGGATAGCAGAAATGTTTATTGGCATGCAGATTGGAGATCGGTCTTTAGATATGAATCAGTTCAAGATTGGTTATAATCATAGATTGAGGATACATTATTAATTTTGGCCGTTAATGTTCATGCATGTAAATTTTCATGCATGTCTATTTGGATTTAACATGTTTCGTGAAAACTTTGTAGTCCAAATAAAAAAAATGCAAACTCTTGTATCTCTCTATCTTCTTAAAATAGATAGGTACTTGACCTCTCACACTTTTTAAACAAGTCAAGTATAACTTTACCCTTTAAAGATAAATAACTTACTTAGATAATACTTATTTATGTAGGTATAGCACAAGGTTTTCTGTTTATTGTATAAAAATCACTTTTAATTGAATAATAGTTCTATAATATTTTTGTAAAAATTTGGCTTATATTTGCTGTAAATAAGTAATACTTATTATAGGTACAGACTACAGATGAAGTATACTAATATCTTCTCTCATTTCTACTTAGGTAAATATATTGCTTAGATACCTACCTAGATATATATATACCTACCTAGATATCTATTGAGCATTGCAATTTATAAATTACAATTTCTTTCATAAAAATTCTTTAACGGAGACCTCTAGTAGGTATAGGTATACTTTTAAAATATCCTATTTAATTTCACATTGAAATTACTTATTCTTAATCTCCGGTAAAAGACAAAGTATAATGAAGAATGATTATCATAAACTTTTGTGCACTTGCTTGTGAACCTCAGAGTCCCTGCTCCACTAATGTGTTGAGTAGTGACTTTGAATGTGTGTAGGGTCATTATGCTGCATTATTTGTTACGTTTAGGGCTGGGATGGGCCTGTCCCTATCGACGGCGATTCCCTTCCGTTGGTATTTGAATAGGCTTGCGGGTTGCGTAACGCTTGGCCAATGACAGCGTCCCTGCACATGCACGGGGCGGAGCCCTTACGTCACCGCGCTCTGCCTCCGACCGTCGCGCAGCCGCTCTGACGTCACGCTGCCCGCGACCCGCGCACCCCGCGACAACAGCGCCCATGCGGCTCGTGGCGGCGAGACGAAACTGGCGACAAAACACTCGCGCGCTCAAAGATGGCGGATGGGTCGCCAGAGGATCGTGCGTACCCGAAACAAATGAATGAATTAACTTTTTCCGTAACCGACCCGTCCAATGGTGACATAAAAAAGTGCAGTGAACATACAGTGGACGGCAGAGTGAGGTTATCGTTCTATACTGAACTAGATGAGAGTGATTCGTGTGAAAAATGTGAGACACTCGGCGTGGCCGCTAATCGTCCCGCGGCAGACGCATCGAATTCCCAAAAAACTACAGGGTCCCATACAGATGACAGTGACGACCGGAAGAAGAGATGCTTCGACAGATATGATAGCTCCGAATCTTCTGACAGGTAGTTATTTAGCTAATTGGTTATATTGTGATGAGTGTCTAAATGTAAAAGTCAATGCTCCAGTGACCGGAGGCTGTTACGCTGGTTTCGATGTCATGGCCATTGCGACTCGAAATCTGTCCGAATTGCGATGTCTCGTCGCGTCACTAGGCCTATTTCGGTTGAATGCCCTCAAAAGACCTCAAGATGCCTAGTACGTACTTGACTGCCGTAACGCATGTACGATAGTAATACAGATGATTCCAATCCGAAGAACCATGCGATTGTTATTAAATCTGCTCACAATCCTATTCTAAAAATGCGAAAGTATGTTTGTAATTGTTATGCTTTTCTGCATAACCTGCTGAACTGATTTTAATTAAGCAGGTGGTGGACCTTTTAACATACATAATTTCTCATCAGCTACTTTTTGATTTTAGTTTTGTATGCTCCCTTGAACTGTCCCAAAGAAGTGAGGTTTTTCATCTTTTAATATTTTCTTGTTAATAAAATTTATTACATTATTACTACGCAAAAGTGTTAAAAACATATTTTACTATTACATCATAAATTTGTAAGTAGAGTTTCTTTGGGCCACCTAAACGTTTATATTACGACTTAGTATGTACCTAGTAAAATGTGTGATAAATTGTGATTACATAAAGAGCTAGTTACCCAAATTCGTGATAATTCAAGGCAATGACTTGAACTTGACTTCTATGTCTTGGCCATTATCACATGACGCACAAAACTTGATAATATTTGTGATAAGAAAATATATCTTTTTTGTTTCATAGATTATATCACTGGGCTTGTAATGAGGTGATAGTTTTACTTTGAAGTTTTTTTTATCTTTTATTAGAACTTTGCAAAGATAAGTTAGGTATGTAATGTTTGAACATTATTTTCTTAAATAATTTTTCTACATTTGCAATTTATAAGTATTTTAATAAATTATATTACCAAACCTTCGTAGATACATCAAACCTGGAGTTTTCTGTCAAGATGCGTAGGCGATGTAAGGTTTGCCGTCTTAGTTCGTACCCATAATTTACGATTATAACTAACTTCTCAATTAAAAATAATAATATTTATAAATTATTAAGTTTTTGTGATTAACGAACACGACGTATAATGGACCTTGGAGTCCTGGCTTAAATTCTCAGCGAAAATTACTTATTCGTCTTAAAACAAATACCTATAAAGACGCAAAAATTGGATCACGCACTATGAGGGCTTCAAACATACATAAGTATAACCTTTTATTTAATTATAAATTGTAATGCACGCTAAATTGCAAATAAGGCTTAAACAATTGGGATTGTTAACGTCATTTAAATCCGGTAAAGATAAATTTTCTTGTAATTGTATGATACACACGAAAATAAAATATTATTTATAAAGAAAATCTAAAATTTTGCTGGTTAGCCTTTGATTATTTTTGGTCCAAAGTTAGTTAATAATAAGGATATTGATAACAAGTGAAGTGCTTTATTTGGGTCAAATATTTCAGATAACATTACTAATATTTCATTAAGTTTTTTCTAATAGGCCTACAGATTGTAACACATTTGTTTTTTCGTTTATAAAAACTTTTGCCACTTAGTTACTTTGAAATTACTACACAATAGGAAATTATTAACATAAACTTCTGAAATATATATCAACTATTTTACTTCCTAGAAGACTCAGTTGGACTAGTATGTTCATACAAAGACTTTTAAAGTGTAAGTTTAAAATTGCTATGAATCCTTTTGTATGACATACTAATTTGTAGGTATATAACCCTTCCATCTGTTAGTAAATTCGGTTCATTTCTGTATTTCAGTTGGTTAGAGCAATACATTTTCCCTCCTGTCTAATAAACTAAAACACTTAAGAAAATAAAGTATTTTTTACATCCTCCATTTTTCATCTTTTTCTTTAATAAATTAAGGTATTTAAATTTATAATTCAGTAAATATTTTATTTTTTTAAAGTTTCTGAGGTCCTTAAAGACTATTTCTAGTCACGTATTTTATTACTTATTGTATTCTGAATGCGTTTGTTTAACATTAATAGCATTTAATTATTACTTACTCATTAAATAATATTAGGCCTATGCTTCTACAGTAATTTGTAGTTCTACTTACAATGAATCTTATTGACAATGTGATTCACAAGTTTTAATTTTAAATAAAATGTTATATATTCAAATTTAAAAATATTGCCCTCACCAGCAAGAATTAAGAGTAGTTTATACATTAATATTATTATTGGAAACTCTAACTCCATATCTACTTGCCCTAAGTGCCTTAGGATAGGTATGGGTGCAATAACATAGTCTGTGTAATTATTATGTATGCATTTCCTGATGTTTGCGTGCAGTGTGGTTGATTTGTTGACAGAAAAATTACAGTGGTCAAACATGAGTGCAATTAACATTGATTTGTTTAGTATTTTAACTTAGAATATTCACATTTTCCTATGCATTAACATGCCTAAAACAACTAGTAAATAGTAGGTATAGCTTACTGTAGTTAAAATCGAAGTAATTTTTTATTTTATCTTTAAATTAAGCATGGTATAAGATTACACATATTTAGATAATAGATTATTTACAATAATTTTATTAGTCATTTCGTTAGTTGTTATCAAAATAATGTTATCTAGCTAATTTAATTAGATATTGTAATTGTGTATAATCTGTTTACAACTATAAGAGCAGTTGTTTTATTTTCTCTAAATTTTCCCATAATGTACATGATTTATTTAATACTTACACCACATTACACACATACTACAAACTTAAGGGTACATACATATTAAATTTATAAAAATGAAATCAGTGTAGTCTTATACTATTTTGTCTCTTTTTGCCAAATTGTATTTACGCAGTGATCAAAAAAGACAAAAGAGTCCTCTAGTTAAAACGGTTAGTATGATATTTTTAATTTTAAAAACGATACCGATATATAACATTCGTAATGAATGACATAAACTCGTTTGATTTTTTTAATAAAATAACAATAACACAATAAACTTAAGGCCATAAGTACTATAATATAATAGCTAAGTGACTAACCGGACAAAAATTTGTCCAGAGTAAAGTTTATCAATTGTATAAAATGTATGAAGTAATCGTGAAGTGTCTCAAACGAGTGTACCTATCAAAGTATGGTGCGAAAGTTTCGATCGCTACAAAACAAAATGTACGGGTTCGCGCTAAGGCAAGAAGGGTGAGCGGTAAAATAAAAAGTTAGAAGTTCTAACCGGGCGCACGAAACTGGTTCCTTGTTGCCGTGTGGTATGTAGCTGCTACGCTCTTATGGCACACACATATTCGTATACGTCAATACTATAATTTTAATTTTTGACAGTTGTAAGTGTAGAGATTTCATACAATTTGTTTCTGTTGTTTATTTTTCTATACGATTTTGCGTATTGATGCAGTGTATAATGTGGATAAAATTAGTTCTAAAGGTGCAATTTATTTCAATAACAGAGTTATCATTTGTTTCTATTTTCCACTAAACAATATAGATAGACTAAATGATGTAAATTTGGTTACGTAAATGAAGATTATATTTTATTTCTATTTGCTGTAGTATTTTCGACCCAAGGTCCTTTTTTCGTTAATTATTAAAAAACTGGCTAGTTACATACGTTTTTTGGCAAGTGGTGGGTCTTTGTACACTGTTTAATTTTATATATACTATTATATATATATATATTTTTATATATATATTATATATAAAAATTATATTTTAAAATTATACAATATATATAATTTTATATATATATTGTGCATATAAAATTTACTCGCTGTCTCAGTTATAGAGGTAACTATGATGATAAACCGAAAGAACAAATCCCAGATATAGAGGCTTACCTCGTCCCACTAACAGAGGTAATTCAGTGCCAAAGTGTTGGGACCTCAGCATGAGTTCCAGTTATGGAGGTTTCTCACTTATCCAGGTCCCACTTAACCAAGTTTCACTGTATCTACTTACAGTACGTCAGTGATATTTTTATATCAATTGTCACTCGATAGTAACAACTATAGTTTCTGTGTTAACTATAAAATGGAATGATTAATATTACTATTATTTTGACTTTTATAATCCTTATGTATCGAATAGATTTAATTAACAAATAAATAAAAAAAAAAAACAAACAACGTTCTGGGAAATTATTAGCTATATTTTCTAGACTAAAGTTATTCTCATAACTTGACGTATAATAGCAAACCAACTTGTTAGTTAACATGGGTCATTAATTTTACAATCATTAACCAAGTATCATATTTCTTAGTTAACTTTAATAACTATACATTTTTTTATTGTTTTATGTAATTAAAGTGCAAGTAATGAGCGTTTTTAATATTTGTAAGTTAAATCATAATCGAATTTACAGAACGTAGTTTCTTCCTATTAAAAGGTAGACCGAATTACGGTTTTTTTCTAAGGAGATTAGTACTATCACAACAAGATGTGAACGAACGTGTTAAGAGAATAGCAACACTGGAATTAAACACAACTTACTGCAATTGTTAATTTTACAAACAAAAACCATATAAGTAATCACACATTGATTCGTAATTCACTGCGTTAGAATGTAAACAATCTATCGTTATAACGGAAATACTGATAACGCTTTTTGTGCTATCTCGAGTAATTAAATTGGCATATAATCTGATTGAAGAGGAACATAATATTGTTTGCGGTCGACCGATAACCGCGTGGTAACGCCTGTTTCACCAAGTGTAACGGTCATTAACTGCTCGTTATGAGAAAACTTGAAGGTTCGGATGGCGTGTTATAAAATACTAGCGGCATATCCCTGCTTCACACGGCTGGGCTTTTATTTATTTAGACTTCGTTGCATTACAATATAAATAAAAATTATTAAATGAAAAGGAGAGCAACTGGCGGCCTTATCGCTTTCGAGCGATCTCTTTCAGGCAACCACTGTAAGAAAAAATAAATTAAATTAGATGAGGTAGGCAAGAAGTGTAAAAATACATATTACATAAAGACAAAACTAAACAGGAACAAAAAACAAACTAAACTAAAAAAGGATACATGAAAAATAAAAAATGCACATGGATCATGATAATTTAAGATCAGTCCTTTATTTTTTTATATTTCGGAAACAATGTGTAGCAATGGTGAAAGGATTTTGGAAATCGCTCCAGTAGTTTTTGAGTGTTATAAAATACCAGATACTAACTTTCTTCCTTATAATATTATTCTAGATATAGACTAGCTACTGCTATTTGTAGTCTTCGATTAATGCCGATTTATTATAATAGTGAATATTAAACATACTTTACCAGTACTGTAGTCCAGTCCAGCGTAAAACAATTGTACAAATTAAATATTTGATTTTACGTATAGATTATAATCAGTTGCGTAATATAATAGTGAAACCTCAAAATTTTCTGTTCAGACTTTTGTGTGAATATTAAAGTCCAGACACTTAGCAAAAACATGATTAATTTGAGGTGGAAATGTGAATAATACATTTTTATATCTTATTCGATCTCTCTTGTTAGGTTTGACTATGCTTATGACTAAATTAGATGAATATAAGAATCTATAACATTTCTTTTGTAATGTTTTGAACGTTACATCTTTGTACATTTATTATAAAAATTTCTTCCGCGTCAGCTGAGTGCGACGGCTACATATCATAGCGCGGCAACCGGTCTCTCCCCCCTCCCCTTCCCCTGTCATTAGAACCCACTACCCGGCGCGGGCGCATTGGCCCTGCGTCGGGAAATGCATCTTGATTTGATTTTGGAACGGTTTTTATGCAGTGGTTGATATTAATTTTGTATTAGGACTGCCTTATTGAATAGAAAGATAAGATTTTACGCTTGTAAGATTTTATTCTACTATTAAATCTTTAGAAAATTATTTTTCAGCTACATTATTCCTGAGTTACATAAGCAATCGATTTCTGCTTTCTTATTTCCAGATGCGCAGTCTCTTATAAATGTTTTCTTAATGATTCGTATTCCCTTATAAAGGTTAATCTTTTGATGACACTTGGTCATACATACATGAATTAAACTGTGAGAGTTAAGCTGCTTTGTTTTGTTTAACTGTAATCTTGGGATTTCTTTTTTCCAATTTTTGTTCCAATTGAATACTAATCTATTTACTATCACCGATGGCATGCTACATGTTATAATAAAAAATAGGATTATTTTAAATTGTAGGTACGAAATTATTTTATTACATTTAAATTCATAAACCCGTTGTGTACGGATAATACTGTCTGGATTACTGGTTTACACCCTTCATTATTTCTGACAACTATAGAGTAGTGTTGGCCTAGTGGCTTCAGCGTGCGACTCTCATCCCTGACGTCCAAGGTTCGAACCTCGGCTGTTCACCAATGACTTTCTGTCTATGGGCACATTTAAAATTCGCCCTTACGGTGATGCGAACATCGTGAGGAAACCGTTAGACCCAAACAAACGGCGTGTGTCAGGAACAGAAGGCTGCTTACTAGAATTACTTGCTTGTCTACTTGCTTATTAGAAATAAACAAATTATCACGATATATCCAAGATATATACAAGATATATATCATCATAAATCTGAGGCTCAGACGTAAAAGAATGTTAGGGCCACTGGGTTGCTTTAAAAAAATATTATTACTTAAATAATAAATAGATAAAACTGCACCGCCTTTAGACTTTATTAAAACCGTGTCCTTTTTCCTTGAGATTGTCGACGTTATTGTAAGTAACAGCGCTTCACACTAAATTAGGCACTAGAAAATTCCCGTATACCATTTTATATTTATTTATTTATTTACACTTCGTTGCAAATAAAAGAAACACAATACATAAAAATTATAAGGGATGCAACGGGCGGCCTTATCGCCGATTATTAAAAGAAAAAAAGAAACATGCGTGCGAGAAGTGCAGTTATATGTTTGTAATATAAAATCGTAGGTGACCCACAACATTTGTTCCATATAGAAATCACATTTTATTATTGTTTCACACAATTCCATTGAACCGTACAAGTTTTACGATTACTATAACGTATGAACTATAAAAATCGTAATCGTATAAATCGACGATTTGTAATCGATAATCGAGATCGAATCGGTTCTAACGCCCACTGCACTTGGATATGTAAACGAACCGTGGTGTGTTAGCATCGCATTCGATTTGGGTGTTCTTTCCTACGAGGTATTAATATGTATTAACGACTTAAAACTAATAAATTGTTCAATAGCATATATTGACTGCTATACTAGCTATTACTAGGAAAGATGTGCTTCGGTAAGAAATGCTCAAATGTAAAAATACTGAATTGAATAAATACATTTGACGCAGAAATTTCTATTTGTTGTTTTATTGATTTGACATAATGGTAACATACCGAAATAATAATACATTTCCTGTTAAACTAACAGTGTACCTACTCAGACTTAACGACAATAAAAAAGATTCTTAATAATAATAAGTAAGAACTACAGGGTCAGTAGAAAAACAGAAAACATTAAAAAATCAACAGAGCTTTAAGCATTTTGCAATTACAAGAATATCTAGTCATTAACCGCTTCTGCATAATCCACCTGTCATAGAGCACTTCCGAATAAGTATCTTAAGGAGAATTATTAAGAAAGAAAAGGATAATCGCTAATGCAGCGGTATATATTCCTGCAGCTGCTATCACACCTGCCTTCATATCATATCACCTCTGACATTCGCATACGCAGATCCTAACAACAAACACAAGTGAGGTATTTTGATCTTTATTGCGTGTATATTTGGAGCCCTTTCGGTGTACACGTGTAGAGGTAGAAGTGTACGACTTGGTAGCACGCGCGCTTCAGGTTCACATTAATTCCAATTATCGTTGTATAAGTTACAGCTTAAGGTGTTTGTATGGAATTTATGTCGCTTTTGTTTAATGCACTTTGTCGTTTGAGAAAGGTCAATGTACAATGTGTTTTGTTTTTGTGACTGCGAATACGCAACGGTTTTTTATATATATTAGCAATTGGGAAAACCTTTGAAATAAATGTTTATTATATTTAATTAATATAAGTTTTAGTCGACGTGATTTATAATTTTAGGCTGTATTGCAATTCTTGTTTATAACCTCGCCTCCGTGGCCAGTGGCCAAGCGCTTCTTCAATAACGGTAAAGTTTATTTCACGGGAATCGAACACATCGATGTCCAGATTAAAAAGGTATAAACTTAACTTTGTCCCTAAACTTAATTATTGTTTGCGCAATTATTATCATTATAACATTAAGATACTAATGTTTTTACCTATCAAAAGTAGTTCTACCACTTTTAGCGAAATGAAGAACTTTTTCAGACTAGCAATGGCATCCCACATGCCTTATAATATAAACTATCCTTTATAACACATATATGTATATATATACCTTTGATCGAGAATACATCGGTTTAAAATATCATACCTACTACAAAGTTCTACGTAAGTACCTTCACATAATTTGCGCAAACATTAATTAGTTTAGATTTATAGCTATACAAGTAGTAAGTGGGACAAAGTTTTCTAATTACAGTAGAGGCAGTTGAAATATTCCAAGTATTAATGACAGCCGGTTTTAGGGCGTAAGCAATTTTGGAACCCCTTAAGAAATTACGAAGCCGACTTGTCATTTATAAACGCACTTTTTAGAATTTCCATTTAATTTCGGGTATGAAAAGGTTAATCTTAAAGCAACTCCTTAAGCTCGTCAGATTTATTTTAAATATTTTGCTTTCGTACCAGGTTATTACTACGCTTAAAAGAGTTTAAATGTGTGTGTGAAAATATACAGTTCTTTCTTTTTCATATTCGACACATGTGTCTGTATAAATCTAATATAGTGACATCTTACAGTGTTGTCCTACTGACTTAGCGTGCTACCCTCATCCCTGAGGTCGTATATTCGATCCCCGGCTGTGTATCAATAGACTTTCTATCTATGTGCGCATTTAACACTTGCTTGTACGCTGAAGAAAACGGGCATGATTTAGACATGAATAGCCGACGGCGTGTGTCAAGCCTGTATTAGATAATACAAGGAAAAGATACAGAAATCTGAGACCCAGACCTAAAAGGTTATAGTGGTGCTGGATTATTTGTACTCTTAGTAATGATTTTATTAAGTAGGTAGTTTTGGAGCTTTGTGTATGTTTTTAATTGATGCCTAAATCTTAATTAATATCTCAATTAGATTTTGCGGTATTACTTTAATCATTATTTCCTCATATCTATCAACTTGGTACTAAAATCCTGAATACATTCAGAACCTACCAACACTAACCAAATATTGTATCTCGAGGAATCGATCGAAGCCACGGAGGCGGTTGTTTATGTAGTGCCTTATTTTTACCCCCTAAAGAAGTCATATGACATCGTTAGAAAATATTAAACAAGTCTTGGAGAAGGTTGTTAATCTTTTTCAAAGTAAAAGTGGTCGTAAAACGTTGTAAGTTGAGCGTCGGTAATTCGAGCAAACTGTCAAGTCGGCTTTACAAATGACAACAAGCGTGAACGAACGAAATTAAACATTGTATGAAGATTTCACAAGATAGGTTTACTACTTTTAGTTGACACGGCAAAGAGAACTTTATTATGTACGAATTAGGCTCACTTTTGCTTGTTAGTTATTTTTGCTGTAGGGCTAAAGGGCCTGATCGACGGGCGAGTAAGACCGTGGTTTTAAATACCGACGAACCTGGCTCGCGGCTCGTTGGTGCTGATCGATTAGCAAGCAAAACATGTCTTGTTCTCTTTCCGACACGCGGTTTTGCATGGCGAGCCGAGTAAAAAATATAGCACGACGACGAGCCGCGAGCCAGGCTCGGCGGTATTTAAAACCGTGGTTTTGCAATGATACACCGGCGAGCTTTACCGACGAGCCATAAAACCGCGGTCTTACTCGTCTGTCGATCAGGCCCTTAAGAAAGACTAGCTTTTTTCATAGGACATCTGAGATGATTATATTACTTTTAAAGTTATACTCCTTGACTCATCTCAAAACAATATCTGAGGTGCTTGAACTTTTTGCTCTATAAACAGAATTATATTTATATCTATTATATATTATTTAAATGATAATTTTACTTGAGATTAAAATTGTCCAGAATTTGAGCGAACTTCAGTATTGTTACATTAGAGAAATTTTTCAAAGCCGTCGGAAAATACAAATATTAAAGAAATAATCGTTCTTATCAAACGTAACATACATCAAGTCCAACGATCGATAACAACAATGAGTCGAAAGAATAATACATTAGCCCTCACTGAGGGGTCCTCACGCCCTCTGAAGAGCTAGAAATGCACTGGGATTATGCAATCTGCGATCGAGATGCTCCCCTAATCGTATCGTGTTCCCACTATTAATTGCTGTTAGCCTCCATCTTACCGAAATCGGTAATATCGGTTTTCTATAACAATCGTTGTTATTTCCGGTTTTAAACACGAGACAAACGGTAAACAGTGAAAAACATAGTTGTGAAAATGTTGCGTTGAATTTCGTATTTTTACTAACAGTGATGTAAGTTAGGGGACAAGAAAACAAGGAAAGGTTGGTAAACATCAAATAGAAAGACCAAGGTTTTTTGGATGCTTTGCTTTTTGTTGTTTTTACAATGGCTCTGAATGTGAATTATTGATTGATATATCTTAATGAATTTGTAGTTATCGAAAGAACACGATTTTATGAATCAAATTATACCGATATTTATAAACCGGTTCGCAAAAATGCGGTTCTATCACTGTTTCATTATACTCTGGAATAACGAGAAATTAGCGATGGTTGTAATGCAAAATTAATAATGGTCCGCAACAACACGCGATCGGCGAATTGTGGTGGCAGTGCCCTTTGGTAATTAGGTGATGAAAGCATTTTTATTATAGGGATTGAGTTTTTCGCATAATTCTCTGATCACGTTACGGACAGATTGACAAAAATAAAGAATCATAAAACTTACTTCTGTTTTTAATATAACATGTCTCATATGTTTAAATTGCACGTCTCAAATCGTGGACACAATAATAAAAAAGTTATAAAACCAACAAAGCATCCAAGAATTCTTACTAAAATCTTCACATTGTATAAGTTAATCCGGTATATATATCTTCTAAGAGAAGTATAAGAAACCTTACTTATATACCAATACTATAACATAGTGTCACGTAGGCTTGGAATGCAATAGGACATTACATCCGCCTTGATAGATGGCCTTCAATAAATTCGGGAGCCCTCCGTCACCCACTTTCCTCCTAAATTCCTTTGAGACAAAGAAACATTTAAACAAATTATCGGCTAAAACATATTTGATGGACAGAAAACTGCATTGGGTTAGGTCACCGATATAATAGCGCATTCGCCCGGGGCGAAGTTTTTGCTCAACAACCTTGGCGCTTTGATGTCCGTATCGAATCGGTTTTACTACAATTATCTTTACCCTAATAATATTTGGCATGTGTTGCATTCTGTTATTACTAAGAATTCATATTGGAATATTAATTTACACAAATAGTGTAACGATTCGCAACTTCTTTGTGCGCATAAGGTCTAGCTTAGGTTGAAGTGTGAAGAAATCACCATGTCTTGTACCCAAAAATGAACATGTGTCATATTGTACAGTAAGCCAATAATTTGGTTATAAAGAATGTATCAATGAAACAAATGCAGAAACAAAAATGATATAACGGTAACTGATGTCGGCAGGACACGGTCTTATAACTTTCTATTCAATCCTATTTTACCACATACAAAATTTAGTTAGTAGTCATGGTAAATCGGTCGATGAAATTTTATTGGATAAATACAAAAATCTGTCAAATAAAAGTATTGATTAAACTGGCGTCTGACAGTTTCAGAGATAAAGTTAGCACTTAATATGCCAACCTCATACGATTACTTCCACTTTAAATTATCGTAACTCAAAAGAGGAGTCTCAATTGAATTGATAAATTGTAGAGAATATTTTTCTTTGTATTATTTTAGTACTTAATACTTATAAAGCACCGTTTTTATCCGACTAACATTACAGTTGTGCAATTGAACCATAGGTATTTACTATTTATGTCCTATGAAAGTTACTCTTCCTATTTGTAGAGCTTTTAAATATGTTCACAATAGTTACCATCAAAACCAATACATTTACTTGCAAAGCGTTGTTTCTTTAAATCAGACGTTTACCAATCGACATTTATAATACATTGCCTTTATACCATTATTGCTAATTTACGACTCTATATACAGCAGTGAATTCTTCATAGTAAATGACAAGAAATAATACAGACATATCAAGGGCTATTAAACTAATACAGATCCCAATGATAGGACGTCTACTGTTAGACGAATATTCCGAATAATACCTGCAATGCTATTGTCGATTTCCCAACGGTGGCTTCGGAATGTGATAGTCTGATAGACGCAGTCTGAGCAGAGGTTCAGTCTGTAAACTCCCTCGTGTCGAGTTTAATAGTTGCAATTAATATGTTATGTACATAGAAAATATTTACAGTAGGTAATTTTACGTTTGATATTGTGAATATTAAAGAACATAATAATTCGTACCTAATGGTCATTGTTCATTTAGAGATCTAATTTTATTGATAGGATGGGTGTATTAAGACAAGGAAGGTATATTACACCGGATTGTAAATGTTATATAAACTATGCATATCTATAGGTATAATAATGTAGTTAATATTAGCAATTTGTTTTGAAGCTTCTCATAATGAAAACATGTTAACAGTCTAAAAGGCGGCAAATATAAAACGGTAAAAATATAAGTCTTTCCTCCAACTTTGATTTGGTTCCCTATGGAGTAGATAGACTTGGGCCGTGGGATTCATTACACAGGCGCTGTTTATAGAAATAAGTTGGCGCCTGGAAGATACCGGTGACCCCAGAGCTGGTGCTTTTCTCGCTCAACGAATAAGTATAATACTGCGTGGAAATGCTGCCAGCATTAAAGGTTCATTGCCGAAGAGACTTTAGTGTTAGAGGTACACCAAATGAAAATCGAAATAGAATTCACTGCCTTTATTGTCCACTTACATGGCGGTTTTAGGGCGACTGGTTGATCCACGTGCAAGTCGAATTGCGAAATTTCTATATATAGACATAATTACACCTCTACAAGACCAAACTTTTAATTTTTTTTTAGTTACATTTTACAATGTACAGTTTACAATTAAATTTGTTATTATTATTATTTTTCGAGTGTTGTAGTGTCAGTATAATAAAATATTGTTTCGCCGAATCGAAATCGAACTTTGAGCGTTAATAAGTCACGAATTGCAATTTAGAAACAAACTCATATTACATATACAATTTATATGTATTAATTGGATATCAGACAATTTCATTACGACCTCCTTTGACCGCGGGAAGTTTAAATGGCAGGGCAAAAAACCATATGACCTTGGGTTCTAGATTATTTGATAATGATTCAGTTTTATAACGAAAGCCGTTGGCGTTTCGGGCTAGATTACTATTTCGAAACAATGTTATTTTTAAAGACTAACATGGATTTTATTTTTGTATATGTTATCGACTCCAGAGTAGGTAATTGCCTCCATGGCTTAGTGGTTAGGTATTCGTTGTGGGTGGCAATAAACCCTACTAGTATATTTGATATGTATATTTTTTTAGATATGCCGTATTTATACTGTAAATAAATACATTTCGAAACAATTTAGAAACCCCAAAAAAATGTGTCTTCATTGTAATTTCACACTTTGATTCCGGCAATAGTTAATTATATAAAAAAGTTGTGTCAGCGAAATGTTCTTTAAACGTATGTAGGATCGATTACATTTCTTAATTACACCGCATTATCTTGAATCTTCCAATAAATCAGCTGTTATCGGACGGTCATTTTATTAAATTCTTTGATTAAACAGCCAAGCGTAGGGTATTCGAAATATTTCGGTTTTATCGGCACGCCATCTTTGCAATTGCGGAGTCTGGTCCGTATTCTAAAGCGGATCTCAAGTCATTGAGGTCTGTAATATGTAAGACTTTGTACTTGTAACTTGAGTAGCATTACTTGGAGTCGCAATGAGTATACAATTCAGACTAGGTTTTGCCTCTCTTTCACTTTCTACGGTAATGAGTAAGATAGTAAAATCATTATAAGTAAATTTTAGTGCCAACTTCATTCATATTTATCTTCTTAATAACATACTAATTTCATTGGCTTAACTAATATACGTTTTTTAAGAGCTTTTTCCAAGTTAACTTTAAGTAAGTCCGTTCGTTCAGTTTATTTCGTTACAGAACGTAATTCCGTAACGAAATAAACCTAACACACGATGACGTAATATAGGTGCGGCCAAAACGCGTAAGAGCGGGACAGAACGCATACTGCGTCTCACATCAGTTTAGCGTCATCGGATAGGCCTGTTAGTCTGAGTCTGGTAGAGTGGTAGATTAGATTAATATCAAAGAAAAAAAACTGCAGATAATAAATAAATAATTATATTGCACAAGTTTATAAAAAATGCCTTGCAATATAATGCTTTACCGCGGCAGTGCCCGAGTGCCACACGTATTTTTTTCTTAAAATTTCTACAACTAATGATATATTTTTGTAGTAGTGCACCAGATTTATATCGTAACTCGCAGGTACAAATATAAATTTATTATGCAAATGTCATCAAAACCCCTTAAATAACTCGAGGCAGGTGCTAAAGCCGGTTTAGGAAGGCAATACTGTCCCAAATAATTGCAGAAAGCTATACCGCTAAGTCCCTGACGACGCATAAAATGTATTCAATTATAAGCCCTATGTAATAAGCAGAAGAAAGGAAATTGTCTGCCTGGTTTCTTATTAAGAACACTACGTTTTGTCGTATAAGTCGATTTTACTAGCCATCGTAAGTGTTAAACAATTTATGGTTTGTTGAAATTATTTTTGAGATAAGAATTTTTAGTACGAAACACTTAAGTAAAAAGCAACTTGTGTTGAAAGTATCATAGTTTTAAACAGGATTTTATTTTTGTTCGAAGTCGTTCCGTTTCAATTAAAGCAATTTCGTTTATCAAAGTTGAAAACCGTACACCTACTTTAAAAATAGTATTAAGCTTTTATGAGTTTCTATGTGAGGGAAATTTTCAGAAAACTCGATATTTTATACATTTTGCCGCCGTGACTTATAAACCGAAGGTCCTGGGTATTATTTGTATAGATTTAGTCCCCAAATTAGCTTTTATATTCCGGCGTCTATCGAAAAAAATATTTATATCTCTTTACTAACAAATCTAACATATATTCTTCAAATTGCTATTTAATATTTTGTCCTTATCACTCTTATAACTATGCACATTAATAAACGAGACCAGACATGGAATTCTCCAGGATCAGACTACACTTTATAATTATACCGCATAACACTTGTGCAATTTAAACCATGTGGAAAATACATAGAATAGTTTAATGCGGACAGAACTTATCTATTGATATTGAAGCGACCTATAAAGGTCTAATGTCGTTGACCAATGGTCACCTGCTATATGTTTTTAGCTTTAAGGTAGCTGCGAATCGGTTATGCAGCTTACATTGCAATAATGTTTCAGGCAGTTTTAGCAGCTGCATTGGCCACATAGATTATGATAATAGTAAACTATAAACTGTTAGACCACTAACAAACAGTTACACAATACAGTTCCAGAGTTTATAATAGTTGATTAGTATTATTAAGATTGCTTTTAAAATATGACTTGCGAGCTTTATTTCTTTCTTACTTATTTAAAATAATGTACCTCAAATCTATAACTACATATTAGGGTTAGGACTAAGAGGGTAGGGGTGGATTAGTAAAGTCCAATTTTTACTTAGAAGTATCAGCTGTATTATGGATAATGCAAATCAATCTTACAATCAAAAGCAATCAAATACAGGCAAGCTTTACAGTCTGCATGGTTGATAAATGTAACGACACCCAAATAAGTTTACTAACGCAATCATTTTCCCGTTAAAGTAAAAAAGAGGGTTATTTAAACTAAGGAAGAGATTTGTAACTTTATCAACTTAAGTGATTTCCGTTTCTAAATCTTGGTAAACGGGAACATTAAATCAAGGCCTGTTATCAATTTTAATATCACGTATCTATTATCACCTCATTATTTATACTAGCCCCGCCCACTTGGTCAACTTACAAAAGTACAGCCTACGTAGATGGAGAGAACAGCTGGTTTTATCGATTCAAAATGTCGATTAAAATTATCGATGCCCGTGATAAATGTTTATTAAAGGGTATTATGGATAATTTATAGTCAATCGAAACGTTTATTTGTTGCATCTTAGCTGGTTTTAACGTGGTGAAAGTCTTTCAAAGGGTGATATAAATATTGTTGTTAATAATTAAATAGTACAGTTTTGTTATACGAAATCCACTTTTGGAGGAAAGAGATAAGGCGTGGAGGTATATATTTAAGAAAATACTTTGTTAGATAAACAGGACAGGAAGTTTCTCGTTCATTAAGCCAAGACATTTGGGTCGCAGAGCCGGCGAAGTGAGTGTAAAATATAAAATGCTTATACAATTTGAATAAAAAAATGTTCAAAATAATAGATAGATATTGCAGTTTTAAAGTATGAAACTTTATTTTAGTGTTCGCTTTATGGTGCGACTCGCATGACCGAGGCCGTAACTTCTGTCTCCGGCTGTGCACCAATTGTCTATATACACTGACACTCGCTTGTACGGTAAAATAAAATTGTGAAAAATAGGAGATCGGTATGCCAGCCACAAAAAAGTCGACAGCGTGTCAGGCACAAAGCTGTTACCCTATTTGCCTATTGAAAAAATATCTCATGAAACATACAGAAATCTAAGGCGCAGACCTAAAAGCTTGTAGGCCTACTGTTGTATATTTTTTACTAATTAGACATTATCGATTACGATTTACATCAGCAGTAATAATTAATCATTATTCGGTACTATTAAACTGGCTAGTGTTTGTAATTTCCTACAATTAAAATGTAGATAAAAACATCTATATTTAAACATCCATCCCCCACACGTCGAAAATGTTTAATTTAGTTGATATAGAGCTTCATTATAGCGGCTTTATTGGTTCTTTCAATAACGAGCGGGACAGATGCGTCGCCTTGGGGGAGAAATGTCACTTGTACCTCCAGGGTTGCCAGTTTAAAAAACTTAATTTAATTTGAACTTTTTTCCTACTGTTATACTTAGTCTCTGCCATGTCAATGCGCTCTTGACACATTCTGGTCGCGCTTGACAACTAAGTTTTTCTGGTGAAGTGAGTGCATTTCTGCGCATTCAGCGAAGAGTTAAGAGTGTATGAATAATCTTGATATCTAGATTCTAGGTACACCTTTTATTGATATTGAGCGATATTACAAAATGTTTCAAAGTTAGAAATAGTCTTGTGCAAACAGAAATGCAGCATTAGCTTTCAAATATATATAAAAACACTTTTTAATTTAATTTAAGTAAAAAATTCTTCATAGTACGTATCGTCATAATCATTTTTGAAACGGATTCCATTATTAAATTATTCCTAGAATCCAAAACCTTACCCGTACTTTGCCCCGAACCTGACAACGCCGTACTTATCAACCAAGAAGCGCTACAAATGCAAAGATGAATTTGCCGAAATTCGGCTTAAATACTGTCTATCTGTGATAGGTCAGGTATTTTGCCTTAGAATGTTTTAATGGCTTCATAAAAGGAAAAGTCTCCGATGAAGCCCAAAAAAGGCTGACTAATGAAAAACGTAGTCGTTCATAATTTTTTTATAAAATACATTATTCTTACTATGACAGACAAACATACTTAAAAAAATATTAAATACTAGCAAGTCAATTATATTAGCATTGTATAATCGACGGAGCCTGCTTCGACAGCATTTCGATTTCATGCTTGTTTTTGCTGTGGCATTAATATGCAGGCGCGGGCGCGTGCGCTCGTCAGCTGTTTCTATGCAAGCTGCGCGCCTTGTACGGAAACTGGATGGATTACGAG
The DNA here is from genome assembly GCF_905475465.1 of Pieris napi. Taxonomy (NCBI): domain Eukaryota; kingdom Metazoa; phylum Arthropoda; class Insecta; order Lepidoptera; family Pieridae; genus Pieris; species Pieris napi. Next base: position 4,533,921 of record NC_062252.1, read on the forward strand.
TTATTACGGCAATTACAACCACTTTCGCGATCTTTGTTCCCGCGACAATGACCTTCGCGCTTATAGCCGTGTCATTGCCTCCGTTACGTATTTTGGCAAGCGAGCGATAATTATAGTGCGTTATCACGATTTCAAGGGCATGATTCTGTTTTTTACGTCGATATCATCATATGATTGTGAAACTAATAGATTACCAAAATAATGAAAAATATTTTGATAACACGTTTCTCCATGTTAGTAATAGATTGCAGGTTGAACAATCAAACAGGATTCTTGCTCGACGCGACCGCTGACAAAAACCGTTTCATGTTATTCAGCCTAACATTGTTGTGTTATCTCGTACAACAAAACCAATCAGTGTGACCCCTCTACTTTAATACCGCCCGTGGTGAAGCATGTCTATTTGAAATGGTCGTGTTCATTTGTATGGACGGAACGCAACGCCTGTATTAGGATGCGTGCTGCGTTTATGCCTTGCTAGTTAGGGTTATCACGATTCACCTTTTTATATGAAAAATATTTAGGAATATGTATAGGTAGGTTAAAATTTATTATAATGCTGTGTTAAATATATAATACATTCGACTTTTTTTAATCGACAGCCCTAAAAGCGTTGACATTGTCGTATACACAACCTGCTGAGTTTTGAATCATCTTATGACAGCTGTTAAAACAGAAATTCTAGAAACAAGTCTTGTGATGGAAACGTTTATTTATTGTTTACTCTACACGAACTTTTATAGATGATTAAATAATCAAATAATTGGATAAATATTTTTATCTTGGATTTCTACTTTTGTTGATATTTATCGTTTCTGTGAAATGTAGATGAAATAAGATTACATTTTTGTATAGATAATCTAAAACGCTAGTCATCGCTACATGTCATTTTCCGTTCCATTTCAAATTTAATTATCTATTACTTAAGCCTATTTTTTACTATTTGTATACGTGGCTTTTAAAGTTCACACAAATTTATAGTATCGAAGTCGCCTGCATAATTAATAGATACTTATGGTGTAGAAAGAACAACGTGCGAAACGAAACGTTGTAAAAACGATTTTTTTAGGATCCTATGGTTACTTTATAGAATGTCGATTTTGCCAAGCAATATTGTCCCTCGATCGCTAATAAATTTTCTTACAAAATATATGCGTTCACCACCTGGTGCTATATTTCATAAACAAGAATATTGCCTATGAATTATAAATACGGTAGACGCTTTATTTCCATATTTTATACATTGATTTCATTATTCATGTATAGAATTTATGCCGTCAAAACATAGCTTTTCAAATATATGTTTCTGTTTATTTTTAGTTTAAAGAGATACAGAACTCTGGTGTTTGGACAATCATCAGACCATTACAGTTAAAACAGATGCAGAAATCTAAAGCTAATTTAATAAAGGTTGAAGCGCCATTGCATTTTTGTACTATATTATGTATGATATTGAATATATTATATAATATCGCACAAATATTTCAACAGATGGCTACTAACAGTTGTTTTTTAAGCAACTTAATTAAGAGATATGTAACCATTATACGTCATTATATGAATTATTAACTTAGTGTACACGAGGTCCATTAATTTTCATGTCTCGTAGATCTGGGAAAGTGGCCATAAAAGGTATATGATGTTAAGATAATCCTACACAGTAGCCCTTATTCAGTTGTAATTGATGCTTTACTTAGATTAAGTCGAGGCACGTGCGTTTCTTAATTAATGGCTTCTTGTGTTAGAGCGTGTTTATGTAAGATTAATAAAAAATCTAACCGAATGCGTGTTTTCTATATGTGTCTTTGTTCAAAGTAAATTGAAAAAAATGTAGTGTCGCCTTTATGCAGAAAAGTATATAGGTAACAGTGAAAGAACGGTGAAAAAATGGTGCGTTTGATTCTTATTGGTTGAACGGAATGACGCGTCGTGTCGCGTGTCTGTGATTGGATTAGAGTGGTCTTGGGCAAAATGCGCCAACGTTTCGTCTTTTGTATTACTATTCACACCGTAGAAAGACGGTTAAACGAGTTCATATATGCAACTCAGACGACTAAAGAAAGATTTGTTCTCTATTAGAATTATTCATGAGTTCAACTAAGAAACTTTAAAGTACTCTAGTCTGGCACGGAAATTGATTTATATTAGGTATGCTCTTGCGGGCCAAATTATACGGCTACCTAGTACCCACACTTAACCTGAAACTTTAATTATGTATAAGCTCAGTGCTCGATACTTGAGACGTCTGGCTTCGTCATATGACTTTGGAATGTTCAGTACAATGCTTAGGTAATTGATTTAGTAGAAGGAAATTCTTGCAAGAAAATACATGACTGCCTCCGTCTCATATTGGCTAATCCTCTCGATGTATAAGGATTCGATTGCCGTAACCATCGTTTCGGTTGTATTTAAAAATTGTTGACTGAAAAAGATTCCCATAATTTTTAGAGGTATTTATTTATTTGCTCAACAGTATTCCTACAGTTACTCAATAAACAATATCCAAACAATTACATTATACACAAAAGCCAAAAACGGAATACACATTCAAACATAAACATAAGTTTTACCTATTTATATATAACAAAGTATATATTTATAATAAATTCTAAATTCTTAAGATCTAAGATTTATTGATCATAATAATATATTAAAAAAAAAAAATTCAAAAATCATTTATTCACGTAGGTAACACATTGTACACTTGTGATTCGTCAAAAAATTATATTCGGAAGATAAGTACGATTGAAATGGCTTTAAAGAAATAGAGGTTCTATTTGTTTAATTAATATGACTTAATAAGTAAATAATAATAATTTCGTTTAAAGGAAAATGTCCTACAACTACACAAAGTTTGTAAAAAAAAATCTTTCACTAAAAAGTTTTCATTCGACTTAATTTTTAAAAATCAAATATTACCTATATAATGTTATCGATATCGTATGAATTATTTAGTGAAGTCAATGGTGTTAATAAATATCACCTGCATAAACAACTTTATAAGTAAAGTAATACGAGTTTATAGCTTTAATCATTATCATAATCTAACATGTCGTAATAATTATTCAAACGCCTTATTTGTCGTGTGGGAACTTTTAGTTTGGAAGTCTCTCGAGGCTCATATTGATTATAATTTCTATTTATTATTAACGCTTAATTTATAGTTTATTATTGCAACAGCCACGAATACGGAAACACGATATACAAAAATTAACTATAAAATTATAGTTATTTATTTACACTTTTTTTACTCAAGAATAAAATAATAATATTGAAAATAGACGTTAAAAAAAACACGGTACAACAGGCGGTCATGCCGCCACTAAGTCAACTCTTCCAAGCAACCCTACTTAAAGAAAACCAGCCTAATTTATAATACAAAAAATCAACAAAAAAATTATATTCGGAAAGACAACGAATTACTTGCCACAGTAGAGAGAAAAACAAAAAACAAATGTAAAAACAAAAGATAAAAACATGATTATAAAAATTATAAATGTAATAAATAATAATATTGATAACTCGTTAACTAATCGTGATTTACTTAGATAAAACTTAGATTTTCGCAACCTCGTGTGTAAGATTTTTTCTTTTTCCAATGCTTAAATTCAGGACCACCTAAACGATAGCAAAGTAAAGCTTTTCTTTTTTTATCGTACGAAAATACAGAGTAACATACGAAATACAGTATTTATCGCTAAAAAATCGTGAGCATTTTCGTAAATGAATTTTCTAATTAGGGTTGACATTCGCGACAAAACTTATAAAATATAGGATGCTTTGTCTCAGTAAGAGTTTGTCTTCAATTTCACTACTGTGAGAGGCTATTTATAAAATAAGACTATGTCCAAATTAATATTAACATCTTAAACATAATCAAGACTTAAAAGTAGCAACATTGCAGTCTTGTCATAAATTACGCTCAACATTCCAATTTCAATTAAATTACAATCCAATTTCAACTGTTCTACAAGCTATAAGGGACTTTTCTCATCAGTGAGCACCCTAAGCAAGTTAGTACCCGCGAGGCAACATTTAGACTGAATTAAGTGCACTTAATAGCCGGCCGCGCATGCGCGATGCCTCGGGGAGTACAATTTGCCCGCACTACCCCGTATACTTTTTATTACACCTATACCACGCGAAGTGTATTTAACTTCCTTTAATTGATACAGCGGGATACTTCCGTCGACTTTAAAACTTCATATTTCAAGTACTTGACTGAGTTGTCTGACCTATACGTAACTACTTGATAATAAAAATGTCTTAGCCCGGTTAATTAAAAGCTAAAAAGTAAAAGCTCTCAGGCACCTAGGCACTTCAAAACATGGAATAGACAACTCTAAGACGCAATTACCATCTTTGGTCGTTGACAAACTACTTAGACCTAACAGTAAAGTGTAACCATCGACGTTATGTTGACCATTCGTTCCGTTCCCTCACAAGTGGTGTCGAAGAAATTACAAATCGTGTGTTACAAAAAGTGCATTCCCACCAATCACTCTCCTTATATAATAAAAATTTGTTCTTTGGGGTCAGAAAATTTATGTATGCATAAACAACTAACTCTATAATTTTATATTTGTATGTGTGCAAAGTTTGGTCTAATGCGCTGAAGTTTTATGACTAGCTTAAGACGCGAGCTTAAAACTTTAGGTCGCATCTCGAATTTTTTATGACGTCTACCCTCTAGGTTTCAGAAGCTTTATTGAAGTAAGTAGACTAGTAAAATAGATGAATAAGAATTATGTTGCTGAAAGTTTTCATTATAAAGTACCTACTGGTATCATGTCGTCAATATATACTTGGAAATGGATTGCATCAGTTAAAAGGACAATTTAAAGAAAATAAAACTGGATGCTTCTTAGCTTATTCTTCTCAGACTACAGTTTTCTTGACATGCCTATAAACATGACATATTATTATTATTTTTTTTTTTTAAAGTCACACTAGCGAAACACATACAAACGTAAGTGTTTGTAACGTAAGAGAACACATGACATAGAAAACAAGATATGTACATGCATGTGCATCAAAAACAACTGTGCACAACATTTAAAGGGAAATATTACAATGATGAAGAGAAAATAACTTAAACATTAAAAGTAAAAAACAAACTAGATTAAAAAAAAATTCTAAACTAATTAAAAATTATGTTGAGAATGAAAAAATATTTCAATAAAAGCTCAAGCACGTGGAATGTCAACACCCAGCATACATGTAGTTATTAACGAATGTACGTTCTGCCTATTAAAAAAAAATACCCGTCCATTGTCCCTAAACCCGTTCACCCTTTGTAATTGTAGTGTCTCCGTCGAAATATTTCGGCGTTTGACACGCGAATTGGCTTCGTTATCGCGCTCTTGTTTATTTTCAACGCACCGCGTATGTCATAACAGTTGCATCGGCTCTCTCATTTCCGACTAGACGCCCACATTCTTACAAAACGGCTACTTGGTTCATTATAAGGAACGAAACAGATGTAGTGCGGTTTCGCGGCTCGAATAATAGTCACGAACGATATCGCCTTTGTGTGCCGTGAAGACACATCTGCCGAAAGACGGTTGTGGAGGGAAGTTAATCAATTATTTGACTGATTCTATAAAATTCACGCCTACCGTCCTTTTATTCATTTAGAAGACGGAAATCTTTTATGTTTTGATTTCATGTTATATTGACTTCTTCATTGCCTAAAGTTACAACTTTTATCATTAAATATAGTATAAATGATTGTTTCTTAAGGCATTTGCATTTCTACCATCCGTATCACCTCGACGTCCGTCGTTCCACAACAGAGCGTTTTCTAAGGCAGTTTTTGCCGCGCACCACCACTATGTGGAACCAGCTGCCCACAGAAGTATTTCCGAACCAATTCGACTTAGGGTCCTTCAAGAAAAGAGCGTACCAATTCTTAAAAGGCCGGCAACGCACTTGCGAGCCTTCTGGCATTGTGAGTGTCCATGGACGGCGGTATCACTTCAAATTTCATCACTTCAAAGGTAAATTATTTCTTCATTGTAAGGTCGTTGGCCTATTCTCCACTAGTAAGTGGAAATTTCTTATTGTTATAATTATTAAGAAAAAAGTGTTCTAATCAATAAAATATTTTTCTTGTTTCAGGTAATGATAAGATACCGGATAAGTGATGTTCATTAGTTCATTTTCTCGATACAAAAAACATAACGAAGGAAGTTGTTAGATGCATAACGGTTCAGCAATGATTGTATATTGCATGTAGGGGCTACATTTGAGTGACTGAGATAACACGGCTCCCGACTGACGCGTGCGTGTGCGCCGCTGGCTAAACGGACGTGCTCAAATTATGTATACTTACGTGAAGACCATTACGCACATTGCGTGGATACCGCTCGTAACAAAAAGTGCAAGGTATTTACAGTATAATAATGCAGTATTTGTTGCAATGTCTGGATGTTAAAATATAAACCTTAGTTCCTATAATGACAAAAATAGTAAAGCACTACAAAATTTAACCCCACTTATAGATAAAAGCTGAATTAATGTTCAAATAAAGCTGCTCTAGTACCTAGTACAAGTTTAAAGTTTCCATAACCGACGAGCATGTCTGGTGAATGTCCTGAAAGTGAATGAGGTATGTCAGGATCCGTGGTCTCTGCCTACATGAAACAAGTCGTGAATATATAAATATATCAAGCTCTAACGATAGCATTGTTGCATATAACGCTATGAGTGCTTTATAGAAGAAAAGAGTCTCGCTGTCCTCGACTGTTCAGTTACCTAATACAGTTTAACCTAAGACGCATTCGTCATTTTTTGACAAGTAACTGAGAAGAGAAAACCTTAAACAATATTTAATTTACTTTACAGTACGAGAGCATACATTTACACCTACAAACGAAATACGAGACAAAAATGGGCTCTATTCCCATTAGTAAAAAACCTTTCCTAATGTAGTAATTGTCCTGCGAGCTTTGAATAAAAAGGGAACCCTTTGTTAATCTATCCCCGCACGTGTTACTTATATTCTTTTTGCCTATCATAAACGAATGTGCCCGTGAATACTTCAAATGCTTCGATCGTTATCGCACTGAATTTTAAGACCATATGCCATACAAAGCTTTTTGATTGAAGGATGAATTGAACGCCTACACAAATAGAAGAGAGATACTAAAAATTGCCTTATTTTATCTATCGTGTTCAATATGAGCGTTGTATCGATAGGCACGTTGACAACTTTAATTAATTTTATTAAATTACCATGACCTGTTAAAAAAGCACGGCTTGGATAGCTTTTGTCTTAAACTATAAATTATTAATTTGATTTTATTAGTAGAAAAGCAGCAATGTTGCATGCAGGTGGTATGTAAAGAAAATCGACCCGTAGGCTATATATATATCTTAACGTTCTTAATACTACAATTAAGTAGTAGTTAAGTATTGGAGGACATCGCAGGTGTTTGAGTAGCACCAGATGTTTATAAAAGAACTTAATGAGGTAAGATCTTTTTATAATTTTTGTATTTTCTGGATGGAATGTAAACCAATCGTAGGGATTACCATGATTCTTAATTTTATATTAGATTTAAGTAATTCGCCTACACTGACTTTTCATTTCATTATATCCCTCGTCTAATAATTCAATAGATGTTGTTTACGTTGTCCACCGCAGCAAATGGGAGTAATGCCTTTGGGATCCCCACTGCCCAAAGCCATTTGAATATTAATACGACAGTATATTCCTATAGGTGCAGCGTATCGCGCATTTCGCATATATTATCTCGGAAAAGCTTATAAATAATCAGATCGTAAGTGAGTACGGTATTCCTATTTACGCGTAGGATAATGGACTATTCGGTATGCGGAAAACACTTTGGATGCATTAACATTTTAGTACGATGGTATAAAGATAACATTATGTGTCCATTTTTTGTTGTCATTAAAACATCGACACTTTCGTCCCCAAAACTTACGATAAGCAACAACTGCAATTTTCGATAACGACAACCCATCGTTCACTTCCGCTCCTTGCGCCTTCAAAATCCTTTGATAAATTACTATTTCATCTTTGGATTTGGAAATTCTTGCGAAAGTTTTACAATTCCCCTCGTTTTAGGACGCGGGGCCGTGGGAGCGGTAATCCTTGGCTACAGCCGGGGCCGGACAATCGCCGGGGGTTTTTAATTTGGAAGCCGCCCGCTGTGAATGGATTATCAGTGCGGAGTTGCAATTAGTCAGCCGTGTTGTGGTCTACGACGCTTCCCGTAAAATGTCAGATTAACCCGCCGACGGTACATTTAGATTATTCAAGAACGAATTTAGACTGCCGTTTATCGTTCAACACGAGTCGTGTTTGTTTTTCGTCGTCGTAATGCCGGAGGAATGGACTTTATTGCGCCAAATTCAGCCTCGTTTTAAATGCATTTTCTTTGACGTTCTCATGTATTATGTATACCGAGTACCCGTGGCTCATAATAAGGTGCTCAGGTAGGGAAAATTTGACTATTAGATGTTTAAGAATACATCTTTTTACCGTGTGTTTGTTATAGATATTTGAATGGATAAATATGCGTTTAAAGAGGAAATTTATTCGCAATGGGGAGGTTACATTTCGTCATAATGGTGGTGAATAGCTGAAACATCAAAGCTAGTTGCCTCGTGGGAATATCGCCGGGTTCAACTCGTTTAGCCTATTATTTTTTGTTCGTTTGTGCTTCGTGGCGACGGCGACGGTTGTTATTGGATTATTTTCGCTTTTATTGGATCAATTGTGATGTTTATCGTAGCTACTGTGTAAACGAAATATTTCTATAGCAAGCTGCTGTAAGAGAATTTTTTCATATTTCAATGAGTGGCTCCATGTATAAGGGATTGCAATGTCTTATATTTTACTTACGAGATAGTAGTTAAATTTGTATATTTGCCTTAATTTTGACACATACCTTTCTAAACTCGAATAAAAACTGCATTCGGTAGAATTGTATATAAAAACAATGAACTCAAACATATATAAGTTTATATATATTATTATTCTTATTAGGCTTAGATTATAGTGGGACGGAGGCGCTATTGGCTTTGATTCTTGTTTTAAGTTATTTATATAATAACGATATACTGGTTTAATTGTTACACAGTTTAAGATGGAGGACCATACGGAAATATTAATAATAAACGTAATAATATATTTCTATATGAGTGTTTAATATGAAAACTATTCTTATTCAGTAAAAAACTCGGTGACAAACGTAGTACTACAGTTCTAAAAATAGTGAACAATAGGACAGTGCAATTTTTCATAGAAGCTACGTCACCGGCCATTCATACCGATAACATGTGTACATAACAATGGTTATGTTAATGATTTACGATTAAATAATACCATGAATACTCACTGCCCGCTCGATCGATAAGACGCCATCTGGCGAGAGACGCTAACAAAAATGAGTTGCCGTTTTTCGACTGTGATTAATGGTTCTAATATAATTTCGGCGTTTGCCTAAATTCTACAAAACAGAGCGAAGAAAAACTAGATCCTTGCATATAAATAATTCTATGTGTTTGTGTTACCTAGGAAAAAACAGACAGATATTTAACGCCTTATACATAACATAATAATTTTTCGCTTTTTGATATTTATATATTAACAGGATACGCTTTGCAATTCAATGGCGTTAAAACCTTTTATGTGGGTCTTCATTTGTTTTTCTTATAGGCAAGTAGGTCATCTGTGCCTGACACACTCCATCAATTTTTTACGTCTAAGGCATGTTTCCTCGCGATGTTTTACCTCGTACGGTGAGCGAGTGTTAATGCGCACTTAAACATAGAGTTCGAACCTACGACTTGATTGAGAGTGGCCAACACTGCTCCTCACACTTTGCAATCCTGACCCCCTAAAACTCTTTTTTTCTGCAACATTTCTAATATAAAAATGGGATGTTGTATACAATTTTTGTGGTATCCTAGAACCCCCAGAGACCTATGAACTATTGACCTTAATACCAAAACAAAACTTTTCACCATTAGAGCAGGCAGTTAATAAATTTCGCACACAATAAACCCACCCCCATTCAAGGCCTCGGGGCTCAATATTGCATTAATGAGGGCATCGAACAATGCCATTTAATTTTCAACTAAAAGTCTTCTATATCTGACAGTTCCATCTACATGTCACTAAGATTATGGTAATAAGGTACAAATTCGTTTGAATTTATTTGTAAAGGGTAAATTGGAAACTGGGGGTGGCACGTGCGTTTCACCTAAATAAATATGTCCTGACTCTTTTATTTTATTTTATGGTCAAATATTTTAATATTGTTATGATACCAATTCAACATTTTAATCTGCTTTACATATTTTATGTTGTTTATTTAAAACTCGTAGTACAAAATCACTGTACATAACAAGGAATTTAATACAATATTTCAGCTTATTCTTCAAGACTACGAGACGCATATCGTAAATCTTAGGCAATAAATACTTAACTTGGCGTCCTGCCAGACCATAGACGGAGACTTAAAAAAGTAGCAAAGTACTGGCAAACAATTCTAATCCACGCCTGTAACACCTAATGAACCACAAAGTATTTTAAGTTTCAAGATAAAAACGTGGTCATGCTTGTTGATCGTGATTGCATGACAATTGTCTAAATAAAAGTCTTCAACGTTTCGGACGCTAGGAAGCTAAAGCCTCACGACGCGAGTCAGATATTAAATGATGGTAAACAAATACTCGTACCTGTACTCGCGTAAAACAATATTAAAACACCTGTACCTGAAGATCCCAAGAGCTTGTTTTATCAATCGAAGTTATTAGAAATATAATAGAAAATAGCTATTAGAAATAAACAAAGTTTAGGTATAAACAAGTTGGTCATGCATCAGCTGGACAGATCGGGGATTAGCATAATCGGAGATGCGCACGTGTGCTCCACGCGTCTATGTTTCTTTCAAACTACCCTCTAAATCGTCCATTGTCTGCGCATGATTGTTTGATCCATTCTCATGTCACATCACGAAATACCAAATAGAGGGTTGGCAACTCTAAAACCTCTATTGTAGTTTATGCAAATTGGTTGCGAACTTGATTAAAGATAAATGAATAAAAATTAAGTGCGCCTAAGCCCAAAGACGGTGTTTTATAGACTTTTTATCTTAAGCCTGTCGCCTTTTCGCACGGCTAGATATTAAGTTTTAAATATGTATAGTCTCTGTAATTATGTAAAAATACATTTTTAGAAATCGAAAATTAGTAGTTGTAGTTTTTGTGATTTTTCATTACAAGTATAGATAAAGTTAATATGACATAGGAATTTTGTAAAGTTTATAATTTGCAAAATGGTAATGCATTATTAAATTTATAACCATTAATATATATTACGATTCTAATTAGATTTTTTGACATTAAATTAAAAGTGAGAAAGTGTAAATTATCTTATAAGTGTTTTTAAAAGCTCGATTTCATACATTTTATTGGTTCGCGATCGCGTGATAAGTGAGTGTTAATTAAAGGGTTTATTACTTCCGTCAATTAGGGAAATTCTACAGTCGACGACGGCTTGGACTGTAATTATTTATATTAACAGATTAATTAGTTATTTATTGGTTTTCAATCAACACGTCGAGATTTTTATCGATAAGTTGGAGTGATGAAAGTACTATTCATAGTGATTTTTTTATGATATGTCTCTGTACTAACATCATTTAACATTTCGATCTGTGCTCGCTTCAGAATAATAAGAAATTTTAATGTAATTTTTTTTTTAAAAATGATATTTTACAAAAGAAAGTGCCTATAATAACACTACATACAGTCTCTATTAAGGAGAAGACAATCTTCTTGTGTATTTTAATGATTTTTAATGTATTATTCATTTTTCTTTCTTTCATGGAATTTAAACAATTATTAATAACATATTCATCGAGTAACTGATTTCAAACAAAACGATTAAAATGTATTATTAAAATGCTTTGAAACGGCAGGTGATATAGATATTAAAATATTCTGGGGCTGAAATTTTATATCAAAGCCTAATTTTAATTTATTTAGCAGTTTACATTACAAACTAAAGTTTATTAATAATTTAAGCAAGACTTGTTACAACGGAGTACCTTTATTCGCTATTTCCATAGTTACACGTTTTACCTGAATTTATGAATGCATAAATTGCTAAGAAATTCACATTTGTCAATTGCTCGTGAGACTTGAACGCGCAGTCTAACGGCTACAGCCAACGACTTAGGTGGGCTGCAATCCCTAAAGATTAAATTCTGATGAAGCTATTATAGGCTTTATTGCCTACATTTTGAAGCGAGAGTCCCCTGAACGTGTTGTTTGTTTAAAGTCGGGAGGTAGACTGTCACGACGTTTGCTCAAGGACTACGTACTTGTAAGTCTCTTGTTTCGCTCGTAGTGGCCTACTTACTGGGATTATAGAAAACGAGAAACATCGTCATAAATTGATAGTTATGCGCTTCCTCGTTGCTAAAACTGATGTTCTGTCATTTATATTGGAAGTAACTAGACAATTCTAACAGATGACTTTCTAACATTCTGATATTGCTATAAAGAAATGAGTATATAAAAAATAATTCGAAATTAATTTTGCAGTGAATAAACGTTAGAGTTTAATAATTTTAAGCGGGATTTTCAAGGATACAAAGAAGATTGATGATTTTCGCATATGTAACAGCATATAGCCTAAAAATCAGAGGACACGAATGTGCCGCGAATACTTGGGGAACAGGCGCAATGGCCCGTGGCGGTTGTAATGTGCCGCGGGCCGCCCCACCCGGTTTGTTCACACAACGCCTCTTTTTTTGCTACCACTGAATTATGGTTTCTAGATGGGGCCTAAAATATTTATATTGCATACTAGCTACGGTTATGTGACTGTCGCCTGTAAACTGTTTACCCAGTATAAAAAGTACTTTTCAATTCGGTTTCTAAGGTTAGCGAATAACAAACACTTTAACAATATTCGTGTTATTAAGACTGAGTTTTACATAATATAATATATTTGTAACAGCTAACTATAGTATGCCTTTTTAGCTTTACCGATTGGCCATTGGCTGGATTTTATTTTATACCATGTGATTTTGAAATATTTCAACTGCTGTTAATGTGTGTGTGTGTGTGCGCGCGAATACATTGCCTATGAACTACATTTGCATGGGCTAAGATCGGGCAGTCAAAGAAATATACCTAACCCCAACTAGTCTCCGACCATAAGACCCGCTGGAGGTACCCTTGAGTCTATAGAGTGTCAGGACTTTCTGAAAGGCAGCAATTGTGTGGAAGTGGCACAGGATAAGGAGCGCTGGAAATTTCTCGATTCCAAGACTAGGCCAGCGGAGTGAGTGTTAACCAGTGTGCACATCAAATATCTGACCAGTCCAGTTATCCGAAAATAATTTATAAATACGTTTTCTAAAACCTACTTAGAAAACCATTGTCTTGCAAAGTACCTAGTTAAGTTTAAATAGTAAATCATTATTAAAAACCTTTGTCGGTTAACGGCCTGCACAGATATTTATTACTGAGTAAATTTTATGTTATGCATAACAGTATAGTTTATTGCTGTAATAAATTTATAGTTCATTAAGCAGCCTTTGCGGGAAATACTGATTGTGAACATAGAAAGTACATTACTATCAGGAGTAAAATGAAGATAATATCTTAGTTATCACGTTAGATAAATCTTTTTGTAACAAGTTAATTAAATGGTTAATTTTATTAGAATTTTAACTTAATATAGAAGAAAATACATTTGATACGGTAAGCTGGTTTTAATTGCTGATGATTAAATACTAAATTATTTGATAATTTTATAATTTTGTATAGATTTTACATTCTCTTGAGTTTATTTACTCCAAAAATATAATGCCTTGCTGCGACTACGAAGCTTAATTTTTTTGTTTTTATAAATATACTTTAAGCTATATATAATATACTAAAGGTTAGGTTTTTTTAAAGTTAGGTTAAGGTTTACCTCACTATTTTAGGTACTACATTAGGGACATAGGTTTTATATAACGTTTATTAAGTGTAACAGTAGTGTAGATAAGTGAATTACACTCAACAGCTAGATATTACTCATGTATGCCTTGACTAGGAATCCTATATGAAAGTTGTGAACTGCACGTGTTTAAAATTTATTATTTATATAGATAGTAAATATACGTAAACTGACTCTCAAGACAATGACCTAATAAGATCATATATACTAACATATCTAGTTATATTTAAGTTGATGTCCCTCGCTGTAGGTTAGCAGAGCGGCGGCGGGCAAGGCGGGGCGCTCTATCGATCACTTGTGTCTGATTGATACCACTATCAGTATTATTAATTACTAAATACAGTGCAATAACCTTGAGGCATATGGCTTTAACGATCATATAGGTAGCTGGTATATATACAAAACATTTAATCCTGGATTCAAAAACGGAAATAACTATTATTTCGGGTTCATGAAATAACGAAATTCTTAGAAAAATATCATGTACATTAAACAATGGGTTTTCGATGTTGTACGTTTATATTAGGTTTGTTTACTTGACAGTTCTAGTAACTAACAATAATTAATCGAAATTTGTTTATGTTAGCCGAATGACGGTGTTTATGTAGGGTTAGAATTTCCTAATCATTTTACCACGTAAACACAATTCCAACGAGCTATAATTGTATGTCATTTGATGAGTAATTAGTATATTTGTATAGGAAGGACCATACAGTTTACTTTTCCAAAAGTTTTGGTTGACAACATACTAATATAGTTCATTGATTGCTATTTGGTTACGTCTATTTGTATGAAGAATCTTTCAACGCTCATAATGTTTACGAAAATTTGGTCCAAATATTTTACGCAATTTAATGTCTATAAATCCTTTATAATACGTACATATTTTTACACTGTTTTTACTTTGTCTCTTTTTGACACATTGTATTTCAGCTGTGATGAAAGAAGAGACGTCAATTGTTAAGTTATAAGACAGATTTTGGTTTAATTACAATCATATTGTGTCATATTTTTTAATCTTGATCAAACCCACACCTTTATGCTTATGGGCATAATGACTCTGTGCGACTTTCAACCTCGAGGTAGTAGGTTTGAACCCCGCATGTCTTTACGCGCATCAAAGCTCGTACGGTGAAGGAAAACATCATGCCGAAACCGGCCTTAAACCCAAAAAACGATGGCGTGTGTCAGGCACAGAAAACGGATCACCTATTAGAAAAAACATAGAGAAATCTGAGGCCCAGGCCTCAAAAGGTTGAAGCGCCACTGGTTAAACTTGCGCCGGATTTAATTGGTTCCGGAACTGTTCTATAAAATTGTTTGCTTACATTTTATTTCACTTTAATTAGGGTGAAATAATAGGTGTATTTATTTACGCTAAACTCGTAAAACTCATTCGAGTTTATAATTTTTAATTGCCTTGTTCTTTAATGGCGCCTCTATGGCGGAATTTGAGACAGTCCGTGCGCCGAAGCTTAAGGAATTTTCGACCTGACTTACTTGGAAGGTATTGATAGGAATTTTATTTCTTGATTTAGAAAGTTATCAGTGAGCTGTCACTTTTTTGTTGACCTGGCATGCATATTGTATACGTTGTACGGGGTTAATATTAATAAAAGTTACAGCCACAAGCCACTATCAAAATCAGAAGGCGTAAAAACATATATTTATAGACATTTACTGATTCCGAAATGGTTATGAACAAACTTTTAAAGTGCGTGCGTACAAAGTACACATGCCAGAAGTGAAACTTCTTTGGCAAACAAATTTTTAAGTCTTGTTCGAATTTAAACAAATCTAAAACTTTAGATTTCCGAAAGAGGAAAAAGGAAGATAAGTTAGGAATTTAATAAAATTTAATTGTCATTAAAATATTAAGTGTCGAAAATTAATACAAATTATAAATTTAATTTTTTAAATTTATTTCTTAATCGGTCTCAATTGCTCTCTCCCTTTTATTCGACAAAAACGCTGCACATCTTCTTGACGCTAATATTATTATTATTGCGTTTCATCCGTAAAAATTTTACCCTCACGCGCCTAAAGAAGTTTCGCTTCAAAAATTACACATTATTACGTCGTTTTATTAACATCCTTCAGATTATTTAATGACGGTTAAATAAGCGTCAAATAGAGTAAGTCTTGAATGTATTTAAGGGAATATAAATGCACGTAATATATTTTACCTTAAATCTATAGGAATCTTGTTTTAAATAATGTTTAGATTTCGTAAACATTATTGATCCCACAAGATTGTCCGTTGATTAGCGGAAAGCTTGTTCCATAATTCATAAATCAGGCTCAAAGTTTTAAACTTTGTACATTAATCAGTTTGGGCTCAGCTGCTTAGAAATACTTACTCGGTGACAAGATTTCTAGGGTAAAGAAAATGATATTAAAACAACACTTATACTTGACAAGATAAAGTTCAAAATCGTCTGATAAAATTTTCCAATATGTTGCACTTCTATTGTTTGACGATGTTCGAGGGTTGTCAGCGATGGAAATAATTGCTCTTGGTATATATTGTTTTTCTGTTACTGATTGCCATATCACTTTTTACAATAAAGTTTATGACTTTATGTTTTATTATTATATTCAATACTAGCTGCAACCATTTGCTATGGATTCCATAGAGATTGTTCTCAATTAAAACCTTTCTCAGAGTTGAAGGAATTAATAGAAAAAAATACTCGAATTACTCCAGCCGTCTTCGAGTTTTGAGCTTAGCAACATATTTTGTGATTCCTTTATATTAATGTAGAGTCAAGTAGCTGTAAATCTTGTCAAACTTTGAACTATAATAGTCATTTGTCTAAAATAAAAAAATCTTGAAAAAATTGACAATATCTTATTTTTGAGTTGGCGTTTTTTTTGCCACAGTAGTTGCTACGATTTTGAATTATTTGAGATTTGTATATAAATCGTGTAACATATAATTGTTGTAAGATTTCTTAAAATCTAGGTATATCTAAAATCAGTGAAGCGACCACCCCTGTTTTCGGACCAATAGGTCGTTAATCACAGCCCTAATGCGCGCAGGCGCACTCTGCCCACCCTAATTTTATTTTAAAATTCTAACCTAAAGCCAAAGTGACCTTTAGGGGTCGGAGTAGACGTTAAAAAATTACTATTGTTTGCAAAACTGACTGCGTAAGTCCACTAATATTAACTTTATTGGATCTGTAGTCACTTACTTTTACACACTAAAGCTGTATGATATTTTTGAATTAAGCAATAAATAAATAAATAATAAAAACAGCCTACATTCGAATACTTTAATGATGTTATATTAGTACACGACCTCCGACGGAGTGAAAACTTAATCCAAATTCTTTTACTTATCTGTTATCTTCGCTACTATTTTCCAATAATTTCCCGCTATTTCTTTTATTTCGTCTTCCCAGGTTTATGGTAGGTATTTATCCTCTCTTTTTTGTTTCTACTGGGCCATTCCATATAAAAGTAGAGTACATTCACAGATAAAAACAGTAATAAACAAAACTTAAGAATATATTATGACTTCTTCATATCTATTAATAATCATATTCATTGCCCAAGCTGGTCCAGTTTCAAGTATTGGAACACTAAATACATTAATTTTATGTTTTTATTTATAACATACAATAAAATAGATAATAATTTATATAAAATTAAATTCGCCAAGTTCATGCGTGCACTAGCTAACATTAAATTTATTTTTAGTGTGATTACCGTGAATCACTGTGCTAATGGACTAACGATAATGTAGCCGTTACCCGCGGATAGATTCGCAATTAATGACGTTTTATTGATGCTGTATCGATAATTACCACTTAGTAACAGCAATGGTATGTGACCATGATAATATAATACGTCTCATAATATTTAGCCTGGACATAGAGTAAGGCGCAAAGCTGATTAATGCTCTTGCTACTGGAATTTACACCACGGATCTAAGACGAGAATGATCCATGGAAAGACTGAACCTGATTCTGCTATCTCCTTTCAAACAACGCTCATCTAGAAGCACGCTGGAGTGAGGTGGTGAGAGAAGAGGTGAATCTTTGTTGTTGATCAGGGTGCCGCAGTGCGCGTCATTTCTTGTAACAGCAAAGGAGTGGAACTCCATTCCCCCTTCCATCTGCGTTCTTTTGAGCGGTGATAAATAGGACTCTCCTGGAAAGGCGTGCCCTCCAATAAACACGCAAACACTTAATATCAGGTGGAATTATGGCCAAACGTCTGTTCAGTTCTGTAAAAAAAATCTATACATATAATTAATAATAGTAAAATATATTTATAATAGTAATCCTTAAATCAATATATTTTATTCTTCGCATTTAAACCGTGAAGTAAATAAATTTGAACGTAAGACTTCTTATATTTGGTATAAAGGCATAGAAATAACCACTATCTAAACAACTCGATTACGAAGTTGTTCTGTAAGTTGAAGAAATTACTAGAATTATAGCCCTTAACGAGAAAACGCTGCATCTGCATCCTAGTCGCATCGTGTTGCAACACCGGCTATTGATTGTTCCCACGGATCTTGCACACTGGCTTCTAGAATTTCTGGTTTCTACGTTAATTGAAAGCAAATATGCTCCAATACAGATTATAGTTCGTTGTAAATAAATTAAATCTGTCTTCGAATTTATTTGTTTGTTGATTTAAGACGGGCGCTTTATTCATAACTTTATACGAATTCTAACGACGGAAACATAATCATAGTTAAAATCAAGACTAGAAAAAGTGATCGAATTTTTAATATTTACCGCATTTACCACGGAGAGTGATCAGAGGAGTTTTTCGGATTAATACCTGCAGCTGAGTTTCATCATCGGACGTCGAGGCAGAATATAAATTTCACCCGAATCACTTCGACGTGCGTCGTTCAAGAAAAGAGCGTACCAATTCTTGCCCACTGGCATTGAGAGCTTCCGTGGGCACTCAACATCAGATGAGCCTGCTCATTTGTCCCCTGTTATATAAAAAAAAGAATATGTTAACGCTTCGTAATGATTATTATGAGACGTGAAGTCAAATGCGCTTTCTATAGAAATAAATCTATACAAACTATAGATAAGTATAATCCATGCAAGTAGATATCCGTCCGGCAATGTAAAGTTGGTCAATGCATTTACCGGTAATAAAACAGGGGATCTCTTGAACTACACTATCTATCAACGTATGATCAAATGTAGGTGCGGCGAAACGACGTGATTAGGGTTAAATGTAATTACCATAAATTAATATGACTTTAGTATTTGTCCATTACAATTAGTTCTGTAAGGATTTTTGGATTGGATACTAAAGCAAAAATGCTTTTTTACCAACATTTAGGCTGTAAATCTGTTAAAAAGTGATTGCAAAATGTAACACAGAACGGGACAAAGAAAATGTATACGTTTTTCCATATACCTCTATAAGATGAGTTTTACATTTCGTGAATTAAAAAAAGGTTTACCAACGGCCATTACAACAAGATTTTACATATAAAAAACAAACAAAAATAACAACTAAAACTAATTGTACGCGTACAGCCTTTAATAGTCAAACCAAGCTTAACTATTATTAAAAAAAAATCGAATTTCAATAAATATTAAAACTATGTCCTGCGAGGATTAAAATTCTAAGTATAAACTTGCAACTGCATTACCAGGTGTCACTGAATAAATCAATTGATTCTTTCGTAATTATCTATAAAACATAATAAATTATTAACGCACCTTTAAGTTATCACACACCTGTCGAACCAGCTACCGAATAATAGAAACCTGTCTTCACCCTTTGGACATAAGGGTCTCGTGCCGGTACCAGATCTGTAAAAGAAATACGGGTATCATTAATTCCATGAAAGAGGGTTAGTACACTTCAGTGGTATAATAATAAAACCGACAACGTCAAAACTAACTTATTCATGTGATACTGCTACTAGTAATATTTTTTTAAATAAATGTTTAGTGATATGTGCCTAGATCAGAAGACTGATCATGTCTTCTGTGTCTTCTCGAAATAATATAGCCTGAAATAGAACCTACATCGCATAGGAAGTTTGGCCCGAAAATTAGAGACTTCCAATCTGGGGCCAAACCCCAAGAGTAAGATTGTAGCGTCATGAATTATTAATATGTATAAAGAACTGGGACCGCTATATATATACGTAGTCGCTAAGTCTGAAATGAATAAGTCCGATTACCACCTTCTATACTTAAAATGCGCTTTTAAGATGTTATCTTTTGTTTTTAAAGGTTGCTCCAAAAATTTCACACTGCATCAATTACTTTGTTTTGCATTTTGTAACCGATACGCGAAACGATAAAAAAGCATCGAGAATGCAAATGAACTACCTACACGTTGACACCGGAAAAGATTATATTTATTTATATTAAAAGCGTATTTTTAGAGATGAATTATGAAAGAGCTCGCTCTCTGTTCATATCTGGAATATTATGTGTAAAAGCATCTATAAAGTATTTAACTTTTACTGTATCGCAATAGTTTTATTAAGGCATCGTGAAAGCTCTGACGGAACTAAGTTAAGATATCGGAGTACAGTACAATGAGTTTGACAAAGTTCCAAAGACGACATCTCAATGTTGACTTTTATTTTCTTTTCAAGTTCTTTAGCATACATAACATTAAAGGCGCTTAACACAAGATTTTTTCAAACAAATTTTATATTCTGCGGAAAGAGAACCAGCGTAGCAGTAGTGCCTACTTAAATTTTACTATCAACAAAACTTAATATTTTTTTATAGTATTTTATAGTCGCAATATGATGTAACAATGTTGTCAACATAAAAATGGTAATATAGCACAGTGACATCATCATCAAATTCTTAGTCGATTTTAATATTGTATCTTAACCTAGTTTAGGTTAGGTTAGTTATATAATATTAATTTAATTTTTGCTAAATTCTGCATTCAAAAATTTTATACCTGTTTCTATATTAAAATGTTCAAGCCGAACCTCCCGTCCTCTATCCGGTACTATATTTATCCGGGGTCGTTGTACAAGGTTATAGTCTTCCCGTAGGATAGTCACGCGAGCCAAATTAGTGCGCGGGATAATTTAACATAAATTGATGTATTTTGGACTGGTATGCGGAAAGATTTTTAATACTTAGTGAAGGAAGTTGGTTGACGATACACGCTGTTAATCTTTTTCTACTGACTTTAGGATGAGGATTTTATTTATAACTCCGTTACAGCATATCCAAAGCGGAAACTTGGTTTTTTAAAGTCCTTTTAAGTCAATTATACTAATGATTTATCATCTTTGTAATTTTATGAATACATTATTACTCTTTATAAACGTTTATATGTATGCGATTTATCTTAAGATATACTTTATAACAATAATTTATCTAACTACCCTCTTTTCATTAAAAAAAACTTTTTTGACTAAAGCACTGAAGTTTAAAGAATGAGGATAAAGTACCCAAAACTGTAATTAGACGGATTCATTATGAATCAGGAGGTTAGAAATCATGTTTGGAATAAATATTATTTTGCATTATGGTAGAAATACCCCAATGATTAATCAATGACCGAACTAATTTGCCAGTGATGAATAATATTAAATTAGTTTTTTCCCAATAATGCAGGATAGAATTGTAATATTAAAGTCAATATACAAATTTACATTATTACAATAAACTTAAGTATACTTTTGTTTTATCTGCTTTCGCTTTGCGCAGTCTTTATTTAGTAAACGCGGAGCAAACTTGGCAGTTATTGGCGTTTATATATGGGGCATAAACTATAGATTATAGTATGTACGTGAGATATACTAGAACACGACTTTTGAATGTTAAACACAGCACTTTGTGCCTGATGCATACAATTTTAAATGCTTCCATTAATGTGAAATATCTTGGAACAAACGTTTTGGAGTATTTATGTAATAAGAAAGAAAAGAAAGAGTTCCAGTCTTTCTAGTAGATATGATAAATTGGGGATAAATAAAGGTAAATCAGTCCGCAACATAAACTCTTTAACATTCCTGCTGTTGAACTGTATAATAACTCCGTTGATGAATAAATTTATAATTTTATTCCTTGTCTATTACCAATTTCGGTTGTCTTGTACAAAAAATATTTTGTAACAATATTGTGATAGTAAATAGTTACAACGATAACACGTATTATATTTTCTAATCTCTTTCAGGTATGTTTCAAGATAAACGTTGATAAGGCTCTGCGAAATTCACATGCCTACGTGAGTATTTTATTTTACACTAGACACTATTGCTTATCTATATTGTCTTCTATACATTACTCAAATTCAATTTATCATTGCAGTGTTCTTTGAATTTAAATAGAATCATAAGATGAAAGATACATTAGGACCGTTTAATAGTTGGTGACAGCAACTTGTGTTGGTACCAGTTTTTATAAGAATGATTATATTTGAATTTCTTTTTTATATATGTGTGCTTTAATCAAATTAATGTATTTGTTTCTTTAATAACTTCCTTTATATAAACTTTGTTAAAATTATCAATAATAACTCAAGCCGGTACAGATTAGGTAAATCGTGTTTAAACGAAATACCTATATGGATTTAAATGGCACTGTTTAAGTTGATAGAGTCGCAAGACTTACGCAAGCAACACATTTGTGTGGGCCTGGGTATCCGGAAGTTGGATCTAAGATGCTCCCTTCCCTCGGGAAAGGCGATAGGCGCAGTATACTAAAAGAAGGAATCTAAAAAACGATCAGACTAAGGCTACCATTTACCATCAACGGTGGTGTGTCCTACTCAAAGCATTGCATTATTGAAATGAGTAAATGTGGTACGGTAAACGGTTAAATATAAGTGCGCACGCGACAGGAACAGGAACAACACCTACCATTTCCAGTTTGTGTGTCAAAGTCAAAATCGGCAATTGTCATCCTTCTTTGACTGACACCGATTTAGCGCAAACAGAATTAATTATGCTTTACTGTGAAGAGTAGCTGTGAAAAAACTTAAATTGTCTCAGCTGGTAAAGTATATACGGGGTCAATGGCAGTCAGGTACGCAGGGTTTTTTGTGAGCGACGCGGCGCATTCCGTGCCCTACGCTACCGAATCTAATGGTCAGATGATTAATCTCCGCAATGGAATTTGTTCGAGTTATTTGAATTCTTAGCTACTTGTTATTGACTGACGAGTGCTTGAAGTTGTCACGGTGTATGAAAAATTGTGAAAATATTTATTTTATATGTGTCTATTTGATTAAGATATGTAAGCAAATAAAAAAACTGAAAAGTACGCGTTAAATATTCATTTAAATAAAAAACAAACGGTTGAACTTAAAAAGGAAAATGTAAATGCAATATGTTTTGAAATATCCTTTTTATAGCGATCAAATAATTTATAAATATAATTCCAACCACCTATCGTTGGTTCCTAGAACTGACAACAGTTAAAATAAATTCTAGTAATGATACCTAGCTGATAAGTACATGTATATATTGTAAAAGATTTGTAAAAAGTTCAATATGTATATAAATTAAATGCTATTACTGTTCAATCTTTGACTGTGGCTGGTTCACTCGGTCTAGCGACGCATCGCCCACGACATCATGCGGTTATCATGTTCTCGTCAAAAAGCGGAAGCGGGGAGCGGTTATTATGTCCATTCACTCTTATTATCTATTAGCTATAAGGTCTTCACGTATTCGAAGATTATAATGGGGGACAAGTCAGTGAAACATTGTTTAGATTGACGAGGAGAAAATAACCGACTTTTAAGTAATTGGCGAGGCACACAAAGAGATAGAAGACTAGCGGCGTCTCCTGGCTTTGCACAGCTTTTTTTTAAATTAGAAATAATTGTAGCTAAGGCTACTTAGGGACAGTAATTATTCGTTACAAAAGTACAAATCCTCTATATAATAGATTTATGAAAAGTCGTATGAAGTAGTACGATGTACGATGAAGATGTTTTATTATGTTTGTCCAAACAACGCTTAAAATAGACATATTGTTAATTATATAATTGGATAGTGATAGAAAAAGCTTATTAAGATCCACATAATCTCTAAATCATATCATAAAAACATTACACAAGTACGCGATCTTAGACGGAATGAAGACCTCCTCCAAATTCTTTGTCTCTTAGCTTCGCTTTTTGGATCTTTCCCCGCTATCTCTTTTACTTCATCATCCCAGGTGAGCGACCTCTACTTTTTCTTCGAGAAATAAAATGCTCCTTAACTAGGCTATAATCGCTCGCTTATGCCCTATAAACACAGTTTACTAGTTCCCATAGTGGCGCGGACGGAAATAGAGCTATACGTAGAGTATTACTCACAGCTTTGCGAACGTCCATTCAGTTACGTAATCACTACTGGGTCATGACGATATTGTTACATTATGATTACGCTTACTCTATAGTAAATTCCACATTAAAGGTAAAGAAAAAACTCTGGTTATAGGATTATTCAAGATCTAGGAACTCAATTAAGGGTCAAGGACCGAACTTTATAAATTTATTTAATATATTCTAGATTACGATTGTAAATAATGTAGTGTAAAAAAATAATGGAACTCAATTTAACTTTTTAATTATAGTTGATATGCCTCCCAAAACTAATATCATAAGTTTAGTATGGTTTTATATTTAAATAGTTCATAAAAATCTTTTGGTTTTCCCTAATATTCTCTTAATTGCATTACATAAAAACTGGGGAGAGAGGATGTGAAACGATTGTACGCCTCGTTCTATTCTGATTGGGCAAAAGCAACTCTAGAGCGTTACGCGTTGACACGCCGCGTGATGCGTATTCATATTACTTGTGACCAATCCCAATCAAACGCAGGGTTTCGTCTCGCGTCTTTCGTTTTAAATTCTCACCTTATCTCTTTTGACAATTCCAAAACAATTTAAGCATATTATGAATGAAGTTAATTAAAATGTCATTTGTAATCTTCACTAACATATTTTATATATAACGCTTAAAATGGTTTTATAGGTAGGTCTCTAAATTTACATAGGCCTATAATCAGATAAGTACAAAGTCTTGATTGTCAAGTCTCGTGTGCAAAATATTTACAATACCATTAATTCGATTATGAATATTCAAAAGCAGACGGAACAATCGCGGCTTCATTAGACACTATAAAATTTTTCATGCACATTCATTTTATTCGGAATTCGGACTACAATCGTGATTAGGGTTGTCAAAACCTACAAAATATTTATTTTATTTATTCGACGATCGTTAGATTTGCAAAATTCAACCTTTGTTTTAGTAAATTTCTTCATGAAACAAACGTCATCCCTTTATATGGGAGCCATAAGCTAAATCTAACGAGAATCCAATCCAAGACCTGGTGATATGCGTTACTAATAAGTCACATATAATATTTAATTTAGGCTCAAAACATAGATTGCAAACATTTGAAAAACTATTTGAAAGTACTCCGAAAGTACATAATATGTAATGATTAACATAGAAACTGTATAAATAAATAACAATAACTGTATGAATTGCAAATATCTTACTAAGCTCAAAACTCGAAGGCGGCTGGACCAATTCAAGTTTTTTTTATTTATACCCTGAACTGTGAGAAAGGTTTTTATGGAAAGAAAAATTGCACGGAAATACCCAAAAACCAATAAGTAGGTATTAAGGTAAAACGAAGTTCGCTGAGGCAGTTAGTTGATAATAAATTTAATCAATTTTATAGTGACTTTAGAATTTTATTCTTTCAAAGGGTCGGTAGCCCTATTTGAAATCCTTTTAATGGTTGAAGGGTCACGACGGGCGGGTAGAATCTGCAGTATCACGATCTGATGATTGTATTAGCGGAAATAATTCGACAATCTCGAGTTCTGCCTCATTTCTTTAGGTCTTAAGGAATTTGCAGCGTCCGGTTGAATCACTTGGAAAGCGAATTTAAGAGGTCATTGGAACTATAATATGACGGAAACGAGAAATACTCGTACTGTATGATGAGTATAAGTCAAAGGAAGTATTGACTGATAACGGTTTGAATTTTTTTATAATATACTTTGCAGTGTTGATAGATAAGGGAGCGTTCAAGTATTACGTAACGAATTTCGGGGGTCCTTTTTGTAAAACGTTACGATACGGGGCGGGGATTGAATTACCCGTTGTTAATATTATTTTCGACTTTCCAGTACGTTACACCACATAATGGTAACTTTTAGGTATAAAGAGTCACTAGGTGGTTACGAAACGTTTTACTATACTATACTTAGGTACAGTAGGTAGTAGTACTTGAACGCTCTCTAAGCTGCTGGGGATAAAATAATAAATTTTACGTGTACCTAAGAGTCGTGTATCGCAAAGAATAACTACCGTGTTACAAATCCAATACGTTTTTGACATCGGCATGACTGCAATGCGGCCGTGATGAAATGGTTACCGTGGCTTGTGGGATGCGCAGTGTAATTCCATATAAGATATCAAAACTAAAGGTTATATGTAGTTGTAAATACATATTACTACACCGATGGCTTAATCCCTACTATGTCCAACACTACTTCAAATATAGGTATGAAAAATTGTTAAATTTAGGAAAATATTCCAGTTTTGTCTCGGTCTTATGAAGTAGCGTACGTAGAACGTACATATGTAGCCATATGACCAGTTTATTTCCGCCAGTTCTAAGTACTAAAAAGAATGCAACGTTGAGTTTGTTTGATTTTTCCATTCGCTGTCCGAGGCATGCACCCGCAGTGGCGTTGACCCCGACTTTGTTTACCGTCCGGTTTGCGCCGCGGCGCGTTTCATCTCCACAGTAGTCGTCTAAATTATTGCTTTTATAGCATTATCCTAGATTACAGCGCGTATAACATTGTTTCTAATCAGATTTGTTCAATCATCTTGTAAAGTGATTTATACGGAATTGGTGAGTAGATCACATATAGATATGGGTATATCTAAGGCATCTTAGCTTCTATCTTAAATAAATTCTATCAAGTAGATGCATGTAAGCGCCTGCCGAAAATACATTACAAATCGGAGGTAAAATAACGCCCGGGGTTCTTTATGCAAAGTAAAGTCGTTAATGTTACGACTCGTAGAAATTTCTATAAAAGCGCGTCTTGTCTTGCAAAAAAATATCAACTTGTAATATTTATAATAGAATGTGTGACTCACATTGTAAAAAATTTCAAAGCAATACGATGTAATATTTTTTATTTGTTTATTTATTTCCTTATTCCCTATTTTACAGTAACTTAATACTAATACAACAAACAAAACAAAAACCTAAACCTTTTTATAAATAATGCAATTGTTGTGAATTCAGCCAGTGTGCAACTAAATATATCCGTCTCACATGCAATAATATTCAGGGTGCAAAAAAAATATTTTTTTTTGAGTCTGTTATTTAGTGAATATTTTCTGATTGTATACATCGAAAAAGAAGCAGAAACTCTATTTATAATAAATAAAGTTTGCTTTTGTACCTTTACACAATGTATATACAATACAATGTAAATAGAGCTCTTTCATAAAAAATAAATTTCGTTGTAGTAACTACAAAAGCAAACTTTAATAGATAAAAATATTTTTTCTTTAATTAGTTAGGCAGAAGTAATCAAAATCAGAGGTACAGAACGCAGACTCAAAATTCGTGTTGACCCGTGAATTATAAATAACTTTGTTACATACAAAGCAGATGTATTGAGAGCTCCAGTTGATTAAGAGTGGTTAAGCATTTCGTTGAAAGCGTAACCTGTAGGCCGTAGTTGACGTGAGAGCCGCGCAGTCACGCTGTTCAAAGTAGTTTTAATGAAAAATACGACACTTGTAGTTCTCAAGTGTCGTCGGGACGTGGGTCAATATTCTGAGAATTTGTTGTTATTCCAGGGTACACTTTTGAGTGAGTCGATCATTATAAGTATGAGGCTTAACTATGAGTTGTGATTTGGTTTGCCAGCTCGTAATTTTTGCAATTTAAACTGAGTACGTACCGATAGTATTTTTTGAACTTCTTTAGACGAATGAGGGTTATAGAAATTGTATTTTTAAAATTAAAATTTCGTAAAGAGAATTTATGAAATATTAGTATTTTATAAATTATGCAAAATAATTTATTGAAATCTCAAATGACGAATTGTAAATTAAAATGCCACGTGTTTTTATTATCGAAAAAATAAATTAATAAAATAAAATATATTATTTGTATAAATTTTCGACACTTAATATATTAATGAGTAATGACAATTAAATTCATTAAATTCCTAACATACTTCCTTCTCCTATCCCTCCAAGTCTCGGAAATGTAAAGTTTTAGATTTGTATAATAGTCTAGTCGACAAGTTGAAAATGGAACAAAATAGAGATACTGCTCTTAAAATTATGTGCGATAGCTCATTGGATCCGGAATGACGTCTAGAAAAATGTGCTAAAAGCGTGTATTAGCACATAAAAAATTGCAAAAGTTATAGACAAAAAACAAAATGGCATTTAGTTTTTTGCCAATATTTAATAAACTATTAATATTTAAGAAATTTCAAATAAAGATTCTGAAAGAGGAGGAAATTTCCAATAAAAAACTCCTGACTCCCGGAACTCTATCTCCATTATTTATAATGTTAATTTAACGCTGAAAATAGGTCTGCTGGTGACATTTTTAGGATTCGCGCGTGGCGTCAAAAGCGACTACGGCACATTAATGCATAATATTAATGTATATTAAAAAAACAGAGTATCTTTCGTGATATTTTTTTCTTATAGGCATGTCGGTTTCCTTACAATGTTTTCCCTCCTTACGAGCTTAAGGCTTTTATAATATTTGCTGTGGTTTTGCTCACTCTGATCGTGCTATTATCGGACAAAGCCGCGTGAGCGTGCACTTTATTTCCAACCTTGGCCGTATGCGCGTGAGCTGCAAGCTGCATTGTTCTTGGGTAAAGGGAACGATGCCTTGACATATTTATGGTTAAATAATAACTCAGATTATATTATTGTTATTTGTAATCTCTGTAATAATAATCGTATATTGTGTAATTTTGTAATACAATTTGCCGTTCCGTGCCGTGGGCGCAGTCTCGGAAATGTATTGCATTGTTTCATTTACTAAGGTCCTTATATAGTATAAAGCTGGATAGAATTAGGATCACTTAAGATATACTGTTTAAATATAGTCTGTGATGGTCTATTATCACAGTCATCCATAATATCCATGTTCCTAAAAATTTATATATTGTGGAGCTTACGTTATTATATAACAACACACTTTTTTTTTAATAAATAAATAAATCAGTGGCGATATAACCTTTTTTTAGGTATGGGCCTGGGCCTTAGATTTCTGTATCTGTTTCATGATCATTTGTGAATTTAATAGTGAAGTGATCAGCCTCCTGTGCCTGTCACACGCCGTCGACTTTTTGGTTCTTAGTCGGTTAAATATAGTATCTAACTATGGTATATAATATTATGGATATGTATTTAGATACATATCTTAAGCGAGAGGCAAGCGAGGTATATTTAAATAATTCTGTTACTGGAACAGTTGTTCATAATCCTTTTAACTTAATACATCACGTAACTCATTGCATTTTGTAAATACAAATAAGGATTTTAAATTATGTCAATATAAAATAAACGGATAAAGTATATATATTAAACTAATAATACAGGATTCGCTACACAGATGGTGCGTAGACTATAATACCCTGCAATTTTATCATTCTGACGCCAGAAAGAACTTTTTCGAAGAAATGTCCCTTTGTTAACAGATTGTTGAAAACGTCTTTTGTCTTAGTTTCGTTGTAATTTTGCCTTAAAATAAATATTTTGAGTTTACAACCCCTCCATTGTCTATGGATCGTAAGAATCTATTGTTTGTCGCTTTGAATGTCGCCGAACACAAGGAATTGTAGCTTCAGGGTCTGATTAAAATGAACATTCTATAACTTATTACATAGTTGAGCCAAGTTTTTGACTTTTCAGAAAATTTTAGAAAATGTTACCAGTCATAAAATTATATAAGACAAAAGGTTATTATGTAGATACATAATAATGTAGATGCATAATATGTGTATATAGACACGAAGTATCGGTACGGCAAACGATAATAATATATAAGGTAACCTTTATATCTTAGACGCAAAAATGGCAGGCACAGACTAATGATCGCCTTGCTTTTATAGAAATACAGTAAACTCCGCCTAAAACCTCGAAAATAGTTTAGTTGGTGTAGCTTGTTAAAAACATTTTTCATATAACTCTCGATAACGCCAGCCGGCATAAATTTATTCATGTTATGTTACATTAATTAAATTCTGCACTATATAAATTTCACGCTTAAATAAAAACACGAAACTTGTCGTCCTCCCATCAATCTTTATTAAACTTTATCATTGCTCAGTGTAAGAAAACAGACATACCTAATTAAATGGTAATGTTATCGGGCGATATATTTCAATCACTGTCAAACCTACACCAATAGTAACAGCTGCCCTCATCTAAAATACAATATCAATATTATCGGCTCACGATCGGAGATAAAATGTTGCAATATAATCAATGCAATTATATCGTGTTCGATCGTAATGAAAGGTCATATCCTTAGTGTGCATTTGAGAAAGAGAAATGGCCTAATCAAAGTCTGAGATATTTCAAGACGTCTAAATACAGATGCCGAATTATTTTCTCTACGTGAATATTTAATAGGTAAAGTTCATTCCAAATACATCTCCTAAAAGTAACAAAAACGTATATAGTTAAGAATTATGTATTTGGTATATGGAATCAACAATACATATTATTATTATAGCCTCTTTATTTCCATAATGAATAATATATTAAACAAGTATGTATATCATATGATTAATTATTACATAATATGTGCATGCATTAAAAAAAAAAATATATTACTATGTATTAATAATCCTTAAATTTAAATTCCAGTCATAATTAATAAGTTCAATGTATATAAATTTTAAATGATAAATAAATTAAATAGAATCAAAATCTTTGAACATTTTTTGATCCAACAATACATACATTACATTAATAATTTTAGATTGCGGTATCCTAAACTGGCCACTGAAAGGTTTATGATTTTGAAAAATGAATTTGTAATGTCTTATTTTTTAAGTATTCCATAGACTGCAAAGTATTTTTCTAAGCCCAGTCAGAGTTGAGATAGAAATAAAATCCATAATAATTTGGCTATAATATTAAAACTTTAATCAGTAAAATCTCTTTAGTAGTTTCTATTTATTAGACAGTCTACCTAGGCGATTGCAAGAATTGTGGTTGCATTGTGCAATTAAGCTAACTGGATCAATGCATTCTACAATCGGAAATGGTAATGCTTCGTAATCTTATCTTCCTACGAAGTTCTAAAGTATTAAAAGATTTCTTTCCCAGAATCGAATACAAAGCCCGTTAAGACGTGAAACCAATTCTTGGAATGAAGCACTTTAATAGGGAATACAATTTTACAAAGGAAGTTAAACCAGTGTTAGAGTAAAGACTTAATGACAGATCCTTATTAATAGCATTAACTCTTTCGTGATAAATACTCGTATAAGTTACTTAAAAAATATGTATATTATTCAAATCATTTGTAATTTTTATTTTCCTTTCAATATTATCGTAATCGTTTAAGAATAATCTTAAGATCGCCGATATCCGATGTTCTTTTGTATAACATTGTATAATGAGATGTAAGCTGTCGGCGACGTGTATAACTTATTGATCACTTTGTGAGTAAGAGTTGTTTTTTGTATTATGTATGTTATGCGGCATTGTTTTTGTAAATTTTAAAGGTATGTATTGTTTATTTAACTCACGGAGGACATTGTGTTATAGATAATCGAACATCAACATACCCCTGATACTAGTGTGCAAGTGCAATAAAAGTTTTCTTTAACACGTGTTTTTTTTTATGAAAACAACTGTTAGAAAAGTTTTCATTTAAGCATCCAATGAAACTTTCTTCGCTGACCTAATAATATTATAGATAAGTGTGTCTGAAGACGAGACTGACAATTTTAACACTGCATTGATAACTTTCTCCGGTAGATTTCGTGTATTTTGGCAAGAATTTGAACCTTATATTTAGAATTATATACCTAAACCGCCGCCGAGGGACTTCTTAGAATATAATAGCCGATTGCAGATAGCGTAGAAGTCAATTTGTTTACAAAGGTACATGCAAACCAATCGAGGAGCCTTGGCCACATGGAACATTCTAAACGGAGTAGGTTGCACTAATGCAACTGCAGTATTGCGACATCGGGCCTTGCGTTCGCCGACCTACGACGGCCATGGACTAAAATATCCACTTTCACACTATAGTATGCATTATTTGCTCTTCTATACGTCAAATGCATCGTACTAACTACGTATCGTACAACTAATATTGCGTATAATATTCGATTTATTGTCAACAGTTGTAATACAGATAAAGAAACAGAAGCAAATTCGTCAGCAAAATAAATAGAAATATATTACCTACTTATATCTACATTTTCCGGAAATGGCTCGATCTCTCAATGCAATTGTCTATAAAGCTGGGTATCGACTACGCGCTCCAAGAGGTCGAACATTGGCGCGCGCTCCAGCCGCGCGCAATGGATACCACTTTGGAACGCGCGCCAATGTGTTCGTTGGAGCGCCCGAACGCGGAGCGGTCCGTTCCGACGGGTGTCGGTTTTTTACCACGCATCAATCGTGGCGCGCGCGCCAGTTGGGACGGACATATCGTATTTTTTTGTGTTTGTTGCGCTCCCAATTATGGATAACCAAAGTTGCCGTAAATTAATACAACTGTATGGTACAAAAGAACTACTGTAGCAAAAGTTCTTCGTAGCATAATAAATCGCTTAGAAAAGATGCTTGGAGAGTCATCTTTTGATCAGTCATCGGTAGTGAAATGGGAGTCCCTATGCCGGAATTAAAGAAAAAAATGACTGTGCTCCTATCATCGTACAGAAGAGAAAAATTGAGAGTATCTAAAAGCCAAGCTGACTGGCTTCCATGTTGAAGGGTCGAACACTGGAACAGTTGCCACGCGCGCCAGGCGCGCTTAGTTGATATACTTCAAATATTTGGAACGCGTTTCACGGAACGCACTCTCGGAGCGGTCATTCATGGCGCGCGCGCCAGGAGCGCGTAATCGATACCCAGCTTAAGTGTCAACTACGAAAATGTCGGTTGTCAACTAATTTAAGGGTACCGAAATACAACTGTATCTAAATACAAATATTTCGTAAACTTCTCCGAATGGATAGGAAACCCACACTATTTGACACGATGCCTTTGAAGATGCTTCCTGAACGGAAACGACGTATTTTATATTTCCCATTTAATTACTTTAATAATTTGCGTACAAAGAACACTTAAGATTGTTTATGTTATACCATAACATGCATATTTAAATATCAGTTTCATTAAAAAGTTTTATGATGTGTATGTGTTTATCTTAATGGTTTTTCTTGAATATTTATAAATCACGCCGCTACTATAAGCTAGATTTTATGTATCTTAATTGAATTTAACTATCAGATTATATTCATTAACATAATTAAAACGTTATAACGGCTGCCTTTCTTACGTAATAACTTAATTTTTATAAGTTGACACTGCTCTATTTAATGCGTCTGTGAAACAGTCGCATGTGTTCGGGAATAAAATTCCAGACCATTTTTATACGTGAATGGTGGTATTATGGTAGGCTTTAAACAAGCATTTAATTGAGTAGTGTTGACCCAGTGGCTAGAGTATCCACCTCTCAACCCTGAGGTCGCGAATCACGGAAGGAAAACCAAGTGATGAAACCGTAATGCCTTAGATCTGAAAGTCATCAAAGCATCACTTTTTTGTCTATTTAAACATATTTAGAAATCTGAGCCCAAGATCGAAAGAAAGGTTAAGGTTGTAGCGCCATTATTTATTATTTAGGATTTTATCGAGCCATACAATAGCGATGCATTATAATTGAGCTAAATAAGCGATTCTCTAAAAGGCTAATGATTTCGATGAAAAGACTAGTGTTGCCCAAATGCAAGACCAAGACGAGACTTAGGCCAGTCTTGGTATTGTCTTGCGTCAATACACCTGGTCTCGGTCTTGGTATTGGTATTGCGCTCTCAGTCTTGGTCTTGGTCTCGATCTTGCAGCAAGAGTCTCGCAAGTCTCGCAAGACTTGCAAATACCTATTAGCCTATTGCTATTTGTGGGGGCTTGCGGGCTATCCTGGAGCATTCACCAATGTACAATGTTCATCAACCAATAATAGCAGGCAGGCTACAGATATTGTGTTGAGATTAGCAGATTTAATTACAGTGTGCGTAGGTACATTTTTTAGGCAATATGTCGTACTCGTGACTGGCGCGCTTTGCTACGTGGGTACTGTCGTTAAAGTATGTGTAAGTAAGAAACGATGTAGGTACCTACTACAACAAAATTGTATTCCTTAGAAAAATAATCGTCGTACCTACACGACGATTATTTTTATTTATTTAGTAAATCATCGCTGAAGACAATAGTCGCTACTAGAGTAGGTACGATAGAAGTTGATAAACCGACACTGCAATTCTCGATGATTTTAAAACAAAAGGCGTAAAGCAATATGACGTCGCTCATATTTGGAGCTTTTCCACGTTTCAAGTTTGTTAAAATCACCCACTTCCAATTTTGCAGTGCAATGTCCTTTAAAATGGTATAATAGGTAATCTATATATATAAAAATGAAACCCGTTTTCCGTTGTCACGACATAACATGAAAACGGTTTGACCGATTTGTCTGATTTTTTTTATAATATACCTTGAAGTACGAAGATGGTTCTTACGGAGAAAAATTAAAATAAAATTGAGTGAATCAGTCTAAAAACAACACTTTTCTATATTCCCATACAAAATATTCGTAATAATACTTAAAAGTGAATTTGAACTTTAATACCATAGCATAAAGTTCAAGTGTTAGTGGAGGGGTTCCGGGAAGGTAAATTTTTATTTTTTGACATAATGTATTTGTTGTCTTATCAATTTTCTTTTTTTATCTTACTAGCTAGACCGGTGTCCCGAATAGCAGAATAAGTATTTTAAACAAATAAAGAATCGACTGTTAGGCGGTACGATGTTCGCCAGGCCAGCTAGTAATAATATAAACTAGGTATATTTTTATTACTTACAACATTTTTATAAAATCTACCTATCCTTACGACTACATTCTTCCTTGCGAGAACAACATAATCTATTTGCGTCCGTTCTGAGCACCCGGAAACTTAATTTATTCTTTAGAACATGGGCAGTGGCGGCGACCTTTGACATGAAAGCGACGGCGGCAACACAAAGTCTAGAAGCGGACTAAATTTTTACCTATTTTGGTGGGGTTGTCAATGTTGGCATTAGCACAGAAAAATAAAATTAAGTAAACACAACGTTTATCCACTTTTTAATAACTAGGTATCCACGATAGAATATTTTTTCTACTAATTTCCTAATGGTCGATTCGACCAAACTTCAATTTATACACGAGTAACTATACCAAGAATAATCTATTCCATGATTTTAATCTCGAGTAAATCCATAGTCGTTTGTCCACGTAATCGATAGTATAATTGCGCTAGGAATAACAATACGCGAATAGCAAGAGAATGGTGAACGAAAATAAAACTCGGCAAATAAATGTTGTTCTACAACGGGACAGTGTAAGAGCATACATCATGTCAACTCGATTTTGCCGTATTATAGTGTGAAAAAGTAGCTTTTAACAGGTGTCAAACGACAACAAAAAGTTTTTATTTCTTGTTTGTTTGAGGCTTTCATCTAAAAAGGAACTTCTGTTGAGCCTAGTTGAATTTCATTCTAATATTATAGAAAATAAAAAATCTAAAAATAAATAAATAATAAATTGTTTAAACGTTTTATTATACAATGCCAGACTATTAATTTAGTGCGTTGCGTTGACTTGAAATTAAAACACAGAATACATATTTGTGAAATGACAGAAATCAGCTGATTGGACTGACTGACGCCATTAAATTATTCTAGGAATAGCTGTTATTCCGTGCGAAACGGCGGTATAGTAGCAATTCCCGAATTAGCCCACTATTCTTAGAATTTGTAGTTGGTAAAACGTAAAATT
Organism: Pieris napi; assembly: GCF_905475465.1. Classification (NCBI taxonomy): domain Eukaryota; kingdom Metazoa; phylum Arthropoda; class Insecta; order Lepidoptera; family Pieridae; genus Pieris; species Pieris napi. The sequence goes on from NC_062252.1 coordinate 4,569,972, forward strand.
GATTTACTCTCGATTAACTGACGATTTATTCTAAGATTAAGATTTACTCTTGTTTGGTCGAATCGACCCTAAGTACTCAGTCTAAATATCTTTTTCATAATTTTTGTTTTTCAATAATATGTTGTGTGTTATTGAATGGTAAACTCTAAATCTCACTAGAGAGCTTTTTTAAAATAAACTTATTGAAAGCACTGACATGGCATATACACTTTTCAATCTTGCTGCTCACATTTTAGTACCTAGGTATCACTCACTATCTATCATTTACCGATATTATCAATGATTATTTCGAAATTAAAATATTCGCAATTCAAAAGATGCAATACCTACTTAGTTATTAATTATCATCTCGCCCGACAGCTTTTAACGCTGTAGTGTTCGAATTCAAGCCAGTGTAGACAGAGCAAACAAACTCAGAGCATTCAATTGATACCTACCTACTGCTGGGACATCTTCAAGGTCATTTAATTTTATACTCCTATACCAACTCTACCAAAATAGGTAAAAATTTGTGTGCCTCTGTCCGTACTCTTTGTCGGTGAATGCGGCGCTCAGTGTCAAATGCTGTGTTACACTTGTTGCAAACCGCGGCGTCTTTGTCGGTAAATTATCAAATAAGTAGGTATATAATACACCGACCGACCAACAGTTTATTCGCAGAACGTCACATTTCCCCAATCAACTTTGAACCTTAATTCTTTAGCAATAAACTTGAAAATCTGTTGAAGAAATTTGATAGATTGTAGTAGCTTGATGTGCTGGCGTCTGTACCATAATATTGGCTGCCGTAGAAACTGTTACTAGACCTACTCGACTCGCTGTTAGTTTTAAATTTTGCTAAATAGAAGAATAATATAAACTTTGAAACATAAGTTTCACACCTACATGATGTTTATATAATTTTGTTAGCTATAATTTTAAGCACATACCAACCTACGAGTACTAACGTTAGATCTGCACATTAGACATAAACAAGCATAACATATTATTATAGGATACCTACAAGGTATGAACTTTGCTAGAAAGTTATTAGGGAACAGATTTGTGAGTATTAACACGCTACCTAATCAATACAATACGTTTCAGGGTGCTTTCAGACGAGCGGCACGTTGCCAATTACAAATACAACTGCAGCCCTTAGTTTAGTGTTATGATTTGTGATACCTACGGTTTTGATACTGGGGAACGTTTCTCAAAATCGGGATTGACCAAATACCTACTTAATAACGCCCAAATCTCAGTTTGTCTTAACTGCAAGACGCAAGAGTCTTGCAGGCTTAAGTATTGTCTTGCTCAAGTCTTGCAGGGTTCAGTCTTGGTATTGGTCTTGCTATAATAAGGCGGTCTTGGTATTGGTCTTGGTCTTGCGAAAACGCAAGAACAAGACCAAGACTGCAAGACCAAGACCGATTTTGGGCAACACTAGAAAAGACCAATTATCAATACACAAAAACTTATCCTTGTCTTCAGTGCATATTTATGTTGTTAACTTTTTCAATATGCTTTGTTTTATTTACTAATATTTATAAATGTATAACTTGATATCATCCAAACTGACTAAACACTGACTAAAACATCTGACTCGGTCTAACATAGAGTTAACAGAAAGTTAATTTGACAGAAATATACAAATACTTAACTTTAATTATACTAACGCGAACTATGGTATAAGCGCATATGTGGTTAATATTTTAGTTATACGAGTCTTAAAGCAAACAAGCATTGCAATATTTTTTTTTTAAATTGTCAAAATTATGATTTTGTCGTACATATACTATTTGTTAATATTAAATAATTTTATCTTACAACCTAAACCTTTCTTTTGGTCTTGGACAAACATGTATCTGTTTCGGGTTTTTTTTTTCTAAAAATCGTAAATCATACAAGAGGCCTGACATACGATTTTTAGGTCTTATGCATTCAATTTTCCTCACGATTTTTTTACTTCACCAAGCTCACGGTTGAGAGGCGCCACTAGGCCACTGCTCAATTAAATGAAATCATAAATATCTTCTCACATTCTAGTCACAAATTGGTTGTATAAAGGTATTACTGACGCTTCGCGATTTTATGAGCGCGTGCAGATCTACATGCCTTGAGATGTGTGTGCATAAAGAGTCAGATACCTAGTGGAATTACGAACTTTATTCCAGATCCAGACGTATTATGTGTTTTTGTATTATCCTCTTTCGTTAACGCTAGTTCTACTTTAAAATAAATTTACAGTATTTACGGAACTCTCTCCCGCGAAGTCGTAACGTTGGATATGTTCTGTTTCATTTTAAGGAAATAAAAAAATATATTTTTAAACCAAATTTGGACAGTGTTATTACGATCGTTACCATATATTGGTTGTCCACGGTCAGGAAATGTTTACTTAATTACTAATTAGCATATGTGTCATTACTCCGGCTTTTGGCTAATTAATTCATTTTTCTATTAACTTTTACTATTGCACCACAAGAAAACAAATATTGAGACATTGAATATTGGTTTATAGTGCCATAGGTGTATATACATCTTATCTAGGTATATATATATTATATAAAACATCCGTTACTGGTAAGTGATTTTTATTTGAAGGTTTAATATAATATAGAGCGTTAATATAAGCAATTAATTAGATATATGTATAATTCATAGCTATTTTCATTCCTGTTAACAAATTTTCAATCTATATTTTAATAACGACTGGCAAATAATTAAGCGGTTATTTATTAAACCCGCAACGCTTTTATTTCAAGTGCGCTTTGTTGTCCGAACAATGCTTTCATTATATCGCTTACAAGCGCTCTTAATCACAAACTAAGTACCGAAATTGCTATTTCTCGACCGGACTCACGTTTCCAACTTAAATTCCCATGCCTGTTGACAAGCCAATCGTTAACTTCAATAAACACTAACGTTATTGTTAATTTACTGTCGTGGTTTGAAATATGTTTATAAACGTTGTTTGTGGAAAATATCTGTTTTAGTTTCAAAAACATTTCAGCGTCTGTTTCATAATGCCAATTGTATTTTTATACTTTTTTTGCATAAGAATTAAATAAATATATACCTTAAACTAATTCACCTCTAACTAACTACAGGTAAGGACTTGTTGTCGATCTAAGGAGTGTGGGTTTTCTCTTGGTGTTTTTCCATCCTACGAAAGGATTCATTGTTGCAGCGGGCTTGCGGCTTTTTTAAACTCGGGCAAACGGACTGGAGGCCATCTGATGTTAAGTGAAACCGCTGCCCAAAGCCACGCACACTGGTAGAAGAATTGGTAGGCTCTATTCTTGAAGGACCCTAGTCGTATTGGTTCATGTGTAAAAACGGACATCGATGTGATACGGAAAGGTTGAAATTTGCTTCAACCTGGTGGTAACATTGATTTCGAACACTTGTCTTTAAAAAATTACATCAATTCGAAAAAAAATTGTCCTAGCGTATACTTAATTGTATTTCATAGACTTTTGACTATGGTAAACCGTTACTTGATACTCATACAGCCTCATGTATTAACTTATACCTATCACGCACCATTACCTTTGTTTATCTACTCTGTGAATTACCTAACTATGCATAGAAACAGTAAGGCGTTAATGAGACGTGGTATGGCGGGCCCGTTTGATATATTATGATACGATCTTATGTATTACCATAATTACAATTAGAATTGTCTAAAACGCGGGCCTAATTAATGATATAATTAATATCATGGTCTAGTGTGTGAAGACCAGGCGTCTTTTGTTTTATTTGTGGTAAATGTGAGGAAACTGGCATGCGTTTGACTGAAAAATTCGACGGGGTGTGTCAAGCACAGAACGCTTGCCTATTAAAAAATAATCACAAAACGGGTAACTAAAAATCTTTGTAAGGCTTGTTCTAAGTATCCCTACCCAATAATATATATGAAGATATACCAGTTTTGGTTGAAAATCTTCCGGATTATAATAGAGTAGCTTTTAACTGTGTTACATGTAATATTAAATATATGCAATAAATTTACTATAACATTGCCATACTCAGAACATGTTTACAAATATACATTCAAATAAGACTATCCGGCATAAAACCCATACAGTCTCAGAAAGGCAATCCGACGCATGCGTGGGCGAATGGCACACAACCGGCCCCGCATATGAAGAGATTATTCTTGATATTTCCCAGTGGATCAAAATAAATTTCTTTATTAAGCTGAATTGCGCTTCGACTGTCTTCGATTATGTCGAGTTACGGTTGTAAAAACATCGCTCTTGCGCACTGATGCCGGTTTTATACGTTCGATTCATTATAGCCGATAAAGCAAAGAACTTGTGTCACTCGACAAGAGTTTGTAAATGGATGTCGCTTGAGACAGGTTCCCTAACTTCTTTTAAATTAACAGAAATATTGATTGTTTTTGTTAGCTCCTGGGAGGTCCGCTAATTCATTCTTTTTGTTTGCCACTCTTAATTTATTGCTAAAATATACTGTATAAATCCGATTTATAGTTTAACTTGTGGACCCGACAGACGTTGTCCTGCAGGATATTTCAAGCGATTAGTAAAGCAAAGTATGAAAGTACCGACTGCAGCGCCATCTGGCGGGCTGATTTGTGTATCTAAACCATTCCCAGATCCCCTTGAACACACACAAAAAATTTCATCAAAATCGGTCCAGTCGTTTGAGAGAAGTTCAGTGACATACACACTCACAGAAGAATTATATATATAAAGATGTATTGAGTAACTATAATAAAATATATCTATCATCAACCAATATAACAAAAGCCCCTTCACTCTAAAAAGCCTTATACTTAGGCTTTAGAACAGACAATTCATTTTAAACTGGTCCCTGCTTGGTCAACGTTTAACGAAACTAACACCTTAAGTACTTTAAGGGCTATTGAAACCTTATCCCCTTTATTTCGTAAGCTTAAGGCCGCCATAGACGTTCAAGTAATTTAATCAAACTGGCTGGATCAAACCGTTTTATCAAATTGACATGAGTGTCTGTGGTAAAATTTGATCAAATTTAATGAGTTATCAAATTGTTTGAAGAAATATGAATTTTCGTTTTTTTATTTGATCAGTCGGTTTGATCAAACTGTTTGATGAAAAATTTGAGCGTGTGTGTTGCGAGCGCTCAGTTGTTGCTGCGGAAGTGTTACCTAGCGAACGTGTTGCAGCTTGCAGTGCATAATGACGAACCGCGATGTATTAGAAGAATTCATACAAATATATCAAAATGAAACCTGTTTATGGAACGTCAAAAATAAAGATTACCATAATAGAGATAAGCGGAATGCTGCTTATTGTAAACTAATAGAAAAACTTAAAGAAATAGAACCGAATGCAGACCGTGACCGTGCATTCATTCGCAAATAATTATGCCAATCTTTAGGAGCAAATTTCAATTCATTTAACAAGTTTATATGCGAATATTCGTCTCTTTTCATGAGCCACTTTTTACACCATACAGTACGTTTTTTTTTGTCCTTTTTTGGCCTTCAAAGCAAATACTAAACCTACTATTGCTATAGCGTCGTCTGTACATGACATTTTTACGGCCACATACACACAACAATTCATCGTCCGGTTCGATACTGAACTGAAGCTGCTTCAAGCCTGCGTGAAGGTGTATGGTCGCTTTGCAGATTATGCCAATTTGATAAAACGGTTTGATCCAGCCAGTTTGATTAAATTACTTGAACGTCTATGGCGGCCATTAGTGTTTGCAATAGATATTTCAAAATGTATGCTACTATGTTAAAAATATACATTTATATTCCCTGGGCTTATCTACACTAATATTATAAAGAGGAATAAATTGATTGTTTGCATTGAATAGGTTCCAAAACTACTGGGCTGATTGAAAAATTATTTCACTATTAATATCCCTGACGAACATATGCTATTTGGCATGTTCATAAAAGTTTGGGATCCGTATGAAAACTTCGATAATGTAATCGAAGGTGTGAAAAAATACCAATAAAAATCACAATATCGCGTAGTTACGCTGCGAAAACTATTGCCAATAGAGCAAAGTTTTATATGAGACATCAACAAAAAAGTCCACGACACTACGAGTATACGTCTAACTATTACATATTTGATTTTAAAAAATCAAGCCATGCGAAGCGGGACTGAACGCTTTTGAATAAAAACTTAACGCTTGATCGAGTTGAAATATTGTCATGCAAGTGACTATAACCTGCATTGTTCAAATCACTATATAATTACCAATTAAACCGGTGAGTCGTATGAATACATTTAGGGGATTGTCGGTCATCGTACCTTGCTGCACTTAGGACTCGGTCGGTTGCCGATGCGATCTTATCGGACAATTAAAACGTTGGCGTTTCGCGACCTGTTGATTTCCCTTTTTCCTCTGAACTGTATTGCCCGTCACCCTTTTACGATTTATTGACGACACCGCTAATAAATCCTACCCTTGTTTAAGTTGTAACTCGTTGGAATGCTTTAAGACTTTAGTTTTTTAGAAATTAGTGAATATTTGACATTTCGTGCATAATATAAAGAGCGGTATTGTTTACAGTTCTCTCATACGATCGCGATAGCGGCACGTGCTTTCCAATAAAAACTTTGGAGGTCAAGTGTAGTAGGCGTATTTATATCGAATCGAGGCTATGCGCCGCGTCTACGGGGGCGGTCATTAACTGGGTCGCGCGGGGACAAAGACCTCAGCCCCCACAGAGGGGGAAACTGGGGAGGTTTCGCTTTCCTCGCGCCGCCGCTTCGGCCTTTGTCGTAACCGCTCGGCTACCGCGAAACACCCTGATCTTTCCGCGAACAAAACTAGGACTTTCGTAAATGTTTACTCTTTGCCTCCTCAATTCGTTCACCTCAAGGGGATTAATTTAGAAGTTCTCAAGCGAGCATTAATTCTCGCAAAAGCTTTCCCTTTTGTGGCCGGGTGAGGAAATGCCCCAAAATTGAACTGTCGAAACGATTATCCCGTGATTTTTTGTTTTTATTAGCATAACGTTACGTTTTTTCATAATACTATTAGGGTCGAGAGAATGAAATGTATAATGAAGTTTAATTATGTAAATTGCGAAGACACGACGGCACCCGTGAATTGTAGAGTCGTTTGTAGGAAGTTGGTGTCGAATTCTGATGACGGAATGAAAAAGAAGGGCGTTGACAGTGATAGTATACTCATCTATATCAAGATGCCATTATGAACATTATCAGTAAGGTTTTACGTTTATAATTGCGTATCAGACAATTTACGTCATAACCAACTCATATTACTCAGCGTTCAGTGTCCTCATATTATTGTATGTATTTTTTCCTTGGCATTTGGTTTTGGATTTGCAACGTTAATTTGAATTTGATTTATATTCGACGTCGCCTTTTTTGATGTCAATATGAATTCAAGTCAGGTTTTGGACGTGGGAATATGATTTATTGTATAAATTAATCTAAGACCGTGCTGTATATTTGTAAAAAAATTACCAATATTAAATTCAGCTGCATTACGATCTGTATTCTGGGTAATAAATTACATTTAAGAAGTATCAGAGTTTAAAACTGAAACATTTAAGTATCAATATCTTGAAGTGCTTTAAAACTAGCTACAACGGAACATTAACAAGAATAAATGCAAGTAACATTTATTTTTGCTATGTATTTAAATACGGCTGTCACGTGTATTGTGCATGCGCATATTACATAGATACAAAGATATAACAAGTGGAGCGAGCGACGTAGCGATCACTGACCTATGCCACCTACTCGCCTCAGTCGTGGCGTCATCGCTCTGAGCCACCTAGATCGTAACGATTGTAGTAAGGATGAATGGATGAAATCAGTGTGTGATCGCTGATACTTTTATTGATTTCAATGTTATTTTTTACGTAAACGGACCACAACGGTAAATCTATGTTAATAGAAATCGTTCGGTGTTCCAGGCCTTTTATTTATTCATTGTGTCTGCTCTTGCTCTGCTCTGCTCTCTAATACATGGGGTATTGAAATGTTAAGTCAGTAACGTTAATAATTATTTATTTTAAGGCACACATAGATAAAGACTGGAAGACATAATTTGTGTATTAATCATAAGTACAACAAATACCTAGGAAGTAGGAACATTATCTAAATTGTAACCGTTGTTCGATATGTTTTATAAGTAATTCCTATTACAAGATGCGATTCATTTAAAAATAACTATATATCATATTTAACAGTGTTTTAACTAAAGCAACTTATCTCTTCTGTTTTAACCGTTTCCTTTTTATATACATAGCGTAAACAAAAAAAACAGTTAAAACAGATAAATAAGACTGATTTAGTATTTATTATTAAGGTGAGGCAATTAAACTCACCATTGGTGCCGTGAATTTCTGCGACACATATACATTCACGAGGTAGGTTTTCTTGTTCGTAGATAGCGCTATTGTTCTATTTTATACAAAACCGGTTTAGTTAAAAATATAGGGTTTGTTATTTCCTGGTTAGTAGATAAATAGTTTTTTTCTTACGGTAATGTGTAAAGTATTGTGTTTTACAATGCGGGTGTGTGCCGTTATAGCTTTAATTTTTTAGATTTTTATTGAAGTTACTTCTTTAGGCGCGTTATGAAAAATTGATGAGAGTGAAATTTTACGATTCGCGCGCACCGAGACACAAAATTAACAAAATGAAGTTGCCCACGGAAGATGCTACGGCATTGGACATAATAATTTAAAAACAACATTCGAATAATAATAGAATTTATGTTACACTTAATGTAAGAGAATAATAATTTAGTTTTTCAAATGTAAACTGAACTTTATTGACTATAATTACTTCTTTTCCAGTCTTTGATTATTTAATTGTAATTAATTATTTGCATGCAATCAAAAATTATTTCATAATAATGCCAAAGAAGTATAACTTCTTACGCGCGTAGGTACATAAGTACACGCACCCTTTTTTTCTATGATAAATTAATTAATTTAATCTAATTACACAATATAATTAAAGAAAGATTCGCCTTTTTGTGAAATTGCGTTTGTATGAAGTAATCAGTGCTTCTGCTTTTGTTAAATAAAATAATGAACAAAGAAAAAAAGCTGTATCCATTAAAAACCCCCAAGTATCCCACGGCTAGTATTAGTATTCTGTTAATCATTTAACATGAGTATTACAGTATAATTATTATTGAACTATCTTATCAAGAAGCGTAGCGATCCATGTCAAGTGGCGTTTCGTAACATTCTAGTGCATTGCTCACTAGTGACTCTTGTGATAAACCTGCGCTGGCCTGAGTCATGAGAGAATTGAATTCGAAAGAAAATATCTATTGGTTTTATAATCTTCAGATCTTTAGTTGAGATCGCTTCGTTATGCCTCCTACATTAATATATGTATATTTTACTCATAAAAATGAAATATCAGCATTTAGAATGCATACGAAGAAGACAGATAGATATAATATATGCCTAAATAGTGTGTGTTAGTGTGAGAGGTCTATCTTAAAGTCAGTCTCTTAGCAAAATTAAATTAAATTGATTTGTTATAATTTTTCTAATTGTATTTTCTATAGTAACATTCGTGTTACTCCAACTAAAGTAATGTACAGTTATGAAGAAATGTTATTTGCTCAGTAACTTTTCTACTTAAGTATCGCTACACTAATGTTTATGAGATACTAAATAATTAATATCTTAGACGCTATCACACATGGTTTAAAGAGCATAATTTATTATTAATGCTATACGATATAACTTGCGCCTTATCTGCGGTCGTAAGTGTCAAGTGTGAACAGTTACTGTATTGATTTTCTATGTACTCATATTATATGATACACGATATAATTTCCTAATCAGATAGTTTTATATACATTGCTTTGGCTTCAAATATTTGAGCCCATGATTAGCTGGTTTTTAGAAAATTTGTATTTTTATATTGTCTGAAGGAAAATTAATTTCAAATTTAGTTGTAATGTGCGAAATTTTCTTGATTTAATATATATATAGATAAAAGCGTAGATGTTTTGGATTCGACATACAAGAGTTATGAGCCGTATTTAACATCTATTTGGTACAATAAATTTAAATTTTCGCTAGCACTAGCTAGCTCAGTTTACAAAAGCTTCTTAGTAATATCGAGGTATGTTACTGTTTTTGTTAATACCTGCATAGTTTTTTAAAAAGATGTTATGACCAAGAAGTTGCGGGCCTTGACAGAAACAAGAACAGAAGCAAAATGAAGCTGTATCCACAGCTTTTATGTCTACCGCCATTTTAACGTTTGTGTTAAGCACAGTGAATTTAAAGAGCAGAATAGCGATAAAAGTCTCCCTTTCAGTTCAATTAGTATACAAATTTTCTTGACACTTATTGGGGTGTTAAAGCATTTTTTGTGCTTAATACTTTACTAACAATAGAAAGATCTCTTAAAGTAATGTTTATATTATGGCATATTTTAAATTGTTTTATTCCATTGTTCCCGGGAAAGACAATGCTTGTAAAAGACGGACAGATGTTTAGAAACTATTCTTCACCGTACACCTGATAATATTTAAACTAACAGTAAGTTATTAAACTTAACGTTTTATACATATTTGATTATATGCATTTTATTATTAATTATACAGTTTATAATCTAAATTATGCTGCGATTGGAGAATGGTCTGTATTGGGATAGTAATAGGTTAAGCCGGTTTTTACAAATACATGGAATTTATCAATTCATAGGTACCTACCGAATTCTTATTTTTTTTCATTTATCGATGAACTCTGAGAAAGGATTTATGGAGTGAAAAGTTAGATTATTGTAAGAGTTTTATTTAGTACTAAGACTGTTATTCTTGAAAAGCCTAACTTAATCTTGAAAGTCTCTACGCTATTCGTACCCGGGAGCAGATAGTTATACAATATACCTATATATATATATATATAGATATATAGATATAATATTTAAATCAAATCATACACAATATTATGTGCCTGTTTAAACCCTTATACATACATATTAATTTTCTAGCTTTGTTTTACTATTTTATGTCATTATAACATATTTTTGACTATTGTTTTTATAACTTCGGGATTCAAGAAGAATATATATATTAGGTATAAGGATTTTTTGACGATAAATCTGAGCTGTCGACCCTTATGTACCGTAATTTAATGAACGACTTATCTAATTAAGCGTCTGGACGTTGCCATGACAAATATAGGTTTCCGATTACGCTTAGGAGTTCTTGTAACATTGCAACAAAAACTGTATCGCGACGGGGATCATAGGGCGAGTTTGGGTTAGGGTTATCACTAAACGCTAACTTTTAAAGTAGGTATATTATTTGTTTAATATGGCTGATTTGGTACGAAGATTGAGAAGTATGTTTATTGCAGGTATTAACTCTTATTGTTAGACAATATTGACTTATATTGCCCACAATTTGGTGAAAAAAGTAAATAGTTAAATAGACTCCATCCTTTCCCTATAAGTTTTTGCCGGAAAAGTCAGCTGTTGTAGTATAAATGCGTAACATATGCATTATACGTTTATATTTAAAATTAATTGAAAAAGCAAAGTTGAAGATGAAGAAACTAAAAAGAAGCGTCGAAAATTGAATATAAAATCCACGTCTTCGGCATGACATATTTGAAGGCGTTAATGTTTTTTGGCAGCCCTAATTTGGGCTGCAGGGCTGCGGGGCGGCGGCCGCGGGCGGCGCGCGGGGTCCGGAGGGCTGTCGGCAGCGGAACAATGCGGCCGTATCGATCCGCCCTCGCCGTCTACGGCACGCAGGCCTCCGTGCCTTCATGAGATCTCGCTACCTCATACTTTTGCTTTCTTCTCTGCGTTATTAGTACGGTTTAGTAATTTTTTAACTAGAAAAAACTTTTAAATAATGTTTACTACAAGCCCCTGCTTGATACTAATATTCGGGTAAAATTTTTAGTTTGACATGATGCTTGTTTAAGACTACTAGTTGGCTAAGGTTACTTCCCAGGCTGACTCAAGATACAAAATCATACCTTTATGGAACGACAAAAATTCAAGCGAAGAATTCTTACACACTATCGACTGAGGTAGTCCCGAGGGATTAAACTATATTCTCGTTTAATGCTCGTTGAAAATCGAACTGATTTTTCAATCGTTTCGTAATATGAATTGTACTGGAAAAGTTTATATATTCATGTCCAGTTTCTTCAGTTGTTTCTTTAGATAAAGGGTAACAGGTGTTTCTCTTATAAGTGTGAAGTGTTTTTTGTTCGGAAATACTATTTACAAATGTGTTCAAAATGTTAGCGTACTTATCAGTTTCAAATGTAAGGCAGTATATTTGTTAGTATACAATTAGTGTATACGAACTGTTGCTTACGTCTAAATTAGGATTCATTCCTTTTGGGGATTGTTTATACATAATAAATCCCCAAAAACTGTTCCCAGGATTTATTGTTAAGTTAAGTTAAGTTAAGTACAATTATATTGGTCCTAGTATTTTTGAATGTCGTTTAATGGTACCCGATTCAAGGTATCTGAACTAGCATTAGCTTGAGATTGGTCCAATTACAAAGAGGAATACGAAGTATCGTGAGAGTCGCTTGTTAACTTAACTGACTCCACTTGAACTCTTGAGACACAGTTAACGATTATCGCCGTTTTTCCCTCCGTATCACTAATTAACGGTTATTTTGTATTCGCTAAAACAAACATACACCTTTCAATGAATTTATTGCGAGTATATTTATTATAATAAAAAAAACTATTCGTTATAATTACGGTTGGTATTTTATGTAGATCCAGCGTTCGGTCGAAACCAATTTCCGTTACTAATAACGCACATTAATACCGGAACCTTTGTAGTGGTTTAGCAGGTAGACACAAAGGCCTTAGCAGACCTGTAGGTAACCTAATAGAGATGGCGACGCGTGCCAGGGTAATGACTTTTCCTTGTAAGGCCACTAACATGGTCTAAGTCCAATTAACCCTTATTAGATTTCTTCGAATCGGGAAAATAACACTGGAATTTTAACATACCCCGACCATGCTTTGAACGGGCTGAAAATATTCATCAGAGAGCCCTACTGGCTTTTCTAAAAGTAGATTTTAAAAAATCGTAACAAATACAAAAGTAATGACTTGGTACAGTCAATAACTATATTATTAATAAACAGCTCGTTTATTAGTCATAGAAGTCGGAACAAGCTACTCGTAACTTATGAATATTATTTGGCAAGACTTCAAATTCGCTAGTCGTGCGTCAGATATCTTGACCTGCCGCAACATTGATTGTTTTCGTAATACAATTTAGTACTGTTAGGATAATGTTTGCAAACATTAGACTAAGTAGATATGTGTAGTACAAACAATGTAATCCCGAATACGCAAAATTGAACCGCTCGTTTTATATCGTTTGAAGATCTTTGAATCTGCGGAAGACTTTATTTTAAGCATAAAAGATTCTGATATAAGTGTTATATAATCTATATATGTCACCGTAAAATTGTAAAAACCGTTAGATTGTAATCTATCTCGCGAGATTGTAAACTGTCGAAAAATTGTGAACCTCAACGAACTGCTTACAAATTAACGTATTTAGTATTCGGTAGTTATATGAAATTGTTGGGAAGTAAAATTAATCTGTAATTGTTAGTGTAGTACAATCTACCGAATAATAATACGTTAAATTGTAAGCAGTACGCTGAGGTTCACAATCTTTCGACAGTTTATAATCTGGCGAGATAGATTACAATCTAACGGTGTTTACAATTTTACGTTAACATATACACAAGTATTTTTCCCGAAGGGGTAGAGACCACGGATCTCCACTTGCTACGGTCCTGACATACCTCTCTCGTTTCATACAATTTCGTGACATTTTTCTAGACCTAAACTAGTCAAGTGAAGCATGACTGACCTAATTGCAGTTCCTTTTTTTGTACAAAACTTACTAGTGGTGGAGGGTTTCTTGCCAGTTCTCGCCCCTACACCCTTGGTACGGTAACGTAAATTATTAAATAAATTATTTATTTGTGTGTTATTTGTTAAAAATACTTCTATTTATCATTCATTGTTGTTGTTTCATTGTATTCTTATATCTTGTTTTCTTTTTTTTGCTTCGTAACTGTTAATAGTAGCAAAGATATTAATTATAGGTACATTTATATATGTATTTATATTAATATTTCTTTCTAAATGTTTGAAAGTAGTAACAGCCTCTGTCTTCAGACACTAGGACAACGCTGCTTTATTTCTCTTTTTCTTTTTCTTTATTTCTCTCAATAGGAAGCGTGTGACCCTCATACCTGAGGTCGTAGGTTCGATCGAAAAGTTAGACCAAAATCAGTGGCGGTGGTTTTACTGAAATAAAGAATCTATAACCATACAGTCATGTTAATCTAAATTTATAAATATTGACGTTCATACCAATATGATTAAATAAATTTTGATTTGATCCAATCACACAGTGTTCGCGCTAAAAGTCAAATAAAGTCCATGAATGACCGTCAAATACTGACCCTGAGTGACAGAATAATAAAAAAATCTATAGAAAATATCCCCACCGCAACAATAGGCGCATAACGCATTCAACGCTTCACTGTTGCGTTTATAGTTTAAAAAACCATTCAATTACCGCGTCGCTGTTTGTCGTTTCCATTTTAAAAGGCACTCTAAACCCTTTGACGGGCCCAGACTTGGCATTCCCGGGATGCCGTGGACGCGTGAGTCTCTGATCACTAGGGATGCGGGACAAATATCGATAAAGCTGCGATATTTTTTTTATTTTACAGGATAATATATAAATCATCATGGTTTGTATTAATGTAACAATAACAATAGCTGTCTTGTTAGAAGCGCGACAAATGTATATAAAAATCATTCTTTAATTTAATCTTTAGATGTTGGGTACAAATACCAAATATAAATTTAACGTTAAAGTTTTACCTTTAGCGATTGTAAACTTTTGAACTGTATGCAAATGTGTCTGCCCTGCCACCTTCTTACACGATATAATTATTTACGACGTCGATAAATTGAGATAAATTTCAAATGAATAGAAAGGTGGGGGAAAAAATTACTGACTTTTAATAAATTAATTAAGAATATTAAAGTGAATCTTTTAGGATGTGGTGTTATCGTCGCATGCTTCGCATCAGCTGGATTCAAAGTGTGACAAATGAAATAGCCCTTCAATGAACCAAAAATCTAAAGTTTATGCAGACTGTTAAAATACGGAAAGTCCCATATCTCGGACAAGATTTGCGTCATCCTCGATACGACTTTTAGCAGCTTATAATGATGGTGAGAAGGAAGAACGTTACGGGATTGAACGGATCACATCCGCCGAGAAACTGTTTAGACCAGCGCAAGATACCCAGAAATTTAACTTATTGACAGACAACCTTTGGTAATAAAATGCAGAAGAGAGTTAAGTAATGAGGCATGAGATGAATTAAAAAATCATATGTTTAAATGAATCATCAACTCCTTAGAAATACTGATTGACAATCGTAACGATAGCGTAAGTGTATGGCGCATTATTGATATTAAATAAAAATAAAAACACGTTTATTCATTATAAGTATGCATTATGTGTACGATTTGCGAATCCTTTTAAGTAATAACCTGTGTCTCCCAGCTCTACCATAACAAAGTTTTATTTTTTTATTTATTTGTAGGACTACATCACTAAAAATGACGTGCCGGTTACGAGGTAACTGAAGCTGACACATGATGGATAAGCTGCAGCGGGGGCGGTTATATCGAAATATAACGCGATGAAATCTATTAGGGCCAATTTATTGACTATTTTTAAACCGTAGAAGAATTATTCATGGACATTTTTATCGGAAAAAGTTCAGTTAGGGTTATATCTGAAAAAATAGCCGCCGCTGTTGCAATAGTTGAGACACTGAGTTGTTTCAAGCCTTCTAGATCGTTCTTCGAAACGTACACTTAAGCGTGAACAGGTACAGGGTCTCCGATAATTTACGTTAGGTCATAATAGACTACTTGATAATATTAAAAACAAAATGTTAAGTTTAATGTGTATAACAAATGGCAGTATAAATGGCGTAAAATATAGATTTTATCACGTGACAAAACGTTTAGTCGTATCGACGATGACGTAGCATGCTTGTAAATAATATCTGAATGATAAGTGACGCGCTAAAAACTTGAAGTTTGTTGACGTGTGTTCGTTATAGGGACTGGTGCGACGCCATCTTGCATAGAGAAGCGGTTTGGCGGGTTATTAAAATTATTAATATTGGATTTGAATTTTGAAAACCAAATTTAAAAAATATTTATTGTATAAATAATCTGAATTGGTGTTTAAAAATTTTGCCAAACAGCCCATTGTTACGCTTTTTTAATATTTACGATTTAGTTTAGAATTTAGACATAAAATACGTACTAAGTATACGCGTACTAGCTTTACGATTTCCTTCCAATAAGGTAACAAATCTTTCTTGAGAAAAGCTAGCCTATAACCGTCAACAAAATTTCACCTACCTCACTTCGTCATAATTTTTTAATTTATATAAATTTAAATATAATTGTTTTCTTTTAATGGGCGACGCAGTAAGTTTTTCGGAGTTGCGGGGTGAGGGGTGAGGGGACACGTCCAACGTAGGGGAGGCTGATGCTGCCATATGGCGTGAAGGCCTTTATGTATTATCACATCCGATAACTTGGTTACTTCGAACGTTAAGTACACTATGTATCATATAAATAATAGTCAGATATATACTAACTGCAAATTATGTCATATCTATGCTTTACCGATAGCGTTGGCCTAGTGGCCTAAGCTTGCGACCCTTATCCATGAAGTCGTGTGTTCGAAACATGGCTGTGCACCAATAAAATATTCGGACTATGTGCGCCATTAGCATTTGCTCCTTAAAATTAAAATAATCGAAGAAACGGATGCAATCTTTAGCCAAGACCTATTGAGGGTTGTAACGCCACTGGACTATTATTAATTCTTAATTGAATAAAAAAGTAACGCTGAAAAAGCTATACGGATAATCTTAACTCTAAAAACATAAAGACACGCCGCTGACTTTAATTTATATGTTTTACTTTAAACTAAATACGAGTTAAGTTAAAATAATTTAACAAGTCCAATCCCAACCCTTCAACCCGGGTCCATTCCGCCCAATTAGGCGCCTCGGGTTTGTCTGCGCAGATGCGTCGTCGCCCATCGTTTTGATTACACTTTGATTGCGCGTCACTCACCCCGACTGGTATTGGTGTCAAATAGACGGTGCATGATTGAACCTCGCTAAAGCGAATCTTGAACGGGGTTTGACCTGTTTTATGCTACATATTTGATTTAATTCGGTATCGCTTACTATAGAATTGTTCATTTTTATTTTTTATTTGTAAGTTCTTAAACAATGTTTTAACATACAAGAACTATTGGCGTCAAACCTGTTTTATCAGTCAGATCAGTCGTCTGTCCCAAATACACATCTTTTTGCTAAGGCATGCCAATTACCTCATGATAGTTTCCATCTCTGTACGAGCGAGTGTTAAATGCGCACATAGACAGTGAGTCCATTCATGCACAGCTGGGGATCGAACCTACAACCTCAGGGTTGAGAGTTGCACGCAGACGCCAACACTACACATACAAGAAAAAATGACGTTACTAATTTTAGAAACAGTCAATTTTAAGATAGAACTTACATAAAAGAAAGAAAAGTAAAGAAAATAACAAACATTGATGCGAGTGGCTCTACTTTCGCTTTTATATTTGTGTCCTTCTAAATAACGATAAAGATTTTAAATATTTTTAAAGACACACACAACTCAGGGTGTCAATCTAACGGTTAAAAGGAAAGGAAGTTAAATAAATCTTGTATTGGTAATAAAGATTAGGTAATATCCACGTGGCAGGAATTCGCAATTCTCAAGTTGGCGACACCAACTCGGAACTTTGCAATCGCGGTAACTTGTATTCACCCTTGAGAGTTCTGCGTAATAGGAATTACTCTTTATAACTCTTGCGTCGAGTAAAGTTTTCGCGGTCATGTACTTTGAGAATTTTACAAGGATTTTACCTCGTTATTACGTTTATATCGTAATTTGTTCTGTAAGTTCATTCAGTATAAATAAAGCTCGACGACACCTATAGTTAGACTGAAATAACTGACTTCGACGAGACCCTTAAATGCGCTAACGAAATTATTCCGACCGCTAAGAATATGATATATAACTTCTCGATCTTAGCCACTAGGTTCTTCAGGCCATTCAGTAGTTAGACTGATCGAGGATCCTCCTTTTCTAACTGTTCACCATCCATCCTTCTCACTAACTACATATATTATAAATACTGAGTTACGCTTTTTGTCTCAAGAAAACCAAGCTAAAGCCAAAAGAGACCAGCGAATTCTTTAAGCTTTAACCTCACCAATAGGTATGTTAGGTTCGCCTATCGATCTCCTGGTCCTACCAAACCAAATCAGTCCGCCTCTTTCTATGATAGCGGTAATCATTTGATAGAAAGAGACGTATATTCAGTAAAAGAAGTGTTATTACACTTCATTTTTATGCATAAGTGTATTGGCATTAAACATACTAGTATTTTGATATTTGGGAAACCATATTTCAAGCTAATTCTCGTGTCTGAAACTGCTGTGTCGAAATTACATACCAAACTATTGTTTAATCGTAATATATGTGATAAAAACTCATAATAAAAATTAACGATTCGAAAATAAACCATCGTTAAACATCGTCCTCCTTTATTACCAATACATTAATTATATTATCTTCAAAACACCAACGTAATGAATGATAAAAGCTTTTCATTTTAATTATTGAGACCTTTATCTTTGATATCATCTACATAAATTTTAATTATGTCTAAAATTTTGCTATATTTGTATAATGTTATTGTTCAATTTTCATGTGTGACCCGAGTAAAACTAAAAAGCTACGGATAGATAGAAATGGTTGCTTCTTCTCCATCGACGTCCTGAACGTCCTCCTCTCTGTCTGCTATCTTCTCTTTTCATCTCTTAGGTACCATTTTTGTTCTACTTGTATATGTTTTCCTTTGTTCTTTTGATATTTCAATATTTAACATTGCAAATATAATATAATATAAACTCGTGTTAATACAGTAAATCTATCTGATTTTAATTACTTTTAAAGCACACATTCTATGAAATAATTTTTTTATTTCTAAAATATAAACTTAAACCATATAATCTATAGAAAATATGGTTCTCTGATATTGTGACAGATGGTATTTTACTATTGACATATCAATTCAAACTTTCGTTGCAAATTGAGTCTTATTCAGCTTCATATTAAGGAATTGAAATGTATTTTTCTATAGACATCTGGTGCAATGTAGACGGCTATTTTTATTTTTACGGGTTCAGTTCCCTTCGGTCCCTTCCACGAACAATGTGATGCGTCTCACGTAGGCTTATTTTCAATTTAAGGTTGTAAAACAAAGATTGAAGAGTAGGTATATATATAACCAGGTATAGGTACCTGGTTTTTATAGGAAACGGTTCCATTTACTTAGGACTAACAGTATCATGAGTTTTTATGTTATTGACTACTAAATTTATAATTGAACAAATCGAAATTTTTATGGCATTCATAATAACGTAATCGAGAAACAGTTTTGAAAACAATCTTCCTGTTTAGTAGGTTTATTACAACATTTATATTTAAGTTATGTAATAAAATATCCAGTGGCGAATTAAGTTGGGCGGCGGTTGTTGTATGAAGATGTTAAAAGCAAAACTCTTTGTTTGAAGCTGAGTAACAACTGACTCTAATGGTTTATATATTAGCTTTTAAGAAACACAAAATTAGGGTTAGAGGAGATGCGACGCCAAAAAATCTTAGCTTATCTAAGGGTTAATAAATCTAATGACACTTATGTTATTCCACATTATCGGAGACGAGAATGTTAAACTACAATTTTTAAGTAAGGTAAAAATTAAAGGGCTCAATATTATTGGCTTCAACAGTAGAATGATTGTTTACATTTGGTTTACTCTTCTAATTATTACCTAAAATATTTGTATGTAATTTAACTTAAGTTAGGTTACATAACTGGCGCTACAAGCATTTCTCAGATTTCTGTATATGTTTCGTATAATCATTTGTTTTTTCTAGCTAAGTAGGTCAGTCTTCTGTCCCTGACGCTGTCGACTATTTGGGTCTAAGACATGTTTTCTCACGTTGTTTTCCTTCGCCGTACGAGCGTACGGCCGCCGTACATAGATAGAAAGTCAATTCTAACCGGTAGACCGTAGAACCTAAGGGATGGGAGTCGCATTGTAAAGTCACTAGGACCCGTAAAATATAAAAAGCCTTTGCCATAAAGCTTAATTTCTTTTACTGTGTGATAGTCGTGAATAAATCTTTTTGTATATTTAAATAATTCGAGAATCTGAATCCTAAATTTCTGATTAATATCACCTAATATTGCTTAACTCCTACACGTGCCCAGTTTTTGTGGAGCAACTGAATAATTCAAGACATCTCGCGAGGTTCAACGGAACGGACGCTTATGGCTCCTGTGTTTCAATTTTGTATATTAATATGCCCATTTAAAATTTATACGATCGAATAATTTTACGGTGGCAAGTGAAACTTCGAATGTTAACAGTTGTTGATAGTCATGTTGTTTTTATTTATAATACAATTGTATTTATAAAAAACTTAATGTTTTTACACGCTTTATATTAGCTTCACCTGTATGTATGTATGTAACCGACTCCTTCGGACTCGATTTTGACCCACTTTAAACGGACAGATTTTATTCAAATTTTGCGCACCTGTCAAAGATCGATGACAATGCAATAATCCGAAAAAAAAATAATTTAACTAAAAAATAAATAATAGTTTAAAAAAATCTTAAAAACACGCTTTTAAAGCACATTAAACTAAAAAGTGAAAAATAATTCCTAATTTAGGCTGAAAATGGTAATGAACAAAAAATCCTGGTATTATTGTGAAAAAGCGTGGGGCGCTCTATGATAGAGCAATGTGCTGATGTGCTTTAAAAGCGTGTTTTTTAGTTTTTTTAAACTATTATTTATTCGTAGTATGCAATTATTTAAACAAATATCTACCTATGTCATTTGTTAACGTAGTACTTTGATTGCGATGTGAATTATGCTCTTCACTTACTCTCTTAATGAATACAACCTAGGAGTAAAAGGTTATTTTTAATACATTTTCTCTTTAAAAATACCTGCTACCTCTTTATCTGTAAAGATAAAGGGATACACAAATCTCAATGTTAGAAATAAAATCGACTCTATTTTAAATACCGAGATAAAGATAATCTCGGTATTGAATATGATAAGTGTTATCAAAACCAGCTTATCTCTTACCTGTTAAAATGGGAATAACAATGAAAAAAAAAACTGATTTTCCTGCACAGCCTCCTAATAGGCTGCAGTTCACTTAACATCTTGGGATTCCAGCTGTGATTTAATAAACTGAATTATCAGAAACAGTCTACAATGCTGCTGAGCTTTTTAAAATAAATAATGACTCATCGAACAAAACAAAGAAATTTCGGGTCCCCTCTCGTATGATAGACGGTTGAAGAGTGTAACAACGGCATCATATTATGTCATCTATAATTGGCTACTGTAAGTGCACACAATTTCAATCAACCCAATCAATTACAAAGATTCCCTCCCCTCTTCACTTTCGTTAGAGTAACCCTTCAAATGCAATGTTGAGCGATTAAAAGTGTGTAAAAATATAACTGTTACATTACCTTAATACAAACTAAAAAAATAAAAAATTAGAGCATTTGATGTATTTAATAATTTCAAAGAGAATTAATAATTATATATTTAAATATGATACAACGGCACGGTATACAAGTTAATAATACCTGAGGAGATGACATATAATACGACATAAATGCTAATTATAACAATGTAAAAATATACATGGTCTAAGAAAAGTATAACAATTGCTTTAATTTATATTGTGTATTAGAAACATTCGAAATATTATATACTGTCACAATAAAAACGGCGGTATCACTTAACATCAGATGAGTCTCCTTCGCGTTTGTCCACTGTTTTATAAGAAAAAACAAAATTTAAATTTTCAACATATAACCGCCTTTGTCACAAGTATTTGAAATGTTTACCATGAAAATGTTATCTTTACTATGTCAGCTTCACCCGTCGCGTGCATACATTCTCACCGATATAATGTAAAGTCGGAGCTGTAGTTCTCGTAATGGACAATTATTTCGGCAGCCGACGGTCACACGCGCGGTTCGTGCGTGCTCGCTATTATTACCGGACAAGACGCGTGTCAGTGGATCACGTGGTATAAGTTGAAAGCGGGACGCGATTTTCCTAAACTTAAGTAGACTTTGATTAATAAAATGTATACTTTTAATTTCACGTTCATTAAGATCACCTAAAACGCATATACACCACCACACACCCCACAACAAGTAAATTATTAGTACATTGTCTTTGTTAGTACATACTGTTCTTAGAATATGTGGTGTAATCTGTGTTAGCTATATTTTTAAAAAATTGTAAATAATGTCTTAAGAAAAGCTTTGGATTATCAACTGTTAAATTAATAAGATTTAGAGCTACTGAAATATTATGCATAATTTAGGAAATTGACAGTAACACAGTTTTGTCCTAAAATTAAAGCTTTTTGATTAATTGGCTAAAGAAAATTCTATATTATTGATCTTCCGCTTTATCTTAACCTGTACACCACGTCGTGGTCGATAAGGCCATGTGTGCAGCCTCCGCGGGAGAGCTCCGCCCGGCCCCCTCACTGACTATTTTCATTTATCACTCGCTTACACATCGAGACTCTTTACGGCACAATTATATTAAGACATAAACATTAAAAACCAATATTAACGATTATAAGACAATTGCTATAAATAAATTCCTTTAAATTATACACATTATGAATGTATAAGTTTGATTAGGTACTTATTATATTTAAATGCCAGAATATAAAGTTTTGATAAACTCGTTCTCTTGCGTGGGAAAATATTGGCGTATTAATGTAAGCTTAAAGTTAATTAATGGCAGTTACATAATATTTAATTAAGAATTTTTATTTCTCGCAATATTTTAAATATTTAAAGTAGTCATAAAAAAATATGAATAACACTTTGTGTTATTAAGTGTTTGTTGATTAAATCAAAACCTAATATTCTGTATACAGTATCAGTTAAAATAATTTATTTATAGTCATTTTCTTATCGGTTGTGTGTTCTCATTGTGTATCAACACATTCACATGAAAATAAGTTACTAAAGTCTCATACTCAATTGACAATGAGCAGTTTATTGATCGAAAGCCTAGTAAATCTAATAATTTTTTTGTTGAACGCGAAACGAATGAGGTAAAACGTGTTTGAAATAGACAGGGGATTAACTATCCCCTCGCGTTAGGGGATCTGCTGATATTGTAGTGTGCGTGCTTCGAACTCGCTGCTTCGGATAGAACGGATCAGTTTCATACATTATTGACGATCTCTTACGATTGTCTTTTGTTTATAGTAAGGCGTTGGGCGGGGATCATCTTTAATTAATTTTGACGACGATTATTTTTCTATAATAAGCAATAACACAATAGTCAAAAACATTATAGTTTAAAGTAAAAACAATAGTTTAAAAGAAAACAAACAAAGATACTGGCTTACTATAGTTAAGTGACACACAAAACGTACATAGATATAGGTATATTATATATTAGATGTTGAAGTCTTAAGGCAATGTTCATTATAAACGTATACACTAGCGATTCTTTGCTCATTAAATTGTATTTTTTGCTTCAATAAAAATACCCTACAGTTTTTTTTCCCAATTCAGTAGAAGGCAATGTCAATAAGCATGGATTCCAGGTGGTTGTTGATGTATTGGCTCGGTGCGGCAACCTCGCGCGGTCTGTATACAATAGAAAAGTAAACGAAAGCTCCCAACTAGTAACTTGATAAACGAAAAGCTGTTTGAACTTTTTATGTTAAAAATGTCGTTGTATTGAAACCCTTTGAATAGCTAGAACCAAGAAATAAGGTTTATTGGTAGAAGTTTTGATGATACAAACCCCTCGTAAACAAATACTCTTAAGAAACTTAATATGTTCCTTAAACTTAGGTTACAAATAAAATCCCTGTTTTGTAATAACAAGGTAAGAAATAGGATATAAAAAGTATTTTTACAAAGTAGGCATGATGACATTAATTAAAAATTTGAATGCAGCGAAAACCTACTAATTCTGCTGATAATTTATTAAATAAATAAAGAATTACGGACGATTACAAAATTCATGAATATTGCGTAAGATAAAACAAAGTGTTGTTTTGATAAATTTTCGCGTCCATTGCGCAATCCTTTATAATACTAATATCACAATTGACACATCATGTTTCCGCCTAGTTACACCTGATATCGTGTGCGTTATCAGTTTATATCGTTATCTACTCGTGTGGCGTCCATTATCGTGGAGTGCGTAAGATTCAATGTAGTGCAAGATTATGATTAATGACAGGTTTCGAGGTGTAGGTAACTAAATATTTTACGAGCACTCAAAATGGTCCAATTGCTATACACTTGTTTTATTAATCATGACTTTTGATTCATTCTTTATATGAAACATTTTATTCTTATAAACTAAGCCAATATGGTACTGTCGATTTATAATATAATAACATTCATTACAAAGGATGTCTAATACTGTCAACTACGCGTGGCGATTATAGAGACAGAATTTAGGAGGCGCTATAACTTTCTTAATTTCTTTAGCTGTGTCAACCATCATTTTTCATTAACAAGTAGGTGAACAGCCTTCAGTGCCAACCCAAAACATTAATTTTAAACGTCATAAGAGGTGAGTCGACTCATTTGGTGTTATATGTCACCGTAAAATTGTAAACACCGTTAGATTGTAATCTATCTCGCGAGATTATAAACTGTCGAAAGATTGTGAACCTCAGCTTACTGTTTACAATTTAACGTATTATTATTCGGTAGATTGTACTACACTAACTTAGTTATCATTCAAACTTCTTTGGTCAATTACAGATTAATTTTACTTCCCAACAATTTCATATAACTACCGAATAATAATACGTTAAATTGTAAGCAGTTCGTTGAGGTTCACAATCTTTCGACAGTTTATAATCTCGCGAGATAGATTACAATCTAACGGTGTTTACAATTTTACGGTGACATATACAAATAGAGAGGTCCAGTAATACTAAAATTAATAAAGCACATAAATTAAATAGGGTTGGCAATGTTTATTTAAAACTTAACTTTACAATAAACAAAAGTTATATGAAATTGTTTTGGTTTCAGGTATGTTGGGGTCCGAGTGACGTGTTCGTGGGAACAGCGAGCTTCCTGACCGGTCGGAATCGGTAGGGTTAGGCTGACCTGTGAATAACTCGTTAGACCTATTATCGCAGGTAACGTAATTGTTAGTCCCTGTGGCTAGAGTCTTGTAAAATAATAAATCTAAAAAGTTGATCGTGCAAAATACTAATAGATAATTATTAGACACGCTAATAATTCAGAAAATGATGAAAAAACACTTTTTAAGATTATTGATTGTAAATTACCAAAGTAACACACCGTTTCCTATTATGTTTGTGTTTCGATACATAGGTAGTTACGTTAAAATATTTATATATTTCGAAACTACCTTGTGATGTATAAACACTAGTTCACGCTCGAATAGATCAAAGGTGCAGTGAACGTGCTCATAGCCTTCACTTGCATGGCGGTCCTCGTTTGCGACCCTCCTATAAGCAAAATAATCTATATCTAGCATAACAACTTTTAAAGTTATTTTTAAGTGTACTTAACACCGGTTTAGTAATAAACGCTGCATTTATGCTAGAAGTATTAACTGGCGCATACGACAATATGATATTATGTAACGCATTTTTTTACCATTTCTATAGTTCAACTATTATATACACTGTCCAGTGTCCATATACAGAGGCTGCTCAAGTCTTATATCTCACCTCCATACAAATTTTTTAATTACGTTGACTATTCGATTTGCCGTATAAATCACGCCAATTAATAAATAGTTGCCACTGAAATTAATACGTAGTTATCCGTATCTCCCACAAGATGTCAAATTATTCAACCCTATAAGGGATATCCAATTATAAAATACATATTTTAGTGTAAGCGTTGGTCCCTGTAATTCAATTCGTGAGGTCGAGTTACTTGTTGACAAAACCATTATTCCGAAGTGTGGACTGACCTAAGTGAAAACTTGAGGGATGAGAATGATATTGTTTGTGATAGTTGATGCCTGGTAGAACCTTATATTACTAATAAACACTATATTAAAGAGATTGTTACACCCTTCTTTATCCAGTACAAATCTGTCTCTACCTCACAGCCTAAACACAATGTGAAAGAACGAGACGAACAAGTTGACTGAGTGTGATATAACTATTTTGTATAACGGTGTTCGTGTATAGTCTTTGATTACTTGTACATACTAAGTACGTGTGCAGTATAAATCTGCAACGCATTATTGATAACTTTTCCAGTAATTTCGTAGACAAAGATATATATAATTGTTTAAAAAACAAGTAATTACCATCGCGGTCATGATTAGGGTGTTAACTAGTCTTACACTATTAAATATGCAGGCAACGTCTAACCGCAGAATATTTTAATCAGATTTTAAAAAGTTCTTTATAACTTCAAGAAACATAATTAAATTTGAATATTAAGTTAAAGTCTTGGAGGAAAACGAAGGTAATAAAAGATATGGAAGGGACGAAGTTTTATTGGTAGAAACTTGTGCCGGGGCCAGGTAGTCGGGTACGAGTTGGAGATAACTTTTGTGTTGAAAGTAAATAATAATATGTAAATATAGGATTTCTTCGTGTGTTCACTAATTCTAAAGAAACACGTGGAAGTAAGCTGTAATAATCGGCCCTTTTAGAAACAAAATCTGTTGATGTCACGTCTCTTTCTGTCTAATTGTGTTAATGCTACGACGAAAAGAGATAACCAAAGCTTGCATCTAATCGAATTTAGTTTATATATAAATTAATTGATTTAACAAGGTAGATAAATTTATTGATTTTCTTTTATGAATTAACGTAAGAACGTATTCAATATTTCAAGCTTACAGCTTCGGATCTAAAGTCATAGTCGTAACTCGTAAGCTCGCATTCAAATGAGGGCATTAGTCAAAGGATAAGATAGGTTTGAAGGGATCATTACTCAGAAACATCCCTGTATTTCAGAACATTGGTGCCGCATAGCGGTTTGCAGAATATAAATAGGGCACTAGATGAGAGAACATTTCCTGTGACAGTTTAGGGTTGTCGATGTCAGGAAAATAGTATTGCAATTTTATTTGAAACGCCGTGAATGACGTAAACATTATAATAATCCAGCAGCACTACAGCACCGTCAGGCTACAGGTAATGAGATTCAGAGTCAAGGCTTAGCGCTAAGTATAACTACTGTATGTCAGATCATATACCTTTTTCATTAATCATTCGTTTATAGGCAAGTATCTTTGCGTTTTGACATATCGAATTTTAGGTATATGGTTTGTCTGTAGGTTTCAATCAAAATCAAAGCGCCTGCTTGGGGATATCATTGAAATCTCTTCGGAGTGTAAAAATAATAATCCGTAGTTTCTTATCGTGAAATATATGTTTATAGTTACAATGTGGCAACCCTAAACAAAACCCGCAGCTTTGTCGGCACTCTGTTATCTCGCACCGACAAACGTAATACATAGTTAGTAATTGCACTCGATGCGTTCTGCTGTTTTTTCTCTATGTCTTTTCTCTTAGCTTATATTACCATTTGGTTATTAACAATACTTCTAAAACAAAATATATTTTAAGAAACATTGTAAAAATATTTATTGCTTCTCGGAAACGATTCCTTCATAATTCCTATTTATCTGCATTCAGAACAAATACATAGTTAAGCCGTATTCAAAACCGTTAATGAATAGTTAACGGTTATTTAGGATATTACGTATTAAATTTACTCTAAATTGAAATCTTAAATCAAACTTAATCGTCTTTTAATTTCGTGCTTAAATTGCACCTTTACACATATCAAATGTGCAGGTCTTTGAACATTGCTGTAACGTAGTAACTAAATAAGGCGTCAGAGTACTGTGTCTACAAAATCCTCTGTGCAGGTAACTAATTGACGTCTTTAGTAAGATACCGGCAAGATTTATGCAATGTCTTATGCAAGCTTTATTGTCGATAATATTAAATGCCTGACATATTACTTACATGTTAAAAAGCTTTGCCTACAATATTAAACATGACCGTTGCTACACGAATTGATTTCCAAAAAAAAATATCATACCTGTTAATTTGAGAAAATGAAACAGCTTTGTCATGACAAGCCATAGTGGGGGCAATTCTTGTTTTATATTTCAAATAAATTTAAGACGTTAATGACGTTAACTAAGACTAACTAAAACTAAGACGTTATGTACATATAAACATCAAATGCGGAACATTAAAACAATTCCAATATAAATTCAAAAGGAATATTCAAATCTTCGTAAGTCTTAATTCGTTCATCCGAGCGCGAGGAGCGATTTTCGCCCTTTTTGCCCTCAGTGCGTGCCTCCGAGATTTATGAGTTCAACCTTAGCGATCCAGTCTAACTCGTTGCTGCTAATTAATTTAAACTTGTTCTTATACATAAGCCAACAGGGTTTTGAAGGTGCAACCTGATTGCATATTTGAACTCTAAATAATTAAAAAGGTACTCAAACAAGTTTAATTACTTTGAAATTTGGAGAATGTCTGTTTAGAGAGCT